>NC_089992.1:17913000-18514500 GCF_036417845.1 Apteryx mantelli
TTAATAGGCTAGTATTGTTTGCTTCTGTGAACATGTGATGAACAATATAAACGTCTATTATAACGCACAAAAAGAGCTCTTACAAATACTTTCTAGCAAGCTTTTTTAGTATTTAAAGTTCAGAATATGCTATAGATATTTCAGCTAAAGCTCACCAAAACCTGTAAGAATGTTTGCCAGCTCAAAGAGGCCTTAGGAGGACCAGTCATCTAACTCCTGCAGAGCTTCTCCTCTTAGTGGTCTCTGGATCCTGAGAACAGATCACTGCATATTTCTGGTATTACTAAGTACCAATTTTGCCGCCTCTTAGGCTGAAAACAAGATCGTGTTTCTCACCACACACTGAGATTAAAAAAAAAAAATTCAAATTTAGACATTCCCTTCTCCTACCATCACCTTCTCTCTCTTTTGCTGCTGCTCATGTTGATGTTCTACTTATATTCCTGAGAATACTGACAATTCAGCAGCTTTTTTTTTTTTTCTTCTGGCTGCTAACGTATCTCTGTTGCAAATGGATACACAATAGAGGTGGATCTAGTGACCACAGCCTGGTGTTTCTGAACACATGCACAGTCATTCGTGTGTACAGAAAATACTCAAGTCCCTCCACTCAAACTGACTGCAAACCTAATCAAATTGGTCAGAGACACAACTGCAGTGAGGGGGAGGAAGATAAAAAAGAAAAACTTAAAAAGAACCAAGATATAGGCTAACTAAACTACAGTTTATTTTGTGTGAAAATCATTTTCCTAATACTTGTTCAATTTCATTGATTGGGGAAGTGGACAACATAATTCTATTCTGATTTCCTATGTGCAGTTGCATTTTTAAAAACTAGTAAGGGTCAGTTCTCCCATTTCTTTTAATTCTTAACCTAAAATGCCTGAGCAGATCATTAAAACTATTTTTAAATCAATTTACTTCTCCCAAACGCACTGTTTACTTTGTGCATTTCATTCAATGTGCATTCATGTCTATCTTGTTAACTTCACTTTAATTTCTAGTTAATAGCCTTCTGGTATTACTTAGAGGTGCTGTAATTTTTTGAACAGACATTATTTGGAAAGCCCACAGAGGAAATTAATATGACTGAATTCAACAACTTCACACTTTTCAAAGTCTGCTCTTCTGTGATGCTAAGGACACGTACTATAAAAGCTTTTGCTGCATTGCCACAATTGCATTTTGTTATGCATTGGCTTTGGGAAATATTGCCTCTTCTGTTCTCTCATACCTATAAACAAATTCTGTGAACTAAGGTTAGTTTCTTTAAACAGAGAGCTCTGCTTTACATACAGCTTAACATCTACATATAGCTTAAGTGTTATGTGCATGCACTGATTCTGAAATTCCCTTCCTTTGACAGAACTGATGTAAGACAGTCCTAGGTACTTTCTGAGGCACTCATTTGCTGGCAATGAGACTGTCATTCAGAATTAAAAAGCCTCAGGGCAGGAGATTTTGATTACTGTAGTATGAGAAAAGTAAGAGCTCTTAAAAGAAAAGAGTGTATACATGTAACAAAGCACAAACTGTTGATAATTAAAAACTAGAAATATTACTTCATCACTTTCCAAAAATTATTGTTATTGTAAGGCCACTTTCACACTAGGACACTTGCAGCTTGCCAAATTACCAGACATTCAGGATTTGAGTCTTATGGCATTCTATGGACTTCTTAGAAGTTGCCTAAAAACACAGCAGTCTGCTCCATTATACATTTAGAAAGTACTCCACCCTTCATCTTTACAAGAATTCCTTGCTTTTTCTCCTCAATCCTTAAATGGATTCCTCTTTCACCTTCCCATTCGAAAACCATGTGGGGATGAAGTCAGCTGTAGCATGAAGTTCCTCAGCTCCAAACTTCAGCATTTCATTTTCTTACCAGCACATTGCAGTCAGAGTCCAACTTTTTCCTTTGAATACTCCAGCCCTCCTCGTGATGTAAAATCTAGTGAATGTTGGATTTTTTTCTTTCTTTTAGCTCCCTAGCAGGCCAATTGTGCTAAAAGATGGTGTATTACCTTCACAGAAAATGTCTCGCTTAGGGGCACTCAGCTGAGTGAACGCAGTGAGTTCTTGGGCTATTAAATAGGCAGGGAGCTTTAAAGGGGTTAGTAAGAATGTTTTCTTCTGGATCTCTTCTGATTCCCCCTGTGTTTTATATGTAGAATGTATCTGCACCAACAACCCAGGCCTGATTTTTGGTAAGAGGCCAGATATTCCAAAGCTTGTCCAACAATATCCACTTTGTGGAAAAACACATTTGTACTACATTAGTTGCTCTCCATCCAAATCCCACTGAAATCAATGGAAAGACTCCCTTTGAAATCAGTGGGAGTTGGACCTAGAAATGTGTGTGAAAACCAGCATTAGTTCTAGTCTCCAGTCGCCAGTGAAGTGCCATTCTATAAAAGGTATCGGAGCAGCTGCAATTTACTATCTTTGATTCACCAGGAATAGCTTGCTGAAATCAAAGTTTACTTCATGGCTCTTGCTAAGCGTGAAGGATTTTCAATTTACAGTCGTGAGATGCGTTGTACCACAACCAACGCACGATCAATTCCGAACCCCTTCACCTCAGACAGTAACTTGCAGGGTTCCCACAGGGACAGCTCTGTCCGTATCTTCTAAAGGTGCTGTTCTCTGAAGGATTTCTGTGTCGTTCATTTCTGCAGTCAGTTTATGATTCTATTCTTTAGTCTTCAAAATTTATCTTAAATTAAACAAACCTCAGCTCACCAGGACAACTACCAAAAGTCAGGCCATATGAAGAAGAAAAATTTTAACATGAACCTTTTGTACTTGGTGGCTGCTTCACAAGATACCTCAATCTCCTTTATGCATTTTCCATTAGGATTCATCACTGCCTTTGTAAGCAGAGCCAGAGATTTGTTTTATCAACTCCCATTTGCCTAACAGGTTTACCTGTCTCAGTGTTAAATTCACACTTGCAAACATTATTTTTTACTTATAATAAGCAACATTTTTTTTTCAGTCTTTGACAAAGGCTTCAGGTTAGAGCTGTAAATGTTTGGATTTCTGGGTGTTCTTCCAGCTTCCTTGTTAAGGCTGTAGCTTCATAGCTTTTAAGAACCATGCCTGTGGTTCCGTCTCACAAGTTAACGACGCTTTTCCTCAATATGTCTGAGAAGCTTTTACGTACATTTTTAGTGATGTTATTTGTTCCTCCTTCTGTCATCTACTTAGAGAACTTGTTTGCAATTTCTGAAACAAGAATTTGCACATATGCTCCTTAGACCAAACTGAATACTGACTCATTTCTTTATTCTTTTCTCGATTTTCTCTCACACAAAAACAACTACAACTACAGGATTTATGTTAGTAGTCTCAAAGAAACTGATATAAATTTTAAAAGAATTTAGCAAACACTACATCCACCTTTAATGAAGTAGGAGACAAGAATTTGAACCTTGCTAATCTATCGTTATTTGTTAAATATCCACTTGAGTAAGACTATATTTAGAGGCAGCACAGATAAGGCTCATGTTTGTTTAGCATTTTTATATACAAACTTAACAGAAGGTCCTTTTATTTGGAGCTCTGTTAACTTGAAGACCAGTTTTGAATCAATTCCTCCCTCACTAATCTCACAGAAGGGCAGTGAGGTTTATTAGTCCCAAATGCAACACAGAAAATATCACTGTCATTTAACAGACATTCCAAAACACCACTGTGGAAGATAAAAACTATCAATGAGAATGGGAAGACGTGGGGAATCATGCCTATCACTATGACTAAATTCCACTGTAATTGAAAATGCACTAACATTAAAATAAGGGGAGAGGAGAAAATATATCTTCTATATATTGCCTAGCACCATGTATAATTGAGCCCTAAATACACAAGCAAAATGGGCAAATAATTGTCTTGGATAAGGTATTGGGAAACCAAACATAAAAGACAACTCACCAGAGAAGCAGGAAGTGAAACTAGAGTATTTTTTGGCTCATTTCAGGTTTCAAGTTTTGCGGCTGAAGCTGCTTAGGTTCAGTTCCAGTTAAAGCCAACAGCAGTCAAAACTAAGTTGGGAAACATGATTTGGTAAATCAGTTCACATTGCAAAATATGAAAGGATCACATGATGAAAGTAAGCCTACAAAAAGGGGCTTTAGCCAGGGAGGCAGTTCCATACTTGTTCCTGCTCCCTAAAGAGACAACAAGCACCTCTGACCATTCAAGCACTGCAGCTGCATCTGGTGCTCAGAGAGAACTCGAGAGAAATTCATGCACTACACTCACTAGGAAGATGTCCAGGGACCCTACACACCCACAGCTTGGTAACTGCAAGATGAAGTCTCTTTAGCCTCTGTCCCCTGCCTTTCATCTAGTTGAAGCTTTTTCAGTCGTGATTCTGCTGTTTTATTCCCTGTTTCAGGCCCTGAGCACGTACCTCCTGGGGATTTGGCCACCCAGGCGCAGGGCCAGTTTTGCGAATGCAGCCATCCAGCCTTGAATCACAGAGCCACGAGGTGCCTCCTGCCTTCCCTTCACCCAGGAGGGACTTCGAACGCCAGCCTCTTGCCGCTGGTCTCTGAGCCACGCTGCAGGTATGCCTGTGCTGGGTCTTGGGCCTCCCTCATCCTGACCTGCTGACTTGGCTTTCTGGCTTGACCTTGGACCTGCTGCATCACTAGGGACTTGCCTGGTGATCTGGACTGGCAACCATCGCCAGACCGCTCTGCCTTCTTGCTCAGGCACTGCAGAACTGCACCCTTGCAGGTGAGGCCACTGCCTTTGCCTGCCTTGCAGGGATTCTCAGCTCCAGATTTGCCTTCCCCTATGGATAGGCATGCCCTTGCTGCTCCCTAACTTTAACCTAAATGGTATTTCTTTTTCTTCTGTCACAGCACCCCACCACTCAGAGGTCCAGTCAAAGGAAACAGACATCTGCTTGGAGCAATGCAGCTCGCTTACTGAAGAGAGACAAGTAACCTGCAATAAGCAAATGAATGTTGCTCCAGGTAAGTGGAAACTTGCTGAATTAAGATAAGCAGAAAACATACAACTCTAATTTTCACCTTAATCTGGTGAAAATCAGAGCGCTAGAGATGTTATCTGCGTTTTACTGTATGTCATTACGTAACACTGCCAAAAATAGATATTCAAAACCTAGACAATCCTGAAGCTCTTAATAATGCGTGATAAAAAGAAGAAAATGAAAGTAGAATATAACTGTTCCTGCAGGCTCCAACATTCTTTTTAAAGTGCAGGCAAAATACTGCTTTTTTTTCTTCTTAATTCAGAAATGTTAGAAGATCTGAGTTCAATAAAAAATGGTTCTTGAAAGGTTCTACATTACTAAAAAGGTTTTTGAAAGGTTTTACATTGCTAAAAGAAGGGTCATACTGTTTAACATTACTGGGAACACATGCCATGTCCCCAGGTTATAGCTCTCAAATAGGCACATATATTAGCCTTGCAGAAACATCGACTAGGCCAATATCCTGGCTCCAAGCAATCTTTTTTTATCTGTTTCAACAAATGACTCTTGCTGGAAGTATTGACTTCATGGCAGTGAAAGGAGAATATATGCTGAAGCACTAAAATTCTAAAGTTCCTTGCAAAAAAAACAAAATGATTTTGCCTGCTCTGGGAGTGATGGAAAGAGGGAGCTCAAATGGCTTTCAAATCTGAGACCTCAGGTGAGTATTATGCCCCACAACCACAGTGCCAGCCACAAAGTTCCTATTAAGAAGTCCTGTAGAATGAAATGGAGAAGTTCATGGAAAGCACACATATCTCATAGGCAAAATCATGGAGCACCTTTTACTCCTCAAATATTCTCAAACCTCCTATTTTCAGACCTTTACCACCTCGTGTCTTGCTACTCAGATCTGCAATCCAGCACTGCAGAAGTTCTAAGTAGAGTGCAGTGCATTTAGGAGCAGACTGGCAATGCTATCTCTGACATGTGCTCACCACAAAACTGGAAGATTGTGCAACTACGGCCTTGGGTGTTACTCAGAAGACAACATTGTTTATTTGATATGAGTAGGACTATCTGGTGACTATTACAGGTAATCTGAAGAGAACTCATGACTGAGGTAGCTGAGAGGGAAAAAAAAAAAAAAAAAAAGGAAAACTTTCTAAGTAAAAGACCTGGTTTCTGGCTATTTACAGTTCTTCAGTAAAGTTCCACCTGTCATTTAAGAAGAGAGAAACTGCTGTTTGGACCAAACCTGTGATCCACTTAACTTAGCATTCAGGATCTGACAGTGACCAGCAATAGATACTTCAGCAAGAAATACAAAAGTCTTCAAGTAAGACTTTATGATAAGACTAGCAGTTTTTTAAAAATTAAAAGATTAACTTTACACTATGAAAATTTTGTCTTATTCTGTGTTATCAAAGAGGACTCAAGATGTAAAGTAAGTATTTTGTTCCTATCAAAAGGATTCTGTTGACTGACATCTATGACCATATCTGTCTTGTTTTTCTATACAGTACTTTTTTTTCTTTTTTTTTTTTTAACCAGTCAACTACAATCTGTTCTCACACTTCAAAAGCTCCACAGATGGGTTGATACTAAGCAATTGCTGTATGAAGGTTTTATTCACAGCCATTTAAGTCACTGGTAAAATGCTCTGTTGACTTCAGAGATTTCTCATACAAAACTCAGATTTTAATTAAGAAGTTAAAAGTCTCAGAATATCAATTAACAACAGCGGAAAAATACAGTAAATCAAAATCCTGCAATCACCACAGCAAACAGAACTGAACTATTTTCTGTCTCAAAATTCGATACTAAATTTTACTATCTTACCTCACCACAATGTATCCTATAACAAGATACAAGATAAAAACCTTTGTCCACAAGGTGGCACTTACAATCCTTGTGAAATCAAAATGTAAAAAAGTCCCCCCCCCCAAATGTTAATAACTTAGGTTTATAACTAAATGCAAAGTTCGTATTCCTCCCTCCCCTTTTCAAATCGGCCTCTACAACATATAGCTATTTTGTTATCAATAATATTTTCCTAAAACTTACCAGTAAATCCCAGATTTTTATTGGTTTGGGAGGTATTTTAAGGTAAAATAAAATATTATACAGAACTGAAACAAAAGAGAAATTTGTTGAACTGATTTTTTCCCATCATCTGCTCTCCTTGTCTGGAGACCAGATGGACTTCATTTATCAGCCATAAATAAATATTTTAAGTCAAATCCTGCTGTCTTTACTCAGAAAGAAAGAAACCTCATTGACTTCAAAGTTGACATCAATTGGAAATCCAACGGGTAAAAACATAGGAGTTGGCTTCTATGGATTTGACAACACAGAATTATGTCAATGTCACGGTCTTTACAATCTGCAGTTCAGAACATTTACTTGCCTTAACAAATTTAAATGATAACCTCATGGACTTTTGGTTTTGAGTGTAGCAAACAGAAGTATACATTCTAACTTTTTCACTTGTGCATATTTTCATGTAGAATTATGTCACTGAAGTTCACCAATTACTATACTCAAGAATGAATATAAAACTGAAAATATCATGTTATATAGTTAAGTAAAAAATCATTCTGAGCATTTTCTGATATTTTCAAATTAAAATCAGAGTAAGTTTACAGAAGCTGATTATCTTAAAGACTGAAAATATTCAACTGCATTTGGATTCTGATTTTTCATGCCAATCAAAAGCAGAAGACAAGACAGCAAAGCAAGTTCACAGTTGAAGCATTTCTGACCTCTCTAATAGCAGTAAGAGTTGGCTTCTGTAAGTGCACTGGCAGCAAATGAAAGATTCAGGAAAGTGCAGGCCCACTGAGGACACAAGTAAGACTGACGTACTCAATGCCATTTTTGCCTTGAGTTTTACTGGTAAGTTTTGCCCTCAGGCCTTGCAGGTGCCTGAGCCCCACTCAGTTCATGGGAGTGAATCATTACCCACAGTAGAGGAAGATCAAATTAAGGGAGTACCTGACAAAATCGGATATGTGCAAGTCTTTGGGACTAGATGGGATGCATCAAGGGTGCCAGTGGAGGTGGCCAATGTCAGAGTGAGCTCATGGTGATTGGTGGCAGTGTGCAATGACTGGAAAAAGGAAAATGTCACAACCAGCTTCAGTAAGGGCAAGGGCTCAATCACAGGTTGGTCACCTTAATCTCAGCCCTCAGACTACAAAGGCAGTCCTCCTGGAAGTAATTTCCAGCACGTGAAGGACAAGTAAGTTATTGAGAACAGCCACCATGGACTTACCAAAGCCAATTCATGCCTGGTCAAGCTACTGCCTTCTGTGATTAAATGATTGGTTCATGGGACAAGTGGAGAGCACTGGATGCTGTTTACCTTAATTTTAGCAAGGTCTTCAACATGATCTCCCATAGTGTTCTTATAGCCAAATTGGTAAAGATGGACTGGGTAAGCAGACAACAAGGTGGGTGGAAAACTGTCTGCACTGCCAGGCTTAAAGGATAGTGATCAGTGCTACAAAATCCAACTGGTGGCCAGTTACTAGTGGCATCCCTCAGGGATAAATACTGTTTAACATCTTTTTAATGACTTGGACAATGGAACAGAGTACATTGTCAGCAAGTTCACAGAATCACAGAATCGCTGAGGTTGGAAGGGACCTCTGGAGATCATCTAGTCCAAACCCCCTGCTCAAGCAGGGTCACCTAGAGCACGTTGCACAGGATTGCATCCAGGCAGGTTTTGAATATCTCCAGAGAAGGAGACTCCACAACCTCTCTGGGCAACCTCTTCCAGTGCTGTCACCCTCACAGTGAAAAAGTTTTCCTCATGTTCAGATGGAATCGTCTGTGTTTCAATTTGGGCCCGTTGCCTCGCGTCCTGTCACTGGGCACCACTGAAAAGAGTCTGGTCCCATCCTCTCGACACCCTCCCTTCAGATACTTGTACACGTTGATAAGATCTCCTCTCAGCCTTCTCTTCTCCAGGCTAAACAGGCCCAGCTCTCTCAGCCTTTCCTCATAAGAGAGATGCTCCAGTCCCCTAATCATCTTTGTAGCCCTTCGCTGGACTTGCTCCAGTAGTGCCACATCCCTCTTGTACTGGGGAGCCCAGAACTGGACACAGCACTCCAGATGCGGCCTCACCAGGGCTGAGTAGAGGGGGAGAATCGCCTCCCTCGACCTGCTGGCAACACTCTTCCTGATGCACCCCAGCATACCATTGGCCTTCTTGGCCACAAGGGCACATTGCTGCCTCATGCTTAACTTGGTGTCCACCAGCACTCCCAGGTCCTTCTCTGCAGAGCTGCTTTCCAGCAGGTCAACCCCCAACCTGTACTGGTGCATGGGGTTATTCCTCCCCAGGTGCAGGACCCTGCACTTGCCTTTGTTGAACTTCATGAGGTTCCTCTCCGCCCACCTCTCCAGCCTGTCCAGGTCTCTTTGAATGGCAGCACAGCCCTCTGGGGTATCGGCCACTCCTCCCAGTTTGGTATCGTCAGCAAACTTGCTGAGGGTGCACTCTGTCCCTTCATCCAGGTCATTGATGAAGAAGCTGAACAAGACTGGACCCAGGACTGACCCCTGGGGGACACTGCTAGCTACAGGCCTCCAACTAGACTGTGCCGCTGAGCACAACCCTCTGAGCTCTGCCATTCAGTCACTTCTCAAGCCACCTCACTCTCCACTCATCTAGCCCACACTTCCTGAGTTTGTCTGTGAGGATCTTATGGGAGACAGTGTGGAAAGCCTTGCTGAAGTCAAGGGAGACAACATCCACTGCTCTCCCCTCATCCACCCAACTAGTCATTTCATCATAGAAGGCTATCAGATTGGTTAGGCATGATTTCCCCTTGGTGAAGCCATGCTGACTACTCCTGATCACCTTCTTGTCCTCCACATGCTTGGAGATGGTCTCCAGGATGAGCTGCTCCATCACCTTTCCAGGGATGCAGGTGAGGCTGACTGGCCTGTAGTTCCCTGGGTCCTCCTTCTTGCCCTTTTTGAAGGCTGGGGTGACATTGGCTTTCTTCCAGTCCTCAGGCACCTCTCCTGTTCTCCATGACCTTTCAAAGATGATGGAGAGTGGCTTAGCAATGACATCCGCCAGCTCCCTCAGCACTCGTGGGTGCATCCCATCAGGGCCCATGGATTTGTGGGTGTCAAGTTTGCTTAAACGATCTCTAACCCACTCCTCCTCCACCAAGGGAAAGTCTTCCTTTCTCCAGACTTTCTCTCTTGCCTCCAGGCTCTGGGGTTCCTGAGGGCTGGCCTGACCAGTAAAGACTGAAGCAAAGGCGGCATTCAGTAACTCTGCCTTCTCTGCATCCTTCGTCACCAGGGCACCCACCCCATTCAGCAAAGGCCCCACATTTTCCCTAGTCTTCCTCTTGCTACTGATGTGTTTGAAGAAGCCCTTCTTACTGTCCTTGACATCTCTCGCCAGATTTAATTCCAAACGGGCCTTAGCCTTCCTCGTCACATCCCTGCATACTCTGACAACGTTCCTATATTCCTCCCAAGTGACCTGGCCCCCTTTCCACTTTCTGTAGACTTCCTTCTTCTGGTTGAGTTTTGCCAGGAGCTCCTTGCTCATCCATGCAGGTCTCCTACCTCCTTTGCTTGACTTCCTACTCACAGGGATGCACTGCTCTTGAGCCTGGAGGAAGTGATGTTTGAATGTTAACCAGCTCTCTTGAACGCCCCTTCCTTCTAGGGCCCTAACCCATGGGATTCCTCCAAGTAGGTCCCTGAAGAGGCCAAAGTTTGCTCTCCTGAAGTCCAGAGTTGCGATCCTACTTAGTGCCCTGCTTCCTCCTCGCAGGATCCTGAACTCCACCATCTCATGGTCACTGCAGCCAAGGCAGCCCCCAACCTTCACATCTTCCACCAGTCCTTCTTTGTTTGTTAGTACGAGGTCCAGCAGCACACCTCTCCTTGTTGGCTCCTCCACCACCTGGGTCAAGAAGTTGTCACCAATGCTCTGCAGGAATCTCCAGGACTGTTTGTGCCTAGCTGTGTTGTCTTTCCAGCAGATATCGGGGTGGTTGAAGTCCCCCATGAGAACCAGGGCCTGGGATTGTGAGGCTACTTCCAGCTGTCTGTAGAAGGCCTCATCGACTTCCTCTTCCTGATCAGGTGGCCTGTAGTAAACACCCACAACAGTGTCACCCATGCTAGCCTGCCCTTTAATCCTTACCCATAAGCTCTCGACTCGCTCTTCATCCACCCCTAGGCACAGTTCAATACATTCCAGTTGCTCTCTCACATAAAGAGCAACTCCACCACCTCGCTTACCTGGCCTGTCTTTCCTAAAAAGCACGTAGCCATCCATGACAGCACTCCAGTCATGCGAGCTATCCCACCATGTCTCTGTAATGGCAATGAGATCATGGCCTTGTGACCGCACACAGATCTCGAGTTCTTCCTGTTTGTTCCCCATGCTGCGTGCATTGTTCATAGATGATACCAAATTAGGGGGAGCAGTCAAGACACTGAAGGGCAAGAGTACTATTTAGAAGGACCCTGACAGGTTGAAGAAATGGGCTGACAGGAACTGCATGAAGTTTAGCAAAGGCAACTACAAAGTCCTGCATGTGGGATGGAATAACCCCATGCACCAGTGCTGGGTGCTGACTGGCTAGGAAGCAGCTTTGCAGGAAAGGATCTAAAGGGTCCTGTTGGAAAGCAAGCTGGACATGAGGCAGAAGTGTGCCCTAGTGGCAAAGCCAGCAGCATACTGGATTGTGCTAACAAGGGTGTAGTCAGCAGGTCAACGAAAGTGATTATGCCCCTCTATTTGCCACTTGAGACACAACATCTGGAATACTGTGTCCAATTTTGGACTCCCAGTACAAGAAAGACATAGAGGCACTGGAGTGATTCCAGGGGAATGCCATCAAGCCAGCCAGGGACTGGAACTGTTTAGCCTTGAGAAGACTCCAGGGAGATCTTATTGCTCATGGGAGGGTACAGTGAAGTCAGAGCCAGACTCTTCTCAAAGGCACACAGTTATAGGATGAGAGGCAACAGACACAAACTGTAACAAGGGAAATTCCAATTATATATACAGAAAATATTTTTTATCATGAGGGTAGTCAAATCCTGGAACAGACTGCCAAAAGAAGTCGTGCAATCCTCATCAAAACTTGACTAGACTAGTCTCTGAGCAACCTGATCTAGCTGGACTCGCTCTGAGCACATTTTGTACCAGATGACCTCCAGAGGTCCCTTCTAACCAAAATTATCCTATGATTCTATGAAATGCCATAAGTACACCTCAGGCTAAGTAAGAATAAAATTTGAACTTGGTCAAAGCTAAGGGAAGAAGGAAAGAACACGGGATGATATTAAACCCCAAAACATGCCTGAGGGTGGGAGACATATATACACATTTTCTTTAAGAATATTTTTGAAGAAAAAGTATTAAAGCTTCATTCTTGTTTATTTTACATAATATTGACTAGATTGCAACAAACACTTCACAGGCAGGAGCACTAAATGAGAGTTCTCCCCCATCCTCATTATGCTTGATAAGAGATTCTATTTCTTTGCAAGGCTCAGGCTCCTGACAAAAAAAAATTTGCTAATTTTCTTCATGTACACAGAACTGAGCATGTTGAATGAGAGTTCAGGTTGGTAGAAAAGGAGCTACATTATTTACTTCCAAGATGAATGCTGAACTAGAGAGTTAACCGATAACTAACAAATTAGTTAGATTAACAGATACTATCAACTACATGTATAGATGGACAGATAGATAAGGAGATATTAACATCAGTACTGTGTTCAAATACTAAGACTCTTGTGTGATTTAATACCGTTAGAAAAAGGCAGGAAAGACCTTTTGGTTTATATCTGCAGTAGCTAAATAACAGCACCTTGCACTTACTAAACAACTGCTGTCTCAATACTAAAGAGTAGTCACAGAATGTACAAGTCTTGGGTCAAAATGAGATTAAATCAATGACAAAGTTGGAAGTAAAAATCACTATATTTATAACCATTAGACACAAACTTTGTACAACTGCTTCTAGCTAACTACCATAGATACACATTTGGCTTGCAGTATTTGGCTTCAGAGTCTTCAAAAAAATCTGTGTTTATCAACTGACATGAACTGGAGTTATTACCCCAGTCCTCACTGAACTGAGGCATGAAGATGGCAGGACTTGCTGTTTGCAGCCACAAAGGCAGTTTGATGGAAACCAGAAGTAAACTCCACTGTCTCCAGTGACAGATTAGGGACCTAACACAAGCACATTCTTTTGCATAAATGAATATGAAGAAATTCACGAGCATATAAGGATATTGCTGGTGTATACACTATTTATTTGTAGTTTCAACTTTTCACATATGGAAGCGTCAGATCAATAGCACAGCGATTACAGAAGGCACCTTATTGGTTCAACATTTCATGCAATGTGATGGTTCCCCAATGCGATGGAAATACCGTACTTTTAAGATCCTGGTGGAGAAAAGTCCAAACTGGAATAAACATAGGAAGTACAGTTTACCTTTCATTTGACTTCAGAGAAATAAAGGTTTCCTGCTCATACGGACAGGAAGATGATTTGGGTAACTTTAATTAGGCAAGAATTCTTCTTCCAAGTTCAGGGGAAAGATCTATTGATGACATGAGAGGTTTCCCTGCTAGTAAAGTCATTGCTCAGGAAGAGCATTGCCTATGCTTGGCACATCTGATGCAAGATTAACGCTTACTAACATTTCAAAGATAAACCTTTCTCCTGTTCTTCCTTCTCTTCTCCTTCCCCAGGTCTCTCTTTCCCCTTCGCTTACTCCAGAAGGAATGTGAAAATACCACAGATATGATACAAAGAAACATGAAACCACAGAAAAATGAATCATGTTCAAAATAAAACAAAACCAGTTACCAACTGTTTCCACTGGACATCTTGGAAGATGATCTGCATCATTTCCTTTTACATATTTTCTATTGACAGCTGGATCAATCCACTAGCAATGGTTCTTCCTGATGTATTATTATTTCCACTTTCACTCCTTTCTGCCAGTTTTATGAGACGCAGTCATTCCAGAACAGGCAGTAAACTTGATGAAAACTGGCTAAAGGCAGACATCCACACTTATGCCTCCAAGAAATAAGGGATTTGAATTACTTTTATTTATGCACTTGAATTAAAAGCCATGCATCCTTTAAACTACAACTAATGTATTTAAAGGCAAAGATCTTGCTTTTATTCTCTTAATACCAGGTATCTTCTTCTAAAGAAAGCTTTGTGCATCTTTTTTTCAGAGCCAAATTCATGGTCATCTCACAGAAATAAAAAAATTCCTTTAAAACAATAAACTCAAAATTCAAAACAGTAAGAAAGGCCAAGGATGTTTGGCAAGAACAGCTCAATGCTCATTTTCTCCAGATGAACATTTAGCACTTTGTTTCATACAACACTAAGAACTAGTACTTGTTTAACCAATTAATGCCATAAGACTTTTTTTTTCCCAGAAGTAACTAATATAATGGCTGAGAAAAAAAAAGATTAGTACTTTTATACACATTGTAGCTACAGACCAGTAGTACCAATCTATTCACTCAGTACTCCAATTTCCAGTTTATAATACAACTCAGCCTCCTTATTTCGCTTCAGGGTATACCATGCAGAAGGTCCATATTCTTCCCTTCAAACACACATGTACCTTCCTTTATAAACAGAATATGCTAATGTATGAAGCTCACAGCAGGAAGTGAACATACTTTTACAAAATCCAAACAAACGTAAGTTCAGAGATCTAACACCTATAACTAACAATGAACAATACGCTTTAATTAAAGGAAAAGCAAACCCAAACATTAGAATATATATTTGACACCAAGTTCAAATTCTGTTTGAGCAATCTGATTCTTCTAAACTTCTCACTGTGATTAAAATGTTTGATGCATGGCACTGAGGAAAGCATAGTAAAAACAATTTTGCCATATGAAAGATGAAATTTTTCTCAGACCAGTCAGTTTAACCTAGTTAAATACTGTAGGATAAAATTTAACATAAACATTAGCAAAATCAGACCTTAACAAAACCCTGCACCTTAATGGTTACTTAGCCACAATGAAATGCTGCAGCTTCATCTATGAGATTCTATGGCAATTTACATCAAATGAATATCTGACACACTCCAGAAGCTATTAGTTTACCTGCAAAGTCATTAATGATGTTAGGCTGGACTGGTTAAATAACTTGTTAAGTACTTGCAATATTGTTTTAGCTTGGTGTTTAAATTCTAGCTCCCCCCCTTTAGAACTTCTACAAGGAAACTTGGATAAACAGGGCATCACAAGAGATTTGAGTGCAGTAAATCCCAACATTATTAATTCCCCTCAACAGGAACTCCCAGAAGGGCATCTCACTGTTTCTTTTCCAATCATTCCCCCCTGGCAGGATGAATCTTGGATCAGTAACAAGAAGCATGTACTGCTTCTGCATTTGAAAGCTTTGGCTCCTCATCTTTTGGAATTACAGTTAGTTTTGTGTACCTACATTTGCTGTTCCAGACTGTCCATTTCTGACATTTGTTGACACTTCGAAGCCTTGTTCCTCCAGTTCTAACTTTGTTCCAAGGTCACGCTGTGCTGCGCCAGCTCTGGAATTGGGAAATTACATCACAGGATAGTCCTGCTGCTCCTCCAGTTGTTCTATCGTTTTGAATCTTTTGTACTGTTCTTCCTCTTCTCATGGAGTAAGGGACCATTGACCTGGAGAGATTTAGTCTGGCAGAAGAACCACATTTCCCAGCTTTATCTTCTCCTTGCAGCACTATTAGCTTTGCCTTCTTAATCAAGCAGATTCCTTACACAGAGTTATCAGATTTGTTTATGCGCTAGTCTATGTGCCATTCCCCTTACCTGATTGCCCTGGAGGTGTGAAATCATTAGATATAAAGTGTTAGTATTACACTCGCTGCCATGTCCTTTCATGTGCACAAAGGAGTGTTCCTGGTTTCAGCTGCAACTTTTTCACAATCTGCTGTGGAAGGTCCCTTAGAACTGGTCTTTGGCACAGTCTGTGCATGTGGACAAGTCACTGAACTAAGACTGTGCCCAAGCATCACAGCACCCTGCTCTTCAAGTCTTTCATGGGATATAGAAGGGCAACGTGAGAGGAAAATCACCTCCCAGCCCCGAAAAGCCAACTGACACTGCCTAGAGCAGATGAAAAAATACCCACGTTCTTTCGAGGGTGGGAGCTTATATAGCACATGCTGGAATAACAGTATTTGTATAAACACCCTGTGGGTAGAAGGTTTAGTGCTTATATGAATCCCACTGGCTGGCCCGTGCATTCAGGTGGTACCTCTCTCCTCTCTGCTCAGGGAGGATCCTAGTTTTTCTCTAAGCATGGCTTTTGCCAAGTCTCCGCACAGCTGCCTAGAGATTGGTTGGATAGCCCTCTCCTCCTTAACATGTGAAAAAGCTGAGGATAAAAATACCACCTTTCTTTGGCCACTATTAAAACCTTGAACCTTCACACTCATGAACTTACAGTTTGAACTCCTACAGCTAGATGAAGGTCATTCCTTTTTTTGCTATCTGTCTTGCTATGATAGGCATTATTAAATGAGATGGTCGTGAAGATTTTATGACTGCTAGAGAATAATAGCTACCACATGGCAGTACATCTCTCTCCTGGTGAAATTCTTTCTAAATGTACACCTCATTCACCTGAGTTATTTGTAAATCAGAAGAATGATACAGATATCCAGAAAGTGCTTTCAGCTTTTCTGATTCCCGAGGGAGCCAAAATGTACATGTTTCCTAACACTAACAGACCAGCAAACAACTTATACCACACAGCCAGTATTTTAAGCATTTTTCCATATGAGGTACATAACGTGGAAAAACCAAAACGCTAAGTTCACTGATGCATATCCTCTGGTGGAAACAAAATAAACAGGGTGTTCAACAGCGAGGAACCATGCCTTTTTCTTGTAAAGCAAGAGATGCAAGCCTTCAAAAAGAAAGACAACTTCCAAAGGCAGAACACAACAAAGACAGGATAGCCTGCCTGTCTTATTTTAATATGTCTCATGCCTCTTCAGGGTTGCAGCCTTTCATTTGCTTTACAAGTAAGAGGAGTGATGCTGAGAATTTACATTCAACCACAGGATAACAAACAACGGTCTAATGGCTCTCATTTGATTTGTGGTTAGTTATAACCATCATTTTTACCCAAACATTTGATCCTACTTTGGCTTTCAAATATTTCCTGCTGTCTACAGACCTAATGCTCACAAATCTTTGATGCTATTTACAGCCCTCTACAAATTTATTGTGGTCACATCCACATGCTGGCCACTTAATTAAATACTGATGTTCTACCTGCACATTAGATATTTTCCTTACCTATCTGTCCTTAAAATTGAAATTCATTTTGTCAGATACACTTCTGACAGCAAAAAGAAACAAACTATTTACTTTTGACAATCTTAAGAATCCAAATGACATTTACAGGATCTACATATACAGCAGTTTAACTAAAAAAGCCTCTCATATAAAGACTTAAATATCCTTTCACTAACACATTCAATGGTTTCTTGCTGGCTAGAGACTTAAGGAGAGAGGAAAAAAAAAAAAAAAGAAAGGTTCTATTCCTGTAACAATGGAAAAAGTAAAGCAATCCAGGAAAAGTAATCACGTGTGAAGATGTCCTGAAAGGTATTAACTAGTAATGGCTAATAAAAAAGGATTAAAAATATAAAGCATGCCTCTCCTACTGATGCCTCTGCTACTTAGCACAACAGTTTCCCTCACATCACTTTTGTTCTGAGGAAAGATATTATAAATTGGACTTGCTGCTCTCCCATACACAGAATCACTTTAAGGTGTACGAAACCAGACTAATAGCCAGCAGCACTGCAGCAATAAAGAGCTGAAATCGACTGTCGCTGGGTAGCCCCTCATCAAAGTAAAGATAGCTACTCAACTCGGAGACCTCTACTCCAGAAACAGACTTAATTTATTGAAGGAGTTTGTTACTCAAGTGTTTTGATGTGGCTATATGAATAGCGTTTAAGAGGGAAGGAGGATAAGGCTTCCAGCCGTAAGACATACATTGCACTGGAAACTGCAAAACATAGTTGAAGGTGAGCACACAGCTTGTAGGCCTTTTCCTTCATTTTATACTGCACAGTTCAGTCAGCATCATTCATTCTGCTTGGGATAGAAGAAATCTGTCTTAACCGTTCCGGAGCCTCTAGGCACTGCAAGCAAGCACCAGCACCAGGCTAACACAAACACAGGGAGTCCAGTTTCACCATGCCGGGACCCCAGGGTGAATCTGTGCACATACAGATCAGCAGCCTGGAGCATTCGCAAGTATGTCTGGGGCCCTGGGGCTTCAGTTTTGTGCGTTCACACCTTCACATGGATCAAATAGCTCACATTCATTAAGGATGGGAATAATGCCATAGAAAGAAAATGACCAAAAATTACCTGAAATTGAGTTTGGCAATTTTTTTCATCTGAACATTTACACACGCACTTCTTGGTTCCAGCTGCAGACAGCAAACATCTCAGGAAGGACTGTTGTTGTACTAGTAATTCCAGTGCATGCAGGAGGACAGTGTGCTGGATATCAAGAGATTTCCAACAGTATCTTAGAGACATACATGGACTGGTGTAAAACTTAGCAAAACCAGTGGTGGGATTTTTTCCACTGTACTTAAATGGATCAAGGCCAGAACTCAGAAAAGCACCTAAGTTACTGGATGCTTATTTTGGGGGGAGGGGGGGAAGAACCTTCAAAGTTTCTAAACTTTGAAGACTGCTTATAGTTCTTACAAACTGCAAAACAGGCATTAGGATAGTGAATGCAATCAAACAAAGCAATATCTAGACCTTGGTCTTTGAATACACTAGAGATTTTCTCAAATCAGGTGTTCCAAGGAAATATGATAAGGCTGAAAATAACTTTTCTCAGGTTGAGTTATTTCTGCATGTCTAATCTCCACATCAAAAACTGTTCACAAAAAGTCTGTCAGCAACCCCTACTGCAGGAACTGTGGCTGTGTCTATGTTAAGGATTTGGCTCACAGTTGTAGTGCAGTTTAAATTAATCCCAACTGTCTCCATTTAACATGTATTGATTTGGCAATACATGTTAACTGAGAAAAATGAACTGGAAGCTTCACACCCCCAAAAACCTTTAATACTCCACAGGTACGTTAGGTTCCAAACAGTATGGATCACCTCCAAAATGCACAAAATGCTTTTTCCCTTCAGAAAACTTAAAACCACGTGGATAGCAAAATTGCTCCATCCACAGGATCAGGCTAAATCTAATCTGAAATAAATAATCCAAACCACATAAAAAGAAGCACTCAGCTGTTTCAATTTACTGACCTGCTGCAAATAGGCCAAATTACTTGATATCCTAGACAAGAAACAGTTAAATAATTCAATTGATGAGATTAATGTTAACTTTACACCATTCTAAAATACCTCTTTATCTAGGTGGCTCAAGGTAATGCACAAATCCATACTGCTCTTATCATATCTCAGTATTGTCGCCAAGTAATATTATGCCCATTCCACAACTAAATGGAAGGTGTCTACAATTCTCCACAAAAGCTTGATACTTCAGAAAACAGATATACAACAGTAAATAACCCATTCAAAGGCATGGCTGTTTCCCCAGTACTACATGTCCATTCCTTAAAATGCAATCTGTTAGGGGCAACTAGCAGCTTTTTTCTCAAAAACTTTTACAATACCTACCATTATTATGTTCTTGTCCATATAATACCTATCACTATTATGTTCTCATCCATGAACATCATAAAGAGCATAAAAAACCAATAATATTAAAGATATTATGATTTAAATTTAGAATAGTCTCCTAAACACTTGCAGGGAAACTTTTGCCTCTATCTACACAGCAGTGAGAGTCCCTGCTTGTAACAGCGAGTACATAATGATTTGAAGGCAGGTTCTATGACATGCTCATCTCTGTGGCACTGTTTTTATCCTGCTCTGTTGGAACTGGACATAGGAAGAGGGACTGGCAGCTTTTCCATTTGAATGATGGACAAACACAATCTCTTCCTTCAGAAATCAGCAGAGCAGCTGCTCCACAGCGCAGCACTGCATCCCTAAAATCAGGGGCAGGAGTGGAATCCTCCACTCAGTACAGTTGTCCTTCCTCCGTCCCTGGTGCTAAACAACTCTACAGTACCACCCTAATCAGCACTTGTTCAAACAACAGAGTAAGTGATTCTGCAGAAATGCAAGTGCTTTCTTCATTTTGAAGTTAAGAGTTAACAGAAACTATATACTACACAGAGCTGTAACTGAGACACCAGAAATCTTTAAAACTTACAGGTTCAAAAATTTTCCACTTAAAAAAAACATAAAATAGGTTTTATCCTTGCAAGACTCTATTGAAGCTTACAGTACTGAAATATTAAAATTCCACCTATCCTACAGAAAATAATAGCCCTTAAAATATTAAAGAAAAAAAATGTTATTGCAAATCTCATGCAAGAAAAATGGAATCTGAACACTGGAGCTTTCCATGCTGCTGAGGGCTCTTCTTCATCTCAATTAAAGAAAGGAGCCACTGGATCCTGCCACATGAGTTAAGTACAAAACCCATTCAGTGTTCAGCCACTTGGATTTTTGGCTGTACATCAGGCCTGTAGGGAAAGTAGATGTGTGACTCCAAAAGGGAGGAGACCACAGGAGCAGAGGATGTGATGGCATAAGACAGCTGCTTCCAGAGCATCCCAAGTAGCAGGAACACCCACTGCCTATGAATGCAAGCAACTCCAGAGAAAATTTCTCTGTGGAAGTCTCCACACAGCTATGTATCACTTTTCTCTTGGATCTTAGGTGGCCCTGAGCATTTGTCAGACTTCTCAGATTTATCTTGAAAACGGCACTCCTTTTCTTTGCAGCCAGCAAAGACTGGATTTAACTAGTGTTTGTTTTTTAATAGGGTGGTACTGTAAGAGTTGGGCCAAAGTACTATGCTGAGATTCAGTCATTTCATAATCTTCCAAGTTAAAAAAAAAAAAAAATCCCTTTGACGTGATCAAATGAAAGCAGTAAAAAATACTATCATGTCTATGTATGAAACATAGCCTAGACACTATTCCGTCCTTATCTGTATAAGCTCTTTGCTGATCATCCTGCAACCAACGTACTATAGGTCTACAATAGATTCTTTTGCTCACATTCACTCAAGTTATTTTACTGTTTGCTGGGTCTAAGTGAATTCAGCGCAAATAACTTCTTGTCCCTACAGTATAATAGGACATTTTTAAAATACAATTATTTTGTATTGCAGCTGGGCATTTCCTTTAACAGGTGAGCTTCACCTATGTGTGAGAAATTACGCGCCGAGATCAGTTTCCTCTTTACAGCATGACTCCGTGGTAACAGACACGCGATGAGAGAGTAGCAAAATGCCAGCCCTACCTGTAGAGCTCATGTTTGAAGACACATGGAACACATTTCTGGAAAAACTAAAACTATCAATCCTTCTATAGCAACAAATACGATTTATAAAAAAAATAATATTAATATGGAATACTGCAAGTTCAGACAGAAAACAGCTCTGCCTTTCACTTATTTTAGTAAGACTGCTTATATGGTAGTAATCACTTTAGTATATGGTAGTAATCACTTTGCATTTTTTCAGGCCTAAGACACTGTGAAATAATGAAATAAATGATTTGAATGAGATTTCTGAGGCCAGAAACCATGGCATTTGGTACATTATAATTTGTTACCTGACTTAAAAGTAATGTTTGGACAGAGAGAAGAAAATGTCCTCCTGTCACCTTGCACAAAGCAGTTACAATAAGGGCCTCATTTGAACAAAATGACTATCCTTCACGCTGTAATAGAGGGCAACCCGCAGATCAGCGGACAAAATTCAGGTCTTAACTGGGCTTGGCCTGGTCCCCTTTTCTACTCATCACCTCAACAGTGCTCTTCCCTAACAAAACACATGGTGGGATACAAAATCCGACAGCCAAATTAGACTTGGAGCAATAAAATGCAGCTTATGACTTCATTCTCTCATGCTCATCATTCCAGGATGGAATTTATTACATTACAGGAAAAATTAACTTGTCCTTGCCTCCTCAACTATGTAAATATACAGTGCTAATAAGTCTAGAAGATGCTGTGAGTGGTTTCCACTGACCATATGTTATACGACTGGAACTGTTTATACTAACAACAGACAGTCCTGACGTCTTCAACATAGCATATTTTGAATTTTTACTTCCTTCAATATTTTCAACATTTTTTTACACTCTCGCACTGTTTCTTGATATTTCTGGGATCAAGACCGGTGGTCAGGCCTAAGGGAAAAGATATATTTAATATTTTGACATATATCAATGCTGCCAATTTTCAAATATTATTATTTCCATTAATCAGAGAGAAAAGTATACACAGCATCAATGATGTGGTCCCGGAGTAATGGAAAACTGCATCCATTTATTTTGACTGGCATATAAAATAGGAAAAAACTTAGGCTAATTTCTATCTGCTAGATGAGTATGTTCAACATCACCATCACGTCAATAATGATTTCATTCTTAATTTGCATTAGAAGTTCCTGGTTCTGAATATTTAGGCTAGCAAGAAAAAAGGACTGAGAATATGAAGGATCAACAGTGAGTGCCTAAGAAAAGGACAAACAAATACTACTTTGACAATGTATTTTTCCAGGCTGTGTTTTTTATGTGAGGCACAAAGATTTCCTAAATCAGACATAATGTCTTTGGTATCATTTAGTAGTCCTTTATTGAATATGCTTAATTTTTTTCTAAATTTTCATAGCCATAATTCCTATGGCAGTGAGTTCTACTGTTTAACTACATGCTGTATAATTGTATTTTGAGACTGACATGCAGTCATTTCAGCTAATGCCTCCTATGCCTCCTAGTTCTTATACTGAGACAAGGACAAGTCATTTCCTCTTCATGTTCTCCATGAACTCTCAGTTTTATGGACTTCATTCATTCATTCTCTCCCAAGTAATCTCTTTTCCAGACTGAAGTGTTCAGCCTATTAAATTGTTCCTCAGGCAGAAATGATTCCATTCCTTCATCATCCCTGTCAGCCTAACGGCACCTATTCTGATTCTACACTATCGTATTGGAGATGAGGAAGCCCACACATCGGAGATGCACAAGCACCATACATGCGTGGCTATGTATACATACATATACACGTATATACACAGAATGACTTAGTGATGTATTCTATTTTGTATTCCATTCCTTTCCTAATTCCCAACTTCTGACTTAATACCTAACTTCTGAATTGCTTTTTCTCCTATTTTCTGTTGAGCTAATGTTTTCAGAAAATCATCCATTGTAACTCCAAATATTTTTTTCTAAATAGCAAACCAGCTTAGTATCCATGACTATGTTTGATTGTTTTGTAATTTGGGGCTATCTTTTCCTTTGTGGGTGACTTGAGTTTTATCAGTGCTGAATTTCATCTGCCAGTCTGCCACATCATTCAGTATTCTGAGATCTTTGTGCACTTCTTCACATTCAACTTTTTTTTTTTTTTTTTTTTACTATCCTGGATAGCTTTATACCTTACTGTTCATTCCCTTCCAGAACGTTTAAAAATATTTTGAATAGTATAAGGCTAAGCCCAGACACAACGATAAAAATCAGTAATTTCTCCATTAAGAAACCTTAGAACCATATGTTCTTAGGCTTGTTTCTTATTTTTTAAACAGTTACTTATCTATGGTAGGACCTTTCTTCTTATCCCATCACAAATTAATTGAAGGAACTTGCACAGAGGTTGTGGAAATCAAAGATCTTCCTTGTTCCCATGCTGATGCACTCCTTCAAAGAATTTGGACAGATCTGGGATGCACTCCCCTTTGCAAAATCATTAAAGAGATTACACTCATCATCTGTAAAGTGAGATTCTCAAGTCCAAAGTCATATAAAGTACACACTATGACACTGTATTTGTTTACATGAAAGGGTTTTTAATGTGCGAAGATAGTTTCTAAACATTAAAAGAGTCTGGGAAAAAACATAAATCGAAGCTCAAAGATTTTTTTTCCTAATATGTTTTGTTCATTTCAACAGACTAATTTTCCTCCTCTTCCCATTTCATCCTCCAGATATACCCTACCTTAGCGCTTCAAGAGGAGGCTGCACTTAGACCTAACAGTTTTTAAGAATCAGGTTTTAGGGTCTAACTGTTTTTAAGATCTAATTGTTTTTAAGAATGTAGGTATTTCAAAAGTTCGATCCTGATTTAAATACCATATTAAGCTCTGTGCAGACAAATTTCAGTCACGTGCAAAGCCACAATGACACTCACAGTGTTTTGCCAGGACAGAGCTCACTACAGGATTGGTTCATTTTGGCATGCTAAGCAAAAGTCTGATGCATCTCCAAACAAAAGCAATTACATCAGTTCCACAACTGACCCAATTAGTTACCAGACCAGCCTACTGCTGTGCCTTGTAGGGTCCTTACTTTTATTGTTTATATACAAGCCAAAAAAGACACACAAGTTACTGAAATATGGGAAAAAAAACAAAAAAAACACCACTTGAATTTGCACCTATACTCAGGCTAGGGCTGACACCTTCCTTCAGATACCGACAGACTGAAGGCAAAACCACAGAGACAGGTATATAGTGACCTTTGCTACACTCCTCATAAATCGAGCCCAAGCTGGTACATCTTTAAAAGCCATAAATGATGTGAGAATAAAACCGTTTTCTGTTAAGTGCCATGAACATACGAGAGAGATTTTTGTGAGCTTTTTGTGAGCCAAGGAAGGACTGTAAAATTTATATGATGAGTTTCTTGTAAGACTATTCCACTGCCTTGGCATGGAGGTCACAAGACTCACATACGGTTCATTCTAAGCACATGCTAAGTTTTATCTTCATGACATCTGAGGTGCCCACTGTAAGATCTACAACAAACTAGAATTTTGCAGAGACAGAAATTATCTATCACTTAAAGCAATGTGAACCATTTTCAGCACTTGGCTACTTTATTACAACATTTACATTTTTAGTATGATGAAATTTCTGAAGGCAAAAAGAACTAAAACAGGCCTAAAGTACATTAAGCAATGTTAAGTTAGGAAACAGCTATTTAATTTACTAATTCATTTCTTTCACTCCCTCTCTTCTTTCCACACAAATTACTGAGTATCTGTGCTTTAGAACTAACCTAGTAGTAAGAAAGTTATTGCTATCAATATCTACTTGCTTTATCAGGAGCTCATGTTTTACTGACCATTTTGCTTTCTTTCCTGAAGAACTAAAGCCTTCCAGGAACCACCTGCACACGGTTCAGACAGATTCAAGCAAAACAACATTCCCACTGTCCGCAGCTTCTGCTGCTGCATTCACAGCTTCAGCGACAAAAGTGGCTCTTCTTGGCGAGCAGCTTCTGGAACGTGCCGGAAGAGCTAGCACCCACCCCAGCACAGACTAACCAGCTGTGGAGAACAGGAACAAAAGGGTCCAAATTGTCAAGAAAACTTGGCCTGAAAGCAAACTAGGAATATATTATGTTTATTTAGTTCAATCAATTCTTCAAGGTCTTTAATAGAATTCCACCTGCCTTATGCTTAAAAGACTTTTATAATGCTAAAATAAAGACAAGAACTGTGTTGCATAGAACAAACTCACAGAAAATGTATACAGAAAAAAAGCATCTCTTTTTTGCAAAGTGCTTTCATTAGAGTTTTGCCTAAGAGGAAATTCTTTGTGGCTAAAACAGATCATATTGCAAGCTCTGACTACCACAATACTGTACATAAAAAACAGAAGTGTGTAAATGTAATTATTAAAACAAACATAAACCTTTACCATATAATATAAAATGATAGATAACTGACCATATCTGCTTCTATAGAAGTGTCGCATTTTAATTTCCAGAAGAAATGCTAACTACTTAGTTCTAAATACATCATAAAAGCTGCTACATAACCTATTATACTCTGCAAGAAATAAAGAGTTCATCCAAAAACCTTTACAGCTGAGATAATGTTAATGATGCCCAACTGAATTCTTAATCCCATTCTGCTTAAAAAAACATCTGTTCATCTCAAGGACAGAAGACTGACAGCCATACTTCCTAAAGTCAATAACCCCCCAAAAGCCTTACAAAACTGCACCTTTCCCTTGGTATATGATCATTTTGTATTTACATACACACTTATGAAGATCAAATAACATATCTGTTTTTCTCAAGGCAGACAAATTTTGTGTTTGGAGTGAGAAATTTCTGGAACAGTTTTGTGGCTTAAAACTGCAAATTGCATAGCAATTGCAAAATCCGACCAACTATTCAGGTATTTAATTATGGGCTTGATTATTATTCCAAATAACCTTTTCAAGACTGAACCAGCTAGCCTATTCTCCCATCAGCAGTGTTATTTTTCATAAGAAATTCCTAAAGTCTCCTATGGGATACAGGCCTACAACAAGGTTTCTGATCTACACAAGGCTTTTGACTGAGTCACTTCTGGAGTTTCACCATTTGTCAGTACTTGATTAAGGCGAGTCATCTGTCCAGGATAAGCATCCATGAAGAAGATTTACTCTAGTTATGACCCCTAAGTACTTTTACAAAATGCTGCACTCTCTTGTAAGCCTGTGGCTACCCTTTTTCATTATCTTTATTTAAAATATTCCAGAAGGCATTTTCTGGCACAGAGAAGACTGATTCACTAAATACTAAGATATATTCTCTGAAAATATGTGCAAGTTGTTCAGTCATACACACCTCTTATAGTATTATAATTATAATCCTGAGGAGTATGTGAAAATTTTATTAAAGTTCACAAAGAATTTTTTCACAAAGACTTAAAACCATTTCCTGAAGCACTCAGGCCTGCAAATGCATCCACCGAGTAAAGGATCACCTAAGTAAGTATTTTCCACCTCAAAATCCCACATAAAGTGAAGCAGATCATGCTGTTAAATAACTATCAAAGTTCAATAACAATCAACATGATCTGAAAAACTGCATCAGAAAGTGGAAAACAGAGGAAATAACACTGTAAGATCTTAGAAAAAAATCTGTTTTCTTCACGTTTGTCAGCCTCTGAAACTGTAGATGTTTGCTCAAGCTTGACCGTTTCAATTTTCCTTTATCCAACTACAGTCCGTGCAGAACAAGGGTCCTTTTTGTGCAGGGTACTGGACCCGATTGTCTGGGCGGGGTATGCAGTAGCTCATGTCACTACAGCAATCAACAGGAACTACAAAAATAACTCTTTGGGAGAATAAAGAAATTAATACCACATCAAACATTATTTGACCTAAATGGAAAGTTGATTTTAGAATTTGACTGAACTCTACTTAGTCTTCCTAACTGTACCTGTAACTGTGTACCTGTAACTGCTCCGTTAAGTTTTCAATAAATATCAGTGGAACAGCAGCTCAGCAAAAAAACCTCACTATTTTTATATAGTCACGTTCAAAAAATTGTGGTAATTTTTTCAGGATAACCAACCACCTTTTTGAGAATCTCTGGAGTCCACAGGTGGTAATGTCTGCATTCAAAAAGCCAGCTTTGTGCAGCAGCTGGGTACCAATTCTTTTCCTGGCTTTCTCCTGTTAATCTGGAACCAAGTATTATGATGTAGCATCTAAGGTGAGAATGCGTATCAAATAGAGGAGCTTGAGTGTATCTTTTCTCCTTTAAGAAATAAGAGTATCGCAACAACATATATCACGACCATCTCAAATGACCTCACATTCTTTTTATAGACCAGACGTACAAGAAAGGACATCGTAGAAGTGTATTAACTAATGAACCATACCAAGAGAGTGCATCAAGATACTCTGCTTTGTCTTTTTCTAATATAGAAACAAAGAGATTCAGTGAAACTGAATGGCAGCAAACACTAAATAAGAAAGGGCAGGATTTAACATCTGATTATACAGGGGGGTTCAGTGCCACTGGAAGCACTGAAGCTTAAGAATTTAGGAGGATTTTTTTAAAAGCTGTATATGAGGAAAAAAAAGAAGAAAACTTAAGCGCATGACAAAAACATGCCAGGCACTTGACTAACCAGTATTACCCTTAGTAATTAATGGAAACTTTAACCAAAAAAAAACCTTGAAATAAACTCCCGAAACAGTAACTGTTTGGTCTGTACTTTGATACATTGCTCAGGAGAATTTAAAGGAAACCAAAATGTAGCTGGCTACACACTTTGGAGCAGGTTACTTGAGTTGCTCTCCTTTATCTGCTGCTGAGCAGCTGCTTCCCGGGGATGCCTGCGCGCCGTGCCCCAAAGCGGGGCCTCCGCAGGGGACCCCTGCGGCGACGCTCCTGCCTCCGCCCTGCCAGAGCCCCGCGAGCTCCCCGGCTGCCCCCTCTCTCTGCACAGCAAAGCTTGCGACAGAACAAGGAGGGAAACCTCTGTAACAGTTTAATTTTTTAATAAATTAACATTTATTCTCATGGAAGAGAGACTGCACCCTGCACTGACACTCAGACACATGAGGGGGGTTGATGAAAGAAGGGGGAGGTGAAAGGCGGAAGAGCCACCAGTTCACATAAGAAGGACAATTTTAAAAGTGCTCAACAGACTTAAGAATTTCAGTTCATCTTCCAAGAAATGTAGATGCTGATAAAAACTTGATGTCAAATGGGAATAACAGATTTGGAGATACTTTGTTAATAAACAGCCTTCCCACCTAACACATGGGAGGCAGCAGAGATTATGATTAGTAACATCATCAGTTCTCTGAAAACATACTAACATTCATAAATCTTTAATCCCTTTGAAATGTTACCTACATAAATGATTTGGTGCCTGGAAATCTTTTCATGTACTTCAGGAACATAACATTTCAAAAGGATAAAAATTCAAAGGCTTAAAGTCTTAAATATGTTTAATCCAAACAAAACACTTCAAATTTTTCAACATAGTGAAAATGCAATTTTTAGGACCCGAGAAGTTATTTCCAAACCAGTAAGTTACTTCTAATCGTCCACTCATTTAATAATCCATAGAAACTGTGCCCTCTCCCCTCTATCTGCCTGCAGACACAAACACATGCAAAAGCCCAATAAATCTGCCAAGGGCTGGAAGAGGAAAAAACTCATTCTCATTTCCAGTCTTTTTTTCTTATTTAGTTACCACAT
Source organism: Apteryx mantelli (assembly GCF_036417845.1). Classification (NCBI taxonomy): domain Eukaryota; kingdom Metazoa; phylum Chordata; class Aves; order Apterygiformes; family Apterygidae; genus Apteryx; species Apteryx mantelli. The sequence goes on from NC_089992.1 coordinate 17,942,090, forward strand.
TAGTTTTATATTAAAATGAATCAACTGTAAAAGGTGTCAAAAAGGAACACAAACACCACATTTCAGCATTGCGGTTACCTCCTGTAATGCTGGAAGTGCTTCCATTATTTTCTGCAGAAAAATACTATGCACCTATTACATCTGCTAACCACGTGACTGCTGTTTTTATGAACTCCTAAAAGCTTCCCTGGGGCTCCTCTGTCTGTTCACTCGTACCAGCACTGTAACTGGGACATTCAATGGAGTGAGCACTGTTTCCACTGTTTTCATACTTTGTTATTTGTCAAAACGCAATATTTCAGAGTGACCAGAGAAACAAAGACAGTGAATTACATAAATTGGAAGAAGGAAACTAATCCCATACAGCAGCCTCATCATATGTCCCACTTTCTGCATGCCCCTCATTAGCCCAGCCTTTCTCCTGGGCTCCGACTTTTCACTTCCGTTCCATTTCTTTTTAAAATAGGCATGTTAGTAACAGTCCTTAGATCATACAATACCTCCACAACAAAGTGGATTTTGTCCTGAAAAGAGAAAGAAGAGACCTCCATAGCTTGCTTACATGCATATACTTACTCTTCTAGCTGTACATATAATTTTTATAGTTCCTATGCTCCTAAATAGTTTCAGAATTTCTTTTAGTTTACATACTAAGCTGACTAACATCCAGTCCCCAGGCAATACTCAGCGCTCCAGGACAATGTTTCATTTCCAAACCTCAACTCATTCAGCACTCCTTCAGATATAAATAGTGAGCAAGCTATTAGACAGGAAAACCATTCTGGTCATGGTAGCCCACTTCCACACCCCCTGCTTTTTGAGGGCAAGAATGAGGATGGAAAGGGAACAGGAACAGCTTTACCACAGTGCAGACAGAAAAATTTGGTGTTCCAGGCAACTCAGGCACTTCAGTAATACTGAATAAGCAATCCAGCCTTACCATGTGACACAGAAGAAATCCACAGTGTATGGATTGTGAGTGCCTCTGTAAAAGGCAGTAACAGCAGCAAGATTGAGCGCTGCAACCTTCCGTAATTAGATCATGAAACACCATTTCTAAAACTGTAGGCCAAAATACGAAAGTCAGCTCTCTAGCAAAGTTGTTCATATGCTGATAACACACTACATATACACTGGCATATTTTTTCTCTATTATTTCCAGACAGTATAGTTTGTTGGAAATCCTAAACTTGGGAAATTCAGTAAATGGAAAAACCCATTTCATTGTGAAAGAAATACAGCTGTCTTCTTTAAAACTATTTCCATATGAAGAATCATAACCTTTAAAAAAAATCCAAATTCCAACCAGAAGAATTCAGTGCAATAATTAGAGTACACATTACACTGCAGATTAAAGATAAATTTACTTTATTTCTAATTCAAAATTTCTTGAAGTAACTCACAGCCATCAGTTTTTGTTACTTCTTCATTTACCAAACTGTACAGCCCGTTAGTGTTTGGCTGACAAGCCCTGTAAATTCTATGCAATGTGGGAATGGCAAGGTGAAAGGGTTCATTTCCTGCCCAGAGGTAGGATGAGCTGCAACGCTGCAGCAGAGACAAGAAGATGGGCAACAGTCCAGTCTCAGAGACAGACTACATGGTTCTGTCTGCAGAAACTGTACGGCCAAGGAAAATTCAGTGTTTGTGAATGAATATTCCCTTTTGAAAGAAATGTGACTGGCTGCATTTGTAGGCCGCCCAGAAGAACAAAGACACAGATATGCATTCGTGACTGAATGCCTAAAACATTCATTTCATCATCAAGCCACCAAACCCATTTATAACCACTGAACTACACTTCTGTTTTTACAGTTAGTTATTGTACACCAATCTCCAAACCAGGGGCATGGCATTTTTTTCCAAATTTGTTCTGTCACTGACTTAGAAAAACCATGGTAAGTCTTTTACTACGAACGGAACAGGCACGCACTTTATTGATATACTGAAAGCAGTCACAGGGGCATTATGTCACAGAGCATATTTCTCCATATGGTCTTTTCAGTCATAAAACTTCGAAAGAATATTAAAATCACACAGTAGGGTTACTCGGTTTTCATGCTTCTGTTTCAGAAATATGGCAAATATTAATAAAAGATAACCATTAGTTTTCCCTTGTCAGTTAACAGCTGCAGCAAAACTTATATCCACCTTCATGGGAATACCATCCATTTATAAACATACACATGCACACGGAAAGGCAAGACGAAGTGCCTGAGGTCAGCAAATTAACAAACGTAGTGCAGTCCAAATCAAAGAAATACTACTTCATTTCATACATCTTGGTTCAATTTTTTAATTCCTGAATCTGTTCCATCTGAATAACAACTTGAAAATCCTTTAATTTGGGCATCTTTACAGATTCCGAAAGTGAAGAAGTTGCTTAGGTAAGATTCCTGTTCACGATCAGGGATAGTTAGCTGAAGCTGGCAGTCTTGAACTCATTTAGCCTTTGAAAACCTACATTCATTACCTTCTTTTCAGATTTTGATCCCTTTTCAGTGTTTACAACAACAACAGCACAAACATACATGGTGTTAGCGACACCCCCTTCCAAAGGCTTGACACATCATCAGCCTTTAAGAAAACAAGACTATTTTTTGTTGAATCTTTTAGTTCTGTTTTCTTCCTCAGCATCCCCCTGAAAGCAGGTGGCTCCCAAGGACGTCTGTACTCCAGCAGAGTAGCATGCGCCGCGGCCACACGATGACAGCCAAACCCTCCTCGCCTTAAAACTTCCTCCTCAGCAGAAGCCAACAACAGTTCTGCAAAGGGGCAAGGTCTGCTTGTGTTTCAAGTGTCTATGTGGGCATAACAAGTGACTTTTTAAATAATGCACAGCTAGGGTTTTGGATATTTCTGGTGGGAACTCTCCACAGATAAATGGATTATTATTATTATTTTTTTTTTAAACATGGGGTCGGTTTTCTTTTCTCCATTTTTGCAAATATGCATCCCCTACACAAGGACCACCTTCCACTAGTACTTCGCAGTGGCAAGTATGCAGACTTGTGGTCAAGCCTACAGTTAGCTATGCTATTAAGTGCACCTTATTAAAACTTTTTAAACTCTTCAAAGACCAGATTCAATGTGACTTGATGGTTCTCAGCCTTTTTCATAAAATGCTTAAACACAGGTATCAGTGGCTGAAATTAACTGGATACAGTAGTATTCAATTTAGTACCAAACTATAGAGTATTTAAAGCATTAAAATGTTTTATCATGAAAAAGTATGTATTACTAATTCTCAAATAGTTGAATTAATCATTAATAATTCCCTGCCATTTTGCTTTTGTTAGTCTAATAAAGAATAAAACACATGATGGTGTTTTCATTTAAACATTCTCTCTTTCACCAACTCTGGTCACTTTCTCATCAGCCAGTGGATACTTTTACAAAATAAACATTTTGAACATTTTCAAATCGGAACTATTCCATTTCACTGGACATGGTCCATTACTACTACGCAATTTGAAATCACACAGAAAGAACACTGACTTAAGACTGTGGCCTAGGGTGGTTCCACAAACCCTTCTGTATAGAAGATGAAGCCAAAAACGAGTGCATTCCCTGACTTCGCAGCTTTGTCTGCACCCCCGTGCTTTAGAGATCCAGCCTACAGACACTAGAACAGTTGTCTAACATGAACAACCAAATACGGCACTGGCAAAAAACTCAACTGCTGACATAATTGTTCTAATTTTTTTGTTAAGTTTTTCAGTGAAACTCCTGAACACTTTGAAGCAAAATATCTGTTTATTAAAAATGTTTTGTCTTCAACACAATGTTCATTAGACCAGAAATAACTTTCCAATGAGTTCTAACTGGAGGGACAATGAGTGGGAAGAGAAACACAACCTCCCCAAGAGAAAGCGCCTGGTAACACACGGCTCATCACAAAACTCATCACCTTCAATGTGTGTGGGGTGGGGTGGGGTGGGGGGAGGAAGAGAGGAAAGGGGAAGTGAAGGGAAACTAAAGTCTCAACAATCCAGAATTCACAGATCTGGATAGAGCTAAACTTAACTTTTTAAAAGATATTTTATTATAACTGATGTAGTTATTGAATTAAAAAAAAATCTAACTTCTTTTAAATTGCTGGAAGTCTTCCACTAACAAAAATGTCACACTTAATCTTAAGGAACCATTGGGAAATAAGGACTAAAGATAAAATATCTGGTCTTTGTGGACCTCTGCATAGCACCATTAGAAGAGGCAGTATGTCTTAGAAAACAAAACTGCAGCACAAAGTGCAAGATTACATTTGCTGTACCTGCTCTGGAAAGTCCCTTCTAAGGCCTCTCTTAACACTCGCTCTAAAACTTTCTCAGGAGACAACTCTCTCTGCCATTCCCTTGCTTCAAATCATTTATGCGTATCTGATCTCAGGCACTGTTTCCCTGTTTCAGTGGAACTATTTCTCATCACCTTTTTTCTTTCTGCTGGTCAACAAAGATACAAAAACTGTCAGGAGTTTTACAACCCGAAATCTTTGCCCAAAGCACCATCCCTTTGCAATGAAGTCCCAGCAACAGCATTTGGATTCTTTTCTGAGGTAGCTGATACCTCTCTTTTCTTAGAGCACTTAGGTGAAAGAGTTACATTTAGATTCATGCGGTTCTTTAGACAATCTTCGTGCTATAGGGAAGACGAACGGTAACTGTTTTTTGAGCTACAGAATTCCATTAAACTTCTATATTCAGGTTGTAAATGACGAAGAAGAATGCATAGGCTAGGTAACACAGTAATGTAACACAGACTGTGTCTGAACTAGAATCAAGGCTTGAACTGATAATGGACAATTTGAGATCACAAATTTCATGTCAAATTTTATTTGATTTGGTTTTCTAAATTTGTTCGTGAAAAGGTGAGAATCGTGACAGGTAAATCAAGGGAATCTGAAAATGACTCAGACTCTCCCTAATGTGAATTCAGCAATTGTTCACGTAGTTGGATCTGAAGAAAGTTTAAGTCAAACATCACCTGAATTTCAAATACTGAGATATTTTATTATAAAACAGAGTAACAGTTAAAAAGAACCTAATCCTATGTCTCCTAGATTACTAGGAAATGGATATATATATATGCAACAAAGTTCTGACTTCAGGAATTTAACTTTTGTTTCTCATTGCCAATGGTCACCAAACCAGAAATATTCAATATGCCCTTTGTATCCCAGATCACCATTACAAAAATCCCACCTACAAGACATAAACAGGTTTAATGTGGCAACTGTTCCCCTACACAGATTACGTGAGGTGGGATTCGCACTAAGAATACCTACAATGGCACCAAGGCCACCGGTCTGCTCCAGGAGCTACATCCAGATTGTACAAGACATCCAGACAAGGAGATCATCAAATCACTTAGTCACGGCAGTTTTGCCTGCACATATTTAGATTAGAAAAATATGAAATGAGAAAGAAGCATCAAAGTTTGAGCCAGGTAATCTTCTCCCATCACCAAGGAAAGTCTGATGGATTTTAACTTGGCTTAAATAACTGAAACATTCTTTCTTTTGTATAATCATATGCATCTCTTTACTAATTGATGAGATCTGTGTTTTATTTCCAGCAGAAAATTTCTTAGATAAATTGGATTTTAATTTGAAAGACTGTCATACAGATATGCCAAATCCTGACGCTATGACCATTTCCACAGTTCCACAGATACAAAGGCGTAAAAGATAATCTAAACAGGTCAGTCTCAGTCAGATCTGTTATCTGAACTCAAACAAATTACTAGACAGCCTGCATTTCATCTTGTGGAAGGACTGAGACTGTTCAGGAGACATTTGCAGGTTTTAAGAAGTCACTCATGGTTTTGTGTGTCTATTTAAAAAGGGCCAATTCAGAACTGCTTAATCTTCAACCCTTATAAATCAGGTCAAACTTCATACAGGCTTTGCAAAACATGCTGTCCAAATTTAAGGCAGCCAAAATAATAAGACATATTTTGAAAATGGTAGTCAGTACTCTTTCTTCTGGGAGGCAACTAACAGTGTAAATGAAGTGAGTCATGATGTACCAGTCAGAGATAGCCTCCCCCTAATGAATACTAATGAATAACTACCTCATGAGTTTCTCCAAATCAAAAAAATGATCCAAAAGTAACTGACCAGTAAGAGAAATTGAAGTAGGAACAAACACTCAAAACAATAAGGCTCTGAAGGTTGCAGCCTACATTCTTTCCAAGCACAGAACAAACATCTGTATTCCCACTTTCTCGATTACTCCGTCAAGGATTCACAAGATGCCTGCAATTGCAGCGCTGACAGCACGGAGGGCTTCGCCGCTGACTTCAACAGGCTCAAGAACTGGCCTGTCTTCCTGACCCGATAAGCTCAGGAAGCTGCACACCCCGCACTCGAACACAGGCACAAACCTGCTGCGGTTGAGGACAGCAGCCTCTGCTAGCAGCTCAATACTTGGTAATATTAAACTCCTGGGTTCTAGCCTTGTCAACAACAACAACAAAGTGAGAGAGGAGACAGAGAAGGGAAACAAATACAAATACCTCTACAGTGAGTTGGAAACAGTACAAGAAAAGGCTAGATACGTATATTACACATCAAGGGAGAGGGAGGATTTCCTGCTTTTTAGTATGATAAAATCTACTCTGAGCCACATCTAGCATTTGCAAGCTCTCAGGCCATCTCAGTTTCATTTGCATTTCCCCGGCTCCATAGATGAACACTGACAATTCTGTCTTTCAGAATTTTCTTTTTCGTAGACTGATACACTGGAAAGAGAGGAGGCACAAGCTTCATTCAAAGCTGTCATTACTTGAACAGCAGCTATCTAAAAATGCATCAAGTATTTGGAATTTTTTGGCAAAGATGAATTAGTGGACAGAATGTAATAGAGGAAATTAATTATAAAATATTCAGATTATTCCATGGCAGCACAAATAAAAATACTTTTGCTATTATTTGAGAAATATAATTTTGACAAAACTACATTACATTTGAAGGGCAAAGGTTAAAAAAATGCTATCGCCATTCTATGTGCTTCACAGATTACATTAAAAGGATTACGTAGCAAGTTCTACAATTAACTAGACAAACAAGAAAAGAAAAAGTAATGAATATGTAGAAGTTCATTTTGTTAACTGGAATCTTGTTTTTTATTTCTAAATGCTTTTTCCTGCTAAAGCAACAGCTCTCACTAAAGACATTCTATACAGCTCTTAAGTTCAGAAAATTTTTCTTTCGACTGTTGTGACAAGGCCTATATTCCTCTGGCAGGGAGTCGTCGTATTTGTCACCTTCCCACTATTCAAAAATATTTGGAAGCCATTTATCTTTATGTTGAAACAAGTAAGTAACAATCACAATTAGACTAAGCATGGGAAAATTTAAGTCAGAAGATAAAATTTTCATAGAAATACGAGCACTAAAAATGGCAGGCATTACTGGAAAGTATCCTGCAAATGTATCCGTTTGCTTGGCAGGCGGAATCTGAGCATGTTAAAAGACAAGAGTTAAATGCATTAGACAGGCAGAACAGACAAATATATTTTGTCTTATTATTCCAATGTATTTGCAGCAGAAATCAAAACAGACTTTCAAGAAAGTACTTGTTTGGTGTTTATCTGAACAGCACTGCGATAAGAGCAATAAATGTCTCCATTCAGCATAGAATTAGGTGTTAACTTCAGGCAAGTAAATAATCCAATCTACCTTCAGTAAAGCAGTTAATGCATGCCTAAATTTGACTAAGCCCTAAACTGAAACGATGTGCTTGGTGCATTATCTTTCAAGGAAGATGAATGTTGAAAATTTTGGTTCTCTTACTAGAATTAAGTAGTACAGCTCACAGCAGTATGGTATCAGTGTTTTGCTTCCTGAAGTATCCTATATGGATGATACTGAGTGAATCAAGTCATCTTAGAGTTAGTGCAACTAGCGATAGTTATTCAGTCTTTAATATTCTTCCTTTCTCTGGTTACATCAATGTAGTAGTAAATCAGGTAAATCTAAACGAGGTTTTACTGACACTAGATAAAGCTGCTACCAGTCATCTTTCCAAATGTGTCAGGCTCATGATCAGAAACAAGAGCCCATAAAAAATAAGCAAAGTTGTTTGAAGTTGCTGATACAGACATACAAGCATGCCTTTGCCCTTCAAGATTTCCATAGCTGAAAACAAATAAAAGCCAAATTCTGTATAATTCCTGTTTCGGGTCAATTCATAAAATCACTTAATGATGGTAAGAACTAAGGGCTGAGCTTGTGTCTCCTATGTATTCGTATCCATCTGCGCTATGTATTTCTCAGTCTGTGGTATTCTCCATAGGAACCTACAAGCTTTGTCACAGCAATGTTTCTGCAGAAATTAGGAGCTGCTACAAATCAGAGGAGTATAGTAGATGATCTGTTCTGAAGCAGAAGGTTGGAAACATACAATGAACACAGTGAATCCAAGGCAAATAATTTAAAGGAGATTCAGTCGAGTGAAACAAATCAGATCTGTAGGTAAATATACTTCAAAGTGAATCTGCCAGACATTCTCTTAAATAGAACAGCTGTTACTGCACCTATTGTCTTAAAAAATAGCTAACATATTTATATAAAAAACATAACACAAAATTACAACTAAGACTTATCCACATTACCATATCTTTACTCTCTTGCATGTATAATCTTCTGTCATACAGCACACCTCTTTCAATCAGTACATATGCTGGACAATGTTTTAAAAAGCTTGTACTGTAAAATGGTGTTTTTCCTTCTATATGTCAACCCTGTATCTCTGAATCAATGGCAGATTAAAGTAGATTCATGATACCGGTAAGAGGTTCTGCAGAACATGTCCCAAACCAACGCTTATGACAATTCACAGAATCCCCTGGTCCTTGGTCAGCCCCACATTACATCCTGAGTTACATCTGGGCAGGTTTATAGGCATGGCAGGTACTGCAGAGGTGCGATTTCCTTGATCTTAGAGAACTGTTACTAAGACTGGTTAAGTTCTTTGAGTGACCAGGAGGAGCACGCAGAAGAGAAAGACTGTTCTCTGCATACATTCTACCCATAAAAAAGTGTCTTTCTGGTTTTCTAATAAAAATATATTAGGAAAGGCTCTCTAATCAAAACACAACTGAAGATTGTTCTACCGTGAAACTAGTATCTGTCTGGGTTTCTTTTATCAGCAAAGGACATGTATGTAAATACTATTTTAATGGCAATATGGTATTAACAGTGTTATATTGCACGATTAACACCATCTTTACATAATATACAAGGCACAAAAAGCACCACATACTCTCTGAAGCTCACATAAGTAAGTACTGGGAAAGTGCAGAGACAGTAACAAGAATTTATATACATTTTTATATATATAAAGAAATACAGCTGCATATTCTAGTCTAACACATTAAGAAAGAAATGTAAATCCATATTTTTTCCCAATTCATATTCTATTATTTTATGAATTACTGTGCAAGACAATGTGTGTGTTTGTAAATAGCTATGTCCAAGGCAAATGATCCTATCAAGAATCGTTTCAATTCCATTTTCTAGACTTACCATCAAGATTACCTTGTTGTTGGAAAAGCTCTATTACATATTACATTACCTATACTCATTCTTTTTTTAGCTTGATTTACAATTATTGCATGCGAGGGAGCATGTGTGACCCTAAGCAGCTTCTACTAATATTTAAGATATCGTATACTTGTATCTAAGGACCACATTAAAAATTCTCATCACAAATTTCAACAAATATGGGTGCCCAAAGTTGACGCACACCCACTCCAACATACAAAAACCACACATCAGCAACCACAAACCAAATACTTGAGCACTCAGATTCACAATTTGTACAGGGACTGTGAGAAAAGAATGGATTCCAACCAAATAGATGACATATTCAAAAATTATCATGCAGGTTTTTGTCCTGCTTCTGTAGATTTGTGCACAGTTCTCGCAGAGTGGATTGGTTTCCAGGATCAAGGTATTCAGGGGATCAGCTAACATACACTGCATGTATCTTAACTCAGTGAGCTTAAAAACTCCAGCAGATGCCCCATATGTCTCCTACAGTTTTTAAAAACCTTTGAATATTTCAACCCAGATTTCAAAAAAGCTGAAACAAAGCAAAGGAAAGTTAGTCTGCAATGACTTCTATCTTCAAAGTTGCTAACTTGCTCCTTCAAGAAATCTGAACTGTGCACACTGAAAAATATATGAAAACTGATAAACAAGACAAGCTTTCCTGAAGTGTTTGTAGTCTCTTATTTAGAGCACATTTGTAACCCTGTAATTTGTCATGCACTTAGACTTTTTCTAAGGGTCAAGCAAAAAGGGGTCAAGCAAAAAGGTGTGAAGCAAACAGGTATCTCAACACACTTTTTCTGAATTTTCCATTATAGAGTGCATCAACAGCCAGCACAACTGAAACAATACAGCACAGTGACATTAAATTACTAATAACAAACGAAACTTTTAATCTTCAGAAGACATTAATGAGTGAATCCTTAGATACTCTGAAGAAATATCTAGGTAATTACTACTAAACAGAAACCAAGATAAAACCCAACATTGCTGAGGTTCAGAGGAGGCATAGGTCCTAATTCTACCGTGCAAGCTCATAGTTAGTTTTTGTTTTATTTAGGTATTTCTTGCAGTCTGTCATGCCACAGTGTTGACTCCTCAGGATTCAGTACAGTACTCCACTGATAGACTGAGGTAAACAAAAGTCAAAAGTCTCTCAAAGCTCTAGGATTTGGATCAAAACTGAAATGCCCAGAGGCAAAGCAAAGCACAGTCACTGCTGATCTGTTTCTGTCCTTCCCTCTTTTACTGAGGAAGGAAAGATTAAAATAAAATGATCTGTTAAAGCAGTAAATTTTATTTTACAGTTTTAACAGGTAACAATTCAGTTACTTAATCCAAGCGTCAGTGGATTTTACAAACCTAAGATCCTTGAGGAAGGTATGATATTGCACACAGTTTGCTGATAGGTAAACTGAGGAACAAAGTTATTAATATCCAGTTTGAGACATTACTAGCATTCTTGTTACCTGATTTAACATACAGAGGACCCAACTCTTACAAGTTCTTTTTTATCTACCAAGGAATGTGCACAAACTTCTGCAGAATTACGTCCATGGTTAAGTAGCAAGGCACCCTCACCCTTGTCCTTTGGAGCACAGGTACTTCAGCTTGCTATGTCACTCATACTTCCGAATTCTTTGTTCCATAACACCAAGTGGCAGCTTTGGGAGTTTTACCTGATTTGTATGTGTAAATAACTGTCCGTATGTGTGCACTGTATTCAACAAATGCTTGTATGTTTTCCAACAGTGAAATTAAAAGAAAGAAATACATCGTATTTTCTGAAAATGACACCAACTATAAATAAAAGTGATCTAACATAATATTCTTGTAAACATCTGGCTTTTCTATGCTGCTTAATAATTTAAGAAGCTACAACAACCAGGGGCAGACTTAGTGAGCTACCCTTGGGATGGAGGAAGTAAGAGTCATTGTTTAATAATTCCCAACGTGAAAGGGACTCTGGCCATTGCCAGCAGACTAGTCCCAACTGGCTTTCTACTAGGGTTATGTTTATTCAAGTGTTCTCCTTTATGAAGAAAACAACTTGGCTTTATTTCAAGATAAAGAAAAACCTTCAAGCAGCAAAATATTTTAAGGACAGATGTCTGATCTTGAAACAGCAACTAACATTGCCAGAATGTATCTGTGTAATAAACACTTACTCATCAGGTCCTCCCTAGAATTGCATGCATTTCTTTTTATCCACTATGCTGCTCACAAAAAAGTAGCACAGGAAACAGTTTTCTCTACTGTCTCTCAGAACAGCTTTAATTAATTCCTTTTATTCTAATAAAAATTGAAGTTCTATTATAAACATTGCTTTTTTCTCTCTGGGGACTTAATTATGCCTATTACACCTGGAACTGTGCTGCTGAGAACAAGGAGGTGCGTGGTCCAAACAGCAGCAAGAGAGAGGGACCTCAGTGGGGAGGGCACCTGCCCTGCACCTCACTACTGCGCCCACCTCTGTTCACCACCCGTGCTTCCGACTGCTCAGCACACGTCTTTACTTCCTCTCCACCCAGTGCACCCACTCTTGAAGCTAATTGCACTGATGCAGTTTCATCCCCAGCAATCTTTCAAGCTACGATTTAGCCAGAACAAATTATAGGCAGAGCTGGTAACCATGGTAATGACTAGTATTTTCTAACTCTTTCCAAGATACATCCCTGTTGCTTTTACATGTTTATGTCTTTGCCAAACCCTAACAACTCACGCTGAAAATTTCCTTGCCAGGTACTTGAAACAAGCTGAATATTTCCTAAAAATAAAAAAAAAAAATTGCATTTTCCAGAAACAGGATTACACTGAATTCAGTGTTTTGTAAATATTTTTTAAAAACAACTCATAAACCATTTCACTGAGAAATTCTAGTACCTTTCTCATTTTAGATCAGGGACTCAAAATTGGCAAGGAGACTGACACAGTATCAAGGATGTGCTCTTTTCTCTTCTTGTGGAGCTGTGTCCATCTCTAGTCAAGATTTAAAGCCTCTGAATATCACCATGGCACCTTGTCAACAGGGGCCTGTAAAGAGTTTGGCAGCACAACACTCTAAAATCAATATTCCAGCCATACTGTGCATGCTCCAGAGTTTCAAGGACATTCAAGACTTTGCCTGCGATTGCCACTGTCATGAAGGAAAGGCATGAACGCCGAAGGCATGAGGCAGGAAGGAGCAGCTCAGAAACACTGTATTTTATTACATGTGACAGAGTAAGAGACAACTGGCGGGAGACAAGGACAGGAATGGAAACTGGAGGACAACTTAGAGGAAGTATATAACAGTACCATGCCCAGGCGTCAGGGTGCTCACATAAACTAGCAGGCTGAGCTGTAAATGAGAAGAGCGCAGGCAGGCAGCATTCGCAGCTGCCTGCTTAGTTCGCATTCTTGGCAGCTCCAAGCTCACACTCACTCCTGGCAGCTTTTCGCGGCTGCCCCTGGACTGCTCTAAAGGCCACGTGGCCATGGTCCAGAACATCTTTAGGCCTCTGCCTGTCAGGGAAGGTTTGCAGGTAGGTAGCCAGGCCCTACCCTCAGCCCCTTCTCCAGAGACATTCCAGCTTGCTATATGCTAGAAAGTCATCAACAGGTCATGTTAGGGGATGGGATCTAGTTCACCATGTTTTCACCCTTAGCCCGTCACACACATCCAACATCTCTCTCCTCACTGTGGTTTAATTAGGTCACAAGTTGCATTACCAACCTGCAGAGCCCTCCCGATGCTCAGGGGCAAGGGTCCGAGTGCAGCATTCTCCCGGCCCCGAGCAGGAAGCGCTAGCCCCGGGACAAAGGCAATTTTAACAGGTCCCCAGGGGCCAAGGGATTGCTTAGCACTGATGCGCCGCAGCAAGGAGATCCGAGCTGTTTATTCAAGAATTTCACATTCATCCCTGGAAGTTATTTTCCTAGCTTCATTTCTACACTGAAAAATAAAATCTATTATATTTACCATGCTAACGGCAAAGCACATTCACCTTTTTCACAGCACTTCCATTCTTAGAATATATAATCCATCTGTTACTAAATTAGGCTGGCCACAAGGATTACGTGACATTCTCACAGTCACTCATTCTATGGCAACAGTTACACACAGTAATCTCAGTTTCAGCCATATTTTAGACATTTTAAAATCTCTCACCCCAAACTACCAATGAACTCACTGATGTAATTATTGCATGTTGTTTGTGCCAAAACATGAAAGTTTGGATTAACCTCCTAGTCTGTCCATTCTTGATCCTCAGCAAAATCACACAAACAACTCTTCTAGGAATCTTACTTTCAGGCTCTCTCTCTTCACTGTCATTGCCTGATAAAGTACACTGTAAGAAGCCAAAGTAATAATATATTTCTATTCAAGGCACATCTTCATTTAGAACTATGCTGGAAATAATTACAAATTTTAATTTGGCCCTAAACTGAAGATTTTTACCCATTTAATTCTGCCTTTTTTTTTTAATTTACTATTCTGCCAGCGAGCACTTTTCAGATAGAAAACTGTAGTTTTCCTTCACTTAGCTCTAAAGAATCTACTATGGCCTGAAGGCGAAAGCATTACTTTGCTAGCTGCTGTGAAGAAATTGAGCCCCATTCCTTTTTCAATCCTCCATGCTGTTCTCCAGCCTTTTCTCTCTACCTTATCACTGGAGCACCTGCTTGTTCATTTGGCAAAAACACTGTTTTCAGGAAGCACGTGCTGTACTTAACCTTTTAAATAAATTTCTCTATGTACTCAAGTCAAGAGTAATTCTATTACTTCCTTTACTGAGAAAAAGAGATTTCTTAATGAGTCAAAACTCTATGGAGAAAAAAAAGTGTCCCTTTTCCATAATATTATTCAGCAACAGCTAATGAGATGTGTGTACTGTCTAGCTAAATTTTCCAGTGTCCTTGGCCTGTGATTTATTGAACTGGTAGGAAGCACTGACGGATATTTACAATGATATAGCAATTTCAGCTGTCCATGGTAAATACAAAAGCCTGTCACAAAACTAACAGTGCAGATTCTCTGACATCCAGCCAGACATCCCAGACAATTATGATGCTATCCATTAAAACGGAGTTAAAATCGATTTTGAGCACAACTACTCATCTAAGTTTTTATGGCACATTCTATTGAAGAGAAAAATTTAACTTTGGTATCCTGATCAGATTCTAACTTGCCTACAACTTCTGAACTTGAAATAGAAATTGCATTTAATTCCTGTCTTGATAAATGCTATTTAATTAGGATTTTCCTAAACGTCTGCTGTAATAGGTATCAGAACATGATAATTGGCCAACTGTAGAGACACAAGTCTATCAAGTATGAAAAGCAGATTTTTGACATGTAAAACCATCAGAAACAATAGGAAAACCTTCGTCTGCAATAAAGAACTCTAGGGAGTAGGAAGAATGAGTCCTTGCTGAAAGTAAGTATCTTAGATGAAGGCATATGAGACTTTCCCAATCCCAAATAACAACTTTTCTGCTAAGAAGTAACAGCACTTAATCGGGTCTTGTTTTTTGTTATTTTAAGTTAACATAAAAGGAAAATCCAGCAACAAAACTGGCTTTACTTGTATGAAAGTTAGCATCATTTGCTGAGAATATGTTGGGAACTCCTTTTGCTTAGAAAAACTCGATTCAGAAAATGTATTTTATATAAAGAATAGAGGGAGCCAAAATTCTGGTCTACCATTATTCTTCTGACTTCCAAAGAAACTGTCAACATCCAAATTAAAAATATATTTATAGCCTGCTTTAAAATCAGTTCAATTAAAGAAACAGCCAGTATTTCAATCAATGAGATGAAAACCTTATGTGTTTTCTTTTGCAACAGGCAAACTGTGAAGATACAGTTATGTTATGCTATGAAGTCTTCAAAATTTATTATAGTGAATTTTTTATAGTGAAGTTGTAGAATTATAGTGAATTTTGTAGGCTACCATCTCAAAGTAAAATACTAGTGGAAAAATTAAATACTTACGCTCTCTCTTCTCCAGTGCTTTAGAGAAGATTTTTTTCATTAGAAAAGAAATTGTATTCTAATTTTGAATCAAACTAAATGCCAACAAATGAACTTTAACATACAATCCAGAAATCGCATACATACACCACCTTATGACGGTTGTGCCAGCTTAAATATCATGGTGCACACATGCATGGAATAAGAAGTAAAGCAAATTAGCAAAAGCATGAGCTACATAAAAAACAGTATGTTCGAAGTTACCAACATGCACAACATAAAATATATGGCGATTTCTAATAAAAAGCAGCACTTGTCTATAAGATATCGCACAGTATCCCACATATTGCAGGTCTTTTATACTGTTCTGTATGGGGAAAGAGATAAACTTTTGATGAATAATAACTATTAGGCTACGTTACTTCCTATGTGATAATTACCAAAACATTGGCTAAATAGTCAGGTAAGTTTTAGCTGATGGGATAGTAAGACTTACTTTCTATATGACAGAAAAAGAAACCTTTTAGTCTTTAGGCAGCATAGGAAACTCATTTGCACCTATATATCATTTCTGATGAGCTGAGAGATACTCCCCTTCTGCCAGGCCTCTGTGCTCCCCTTCCACGACAGCCCTGAGGAAGCAGACAGTCCTCACTGATAAAAGACGAGGCTCCCAAGCGAAGAACACAAAACCGACCAGCCTCACCATCATTGCAGCTGCCTGTCACTTCACTGGCAGCTTTATTTTAACTAGAGGTTAAGAGTCTATCCAGGTGAAAATACGAGTGACGAGGAACAGTGTGTTTTCCCTTGCACAGCTAGGGAATTTTAAATATATGCTTACCAGGATTACTGAGCACTCCTGTAATCAAAGAAACACCATTTTAAATAGTTCATTCTATTAAATCCATTAGCACCAAAAATTCACTTTAACCAAAAATCCTGAAGTCCTAACTCCACTGTGAGTTTTAATTGCAATGGAGACCTTACACTCAGTAAGGCATGAATGAGATCTTCAGAATGAGCTCTTCAGAATGAGCTCTATCTTGACAAGGAAGGTGTAAGTGTGCTTTAAGTAAACTGAAGTTGAAAGGAAAATGTGTCACAGATTTGTATTTAGCAACAAAAACTACAACGTATCCCATAAAAATAAGTATATTTCCCATATTTAATGTTAGGACATCTATATTTAAGAGCTTAGGAACGCAGCAGAAGATTGCAAACACAGTTTTAATGTGCAAAATTAAATTCTTTCACAATCTGAAGAAGTGAATTCTATTAAAAAAAGGATTTTCCTTTGAAGTCCTAAGCCACTTCTACCTTCCTCCCATCAAACGCTGAATTCAAATTTGAGTTTAAGCACACAGCAAAAGGTTTAAAATAAGATATGGGTAAGCATTTCCATAAGAGCCTTAACCCAGCTTAAACTGGCACCAATGCCCATGAAAATGCTTAGTATAGATCAGCAGTCAAAGAGAAAGCCATGCAAGAGACTTGGGCTGTCTGGTTACTTGACCATGCTGAAGCCCTGGTTACTACTACTCCACTGCTATCATTCCTCTTATCACAGAAAAATCACTTTATACCACAACCACAACTGATTTGTTGTGTAGTCCAACTCTTGGAGGGGGGAGGATGAGACATGCAAAACAGATAACCAAAGTGAATACAACCAGTAACGAATACAGTAACTCAAACATCTCTCAGAGATAAAGTCTGATAAGCATATTCTATGACAAAATTTTGCTCAGATTTATATATGCAAATCTCACAGAATTCAAAAGGATTGCGAAGATGAAACAGCTCTAGCAGTGCACAAAGAATTCAACTTTACAAATAAGAATCCAACTTGCAAGTGCACATCAGTGGTCTGCTGATGTCACCTTAGTCCCACCCTTAGGCCATTCTCACTTGCAAAACTGAAGTCTTACCTAGCTGGATGCCACAAAGTATTCCATGCTGACATTTCATAAAGAACTTAAGAATTGTTCATTTAAAATAAGATTTTAGCTATAGCATCCACCCATATTAATGCATTTAAGTCAAGAGAAAAAGTCCTGAATCACTTCCTCAATTCAGTCCTGCAATATGCCCAAAATCACTTGGCAAAAAAAGAGCAATTAAACTCTGCTCTTTTCCGTAGCATGAAGTAGTACAAAACAAGTAACCGCAACAGCAGGTAGTAGAGTGGCAATAAATTTTTCTGGCACAATTAGGTTTTTCCACTTGAGTGAAACAGCCAAAGGATATAAGAAAACAGCCAACAATATATCAATGGCAAGCATGGAAAGAATCAGTCAAGAGAACACACAGTTTGGTTCCCTATTTGAGGAAGGAGAGAAGGAAAAAAGGTGAATTTCCACCTGGAACGAATTCATAATTTAGTCCACAGTGCAGAATTCTGGCAGCTGTATTTGCTGTTATATCAAATCAATATCCTGAATCAAATTTGCAAACACCATTTGCAAGCAGCCGTTTTCATGCATTCACACCTAGGTAAAGGTGCAGGAGCGGGTGGAGGGAACAAAATTTTCCATTAGGACGCTATTATCACCAGCCTACACAGGGATGTAGTCACAACTAACCATGCCCCCACTTTCACCAGCTCTCTTATCCAGTAAACCTATCATATGCGCACAAAGCAGCTGATTTAGACTGAAGCAGTGCTTAACTACAGGTTTCTACGCATCTAATGATACATGAAGCAGCCTACGTCTTCTCAAAAATGGAAGGCTGAAAACTGGTAACAAAATGGAAGCTTGCAGTAACATAACAAAGAACTTAAAAACTCCTAACAAATTAGAGATGAAAGAAAACATGAGCACAAAGGCAGAAAAAAGAGACGAAAAAGATGAATTTGTCAGTAAAACTATACCGCTGTACAAAGCAAGTAAAAAGAGCTTCCATCAGAAATCAATCGAAAGTCAATGGGAAAACTGAGCTAGACTCTTTCATAAGCCCTGAAATTCAGAGCTACATCAGCTATTCCTAGGTGGCCTTTAAAAAATGACTGGAGTACTAAGATGCAACTAAGGCTTTTGAAACATTGAACATTACAATTCCACACAATCTGGCTCTCCAGTGCTACAAAAACAGCCTGCAGGAATAGCATCTATGTGGTTTTATTTTACGTAGCTTTGGAATTGAGAAGTCAAGGGATGAACAGCTCATTAGTCCTTAAAAGAATCAGGGAGCACCAACAAAATGTGTACAAGGTGTTCATGTCAAAATCCCTAAAGGTGTATTTAAACTGCCATCAACAAACTGTCACTGATTTGCTGAAAATCATTATTCTAATCATAGTTATTTACTCTGTAACTGTAGTCGGGCAATACTGACAACTGACCACGCAAGAACTAATATATTGCCACATAAACCTTCTAGACTGCACTTATGTGTGTTTCTTACCTCTGCATTTAACTCCGTATCATTAAAAAATTAAACAAACAAAACAGATAATAAAATCTGCCTGATAGTCCAGTTTACATGAAATTCCAGAGAAGCAATAGAAGACCGATAACACAATGTAGTTCTAATAAATTCTGTTGTAGACAGGAAACTACCAAAACATAGTAAAAGAATTACAACAGGTTGCATAATATTGCTATATTGTGCTTTTAGTGGCAACAGACTGGCTATGAAATCAGAAGAGACTGTAAAGATTTCAGTCCTGGCTGAGGTAAAAGTTTTAAGGTAAAGAGAGAGAATGAAGAGATTAGCAGTTAGACCAGCAGTGGATACAATGAGAGAATCGACTAAGCAGGCAAGTCGCACAGGCTAGACTTCATCCTGGTGCCAACTGATGTTCTATACCTATCAAAAAATTTGAATTATTCTTCAAGCAACAATTAAAAAATGCCCTGTGTTGATAACAAGGGACACTGATCCCTAAAATAAAATTGAGGAACATGACATTTACGTCAAGACCAGAAAGCCTGCACTTCACCCTGACCCCAGAACAGATGACTTGCCAGCGGGAGACCCTGCCCTCTGACCAGCGGAGGATGCCAACCTGGCTACAACGCATCACGCCTGCCATTACAGCTGTGAAGTTACTCCTGACAAGAAAAAAAACAGACAACGTGCAGCAACCCTGCCTAGGATTTAGGGAGGCTGAAGTAAGTGAGACGCTGAGTCAAAAAGTCACTCTGTGTTAGTTCTTGACTTCTAAAGGTTAGAAGGCATCTATCCAGAATCTGTTCTTCATCACCAACCAAGAACTCAGGAGGACTTGACAGCCAGCATCTCTTGTCCTCCGTAGTGCACAGAAACAATCCTGGCCAAAACACTTGGATATGTATGCCTTGGTGTTCAAGAGTATGTGGGTAACATGAGTTTGAGTGGATAAAATCAAGATGCTTAGAGATTTTGTGTAATAAAATCACCTTCTTCTTCTGTAAGACACTGTACTGAGTTTTGTTAGTTTAACTTCCTACATCTCAACAATTAAAATACAGTTCTCCTAATGTCTTGTCCATTTCCTAATGCTAGCACAAACCTTTTCGTATGTATGCTAGTTGAGCTTCTTTCTAGGACTATATATCATTTGTTGATTTAAATTAAAGACTAGCAGAATACAGCACATATTTACAGTAAATAATGAAATACCATCATAGCTCCATGCTCCCTTTCCGACTTAACGAGGATGCCTTCCAAGTTCCAGAAACAGAAGAAATTATTTTCTTCATGAAGGCATTTGCATACTATTTCATTCAACTATTTTAGCCATCTCCCAGTATAAAATGATTTTGTTTCTAGACACTTACTGCAAGAGTAGCCAAAAACAACATGAACATTAAGGCACCTAATGCAAGACTGCAGTTTTCAATAAAAATGTGTTAATTCTGTAATTTTGACAAATCTTAATCTTCCTAATGAAAATGAAAACAGAAGACACTTCTCAGAAGGATGACAGTAAAGAGGAAACTGCAAAAATCTTTACTATCACTGCCTCTTTAGCCTTGCACCGCTTGCTGAGTGGCAGCCACGCCATATCCTCTTTCAGTGTATTCTTTTGGGGAGTGGATGTAGACTACTTGCCTCCACCATCAATCTGCTTAGATAATAGGTAATTCTTGAACACCCAGCTAGGGGACAAGATCAGACAAATTAGTAATATTGCTACTGTAGTTACGATGTTCTTTCCGAATCCACAATTTTTTGCAGGAATATGCAGGAAATGCAAGAACTGACAAAGATTACAATGAATCTATCCCTCTTCCACTTAGTTCACAGTTTGTGATGTTAGTGGAACTGACATGTCACAGACGGCCAAGCTACCATGCTTAAGAAGCAGAACATGACCAATTATTCTTGAAAGAAAACCCATCAATGTATTTAAAATTCTACTATCTGCTGAAACCTTCATAAAACCAAGAAATAATATTTCACATATTCATGGCAATTTTGCTTACCTCTTGCTACCAAGGAGTGACCTCTCTGCAATATGATCAGCAGAAGACTATGAATTTTAAGGTTCAGCAAAAGCTCTGGACTGTATCCTCAACTGATGTAAACACACGTGTTCGTAATGGCTAAGAATCCAGCGCCTATTCTGGTTTTCCAGAATGCATATTTCAAAGCTGCTGCAGCATCCAAATAAATGCAGTATACCTTAACAATTCACTTTTAATCTTCTATTATTTTTTGTTGAGTAAAAAATGAGGGTTGTGCTAGTATAAATGTTGTTGAGGCAGACTGCAAAAGAACAGTTATGAATTTAATGAGTCCATCTACAACATCCAGTATATCTAACAACTAAATGGATGATCCTAGCTTAAAACTTAATAGGCTGGTCTGGCAGTTAAATCCTTTATAGCAATTAAAGTGCTTAACCAACAAGTTCAGATTCCGTTTACTGTGATTGCAAGATTAATATCTACTGAAACTTTAATGAAAAAGGAAGTGAAGCAAGTGGCTTCCGTGGCTTAAGTCTGACAAAAGGAGGTATCTGCATTAGTGTTCAACAGTTTGCTGAAGAAATTGCCTTTCTTATCTGTAAGCCTTTTAATCTCAGTCCCAGTGAAAGAGAGGAGTGAAAAGAAAAAACAGGACAAATAATAGTTCACATGAAGGACACCCTTTATCAACTATTCATGAGGTAGCATGGACAGATCTTCCAGCCTTTTGGAAATCTTATGCTGGTTGCGATAGGATGTTGTCTTTGTAAAGTACTTACGCCTGACCTCTGTAAAGCAGCAGATAGGAACTCAACGCCAGAGAAGAGTGAATTGTTCCAGGAAGACCCAACATTTATATACTGCACATCTGTTTAAACTGAAGAAAACTAGGGGAAATATCCTAATGAAGACTCATCATTCTTTATCACCAATGTGCCACTGGCTGAGAAATGAGTCACACTGAAGACTCAGTGTATGGAAAAGTTATAACCGGGACTCATTTACAGCACAGATTTTGTATCACAACTAGCTGTTGACCCTTTTCAGTAAGCCATAAGATCTCTTCATAAGATCTGCAGGATGATCGCCACAGCTAGCTATATTTTCTTAATTTTAACCTCCAGAAAACCCCTAAGAAGTTAGATAAAATTTGGAATACTTCTAGAATTCCATAAGTTTCCTTAACTTCAATAAAGATCCAAAATTATTACCAATCATCTATCAGCTCTGAAACAAACCAAGTCATTAATGAAGTCTTCCTGTCACTGTTGAAACATGTTAAATGGGTTAAAATTCTTAATCAGAGAGAGATTATATTACTATACCACCCACCTTTAAAGAAAATCACTAAGTATATGTAACAGTAGAGAAGAAGACAAAAGAGAAAAAAGGAAGAAAGGAAAAGGGAAAAAGGGGAAAAAGAGATATGGGAAAAGGGAAACGGGAAAAACAGAAAATGCTGTTTTCTAATCACATGATTCCCCCCCCCCTTACTTTGCCAGTCTTGGATAATTTTAAGTAACTGAACCATCTGTCCACTATGAGTTAAATTAAATTTAAAACAATTTAAAGTATGCACTAGCATTTAAGAGTTAGAATGCATTTACCACCTTAAGTGAATTATCATTTTGATACTACATCAGAGACAACTTTACTCTTATCAAAGTATCAGAATACAAAGCATATCACCTACTCTCATTCTGCTTACTGTTGAATTCAGGATTTGTTTATCTCAGGTTTCTAAATTCAGTCAGGACTAAATAGGAGTCCTGAATTTCAAGGCTGAGGTTTAACAGACAGAGTATTTTCTAAGTCCTTTCCTCCCTGTTTGGAGTCTTACTGCAAGTCCTGTTTATTTTTTGTTTCACCAAGAGTGATGGAAGATTAATCTTTTGTTTCCTGAACAGCTAACACCAACATCACCCCTTTTATCAGAAAGTAGAAATGCCTGACTTTCTACTGATTGACTCATGTGCTTGGCCAGTTCTCCTTATTCTTTACAGACTTATATTCAGGCTCTTTTTGCTAGACTTTACTGTTTTGCAATTCAGATTTTAATTGCATATATCTTATATTCTGTATGTTATATACAAAGACAGCTCAAAGATAATGCAATCATTACTAATATTGGTAATTGAAAGAGACTTTTTCTTCTAAAATTATCTTCAAATTTTAGTGTTATTTCACCAAGCACAGGAGGGCATGTAGTAAAGATAGCTGCAACGTGATATATTTCCCCTCCCACTGGAAAATTCTACCTGACAGACTTAAAATTTTTAAAATATTGCAGGATTTGTCTAGGTGAGTTCTTGCCTATGTCCCTCCTGCTAAAAAGGGAGAGTGAGTTAGGCAGTAGCATGGGCACATCGTAACTGCTACACTACAAAGTTGCCGTGCTAGGAAAGCAGACTCCAGATTCTGCTGTCACCACTGACTGGACTGCCCAAAGTGCAAAGTAACAGGGCCAAGAGCGTCCTTCACTGCACTCTGTAGCGTAAGACCAAGCATATATTCAAGCATGCAGTAACAGGACAGGAGGAAAAGTAATTCTCTGCTCCTCCACTACACTGAACAGGATCAATGACCAGCAAATTCAGGGAGTTCTATGTAAGCAGCTCAGATTTCCAAACTGCAGGACCAGGAAACTTTACAAACACTGCAGAATTTGGCCTATTACAGACTTACAATATTACCTTTTGAGATTTTCTTTCTGAAGAACTTAGCCCAGATTGTAAGCACCATTTCATATGAAGCTGTAATAAAGTCTCCATGTGATGTTTCCCTACTACCTACTAACTCAGTATCCCTACGCACAGGTTACAATTCAAGGAAATCAGGACATAGTCTGCCTGTACGTGAAGATCACTGTTCTAACAGACAATTTCTATTATTCTGAATACAAAGCATACTCAGACTCATTATAAAGAAAAGTCATATTGTAGCAGGCATACAGACAGCATGTTAGAAACCTGATGCTAGGATTAAGAAAGAGTCAAAATATTCTATTCTCTACCCTAGAGCAAAATTAGCAGCACTTTGAAGTTCTGACACAAAAATCTTCAAAGTCTGCCTAACAGTAACAAGGAGTTTGGGTTGAAGTACACTGTTTAAAAGGGACTGTGAAATCTGTAGGCCTGAATAAACTATGCTGGTTTAGATCCAGCCCTTCCATCCCCTCCCTACAGTCCTGTGTGGCTCCAGACCTCCCTGGCAGACTTCCCTTCCTCCTAGCTTTGGCCACAGGATACACCACAGGATTTATATCCAGAGGCAGAGTTTCAGGATGCCAGGGTTCAGCATGAGGTCTCATCAACTTTTCTCCATTCTGTTTTCACATTCCTTTGCATTCTCCAAGGCTATGCAGAATACCACAGACTATAGCTACAGTGGTACCTAATCTAACCACCAACCAAGAGAGCAGATAAACTGCTCCTGCTAAAGCAAACACTCATGTGCAATTCCTATCAACCACCATCTTGGCCCACACTAGTATTTCAACAAGCCACACTTACGATAGACCCAGGCTCAACCAGCATGCAAGTACAGAAACCAATTTCATGTGATAAATTTCAGGCCTCACATCCTGTTTAGTATTGAACTTGCCGATTCTCTGGTACCAAGTACCTAGGAAGATGCTACTGCTACATTTTTGCTATTTATGTACTCTGTAGGTTTGCTTCTCCAATACCTTGCACTTTGGTGGACATACGCATCAGGGAAAAGCAGCTGTAAAACACCAGCATTCTGATTTGGTACTATTTTACACTTATTTTGCCCTGTTGAATGAAATCGATGTGCTTAGCCAGGTACCTGAGTTATTATACACTGTGATGAAGAAAATAGTCCTAACTGCATTTTCCTGGACAAGCTTTTTAAACAAGCTGTAAGCAGTAAACGATTGTAAGGTGGACTTTTTGTATATTTATCGTTCCGGGTAAATAAATAGAAATTTCCTGGACTTTGTTCATGGTTTGTGTGTTTGTGGGCTATTTGCACAAGTAAGTCTTTGTTTTAAACTTAAAACAAGAGAAAGCGAGTACATTGTTTTTTTTCACAGAACACCCATTCTGTTACCACATGACAAAAACACTGACCATACTAATACTTACTCTAATTCATTAAAGAGCATCTCCTTAAACTTGGCAGGACTTTAGTACAAAGAATTCCAAATGTAATTCTTAGCGTCCCCAGTCCCAGACGCTGGCAGCGTTTAGAAGCCAGGCTTTCTCAGAAGGAATGCTTTTAACTTCATCACTAACAGGGCTGAAATTATTGTAGAAAGAAGCGTATTTCCTTTTTGCTTCAAATACCCACTGTCTTCAGCACAATCCAGACCAAGGTTATAGAAAACTCTATGTTCTAAGTTTGGTGATCCAAATCCTTCAGTCTTTACTTAGGCAAAACTCCCACTGAAGCCAGTGAAAGGAGTTTTGCCTGGTAAGGACTGCTGGGTTTGTCTTAGAACATAGATGGCTTTAGAAGCTAAAGAGAATATGAGTGGAAGTCATTGCTGCACGTAAGTAGCACATGTTTTTAGCCATGAAAATTGTAAATTGCTTTACAACGTACAAGTAAGCATCTTAAAAATATTTTTGGAGTACTTGCATTATGTTGTGGAGCACACATGACAGAAAGGTACGACTGAGTTAAGTGACCAAGATGACACTAATGCTGCGTACAGTTACAGTTTTTCAGTATAACTCTTTTCTTAGCAATCATGAAAAAAAATTTGAGACCTAAAATAAAAATTCATTAAAAAAAAAAAAAAGGGACCAAGGAAATGATTACTTGAATGTGCAGCTTTGCTTAGAGCTGTGTTCCTCATGAATGTGCAGTTCTGCTTAGAGCTATGTAAATCATGTTATTCTTACCTTTTATTTTATGGCTTATTACAACCCATAAGATATTGGCATCCTTCAGTATGTCTCATAGCCCCACTAGAGAACTGTGAAAATAACCTGAGGTATATCAAGATGTAGATTCACAAAAACACTTCCTAGAAAACAAAACACTCTGTTACCTAATAGGTAGAATATCACTGCTCTAACTTGTCAGTTCTGTATCTTCCAGGCATCCTAGCACGCTTGCACTTGCCTGCATAAGTAAATTCTCTCTCACACATGTGCATGCACGCAGCATTTGTGTGAATTCAATCTATGTCCTCTGATTTGGACAGCCCTACACACCATCGGTACGGGCAGAACACAGATGTGGGTACTTCAATTTTGGTTTAAGAGGGAAAATAATGATTCAAATTGAACCGAAGCACAATTAAAATTTTTATAATGAAACAAATTTGATTATGCCCAATTTCAGCCAACCTTAAATATTTCACAGAACTAAATTTCAAGCATCATGCTTCATTTTAAGATTGCTTTTGCATGCTTCCCTTTCTCCCCCTTTTTAATTTCTTCTTTTAAATTTAGACTCAAATTTATAAATAGGTTTCCAACCCCATAAAATTCAGCTTTTGATAAATAACTGAACTTTTTCTAATCACTTTAAGCACCAGGCCTTGGCAAGATAAACTACATGATGTACCACTATCAAAAACTCTAACAACTGAAGTTCTGCCTTTGGGTATTTTTAATTCTCACTCTTTTCCTCTGCCAGTATGCACACAAAACAGTTGAATCTGCTACCTGAAATTAATTATCGGAGATGTAGATCTCTCCTTTGCTCCTTGAACAGCGACTTAAGAGTTCAGTCTCCACCCAGACAGAAGAACTTGAAAAGTAGTAAGAAATGAGTACAAACATCTTGCATCCTGATTTTCCACTTTTCCTCAGTATTCTCTATGCTGCACCTTGTCTATAAGAAACCAAGACAAATAAAGCACTCTCACCTATGTATCAACTACACCAGTAATTTTCAAAAGATTTCTGTGAGATGCAACTATTTTTATATACATGATCTTTACAAACTAGTGGAAAGTCCCTAATTCAAGCTCAGATCTGAAGAAGTTATATTCAAAAATCTTTACAAGTTTTAAAAACAAATTTTCACATGTTCAAATGGACCAGCATCCAAGTTTACCATATATGAAAATGGTGAAGACGGATTTGGTTTGGGAGATTTAGATGGGAAGAAGATACTTATTTTTGCCACTTTACACAGATAGTGTATTTAAAGCTTTGTAGAACAGCTCTCCTTTTCAGTTTAGCAACAGTGCTAAACTGTGCTGCGGCATAACATATGTCCCAGCGGTTATGTTTCCACCTGTTTTAAAAGCAACAGAGGAACCGAATTCTCCACTTTGACACAGACCAGTACATGTTGGAAAGGACAAAGCCTACAGCAACAGGAAACAAGTCAAAGGACAAACGAATATTACCACATTAGCCTTCTGCATAACTTGAAACCACTCACTTTTCAGCAGAAAAATAGATCTTTTTCTACCAAGTTGCCACGACAGATCTTAGAAAGACACAGACAGTTTTATGGTCTTGTAAGTGTTTTTTGCTGAAAGGCAAACTTGGAAGTAATAAAGCACTTTCTTACAACTGAAGCCTGACTGTAACTGCTGCCAATTCAATAGTACACTGGCTCAAAGCATGTGGAGTCCCATGGCTTCAGCTCCACCACTACAGGGAAACCAACTCTGTAGCCTGGCACAATCACCGTCTGGAAATCTGCCATGATTGTGCATTGACTTAAGCTCCAGACAGACTGCAAGGGCTGCACTTTAAACCATTTGTATTTTTAATGTACACAAATAAATTTATAGCTGCATAAAGAAATGTCATGCTTCAGGGATTAACCTCTAATAACCCCTCTTGCTATGTTAACAAAGACATTTAAAATCTGCCTCTCCAAGTTACACAGGACTCGGGTTAATGAAGGCAATTCAAAAAGAAACAGGGGCCTCATTATATCTAATAAGGGATTAGCGACACCAGCAATTTTTAAGACTGTTTGTGGACACTTTGATGCCGCCCTTCGGCTTGGGTCTCCACTGTTTTACCTCAGGATTCCTCCATGAAGGTTAGTTTGGAACAAGTTGAACAGAATGTTATAGAAGTGAGTGTCACATATGACTTGCAAAGTGAATTTTTAGGATGTCATGACACGGCTTTTCTGGTAGGTATTTTACAATTTAATAATTTAGTGTTACCCTTATTTAACAGATGAGAAAAGTAAGGCCAACCATGTAAAGACATTCAGCTAGAGACTGTAGTTCTGCTCAGGATGCAGAGTTTACCAATGAAGAATAGCTACAGCTAGGCAAAAAAAGAAATTCTTTAACTAGAGTATGAGAATATGGAAGAATGAGAATGTGGAAGAACATGGGACACTGCCTCCTAAATCCTCACTGTTCAAAAATTATGCCTGTACTCTGAAAAATATGTATGCTGATTCTTTCCTATGGAAATTAGTTCTTCCTCACCAAATTTTTAAGGTCATTTCAGTATAAGAAAGCTACCGCAATCCAGATCACATAACCAGGGTTGTACAGCCAGGCAATAAAGTTATGCCTTGTAGAACAAGTCAAAGTCTCCTACATCAAATAGACACTTTGCAAAAGCTTCTTTCATTCAGCAATTTCTGGACAGCTGTCTTACAGATCCAGATGTCTTCATGATAGCCGTCCTTTCCTTAAATAACAAAATAGCGGTATCTCTACCACAGATGAAAGATTTGCTGTACAAGCGACAAAGGAACTAGACTTCTGCCTAGAAATCTGACGGCATAAAAGGTCAGAAGTTCAGCTTGTTTCACATTAATCTTAAAGACATTTCTTGAGCTAAAAATCTAATTCATTTCCCCCCTATTTCCTTACTGCAAATACTATGAGATCTGCAAGTCTGAATCTACAGCAGTATTTACAAATCACAACTTAGGATTTTCCACTGCAATCTGTTCCCATTCTTAGCAGAGCGTATATCCTGACGGGCTGAGCAGTACCCAAACCTTTCCCACTTCACGAGCCAAACAGAGAGGAAATACAAGGCATAAGAGGGACTAGTCAATGAAAAGTAGTAAGTTCTGACCATTTTTAACAAATTGGCAACTTCAATGGCTATACATTTGAGAAAAGCACCCCAGTTTGTGATAACAGGAGATTATACAAGAAAGTGATGATATTACCATTCACATTCAGAAAAAGGTGTCAGAGTAAGCCCCAGTCTTACAGGGGTTAGAGAATCCACAAAGAGCAGCGCTGTTCCAAATGTCACAGCTACAGAAAAGCAGCCACTTGAAATGTCGGCCTAACTGGACAGTAGAGGATCCAAATGGGAAAGACCCCCTTAACTGAGGAATATGGGAAAAAAGCTTCTTTTAAAAACTTTTTCTGAAGTAGGGCATCCATGCTGTTTCTTTCCCAGGTGAATTCCTTGAAGTATCATATGGTAGTCTCAGTAAAATTCATTTAAATCAATCAAGCATTAGACAGCATTGGATTTCTGCCTGTACCACCAAAACTGAAGAAACAAATCAAAACTTAATGTATTGATGTAACTTGCAATATAATTCTGATGAACTTCAAAGCAGAAAAACATCAGAAGTTTGTTCTCTTTTTTAGTTGATATTGTAGAACTGTTTCAAAAATTATTCCAGTTTTAAAATGGAAAATGTGAAAGGCCTTAGGTTTTCATGACATGACATTTTCTGTGAAATTGTCAAATGTTCAGACTACACAGGATTTGTAGGTTTATTTCCAAACAGAAAGCATGTCCTGAAGTTTAACTACTTATCTCAGTATCTGCAGGGAGAGAAGACAAAAAAGGGAACTAAGATGGAACTTGTCAGGTTCAGGAAAAGGATAGTAACAGTGACCTGCAATAGAAAGTTGGACTTGCTTACACACAAGGACAATTCTAGTTCTACTTTCCAGTATGACTATTGATGCTTGTATTTCTGTCCAAACAAAACAGTAAAAACACTTAAAAGGGAGAAAATTCAGTTACATTTTTTAGAGCTTCAAGGAAATAGTTTGGTTTGACTTTTGACTATGAATTACTAGGTTTTCAACAGTTATTTTATCTCAAAAAAATTAATAAATCTCTTGTAGCAGCCAGTCCAAATGGATGTAAGAAACAAACAGGTGAAGAAGAAACAAAAGCCCAACCATACAACCCCTAAAGCCACCATTAGTTCACAAATCTGATAATATCCTTCAATCCTTTAATGAGAGCTTCACAGGCTGTGGTCTGTAGTTTGCGTTCTATGCAAACCACATAGCACACAACTACACATCAAGGCTTCAACCCATTACACACCGAGTATATTTAATTGACAAGCACTATTATATTTTATTTTTTACCCAGAAGATGCTATGAAATACAATGAATATGAGTAATGCATCATTGTATTCACTGGTGCCAGGGACCAAATAAATATCAACAGCACATCAAGAATATTTTGGCAATAACAACTCATAAAAGAGCGAGTGAAAAAAAGCAGCTTTTTGGTGCGATTTAGGAATTATTTTTAAAGGGGTACTTTCCAATGAAAAGCAGTTTTCTGCCAACAGACTAAACCGTAGCATTTATATGCACATCTATACATGCTGGTAAGCACAGAGGTAGGGTTTTTTAATAGGAAAGCAGCTGTTAGAAGTGACAGCATATCACAGTTACAGCTATCTTAATTCTTCATGGTTTAAACGTCTTCAAACTTGAAAGAATAACATTTATACATAAGGTTAAAAGCAGACAAAAGGGAAAGGTACACAAGAGAAGTCTACCCATAAGTAACCATTCCTATAGGCAACCAACCAACCAAAAAGAACCCCAGCAAAATGATCTGTTTGGAACAAACTAGTGTGAAACTTCTGATATAAATTAGCTGAGAAAATTTTGTACGCCTACCTAAATATCACTGCATTAAACTTTTAGGGCTTAACTACTTACATGTTCTAAATAGCACCAAATAAAAGTAGAATGCGATTAATAATCTGACCTAAAACATGACAAGTCTTACCAAATTTGGCAAATGTAATAGATGTTATCAGTATTCCACTTTTATTAGACTTTCATTTACATCTTTTTATTTACATATTCCTACTTATAAAAGCTCATCTATTACAAACCAGAACACGCTCTATTCCAACCATTTTTGCAATGTAGCTAGATTTAATTCTTTCAAAACTACCTAACTTTTAAAAACCATCTGAAGAGCTTCATTTGATCATTACTAGAAGGACTAACAGATTACTTTTATATTTATTTAAAGAGTTTGTTTTGGAATAAGTGTTAAGGTATTACCTTAGCAAAACAAATACAAGAAAGCAACAAATATTCTGGGGTTTTGTTTGTTTAGAGAATGCAAAGCCTCCTGTTAAGAAAGATTTCCTACAGTTCAGCATTGTAATAATGCATCTATGTGACAAATACATTCTAGCAATAAAAATACTTTTCCAAGTCTAAAAAACACAGACTTAACTTTTAGTTTACATATCTATGGTTTTCTAATCAAAACATTGCTATTAGTAAATTAAAATGCTAATTTTTGATTCAAGCTATAAGCAAATTTTAGACCAGGAAAAAAAAAAGGGGGGGGGGGGTTATTAGCATTGAAGGAAGGTGCCTGCCATCAGCCTGTTTGCCTATAAAACCATTAACAATGGAAAACTGAAATAAAAAAATGGAGGGGGCAAAACCATACCTAAAAAATAATCATGATTAGCTGGATATCTCTCTCCTGTAAATTTTTATATATATCCTCTAGAAGCCCTGGGTGTTAGAAAATGCAAAAAAGCTATGGAAGTCTTTTTAATCCCTAGATCACTGCTACCCTCTGAAGCATCCAAGCATGGTCTCTCAAAGGTCTGCTTCCAGTACATGAAAATAAATTTATTAACGTCACAGAGATTCTGAGCCAGGTAATTATTTATCTTACAATGATTTCTGATCTGATAAAGATACGCCTTCATACCAGTAAGTCTGACAGTTCACTGAGTGAATAACATTCTGACCATGCTACTTACTGATCATCTGGTTTCCAAGCCACAGACTTATTATTCTCATTGATCTCAACCAAGTCATTTCAACTTAAAAAAGATTAAATATTCCAGAACATCTCTTGCCTCTCCCTGAGCTTTGATAAACACCAGCCTTCCTCTATATATTTGCCAAATGAACAGATCAAGTCAGCAAAGCAAAACTATTTCTGAACTTCAGCAGGAAAGAACAAAGAGAACGACTACCATCAACATATTTTAATTAATGCTGTATTCTGAATCAATTTGTCTGTAGACACAGTTTCAACAAGAAAAATATACACACTTGAGAGGACTTACATTATATAACAAACACTAGATTAACAAACATGAAATATTAACAAGTAGAAAAGCATTTCTATATGTTCAACCTTTACTCTGCTCAAACTCTTATCAAGGTTTTATGTTTACAGCTATTGCACTTTTCCTGGAGAGCTATGGAACAAACAGCTGATTTCTCAGTGATTCTTCTGGTGTCCCACTATGTGAGCTTAGATCTCTTCTGCTGAATATACACACCAAAGGAAGTTCACTTAAATACAGTACCTTGCATTCAGGGATGAGAATTTTAAGACTCCTGAGAACATATTCATAAAAATTTAAGAAAAGTCATTTCATTAAGGTAATAGTTATCTTCCATTACTAAGATTATGAAGCAGAGGAAACCATTAGATCAATTTATGAAAAACATGCATCTTACTAATTTTCTTTTTCAGGTTAGGTTTATTTATCTGTACTATCAGAAATTAACAATGGATGAAGATAATTAGTCAAAGAACCCCGATTCGTTTACGGGCAAGCAAAGAGCTGCTTCTACCATGGACTGACTGTCAATGAATAAATAACTATCAAAGCAGTATTGCTCATTAAATTTGTATTCAATTATAACTTGGTTAGTTTCTGGTATTTTTCTATGAGCTCTTGTAAATATAAATATTACTCATTGTATAATTACAGAGAAAACTAGGATCTCATCTACAACTCTCCAAAATAGATGGAAAAACTCTTAGAGGCTTCAGAGCTTCAGGATTAGGCCCTAAGACAGTACCTGTTTTCATATTCTTTGCATTATTCTTCCTCAGTTTCAGCACTTGAAAACCACCAAGGGCTTGGTAACACCCCACCTCCCCCCAGTTTTTTTTAATAGTTGCCCCTGTGACTCAATAAATTGGTAAAGATTTCAGTGGCCAATTTTCATTCCTTCCTGTCTACTTTTCATGAAAATCAGACAAGGATCAATGATTTAGAAACACTGGAAAGAAAGCAAATGCATCTCATGTCAGGGTATCAGTCTGCCTATGGGGGGAATTAATTAAAGAAATTGATTTCAAATTAATAAAAAAAAGGCCTTAATTCTTCACCACCTGTTAAAATATGTATTTCCCTTTTCTGAATTTTAATCTTTCAGAGCACTGTTTAACATGACATGTCATCTTTGATGAGTTAAAATTTTACAGAAAGAAACTGTAAAACTTCAGAACAGGCATCCCAAAATTGAATCAACCTTCCCTCCATCAGTTCTGAGCACAGTCTGTCCAGGCCAGTTTTTGAAGATCACTACAGCCCCAAACCGACTCTAGGGAATTCTATCAGCTGAATTTATCCCAGAATCCTATGTATATTCTGAGCATCTGCATCTCAACTGGTAACCAGCCTCACAATAACTTCTTCACTTGAAAAACTATCATTTTGTCTGAAAACTGCCTTCTTTCATATTGAATTCTGATCAAAAAGCTTTTCTCCCAAGAATAAAATTATGAGTAGCTTTGAGACAAAATGCTATTAATTTTTTCCTTCTCTGTGAGGAAGCAAAGAGGTATCCAAATTAATCTTTTTAAAAAAAAACAAAACAGAAGAACAGATGTGATGACTATTTTTAAACATAACTACAAAGTCCATCTTAAGTCCTCATTATTTATCTCAGCACTATTTGATTGCAAAAAATGCTTCTTCCTGGTATCTGCACCAGCAGGAACTCTTGACCTAATTCATTTTTCATAAACTCCACATGTCTGAAGATGTCATATACCACAGAACATCTGGGTCTCAAGACACTGCATAAGGAATACACCCATAGAAAAAATCCTTCAAAATCAGGCTTGCACTCCCACTTAAGTTTATTCCTAACTTTTCCTTAGCTGCCAATAATGATGTGGCCTTAACACTGCCAGAAACATGGTTACATTCCTTACAGTAGAAATTCCTGTCATCCTCACTAAAAAGTAATACTATGGTCGCATGTGAGGAAGAAAGTCGTGCACACAACTGCACAGTGAAACTTCTCACATGAAGTTGTGAATGTGTTAAGTGCTTTGCTGAAAAGGGCACATCTCTAATTCAAGAGGAGCCAAAAAATAAATGGTATGTTGTTTCATTTTTAATCACTGCTGATGCTGAGGCATTAAAAATAATCTTTACTGGTTGCTGTAACTGTCCTGATTACTGAATAGGAAGCCTACCACGAAAATGATGTTCACAACACTGACACACATTTTTCCATCAAACATAAGCATACTTGGTACTTATGACAGGTAAAAAGGTATAAAACATTTCCAAAAGAGGAAAACAGTGATAATCCTAATTAGTAAGATATTGAACAGTTTTGGTGACTCAAGTCCTAACACTGTAATGGTTAAACAGTCCAACAGAAAATCAGCAATGTACAATACATGCTCTGCAACAGAAATGATATTGTGGCTGGATCTGAGTCTTTACAACTAGTGAAGTTCTTTTCTCGCAATAAAACGTAGGGTTTAATGCATCTCTGAAGATGTAAGGGGAAGCACCTGACTGAAAACCATGGAAACAGTATCACAATTGAAATTACTAAACTGAAATTGTTCAATCTGAACTACCCTTCTCAAACTAATCAGGAAAATCTGTAAGAGGTAATGCTGGAGCTCTGATTATAGAGGAGAAAACTGCTAGAACATTCAGTGTGATCACTGTGGCCCAGTCACAGCGAGCCAGTCTTTGGCAGATGGTCAATAATGCAGAAAAGCATGAAGCAATTAATGTTTCAAAACACTGTAGGTTATGCACGTTACCTTTCAGCACATTTCCAGTTGTGCAGATCCATGGAAGAAAGCTTTGAACTCGTTTCCAATTATTGAGTTAATTTCTTTACCTGGTATGTTGGTTTTAATTCCATCAGTCCTACCAGACCATACAGTAATTTCAAAAACAGCTCACAGCTTAAGGTTCATGAATCTAAAAGCAGTATTTCATCAATATCTGTGTCTTGAATTCAAGTCAGTCATTAAACAGAAGTCTATATCTCTCTCCATCTCTATCCTGCATAGCTCCAACCTCAGCTTCAGGATCAGCTCTCTTCCCCTCTTAAGCCCTAATTTGCAGAATTAAGTAAACCGCATATGTGTTCAAGAGGAAGCCTGGCAATGCTGCTCTGAGGGTATGTAGAACAGTACTCTAAAGGACCAAATTTCTAGAAGAATTTGGTATCTTTTCAGAATTAAAGGAAATTTGCTGCAATATCACAAAGTACTAGGATATATTTGCATATTTTTATTTTTCTTAAACACACAACAGGAAAATATTGCTTTTGTTCTTTGCCTTTGTCTGAGAACTCCATCTTTTACAAGCCCTTTGAAACCACATACAAAGACTTCATCACACAGAAAACAGGCATAAGACAGGAAAACTAATGCTAACCACCAATCATGACACATACCACACATCACATAAGAACATTTAAAATCTGGTAAAAGAGGAGCAGTAAGGTTGAAAGAGCCTTTTCCCCATGCAGTATTATTTATCAAACATTCATCCAGCTCACAATCAAAACTCTGTGAGTCTGGACATTTCGTTGAATGTCCAAACTGAAACACAGGATTTTGATTCTCCCTCCAATGAAATTAGCTTCATTTTCAACCCTCCACATAATGAAATGTTATTTGTAGTGTTACTGCCGATCTTAGCAAAGTTCAAGCATCTTTAAACAAGATTTAAGGTTCACCGAGAACTCTGACAAAAAAGGCTGAAGAGATGCAATAACATACTTTCAGTTCCTGATACTTAGGAATACTTTTTTCTTGTTAGCTTCACTTACACAATACCCCAAAATGCTCCAGGCCTCCAGGCCCAGGGGAACTCAGGGATCCAGCAGTACTCCTCCTCACTGAGGATGGTGTCAGTCAAGACCTGAAATGGCTCTTACCACAAGCACTTCTCAATCAAATGAAAGCCTGCACAAGTGCCATACAGAATCAGATTTATCCCTGAAATACTTTGGACAATACTGCTGGATGCATCTGAATCTTAGTTTGAAACTACCTGTCCATTAAATATTAGTCACTGCCCACAAGGATTTAAAATGCCTAATTATTCTACTGAAAGAATTAAACTAAGACCTATGAATTCTGTCGTCACATTGAAGCGGGCTGATCTGCTGGAACCAGCGGAACCAGCTAACAGTCCTCGCTCCTCCCTTTATAGCTCCGTTTAGCTCCATTTAGCTAAGGCATCTGAAGTATGCAGAACACTGCAGTTTCCCATGAACTTATTCAGGATAGAACTTACTAGGGTAGAACAGTAGGTGACTATTTTTCTATTGCAATAGCCCAGGACAATTAAAATCTTCCAGTGAAAAATGAAAACATGACTCCCTTTCTAAGGACATGCACGCCCAGTTACTACAGATGATCCATTCTTATACAGTTTCCCCTTGACAAATGGTTATTTATAATTGTAACTCTGCATTTTTATTAATACAACTATGATCTCTGAGTCCCAAGTCACTAATATTGTGAGCCCCAAAATGTTCATTTTTAGTGGTCAAGAGAGGAATTTACAAGCAAAATATTTGGAATGATGTTATCCAGGCAAAACTACACATGTGATGCACAGGTACAATGCACATTGTCTGGATGGTCCTTAAATTGCGTACTCACCAACCTCTACCTTTTGACAGTGTTTTTAAATTAGATGAAAAATCAAAAACTTATAATGCTGAAGTGCTACTACCAATGAAAAGAGATAGAATTCCATGCAACAGTTTTAGCCTTGCCATTCTAAAACTTAAAATGGCTTGCACAGAATTTGGTTACTATTTTTAGATATATTAGTGGTAATGTTCACTACACCAGATGGGTTTTTTTTTTCCTTTCTTAGGTTGCAGGATACCACATTTATTTCCAGATCCTCCCAACAAATGCATTTACAATTCAGCCATTGTACAGATATTTGTACAATGCATACATGGAAACTTGCATCTAATCAAAGCAGGCAGGATTTGGCTAATGACAACTCTTTCCAAAATCATGAGTTACCTAGAATGAAATCCAATTTATGTCAGTCTTAGATCAGTGAAAATCTGGCTTTCATCGTCTTCAACTGAGCCAAGATTT
Source organism: Apteryx mantelli (assembly GCF_036417845.1). Taxonomy (NCBI): domain Eukaryota; kingdom Metazoa; phylum Chordata; class Aves; order Apterygiformes; family Apterygidae; genus Apteryx; species Apteryx mantelli. The sequence continues at coordinate 17,979,309 of NC_089992.1, forward strand.
CACCTTGACATTCTTAATTTTGATCCTCTACTTTTACTTCCCTGTAATGTCTCCCTAATGAAGTCTCCAATAGTTTCCACAAGGCTGATTATTTTTCAGGTCATTTCCTTACTTTCCTATAGATCCATGGCCAACCCTTCTTAAAGCAAACAATGTTTTAAGCAATAGCAAGTGTCCATTTCTTACTTTCTGAATTTTTGCCAAACTGTTTGTGATAAAGTAAAAGTTTCCCTCAGACTTTAAGCAGAAATATTAGCATTTTCTAGCAACATTAGCTGCTATCCAAGAAATAACTTAATATCCTTTAAAGGGAGATTTTAAAGTTCTGTGAATTTTTACTTGCTTGCTAGATATTCCCAGCTCTCTCTTCAACGCAAAAAAGAACCCAGTCCTGAAACTCGAGTGGAAAGAGTGCTATAGGGCTATAGGCATTGAAATTTGCTCTTGCCAGTAGTGAAGTGTTTCTCCTTCACTAAAATACTGCTTCACCAGCTCTACAGTGCTTATTTAGCAGCTGAAAACAGCTGCAGATGTTAACTTTTGATCTCATCTGTTCTCAATCAATTCTTAAAATGAACAGTTGTAAGGATGGTTGGAGCTACACCAACTGCCATTCCTTCTAAGGACTAATGGACTTCTCAGCATCACGATACTGACTTCTGACAACATGGAAAAACATATTACGTCTTCCCAAGTAACTCCTACCTTTTCAATACTCTGTATCTTGTCTCGCAAACAGACACTTAATGCTCTTCCTTTTCTAAAACTACCTTTGGGAAAACTGTAAAAGGATTTGACTTTTTTGTCATAAGCAGAATCTACTGTGATGAAAATGGCACAAATTAATCTAATGACTGATGTGTCAGCTACTGAAGCAAAAACAATCGACAGAAAAGAAAACTTTTATCAAATGACATTTATCATTACCTTAAAACTAAATAAATAGTATAACCTTTAGGTAGTTTGTTAGGAGTGAGGACAAACAAGGAACCAGAAGAGTACCTGACAGATTTATGGCCTGATTCTTACTCAGATTAAGATTCCTTTAAAGCATTCGTCTATTGTCATAGTCACATGAGGAAAATTTAGTACACCTAAAAATAAGTCCACTAGTCTATTATCTTCTTTTAAAAGAAGTTATTATGATTGCTCATCTGCATTTGAACACTAAGCATTACTCTGTGTCCATTGTTATGTGGTCAGAAATTGATTTCTACAATCTGTATCACAAATAAATTATCATGATAGTAGTTGCCACTATTAATATTTCTGGATCTCACCTAACTATTAGAAATAGTGGTCATTCGATAAGAAAAGACAGGACACAACCTGGTCTCCGCTGACTGGTCTTACCACAGATAATCCCCAAGAGTCATGGTATGACAGCTGGATGCATTAGCTATTTTCTTATTTCCACTATCAGACTGGTCCGACAGTGGAGTAGCTTATCATTTTTCTTTGCTAACTTCCTGAATCATAATGAAACAGTTGAAGAGATATGAACATATCTTATGACAACTACTATTTCCTTTGGTAATGCATTGTTCTTCTGAGTGCCATCATATTACCAATAACCAAGCATCTCAATGATTACAACATGTCACCATCATTTGGTGTATGCTCTGTTAGGCAACTTTCGTGTAACACCAAACAACTAACCTTGATATATTAGAGAATCACCCAAGTACCTGAAAAAATTCAAGAGGATGAGACATTGTCATAGAGCTAATGATGGTGTATCATGAACAGGGTGTGTGTGTGCTGTACCACGCTATCCTAATGATGCAGAGCTACAATGGATTTATCATTCCTCTTGCAGTTCATCCAAAGTACCAAGAAAATGTGCATCCAAGACACTCAGTATCAAAATATATACACAAACACTTAAGAACATTGTCCTTAGTTCAATAGACTGGCTTAAACAATGCAATTGTGGAAAGCTCAGCAAAGAATTTTCCATGTAATGAGGAAGTAAGAAATTCAGTTTACGTAGTTATTGTGCATCTTGTGCTCTTCTAGAGGATATTGGCTCATAGTTGACATCAAAACAGTTCGTGCCCCTGACTAGAATACTTTACTATCACCTGCTCATTCAAGCACTAAAATAAATCTCAGTTTTCAAGTACTTACAAGCAAGAGTCCAGCATGTGATTGAAATGCTCTATTCATGTACAGATGTTGATATACCCTCCATACACTGAATGTTTATCAAAGATGTTTTTATTGTCTCTGCAGCAGTTCCTTATAAACTTGTTTCAAAATTATACTGAAAATATTACATTAAAATAGTGTAAGCCATGCAACATATCATCACTGGTATCCTGCATGTTTCTAGTGTCACAGCTCTGACATTTAATTCTGTCCAAAATTTTTCACAGAGGAAGAGCAAGCTAAGAAACATAAGAAATAATAGTAATAATAATAATAATAATAATAATAATAATAATAAAAACTAAACTAAAAGAGAGAAACAAGAAAACATTCCTTAGAGGGAGTAAAATTCCTCTGGTAAATCTATTAACTGTTTGAGATTAAAATGCAGCATTTCCACATGTTTTTACCATTGTTTTCATAATTTCAATTTCCAAGGAGCAAGGAAGCAAAATTGTCTTGAAATGCCAAGCTTTCTACTGCTACATCATCCTTTACTTGTGACCAATTGCATATTAGTATCTTTTCACAAAACAGTTCTAAAAATGCTTCTAAATTTTTAATGAAAGAAAAGATTTCTAACTGACATATTTTAGCAACAAAAGCACTTTCCCTTTAAGTTGAAAGTGTTACAGTCTCCCCCCCCCCCCAAACAATTTGGGAAGAAATTTCATGAAAAATGGAATCAAACGTTATGCTGCTGTCAAAAAGCAGTTACAATGGAAGGATTAATTTATTGACTCCAAATTCACCTCACTCTTCTGTGTCTGCCAAATAGATGAGAGTGGAAATTTGTCAAAAACTTCTGTTTCCTGATAAAACCTTCCTCACAGCCCACATGCTGGGAAATTAATACTTGTAACCCATGAAGAAACAGATCAATTGCTTCAGGCAATCACATAGACAGGCAAACCTTTAATTTAATGCTCTCTCATGATCCACTTTCATGTATCTCATTTAGACGGGGTCTTTAAAGAGAAGCAAGGTAGCTGCTGTCAGTGATATAATTGCTGTGTCGGTGCCTTTGGGTCCTTAAACACACCAGCAGATGATGTTTGATCCTTGCTGCTGTCTTTTTGGCAGCGATGAAGAACAGTAAGTGCACAATCAAGAAAGGAACAGATCCAGGAGGGATAGTGATATGGGTCACATATGCCAGCTCCCTTCTGTTCACTATCTTTCAATCACACAGTGAAAATCTGCCTTGGGTTCCTGATCACTGCATAATTCCCTCCAACTCCTGAATCACAGGCACTGAACCACAGCCCAGTGAGCATTGCTAGTAATCCAGCTACAGCAGTATACCTGCAGGAAAGCTTGTAGCAAAACTACAGTCCTGACAGTAACAGCAGGCCATTTGTTTAGTTACTTAGCAGCCTCTTTTGAGTGCCAGGTCTCATTTCCAGAAGGACCCTGGTGGCAAGAGACTGGGTAATTCTGTTAACATACCAGTCCCTTTCAAAATGTGTACATGATACACATGCAGAACATAACAGTGCTGTGCATAAAATGAAAGATAATTTCAGACATTGGGGGGAAAAAAGTGTTTTAAGAAGTAATAATACTTAATAAAGGCAACCAGCAGGAGTTTACAAGAACTTCCATTCTTTCAATTAAACATTTTATGAGTCTTGGAACACATTCCTGTACCCTATTATACATCAGAGCATTTAAAAAATCAGAGCCTTCTAAAATTACCATAAAGAGATAGGAAAACCAAAGTCTTCTTCAGAAGAAAGAACTATTTATACAACAACTGCACAATTTTTAAAGCAATTACAGAGACTTATTTTGCTTTAGTAGAATTTTTTTCCCTTTCCTTTTTTGGGGAATACTTTTCAACATATTCTAATATAAACTCCCTGACTCCTAAATTCATTGCTCCATTTATACATTCAACATGTTTGGAACAAATGTTAAAATTCTAAGAAATTCAAGATAAACTGGCTATGCCAGAATAAATAAAACCATTTATATTATACTCTTAAATAAAACACAATCATCAGCATTCAGTTATAAGTGAATTATTATTAAAAAAAAAACAGAAGGTGGAAAGAAAATAAAAACAAAGTAAATCAGCACTACTGATAATAAAACAGGATGAAGAAAGCATTTTGTGAACTGTTTTAAGACTAAGTCATCCAACCAACAAGTTTCTAGAGTAGCTTTCTGGAAAACAGTTTATGAACCTTTTTTAAGAAACAATTTAGCTAATCAATCACACATAACCATTTAACTGGTAACCACTTAATGAATTTAACTTTGCTATGGTAGGACAGAGCATGATGCTAAAATTATCATAGGAATTACTGTAGCCCTCTGTCTTTTAGATGTTTATAGCACGGAACAAGAGGCTCAGCGCAGGCCTCAACCAGAGACCAAAGTCAAAAGGCTTTGGATCAAGGCCTACGATCTGGGAGCTATTAGGAAGGTATTTCTGCCAGTACACCTCACTCTGCTAATATTTCAGTCCTGTCTTTCCCACAAGAGTAGGTGAGGATATGCAGTATAGGAGGAACAAAAAGCCCTACAGGAATCTTGGGAAGAAAATGGGAGTGAGAACATTCAGCTTGATCACAAAGGATGAAAGAATACATTTTGAGTCATTTCTGCTACAGTGTAATTAACTTCTAAACTGAATGTAAAACAGGCTACTACACAAAGCTTACATCAAGGTTTTTAAAGCAAAACAGGGTTGTATTATTAATACTGCAGTTGAGACCAAGACATAACGTAAAGGTAGCAAAAGGGAGGCAAGTATGCCAGAGGTCAATTAAGCTCATTCTGCAGTACTTATACACAACAGCAATACTCAGAGCATATTCTTATAATTTGGCCATGTCTGGGGATATTTACTTGACAGGATTATTTTTTAACTACATTAGGTCTCACTTTTAGATGTTCTGCTGGTGATGTCAACAATTACTGCCATATGTAAATTACCATCTGTTTTTTCTAACTCTGAATAGTGTAATTTTAGAGTAAATCCAAATAACTTTCTACTATGCATGCTAAATAAATAAATGGTTCAATCCCTCCTTAGTTACCAGTCCACAAAGGCTCTTGAACATTCTCATGCTTCATAAACAGAGGGGTTAAGGGTGATGTTTTATGGGAAAATATAGTCAAGGTGACATATCAGTTTCTCAGGAGAATCCTGGAAGCCCTATTAACCTAGGCTTACAGATGGGAATACTCAGGTACAGAGATGAGAAATGATTTTGTCAGCAAGTCAGTGGGAGAAATTATGTTTTCTTTCTTATGTACTGGCCTCATGGAAAGCCAGAGAGGGAAAAGCTTGTTTTACTGGGTCACACCATGTGTTCCCTACGTGTAACTGATGAAGCTGTATCAGTAATTACAGCCTGGTGACAGAACAGACAGGGGCTAGCTAGGCTGACGCTCCACTTTGCTTCTCTGCTTCCTTTGGACACGTTATTTTTTGCAGTGAGGACAGTCACACTGAAGTATAAAAGAATGGGAGCTCTTAAGAACAGTGTCCTCTATGTTTCTGTGTGCTTCCTCATTGTTTAGCAACTTGTGACACTGTGTAAAACAACACTCTCCCAAGTATCACCCAGAAGTTGCCCATCAAAACCAACAGATTCTGAAGCATACAAAGACCAGAAGGCAGAATGTAAAGTCATTCAGGCTCCCTTACTCAGTTTAGGAGGCAGATCTTGATGCTTTCAGCCTCTCTATGCCCAAATGCTGAGAAGGATTTCACATAAAATAAATAAATACTGCATTTATAACAAAAAAGATATTAAAATAATCTTTAGGAATATGGTTTAATATATTTTGTGCTTCTTGTTAACTGCTTTGTAACTGCTACATAAATAATATCTAGTATCTGGATATTCTTAAAGCTAAATAGTATCCATATATCTGAAAGGCAAATTTGCTTCTGTAACAAGTTTGTTGGTACTGTAGGTAAAATATTTGTTTATCCAGACAAACGCTATCCAAGAACTGAAAAAAACTGAGGTCAAATCTTACAAACCAGGTCCCACGCACTTAACCCTGTTGAAAGTTCTGCTGATGGTCACATATCATCTATTTTTATGATTAGTTCACTTGCAAGATTAACATACAGATAAAGTCAATATTTACATTACAACATCATATTTGAGGCTAGTTTCCTTTCACCATTTGTATAATCCACACACTTCTTGTCAGCGAGACAGAATTTTTGAAATGCTAACAGCAAAACACAAAACTCAAAATTTGACAATTTGCCCTTGCTTTTGGATAAGAGGTGGTCAGGCTAGTCACTTCAGTAGCTTTGCATAGCTCCACTGATACCTACTGAAATACTAGTATTAATTGAAGGCCAGCAGGTACAAGCTTAGAGAAACTGCTGCAATGGGAAGAGTATTGAACTGAAATCTCAAATAAGTTCTTGATTCTTCTCAAAATACAAATATTTACCAAGCATACTGCAAAGAGAATATTTAAACAGCTACCTGTTTGGAAATTAGTAATGAATGATGATTTAGACCAAGTATGATGTAACTGCATGCTCATGTCTGAGCTAGGAAACACAGAACACGCTTAGGAAGACTTGAACGTACAGGGATAGGCTGCTCCTCAGGAGGACTCTCCAGTTGGTCAAAGATTTTACAAGCTCAATGAACCTAGGTAAGCTGGCTATTTTCACATTAAAAATGATTCAAAACCACCAGATCAGAAGCGGGGAGGAGGAAATCTTGATTAACTCTTGTTTTGAAGTTAGGAATTCAGGCCTTATGCATTCAGCATAATACGACGTACCTTTACCCTGCTTTGCTTTTACTTTGTGATTCCTCCTCACACAGGTTCCTCATCTGATGCCACTAAACCTTAACTCTTTTTCAGTCGCAGAAGATACCTGTACAGTTCAGTGATGAAGAAAACTGCTCCTGGACACCCCAGAGAGAAGGAATCTGAACTCTGACCTCTAACAAGGCTGACCCTGGAAGGAGATAACAGCCAGAACTTCCAGCTATGGGTGAAGAGAATCATGCTCATCTCCTCAACGGCACAAGAAAAAATTTGGTCTCGGCCAGTGCAAACATGGGGTGAGTTGCAAAGTTATACCACGTTTCCCTCCAGAATGGAGAAGTGATGCAATGCTCAGTTGCATGGACAGAATGTCCGTTCCACTGACTTCACATCAAGCCATTCCCTACCTCAACAGGGAAAGAAAAGCAGAACATAACCAGACACACATTAGGGACAAGTATTGGGAGTTAAGAATCATTAGGAGGAAACCATACCATTTGTATTTTTGTAATTTTCTACTGTATTTCTTGAGTGGTCAGAGAGACAGTATTAAAATAAGCACAAACTGGCAAGAAAAGCAACTTCTGATTGACTTCATAATCTATCACATACTGACGTTTTTATAAACAGAACTTCTAAAAATATATACCTATAAATCAATCAAACTGTTCACAGAAGTAAACAGAACACTTTAAAGGAACACAAAACGACAATACAGGTTCCTTTTAAAAATGGCTTCTCACTTATTTTTCCTCTGTTTAGTTCACCGTCTGTCCACCACGGGAAAAATCCTAATTGAATGATTTCCTAGAGAAATAATATTTATGTAGCCAAGATTCTGCAGCTGGAACAGGGAAATGCACAAGATTATCAGGTGGTCTCTTACAATGCAGGACAAAGAATTACTGCATCAAAAGTGGACACAGTGTATTTTTTATTATTTTCAAAATCAGCCATAGGAACATAATAAAGAGAAAAACTCACTACCCTTAGTAAAACCTATACTCTAAGATTCATTGATACAGTAACAAATCATTTTTCCTATTCTGTGTATTAGCTGAAAAACTAACATGAACAGTACAGTTTAAAGTACTTGGCGTAAGGATCACAGTGCTAAAACATTCCACATTGCACTTCTACTGCATAAATTCATTTCCAGGTAAGAACACAGCATTGCTGTTATTCTGCTTGCTAACGAGGATAATTGGCAGGCAACACCGCTGCTGCTGCTCTAGATTTGCTCTTTATATGGATCTCTGAAGACCACATGTGCAAGCAGTGGTGACAGAAATATTTTCCATATGAGCCACCACATGTTTTAAGGTCCCTCAGCCTGGATAAGGTGAGTCCATCTATGATTTTCTATGCTCAGTAACAATCAACCTGGAAGTTAAAAACTCCAGCGACAACTAGAGGGCAATGATCAGCCTTCAGTCGCTGTGATCATCAACCCTTTTAAGTTCCCTGAGCCTCTGCTGAAAACTTTTCCCTTCTTTCTTTTAATTAGATCAAAGATAGCACAGGATTTCATTAAAACAAACATTTTCTGGGATCACGACTATTACAATTCCTCTTTTTAGAGCACTGAAAGCAAAATACAGTCTGTGTAAAGGCATATGAGTTATAGAGAGTGTTAACCACGCAGCTTTGGACTCAAAATGTTTTTTCAGTTCACTTCCACTTTCTTTTACCAGGGAAAGTAATTGCTCTGGGCTTTATTAGGCTAGTAGAAACTTATGACGGAGCTAACAAAAGGCAAAGCTCTAAAGCAGAATCACCATTTTGAGAAAATTTACTTCTCACTTAGCTCCTTTGCAATGCAGTTCATAAACAAGAAATGCGTATTATGGAACAGAACTATCCAATTACTCCTTTGAAATACATAACTATGCATCATATTTCAGTTAAAGAGTGAGGGAGAATGAGTATCAAATGTACTAGGAGTGTTTGCTGCCAGAGACTTCATAAACTGGAATATTTTGTATCAAATAGTACTACACTTGATGAATTATTTCCCAAATGACAAATGAGTAGCTGGAATTTTCTGCTTTGGTATGAAATAAGGACTTGATGAAAAACTAGTCTGATCAGAACAGAAATCTGGAAAACTGCTCTTCGTAAATCAAGTAGCAACTTTTTAGAGCATAGAAAGGGCTGTTTTACTCCATCACTTAGATTTCTCATACTAAGAATGCATAAAGTCCCTCCTCAATGATGTGACGTACATTTTAAAACAGATGCAGTTCTGTTTGCCCTGCTAAAACAACAATACATATACTAAAAATTAAATATATTTACATAATAAGAATGTTCTTAAAATAATAGAACATGGAGTTCTTACCTACTCAAATCCCCCCCAAAACACCCAAAGTAAAAACTTTTTCAATCATGCACACTTTTTTCTAGAAAATCTGAATATAGCACTACCATCTACTGCTGTAATGAGTATCAAACTTCTCTGGATGTTAGTAAAGAAAAATTCACAAATTAGTCGTCTCTCACAGAAAACACATTGTAAAACAAATCAAAAGAAGCTAACTTGCCAATTACTCTAGTACCTACAGATTCTTGCAAAACAAAAAGCTTTTTATACATCAAGCAGACAATGTAATTCTGAAGTGCCTAGCCACACAAAAATCATTCACAACCCCTCTCAATAGACAGGAAGAAAATTTAACTCTGACAAGACGACAATTTTTGACAAGACGTACTTTGCTTACCTCTCCCCCAGGTCTTGCTAACACTGCTGTCTGAAAGTAGAGCAACGTTAGTATCAGGTAGCTGACAAACATTATTACCCAAAGTTAGAGCTACCCTGGAGGAGAAAGCCCTCTGCCAAGTACTAACAGCTAGCAGATGCACTTGTGTCTCAGTATCACAGCCCTCAGTTCTTCTAGGTAGTGCTCTCTTTCTCCCTCTCCCCCTTTCTATCTCACTCACTGTGCTACCAGGAGCTTTGCTCTCAGCCACTGCTCTGAAGACAACTGGTAAGTTGATCTCTTCATGTAATGACTTCTCCCTGCTGGGGGAGGGGGCTCAGCCAGCAATGAGCTAGGGGGCTGCAGTTAGTATAAAGCAAAGAAGGGGAGGGACAGAAATGGTCACTGCCAAGTTATGCATCTGCTCTGATTCATGGAACGAGCTAAAAGGTAACCTTTAATGCACGAGGAGGTTTGGCAATGCCTTATTGACTTAGGCAGGCATGATTGGAGAAACAGAGGCTACGGCAGCTTGCAAAAGATGCCTGTTGATGGTTAGACGGCATGTGCTACTTAAAGGCACAGCACCTCCTTTTATTAAAGGAGTTTATAATAAACAAATCAATTAAATTCTAAGCGGGAAACAGCCTCCTATTTTACAGTCAGCCCTGCGTTAGCACAATGCTGCAACATGCACGGCCCCATCCTGCCAGGGACTGGGTCAGATTCTCCTATCCCTCGGGGCCCACCGCGAAGCCTCGTGTGCCTTTCCTCCCCAGACACAACTGCTTCCTGACGTGGGCCCCCCACCCTGCAAGATAATTCTGGAGCAGTATCTTCACGCAATCTTTTCATTTTTTTATATGAAATGTTGAATAAAAGAAATTTTGATTTAAAAAAGCCCTACACATCAAACGATAAACTGCTTTAACTATGGAATCAGGACAGCAGGCCTTCAAAAATAAAAATTGTTGACTTTAGAAGATGAGCAAGACCTGTTTTCAAGTAAAGAGTAAAGCAGTATCGAAAGTATGACACAAGCCTGAATTACTACATCACCCAAGCAGACCACTGAATGCTTCTCTCCGAAACAAACAGAACTGCAAACTGAGTTATGGAAGTGGCAGGGCTTCCCTTCAGTTCAGTATGTCTGACTGTAATCTCCACGCAAGACACCTTCTACTGTTAAACTAAGCAATATACAAATACGGAACATAAAAAAGTTTTTGAACCCCAAAAGATTTAAGTGTATCACATTCAACAACAGGACAGAACAGCTGTTTCATAACATCTATGGGACCCTCCTTCAGTCCTGTATTCCCTTTCCTTCCCTTTCTCATTTTACTTTTTAATTTCTTCTAACTTTACTGTTGCCAACTTAAGTATTTTATCACAGGAATGTGAGACATTATGTTTTTCTTAAAGTCCCAACTCCTGAAGTCAAAAAAACACATTAGATCCTCATCTTTCATGTAAATACATATTTCTTCCCCTTTTGGTTGCAGAGGAAAGCTCAAGAATATGATCCAAGAATAACCTAGTCTCCTATATCAAGACAGTAAACCACAGGAACCCCAAACACAGATACTTTAAAATATCTCAAGATTTTAGGAGGTGGCAAGTCAAGAAGAATTTTGGCAAAACTGAGAGCCCCCACCATTACTAGGTATTAATTTTCTACTTTGTAATTTTGTAAGCTTTGTATACACAGCTGAATATGTCAGACTCTTCATCCTATTTTTAAACTAATTTCATCAACCATCCTTTTCTTCTGCCACCAAGAAGTGAAAGATTCAGATATTTTTCTTTCCCTCTTTAATATTAAAACAAGTGCCCTTATAACAAGAGAATACTTTTACATATTAGGAAACTTTCAGAATTTAATTAAATATGGCCAGACTACTAAAGGCGTATAGAATACCAGCATTCTTATTGCCGATAGAAGTCCAAATTCTGCTGTCTTTAATTGAGTAAAACTGCCACTGACGTCAATTGGAATTTTGCTCAATTAAAGACAGCAGAATTTGGCCCAAAGCAATTTTATCTCCAGTCATCACTTACTCCCAAGCCATTTAATAGCTAAGAAAGGAAATCTGGATGAACCCTAGCTTAGAGTGGATAGGCTAAGACTTCCATTACAGTAGACCCTTTATATTGCAAATGACTGAAAACACTTAGAACCCCAAATACATATATTCATCTCTGTGTACCCTTCCGTTAAACCCCCTCAGGATACAATTTTTAGAAACAATATCCTCTTCACCCAATATCAGACTTAAAAGATGGGTAGTCTGATTTGCTGTCTTTACCCCATCAGACTTGCACTTGTCTATGCCTTGTTCCTGAATAAAATCAAATAAAATTGATAAACAAGCTATTTTTAAAGGTTATACCAGGTTATTTAGCAAAAACTTTTGAAACGTAATATCAAACATTTTTGAAAGGCAAGATTTCATGAAGATGTCCAGTTTCAGACAACTTTTTTTTTTTCCCCTCTTCTTCTTCAAGCCTCTCTTTTATGACAAGTTACCAAAATCTGCAGTTCTCGGGAGATTTTCCATTACAGCACCTCCATAGAAGAATTCAGTCTTCAAAAAGAGTAAAATACATGCTTTTCTAATTCTGAACCCTACAAATCAGGACTTTTGCTTGGAGCTTATCCCAATTGTTCTTATCTTCTGACTCACTAAAATTTCTCCTCTTCTTTATGCAGTAGTTTCATTTTGCATACTAGCTTTCTTACTGTTTCTTCACAGAAGTTTTGTGCTGGGAACCAGAAAAGCAAAGGTCAGGTCATAAGCTCAAGTCTGAAAATACCAGGAAACAGACAGCAAAATAAGGAATCTGGTTAGCGAAGGAAGCCAGAAAAGGGCAGTTCAGGATGCTCCCTTTCAGGAGGGATTCAGAGGAAGCTCCTGCAACAGGAGAGCTCTGGGCTGTTTCAGAATGAACAGTCTTTGCTGGGCCTCGTCTGTCCCTGGTAGCACATGACGAAAGGGGGCAGAGATTTTAAAAATAGTAATTGTAGTATTTTTGGCTAGCTTTTAAAGTATTGTTCTAAAAAGAACAAGTAACCCAAATTTGCATGTTTTTGCAACACTATGGCTCTTTCACTTCTGGAAAGAGGGGAGATAAACAGAGCGCATGACAGAGAGAGAGAGAGATGGGGGGGCAGAGAGGGGAGGGGGCAAGGGGGGCAAGAAAGAGGGGGGGCAAGGGGGGCGAGGGGAGGTGAGAGGGGGGAAGAGAGGGAGGGGGCGAGGGGTGGGCTGAGAGAAAGGAGGTGGGGGGGGCAGAGCAAGCGAGAGACAGAGAAAGAGAAGGGAGAGATCAAGAGAGACTGACAGAGAGAGAAAGCAACAACCCCAGCCATAGGGCACTGGACCAGGAACCACCGAGGACAGTTTTGTTAAAAAGCAGCAGAATGACTTCTCTATGAAACACAGAAAACTCCCTTAGTTACAAATGCTGCAGTGCACCCCCAGAGACTACCCCTTCAATGTAGACAAACTGGGTACGGTTCCAAAACCGGGGCATTTCAAACTTACTGCTGTTTTTAATGAATATATTTTATTCTCTAAATTGTAAGTATTTTTATTTCTATACCACTTCCTCTTCTGTAATTATTTAGTATATTTTATCAATAGGAATATCAGAACTCAAGGGCAAAAAAGATCAAGCAAATTAAAAAATATATTGGGAATTTTTCTACAGCCATAAATGATTGTGGCATCCCAACTAAAGATAGAAGCATATATTCCTGCAGTGAACCTCTGCAACACAGTAAGATGATATGACCTCCTAGATGTTTATTACAGCCCTTTCACTAGAAATTAAAACCTCAAAGAGCAGTCAACAAAGCGGAGTACGTAAACTGCTTCACAACAAAATCCAACACTTAGCTCAAACCACCAGCTCTCCTGCAAAGCTAAGGGACAGCAGTAAACAGCTGAATGTTAGTTTAATCTTAAATCACCACACCCATCCACCTCTCTGACCCATTTGCTACAATGCAAAATGCAATGCCAAATCCTTAAGCTTTAAGGAGGGGTAGCTCTGTTATTCTGTTATTGCAAGTTCAGTGGCCAGTCCTGCACATTTTTCAGTAACTCTCCAAAGTTTCTCAGCAACGTCAAGTCCCTTTGAAATTAACAGGGAATGAATCTTCTCCGTGCCTTGAAAGAGGAGGGCCTGAAACACTCACAGCATTACCATACTTGGCTTCATAACTGTTTAGGCTTAAGATCACCGGCTTTCAGAAGGGTATTATTTGCAATCACAGATCTAATTCTTGTAAGGTAAGGGCTCGTGGATGTCCAGATTAGCTTAAAAAAGTGAACTGCAGAAGTCATGATACTAGAAGACAAAATAAAATGACCCTCCTCTCTTGCAATCTATTGTTTTTTAAAACTTCAAGATACTGCAAGTGTGACTATCTTTTCATTTATACTTGGCAATATGACAGTCAGCATTTCAATACAGAAAATAAAGAGTTTTTAAAGGTCCTTGAACTCCTACTTACAGGCAAAGAGCTTTGCTGGAAAGGTCAATTCAGACACAGTTATGGAGAGCATAATCTGCTTCTAATCTGGCTATCACGAAGATCTTTAAAAGCAAGGAAATATCAAGCAATTACTGACTTAAAACTTTTGCTATTTTATTCTGTAATGTGAGAACATGAAATGTTTAAGATTTGGAATTTCACTAACATCGAATGAACTCTTTTTACTTCATCTATTTGGGCTCAGGTAGGTTCGGATAAAGCTCTTAACTGGCAAGTTTTTTCTCAGCAGAACTATGTATTACAAGATTGCAAAATTTTCTTAAACTACCAACTTTGCCAACTTTGTATTTGAATTTGGGTATCTGGTTCTCTAGAAGAGTAATTTCTGACTTGTATCAACTAAATGTCATTGCCAATGTCTTTTCTCTCTCAGTCCTTTCCTTCTATAGACTACTCCTATTGTCTGTATTATACAGAGTATTATAATCTTTTCCTGTGTAACCCACTCACAATGCTGCATCTTTCTTCTACAATAACGCCTCTCCTTTTCCACATCTCGGATGTGCAGCCTGCCTTTCACAGGGGAACCTCTTTCTTTCCCGGCCATTCCTCAGCCCTGCAGGGCTCTGGCAGTATTGCTGCTGCTACCTGCCCACACTGTGCTCAGCGATGGCGTGCCAGGTAGGAAGCAATGCTATAGGCCAAGCTGCACTAGGCCTGGCCTGCAGCATTGTACAGAAGAGTACAGATATACCCCTCCTCGGTCGATTCCTCTCAATAGGGCAGCACAAACTTTAAGTGAATCTAGAAATCCAGAGTAAAAAAAGATTCAGCCCGGAGTTTATCAATGGCTATTCTGAACAGTCGCTTGTACAGCCATCGGAACAGCAGCTGACAACCAAACCTATAGCTTTTGAAAACTCAACACTGTAAATTTTAATGGTATTTTTTGACAAAAATCATCCAGAACTCTCTATGTTGATCTCACAAACACAACACTTCTGTTCAAAACCTAAATAAAAGAAGCATTTTTTTCTCCGCCCTCTCCCCCCCCACCTTTTTAAGGCAAGCTAAAGCTTCCCAGACTACACCATTGTGCAGGTACCTTAATGTAGAGCTGCCATTACAGGTAGTAATTACAGCAGTTGCTTGTGGCAAAGTCTCTGAACTAAAAATGTGAAGTCAAATAAATTTAGGGAAAATTTCCATCAAAACACTGTCAGGAAGCCAACCTGTCTTTCCATATTTTTTGCAAGGATCTAGATATACCACAAGGGGAAAAATGATACTGAGTAAGCTGTCAACCAAACTGCAGTTCATAAACACTTTCAACACGAGATATCAAAAAAAACCCCTACAGTTTAATTGCTAAAAAAGCTTACCTAGAACAAGCACAGCATTTCAGATTTTGCAGTGTATAACAAATCAACTTCAATACAGAAAGCTGCTTCATACAGACTGACTTCTGTTCCTGTAAAATGGAGTTTTGCTTTTTTCATCAGTTTCTCACAAAGAGAACTGATTTTTGTGAATAAATACATACTATAGGCACAAAATTGCCACTCCTCTCTTTTTTGTAGCAGGTAGAAAAGCAAATTTCAAAAGTAACGAATAACTGTGATTTTAGTCTTTTCTGGCAACTCCACAAAGCAGTACAGCCCCTGTAACTCATCAAAAGCTTTTTCAAAGTCTAACAGAATATCATTACTATGAATTTTTGATCACAGAAAGTTGTACTACATTCCCATTTATTATTTAATCTAATTAATTCATATTCATTTAATTTTCAGTAAGGCCATTTTTCCTCTGCAAAAACATAGAGGCAGAATTCCCTCAAATCCCAAAGCTGGTTCTCCATATTAAGGCAAGAGATCCATCCAAACTTGGTACTATAGCTTTCAAGGTTTAACCAACCAATGACAGAATTGTGCGTGCTCATAATCATGGTCTTTCTTAGCAAAGTGCATGCAAAGTAATTTCAAACTTACACTGTGCCAAATTTGTACTGCTGCAACGAAGATCAGAATTGCTCTGCAAAGCTCAATAGTCACTATACTAGGAACTACAAAATTACCAGTGCAATAGAAGTCACAGTCCATGACTGAAGAGCTATTTCAGACACAAACTTCTGCAGTAGTAGAAAAACCAAAATATTTTGCAATAATAAAACAGAAGTAATAACATATCTAACTAATTTCAACAGAAAAGCATCCTTGCTTTTACTTAGAAACATAAAAGCATAGTAAAAGAATACTGTAATCATTTTAGGTATGTCATTTAGACAGAAAATCCCAAATAATCTTTCTGTTTTTACAGAAAAAGGCAGAATTTTTCAGAGAAGATCCTACCTCTTGCTCTCAAAAATTAAAATACAGCAAAGCAAATACAAAGTATATCTTCATAATATATTTCTCCTTAAAAATACTAAGTTTTACCTGTGAACAAACTGTCAGTCTGAAGGGGTTTCTAAATATCATTTTATGAAGTTTGATTCCTGGCTACCTCCTAAGGCAATAGCACCCAACTCCCAAAGAAGGACAAGTGTGTTAAACTTACCAAAAACAAGCGATTTTTCTTCTAGGTCTCTAAGCCTTTCCATAATTCCACTTGAAATCATGAACACTATGCTCAGGTAAACTCATTCATAATTACTTCTTTCTGTTAGAAATATATTTGCTTAGAAAGTTGACCAGATTCCTAATATCAAAGTATTAGCAAGACTCCAGAAACATGAGTCAACATGACATTTTAAAGCAGGTATTTGGACTTCCTTTCTACTTCCTACAGTTTTAATGTATGTAAAATTAAACTCACAAACTTTTACACCAAGATAATAACAAGTGTATCAAGCTACCAGGGTTAACTGGAATATCCATTTGTACTCTCCTGAAGCATGTAAACCTATAAAATACTTAAAAGGAAAATAAAGGCTGAAGAAAGTCTGGTGTACTCGGGATAACCCATAGGTCCGTTAACTATTTTCTAACTATTAACAACTAAAAAAAAAAAAATCCAACTGGAACACTAAGGAAATTAAGTAGACACTATAAATTCTCCTAATCTTTAAAAAAGTATTTTCTTTACTTAAATGTTCCAGGTAAAAAACCAAGGTAGGCGAAAAACAGCTGACTGTATGATAAAAGAAGAATAAATTACACGAGATGCTGATGAATGAAAGAGAAAAATCAAGTGGAAAATCTACCGTGTGTTGTTTTCATTTTATTTGTCAGTCTTTTTCAGTTAGTGATCTACAGGCTACTTAAAACAAAGAAGGAACACAAGTTTCAGAGAGAAAAGTCATATATACTTGACAGATTTATGTGAAAAGATAGCTGCCATATTTAAACCTGTCAGATAGGCATTTCCAATAATTCTCCCATTTCATTGTTTCCAGGAAGTATTAGTCTCTGAGTTCATTATTCAGGTACTTTAAGGACAGAATAAATGACTACTATCCTTTAGTCTGAACTACTGAGAGACACCAGCCATAAAAATTCACTCAAAATTTCCTGTATGAGGCCCAGAGTTTCTCGATAAAAAATATGTTTCTGTTTATTTAAAGACTTGAAATAGAGAATAAGTCTCTTGCCACCTCATGTGTCTTTCTGAGCAGACAGGGAACTTAGACTGCAGAAAGAAGGTATTTTCCTTGAAGATGAAAGAATGTACAGAAGATGCAGCAGAAAAATGCTTCTCTCTGCGCTGCCTCACTGGATGCAGGAAACACTGCAGCTGAACCACAACAGGAGTACGTTACTCCCAACAAGGCTCGTACATCCACCTCACTGGTCTGTGTATGTCACTGGCCAGACAGCGGAAAGAAAGCACAGGATTCTCTTCCATACTCTCCACTTCCAGTTAAAATATTTCTCCCGGTTACTGAAGTCCTTCTGAAAGAAGCATGCTCAACACTTTGACTGAATCTGCATTTCATCAGTATCTCTATCTATCCTTGACCAACAACCAACAAAAAACAGGTACAAGAATGTATGGAGAAAGAATATTTGAACTTTTATATATGCCATTAAAAAAAAAAAAGTCAGCTTGAGAGGGAAGTCCAAATGTGAGCTGTATATTACAGCCTGAAAGTTTAGTATATGGAGTGTTATTAGAACAAACCCATATACTAAGCACCTTAGAAGAAAGAAGTCCCAGAGCTTCAGATGTATTTCAGTGCATCTCCGTATCTCTTCATGAAGTTTTAAATCAACATAAGTACCTCTGACACTAAAATTTTTCTAAGTTTCAAAGTCTTTATATGTTTACTTCAGTTCAAAAGTTTTCTTTATAGATAAAGCTGCAGACTCTAAGTAATTTCTTGTCCACTTACATTGTTTGATGGAAGAAACCTTTAAAGGGATAATTATGCCCATAAAAGAATTTCTTCTAAAATTCTGAAATACTGGTTCACTAACAGAACGCACTGTAGCACAGGGCGGTATCGCTTCTGTTATGTTACGCAATAGGGCTAGGCATGTTCCTATTTTTATGTCTAATCATTTTAGAATCCCACTGTATAGTATGCATTAAGAAAAAGAGATGCTGTGAAAAAAAAATCTTTAAAGTTTTAAATAAGTTGTTTTATACGGTCCCTTTTTGTGCTTTATTATTTAACTAAACTTTCCAACCTACCTTTTAATTTAGCCTATTTCTAATTGTTTATTTCCCTTTCTAAACTGAACAATCTTCATTTTTTCACTAGCTTCTCATCTGAAAGTCTCTCCAAGTTCTGGCTTTTCCTCTGTTTCTCATCTTTTTAATTTTTCTTTATAAGGATCTGATCAAATCAGTTTAGAAAGCCCACCATTTAAAAAATGTTACTTGCATCCTGTGGAAATAGCATTACAAAATAAACTTCAAATGGGCATTAGTACATAGATAGGATATCTCTGCTTAAATTTAATCCCTGGCACTTTGTTAGTTACTTCAGTAATAAGAGAATGTTACTCTTCATTATCTAAAAACAGAAAGCAAACGTCAAAGAATTATACACCAAAAGAAAGGCTAATTCTGTAGCACTGGTAGCCCTCTTCTCTAGTGTCACAGGGGTGCTGAATTAGAGGTTACTTCAGATGCAAAAAAAAACCCAAGCTCTCAGAAGATTTGCATTCATGGAAAAATTGTATTTTCAGTAGTTTATAGGAATACCAGATTTCTTCTCCATTCTTCAGAAGGAAGGGAAATAGCTGTTGCATCACCAAAGGAAATGAATACACTTGGCTGAAGACCTGAGATTTAATTGCAATCCTGATCAAAACACACTGGATTAAGCATTCATCCTGAAACAAAATACAGGAAGAAGGCAAAGATTTCCAAAGCCATTTTCTTACACAACCCAGATACCTAAAGTGAGCAGTAGGAGAGAACTAATCTCACAGTGATATTACTTTTACTTTGGGCAGCAACCACATCTCAACCTTTCCCATCTAGTCATAAAACTCCTGAGCCAAAGATGCAATTACGCATTCCCAAAACCTCCCCATGTTCTGTTTAATTCTGTTTTCCCAATTCACCTCCTCTTCCAATAAAACTGTCTAATCTAAGTACAGTTAGCATACATCCCAACCCTAACTGCATTGCAAATTAAAAGAATCAACACCAGCCTACGTCACCAGCCTACCCTGTTAGGGGGCTAAAGGCTCATTTGTCATCACTTGGGGTCCATGCCAGGTCAAGTACAAACAAAGTACCAAACAGATCAGTTACACTGCTGGTGCAAATCAGGTACAAATTAAAAGCAAAGCCGGAGTGCAAGAACAAGGCTTATCTTTTTCTGTACAGAAAAGAACGATCTCTTTTTAATTAAAGAGAAATTGTTTATCTTTATTATCTTGATGAAAACAAAAATCTGGGAAAAATCTGATGGCTTACATAATAGATTTTTGGATAGTTTATCTTATAAATGTGCTTGTTTTTAAAGTAATCACATTAAACACATTGCCATTATGACCAAATGCAGTATCAGCATATGTGGAGTCTTCCAGCTGTCTGGACTCTGGACAGTGGTCCCACATGCAGAAAGGGTTGGGAAGCACAAAGAGCAGATACCTGGACATTACTCTGTTTTTCTAGGTGTCTTAAAGGCTCACATAAAGAAAATTGCTGATTCTTGTGCACGGTTGATGTCCGTAATATAAAAAATTGGAAATAAGAATACAAATCTAGATTATGTTAAATCCCAAGCTTTATATGTTTTACATGAATTCTGTAAAAAATGCAGCCCAAACTAGATAAAGACAACCTTAAAGTAATTATGCATTCATATGTCTTTTAGAGATTTCATTTACCCCAGGATCAGCAACTCACAAAACTGCTAAATAGTTGTGTAATCAGCTGATAAGCCTGTAAGTACTCAGAGCATGTCCAATATATTTTAACTTGAAATATATCTTCCTGAAACAGACAGCCAAGACAAGTTCAGTACTGTCAAATTTTCTCCTGGGATGAATAGCCTGTCTAAATTCAGGAACACTTTTCTACTATATAAGGATGAGAGTCAAGCCCCAAATGACTGCAGGAAATAGTTAAATAGTCTTTGAAAACATTTTAAAAAGTAGTTAGTGTGCCATTTTATTTTTATCCACTACGTACAGTAATAAGCTAAAAAAACTAAACCTCCAGTATGCAGTGTAAAATCTCTAAAGAACGGCACAAAATCTGGAAATACTGTTTGCTGATAAGTTGTAAGGAAATATAAGATGAACACTAAAAAAGAAAAAGACTTTTTAAAAGGCCACACAACATAGGAAGTGAGGGAACATTCTCTGTATCTTTTGAAAGGCATAAAATTGTGCTGATTACTTTATCCCCATACTCTCACTATCTACATGGGTTAAAGCTAGCAGTAACACCAGTTCTAATCTTAAAGGCCCGTAGAGAGACATAAAACTTGACTGTTTGAAAAATCAGGCTGTAAAAGCACATCTGTGCAGCCAACACCATCACATGGCTGGAAAACAATCAGAACTCCAACAAAAAGCAAGTGAACAAAACCACAAAAAATTCCTTGAGTTCTGATGCATCAAGAACACTCCAAAGATTTCCGGCCCAGTTCCAAGTCTGTTCAATAGAGTAACTTCACATTTGTATGGATCATGTCTTAAATCACTTTCAGCCAATGTTTCAGGGAAGACTTCCTCACAACGAACCCTTTCTCACTGAGTAAATCAATTTGTTTCGATGTATAGCTCCACATGCATACTTATGTTCAATAAAATGCGTAATGGTACTCACCAGTTAGTCATTCTACTAGTGTAGTAACATTATAACTTTGGTGTTCAATTGGCAGTATATTCTGTTTAGAATTGACCCATCTTTTCCCTTGTTTTTCTGAAACCATCATTGCTGATTTAGAAACATTTTTCAGGGACTAATCCTGCAATACCAAGCATCCATAAAATTTAAGAATTAAAAAAAAAAGTGTAATATAAAGAGCTCTTAATTTCTCCCTCCTGGGGGAGGGGGTATTAGTTTGCTTATTTCACAGTGATTTTTTATATTCCTGTAAGAAAGCTTTTGGAAAAAAACGATTCTTGAAAGACAATGAACTTAGTGATACCTTCTGCAGGAAAGAATCTCTGGCAGCAAACAGTACAACTTAATAGACAACATTACATTTACACTTAGAAAAGTCAGAGTTTGATTTTTCAAGGCATCAAAAGGACAACAAATTCCTAAATTACAGATTCTCAGGTTATCCAGTTATTACCACTTCCAGCAGTTGAAAAGCTTTCCTAAAAGCAGTACATCCAGATTTCCAGAGTTTACTGGTCTGATGCATAGGGCCCAAACTGTTAGCGACAGCAGTTTGCCCAAGTGACTTTACCATAACTGTTGACCATTTATTCAGAATCACCAACACAAGCTAGTAATAATCAGACATGTTTGTGGTAGGACAGTTACGGATTACAACCATGCTTCAGTAGGAAAGAAAACACTCTCCTCATTCAAAATTCACAAGGATTAGGATTCTTTTAAAGCTACTGATCAATTCAGTTACCGATGATTTAAAGTACTACAGATATTCGAATCTTACTTCAACAGACAAAGTGCAATTCAAGAAAAGTGTACCTGCTTTAAAAAAACAAAACAAAACAAAAAAGACGACAAACATCATTTTACTTTCTTATACTGAGAAAATTTCTGGTCCAAAGGAACCTGCCCATCAACACAGAAGAAGCCTGTGGTAGGACACAGAACTGAATGTTCTTCTAAACATTCGTCTAAATTCAAAGGTTAGTGCCCTAGCCATTGACCCATCATTCATGCCAGCAATCTGTCTGTTAATTTAAAAAAGAATTACTCAAAGCTATATACCCATCTAATGACATGAGCTGATGAAGGATGTTATGTATAACTAACACCACAGCAGCCCTCTGCCAATGTATCTGAGAAACACTCAAAGATCAAATTGAGAGCTTGCTATGGTATTAGCTGCATGGAGAACATTATTTATTGTTAATACTTGTCATCCGGAAAAAGCATATATCAATACATACCAAATTCCTAAAACTGCAAATAAGGAAACAAGAACAGACACCATTTCCAAACTGGCTGTTTTATTTTGTCTTAAGTTTGCAAATATGTCATTACTTGCTTTAGAAGCAAATTTTCAGTAAAATAAGGTCATTTTATCTCTTTCCAAGGAAATATACCAAACACAGTGCATTTAGCATATGCTCTTTTTTTGCAATTTGCACTGTTAGGTGTATTATCTTTTATCTTTTGTGTTCTCAAGCCTGTAAACCAGGTAATTGTTTTGTAGTGTCTTAGTTAATTTATACTTAATCAGAAAATACGGGATACATCGGAGACTGTATGCATCTCTCAACCTCAGTATTTCTTTCATTTTCATAATAGCACCACACAAAGATTTTCCCCTTCCTTCTTTTTATTCATTTTTATTATATTTTATGCAAATAATATTCTTGTCCTTTAGGAAATGATTCACAGACAAAATTCTCGGTGCTGAATTCTACACAATATGTTTGAATAGACATATAGCCCATACAAAATAAGTTTTTTTAATTTCTAATTGCATTATATGGAAGTAGATGAGAAGAACATTTTAGTATATATGCTAAAACGTCATGGTAAAGGGCAATGCACAAATACAATCTGCCATGAACAACCAATGACTACTTACTCAAGGCCAAAAGCAGATAAATATTAAATCAAGCCTTAATCTATGTATTATTTATTATTAAGCTTTATCAAGGAACACTAGGTATTTATCTTAGAAGGACCCTTAAAATCTCATTCTTTGACTTTCTAAACACTCCTTTTCCGTCAAATAGATGCCAATCTAAATGTAATACATTGCAAGAACTTTTTTGCAGATTTTCCATCCACTCACTTCCACGTTCTCAGACACTTTTCATTCTCTGATGTAATTTTCAGCTAGACTCCACTGTTACCCCCATTATTAGCCCCTGTTTCCTCATGACTTCTCAGCTTGATTACTACAATCAAATAACAAAATAGCTACTTTACTAAGATCTTAAGGGGAAGTAAAGAAACTGATTGTTTCCCAACAAATATTTGTAAACAGTCTGATGCTTGAGGCATGTTCTTATAGGTAAATATTAATTTTCATATGTAATACACTTAATCTAAGTGCCACACACTGCTTATTTTTCTCTCATTCTCATGTCTTGTGGCATTGGCACGGTAGAATCAGCAGGCTCTACTCGAGCTAATTCTCTGACTTATAACATACTGTCCCTTTCAAAAGTTTTTTGCAATGCAGTTACTAAAGAAAGTGTCTGATAGAGACTAGTTTTAATTTTGCAACGTATCTCACCAAATATAAAATTTATAAAAACAGATCTTCAGCTTCCCTCTTAAAAACTTACTGTACTTAGTTTTATTTACCAAAGTAAATATTTTTAAGTCCATACATAGCAATAATAAATAATCAATATAGCTAAAAAGAAAGAAAATTTGCCTAGAAATCTCCATCAGTGATCACTATTATACATACTATTTGGGAGAGCAAAATCAACTTTAAGACCAATAAGAGATGACCCATTAGGTTCTTTAGTATGTCTATCCTAGTATCCTAACACTTTTCATCACTGCTTTTAAACGTGTGTAGGAGTTGTAGAATATATTCCCTTCGTTGTGGAGAAAAATACAGTACATATAATTCCAAATCTAACCTTCGTATCATTCACTGCCAAGGCAGCTTGGCAAGCAGTAGAGATATTCCTAGGGAAAACACGTATGGCCTCCCTCAGCCAATGCTCCTTCGCATTCCTCTTGCAACATTACACTGCCCTTAAGGCTTACTTAACTACAACAACATCTTTTGCACACAGGGCTTTCAAAATAAAGACCTATGTAGAGTATCCAACATCCGTACCAGTACGTGGTTTTCGCCTGCGCACAACTGCCATTTTACTGGAAGAGCTTGCAGTTACATGAGAACAAAAAGCGATATACAGCTTTTGAATTGCTGGTTCTTGGCCTGCTTCAGCAAAAAGTCTACTTTTCTTTTACAGCAAAACTAAATACAACTTTCCAGGAAGACACACTCCCATCAAATTTTAAAATGAGGAAATCCGTTGATGTCACCAGGTCATTTTGGAGAAAAAAAAAAAAAAATCTACAGACTTAGACAAATAAGCAACCGCAGAGAACAGATCTAGACTAGAAATTTATTTATTTATTTAAAATAAACACGTATACCAGAGGGGAAGTGGGGACTGTCCAAGATATGGCTGAAAAACTAACATTCAGAAATCCCTTTCCCAACAAATGTCTTCTCTAACCAAGTGTTTATGTTACGAGTAGTCTAGCACATTGTTTTAATTGGAAGGATATACAGATTTTTAATCCAAAAAATGGTCAACACATCATGCTTAATTTAACATTCCTCTTACAGACTGAAAACCAAAAGAAGAGTTTGATTGGCTACAGTATGTTGCATCTTACACTAAGGGGACAAAGAATATTGTCACAACTATGGGTCTGTGAAAAACAGAAAGAGCTGAAAGCAAAATCTCATCTTGCATTTAGATGTGCAAGAAAAAGCAGCTGAGAATTTGAAGCCAAACTCATCAGTGTGATTCCTAAAGCTCATGAGTAATGAGAAAAGACAAAACACAGAGCTGCTGTGCAGTAATGACTGTGAGTAGTTTATCAGAGACAGAGCTGACTACAGAGTAGTTTAGAGACATGACTTTAAGGTAGCTTCCTTTTTACTTTGTTTTTAATAAGGCCCTAGAGAACATTTTTTAAGGATCAAACTTCTGAATGTATAGCATATTGGATCCACCTTGGTCATAATTTTTATGGTAAGTGTGTAAGTGACAGATTCACAATGAACTTCTGAGCTGGAAGCTTTTTTCTTTTTTCTTTTCTTTTTTTTTTCCTTTTTTTTTGGGGGGGGGGGGGGGTTCTGGTCCTTTTATTCACCAGTTCAGAAATATGGATGGAATTATGTTGCAGGAACACAATCATTTACTCCTACCACAAAATTAACTTAAGTTTTAATGAAATTGCTCTAAATATGACTTGCCATGCAATATATGATAGATTCTGCATCTGATTCTACAGTTTTGCTATAAATTCAATCAAGCCTTAGCATACCACCAGTTTAAGATTGCTATTGTTATTCACATCAACCACATAATGCTTAATGTGAACATACATATGCTTAGCCTGTGTGGACACTCTGTAATATAGAAATTTCCAAGGATAACCTGAGCAAATGAACGTACCTAATTAAGGAGATTAAAACCAGTACAATAACAACAAAACAAAACATCACTCTTCTGCAATACAGAGTGATGTTACTTTTCCCTATTAAAGTACAATTTACTTCTTGCATCGAACAGAATCTTAACATTTTTAGACTAGTTTCCTGTCACTACAAATAGCAGGCTTTTAGAATCTTGAAGTGCACCTAATTCTGCCACTCTCTATTTGGAAGAAAAAAACACAGCAACCCAAATTTTTGAAAATGGTCTTACAGTCCCCCTTTAGTGGATCAGAAGTTGACCAGACAGTAATCTTTCTTTTTATATTTACAAATCTAATTAAGTC
Source organism: Apteryx mantelli (assembly GCF_036417845.1). NCBI lineage: Eukaryota > Metazoa > Chordata > Aves > Apterygiformes > Apterygidae > Apteryx > Apteryx mantelli. The sequence goes on from NC_089992.1 coordinate 18,005,475, forward strand.
AGCCTTTTAAAAAATACTCAAGAATTTTTTTTGAGAAAAAACCTCTATCTGGTGTTAATTCTACTTTCTTCTCATAACTGATCTCAAGGATCTCTTTTCAACTTCAAATACAGACTCATCAACCACTCTTTGGCAAATTTCCATACTGTTTAGTAGGCACACATTCTGCTCAGGGCTCTATTCTTTTGGTGGTCAAAACATGTGCTACTTGTTCCCATCAGTCATGGGAGAGTTGAAGAAAAAAAAGCTGAAATCATGATAGCAAAGAACTTCTTTAGCCTGTTTAAGGAAAGCATGGATGTTCATGGATGCTCCCCACCACATGTAAACCCCTCCAGATACAGTTACCAAACACAAGTAACACAGGATTTGATATTCTGTTAGCAGAATGGCCAAACTGTGTCTTACACGTCCTTACAGAGATTCAGCACTGGCCTTCATTTTGCTGAAGCTATTTCCAAAATCTGCCTCTTCTTTTGGTTTGACAGAACTCCAACTGAACAGCACCTCTTTGACTCTGTATCTTGTTCAGCTACAGACTGCCTTGTTTACATATTACAAAGAAACTCATGAATGCAGTTAGATAGTCTTCAGACTGCTACCTGGCAACCCACAGAAGATCTGACTAGACCTGATGTGTTCTGGCAACCTTTATTGTCTTAAGCTGTCCTCTGAAAGACCTGTTTTACTTCTAAAAGTGCTTTCTTCAAACACATGAAAAAGGCTGGTGGAACTTTGTAGAATTCACTTGCTTGCAGTACTGGCCAGATTGTTATACATCTGGATATCCTGGACAAACACACAAAAGCCTTTAGCTCTCTCAGGTCAACATTTCCAGGAAGAAAAAAAGGACATATTTTATAGCAAAGAGATGAAGCCTGAACATATGGTTGCCATAACCAGTGCAGTAATAGAGAAGAACTGAAAAGGATAGGGCAGTTCATGCAATTTCTTTTCATAAAGAGATCTAAGACACACCCATAGACACCATATAAACAAACCCAAATATCACAGGCATTACCCGTCTAATGAAAAGGAGCAAGAGAATGCCCTTTGCTAATTTTCTAGCCAGCAGCAAGTATAATAACCTTCTGTGGTAAGAAAGCTGGAAGCCAGTGGCAATAACAACAGAACTAATCAGCTTTATTGGACTGGAAAGTTTATGATTAGTATGGGAGGTCTGAAGCCTGCTGATCACTAAAAAAATAACATTTCACTTTGATGCATGTCTGTCAACTCTCACTATATTATAATGTTTTCCTTTTTAAATGTGCTTTTCAGCTGCTGTGTCTGGCCATCACCTGATCTAAAAGTAAAGATCCTTAGGCTGTATAACATATTGATTGTCTAATCAGCATTGCATATGATAGAAATCAGCAAACACTGAATATTCTTTGTGCTTCTAGTGATTTAAAAAGACTTCAAACAAAAAAAAACCTCCCTAATTTTTGGAAAACAGGTATTAGAATAAAAAGCACAAGTTTGCCACTAAAAGCAAGATGTTTTATGCCAAACTGAGTTCTAATTTCTTAAATAAATCTATAGAACAATAGATAAAATTTAGGACTTCAAAAAACATGTCAGTGTCTCACCGGATTTAAACTGTAAGGTGTATAAACTACTGAATGTTAATCATATATCCTCTATCAAACATATTGAAAAGAATTAATTTGTGTACAGTCAGAGGTACAGCATCTTACATATTCTCTGCGCAATAAAAATGTCATCAGACACACAGCAATCAGACTGTATGATGTTGAGAGTTTTAATATTCGTTATAAAATGATACTTTATATAAGCTAAATCTGTGTTTGTTGGTATCTTCAATATTTTCCAGCCAGAGGCAAACAGTTCTTCACAAATATGCCAGCTCAATCTCTGACTTGAAGATCTGGGATTGGCTTCCCTAAATAAGGGAATATATGTCTTGAGAAGGAGAGACAGACAGACAGACATGTATATAGGTGTTGGTAATTTACAGCTTCACATTTTGTTGTTGTACAATATGTAAATCTCTCCCTTTAATTCTTATTCATCCTGCAGTACGAGAAGAGCTGACAGTGGTCTTGTACCTATAGAAATAGTCAGGGGACTTCGAAAACTTGCATTCAGTTCTTAGCCCTAACACAGTCCTTTTAAATACAAGTGAAATGACCTGCCTGTCTCTACACAGGCAGGTGGTCTCTTACAGCCCAATAGTTCTCTCCAGGCAATTGCAATAGTTAACAACTCTGCAAAGACTTTCCAAAGCATATGAAAAAACTTAGGTATCATCTAAAGTAGTCAAAAGACTAAGGTATTAGCTGTCTGCATTTTTTTTAATGATTTCTTTTCTAAAATGCCTTCTGTGATTTCCAGTTCTCTTCTTACGCATACCTGTCTTGAATCCTACACAGAAATTAAGACTGATTCCAAGCACTCAAAGCAGACAGTCTGTATGCGGAGTATGAGCTACAAAGTAGATTCAGTCACGTAGTTAATGAGAGTACGTATGATACAAATGAATAAACTGAATAGACTGAATACCTGTTTAACCCACAGCACAACACAGAGACATCACATCACCGTTTGAGGAATGCCTCAATTTCCCTGGTGACAAACAAAAATCACAACACAGAAATTTCCAGAGAAATTCAATCCTTTCACTTTCTTTACTCCATGTCTCCTCCTTTTCTATCACAGCTCCTTGTGCTTCTTCTTAGGCAAAATGAGTTAACGAGACTGCTTTTCATATAACGGTCTTATTTAGATAGGTGTCTACTTACTCTCCACCAACAGCTTAGGCTTCAGTACTATCCAAAATGTAAAAGCTCTCAGAGTCAGAACTTAGGAATATTTAACAAAGTATCATAAAATTTGCTTTGGACTGCTACTTTTAAGAAGAGTCATTTGTTTCTACGTGTATTGATTAGGAGCGTAAACATTTCAGAGCAAAGAATATATATCTATATAAAATGTTCACCAAATGGGTCCCAATTCTGTTGAAAGCACCTAATGATTACCACAGTATGTAAAACACCTTATTAGTAGTACTGCTGCTGTAGAGAAAAGTATTTTAACTCAAATATTCTTTAAAAAAGAGGCAAGAATTAAAGCAAACAATTATTTCACAAAATATTTTTCATTTATCCTACCCTGTTTTGATATGCTCATAACATTTGATATTTCTAACACAGTATTTTAAAATGTCTGTTATTCTTTTGGTAGCTGAGGGCTGACAGCAGTCTGCCAAGACTCAAACATGTGCAGTAGACTAGCCTTTTTTTTTTTTTTTTTTTTTTTTTTTAAGAAATTGAAATCCTGCTTCTTCCAAGTCCCCTGACTAATCATTAGAAAACAGGGGCAGAAGGAATGTAACTTTATGAATTAGTCAGTTGCCAAATTGTTTTTAATATCTCAGGGCAGTTGCTGAGTTATATATTCAAAACAGAATGGTAAACGAGTAGAACTTTTGTTACTTTTGTATATGTTAGAAGCATCTTAGTACTTTCATTAAATCATCTCCAGTCCTACAGCTACTCCATGTTTAGCTCAGTCATACCTATACAGCTGAAGAATTCCCAGAAATTAGTATTCCTATGAGAAAACTCAATAAAACTTAAATAAGTGAAATAACCTTCAGAGCTAAGTATCACATTAGACAGTTGAAGATAAGCTTCTTCAATAATCACTTGCCAAGAACAGCTGTCATGTTTCTGTGACTAAATTAGTGATAGTTTGAAATGTAGGAAACTAAGGTACATATGCAGGAAGTTGAAAATTATTTGAGACTGATGACATTATGAAAATAAAACAAAATGGAAGTTACATGAAAGGGTCTTTGTCATAGCTGAAATAATGACTGGGTACATTTCAGAGAGAAATGTCACTGCATGTCTAGTAAACCTACTTCTGCTAAAATTACTAAACAGTTCTGCCAATGACTTTAACGGGCAATTAAGTGGCCAGGGTGAATTCATTAGTAACTTTGTTTTGCTCACTAGTCAGATATTCATATTCTTCATTTCCTGCTTTCTGTTCTAGATTTTTGTATTCAGTGCACAGAAAAAACTCTGAGCAGACATCAGTTTCTGATCAAGTGAAGAACAAAAATTAGGAAATCTTTCAACTGAAATAACCAGACTACCCAGTGTTAACATAACACTGGAGTATTTGTTGATTTGATGGAAGAAGTACCACAGTGCATGTTTAAGATACTTAACCTTTTTTTTCCCTCATGTAAGATTAAGCTCAAGTGAGTATGTTATGTAGTAAAGACCTCAGCCCTGAAGAGACTTAGATAACTGGGATAGCTTAGCATCAATCAAGTTTAACAAAACTAAGATTATGGTAATATGCATGTTGTCAGACTGATACAGAAAACCATTAACTTAAGCACTAGGCTTTTGTTTGCTCTAACCCAATCTGATTAGTCTACAGTATTTCAAATATTTTAATAAGCATTTTCCTGGCAATGTTTTCAAACCTTTGACTTGGATTTTTTCACTAGACTGTTTCCGAGGTGTGGGCTACTGCTTATGAAATATGGTCTTATACCAATCAGATTTCACCTTCTGGCCATGCAGTTTTAATAGTCAACTGTGGTTTAACTAAATCTCCAGCACGAGAAAATCAGAATTAGTGTGGAAGGAAGATCACAGAATCACAGAATCACTGAGGTTGGAAGGGACCTCTGGAGATCATCTAGTCCAACACCCCTGCTCAAGCAGGGTCACCTAGAGCACATTGCACAGGATCGCATCCAGGCAGGTTTTGAATATCTCCAGAGAAGGAGACTCCACAACCTCTCTGGGCAACCTGTTCCAGTGCTCTGTCGCCCTCACAGTGAAAAAGTTTTTCCTCATGTTCAGATGGAAGCGTCTGTGTTTCAGTTTGTGCCCGTTGCCTCGCGTCCTGTCACTGGGCACCACTGAAAAGAGTCTGGTCCCATCCTCTCGACACCCTCCCTTCAGATACTTGTACACGTTGATGAGATCTCCTCTCAGCCTTCTCTTCTCCAAGCTAAACAGGCCAAGCTCTCTCAGCCTTTCCTCATAAGAGAGATGCTCCAGTCCCCTAATCATCTTTGTGGCCCTTCGCTGGACTTGCTCCAGTAGTGCCACATCCCTCTTGTACTGGGGAGCCCAGAACTGGACGCAGTACTCCAGATGTGGCCTCACCAGGGCTGAGTAGAGGGGGAGAATCACTTCCCTCCACCTGCTGGCAACACTCTTTCTGATGCACCCCAGGATACCATTGGCCTTCTTGGCCACAAGGGCACATTGCTGCCTCATGCTTAACTTGGTGTCCACCAGCACTCCCAGGTCCTTCTCAGCAGAGCTGCTTTCCAGCAGGTCAACCCCCAGCCTGTACTGGTGCATGGGGTTATTCCTCCCTAGGTGCAGGACCCTGCACTTCCCTTTGTTGAACTTCATGAGGTTCCTCTCTGCCCACCTCTCCAGCCTGTCCAGGTCTCTTTGAATGGCAGCACAGCCCTCTGGTGTATCGGCCACTCCTCCCAGTTTTGTATCATCAGCAAACTTGCTGAGGGTGCACTCTGTGCCTTCATCCAGGTCATTGATGAAGAAGTTGAACAAGACTGGACCCAGGACTGACCCCTGGGGGACACCGCTAGCTACAGGCCTCCAACTAGACTCTGTGCCACTGATCACAACTCTCTGAGCTCTGCCATTCAGCCAGGTCTCAATCCACCTCACTGTCCACTCATCTAACCCACACTTCCTGAGCTTGTCTATGAGGATGCTATGGGAGACAGTGTCAAAAGCCTTGCTGAAGTCTAGGTAGACAACATCCACTGCTCTCCCCTCATCTATCCAGCCAGTCATTCCATCATAGAAGGCTATCAGATTGGTTAGGCATGATTTCCCCTTGGTGAAGCCATGCTGACTACTCCTGATCACCTTCTTGTCCTCCACATGCGTGGAGATGGCTTCCAGGATGAGCTGCTCCATCACCTTTCCAGGGATGGAGGTGAGGCTGACTGGCCTGTAGTTCCCTGGGTCCTCCTTCTTGCCCTTTTTGAAGACTGGGGTGACATTGGCTTTCTTCCAGTCCTCGGGCACCTCTCCTGTTCTCCATGACCTTTCAAAGATGATGGAGAGTGGCTTAGCAATAACATCCGCCAGCTCCCTCAGCACTTGCGGGTGCATCCCATCAGGGCCCATGGATTTGTGGGTGTCAAGTTTGCTTAAATGATCTCTAACCCACTCCTCCTCCACCAAGGGAAAGTCTTCCTTTCTCCAGACTTTCTCTCTTGCCTCCAGGCTCTGGGGTTCCTGAGGGCTGGCCTGACCAGTAAAGACTGAAGCAAAGGCGGCATTCAGTAACTCTGCCTTCTCTGCATCCTTCGTCACCAGGGCACCCACCCCATTCAGCAAAGGCCCCACATTTTCCCTAGTCTTCCTCTTGCTGCTGATGTATTTGAAGAAGCCCTTCTTACTGTCCTTGACATCTCTCGCCAGATTTAATTCCAAACGGGCCTTAGCCTTCCTCGTCGCATCCCTGCATACTCTGACAACATTCCTATATTCCTCCCAAGTGGCCTGTCTCCCTTTCCACTTTCTGTATACTTCCTTCTTCTGGTTGAGTTTTGCCAGGAGCTCCTTGCTCATCCATGCAGGTCTCCTACCTCCTTTGCTTGACTTCCTACTCATAGGGATGCACCGCTCTTGAGCCTGGAGGAAGTGATGTTTGAATATTAACCAACTCTCTTGAACACTCCTTCCTTCCAGGGCCCTCACCCATGGGATTCCTCCAAGTAGGTCCCTGAAGAGGCCAAAGTTTGCTCTCCTCAAATCCAGGGTTGCGATCCTACTTGGTGCCCTGCTGCCTCCTTGCAGGATCCTGAACTCCACCATCTCATGGTCACTGCAGCCAAGGCAGCCCCCAACCTTCACATCTTCCACCAGTCCTCCTTTGTTTGTTAGTACGAGGTCCAGCAGCACACCTCTCCTTGTTGGCTCCTCCACCACCTGGGTCAAGAAGTTGTCACCAATGCTCTGCAGGAATCTCCAGGACTGTTTGTGCCTAGCTGTGTTGTCTTTCCAGCAGATATCGGGGTGGTTGAAGTCCCCCATGAGAACCAGGGCCTGGGATTGTGAGGCTACTTCCAGCTGTCTGTAGAAGGCCTCATCGACTTCCTCTTCCTGATCAGGTGGCCTGTAGTAAACACCCACAACAGTGTCACCTCTATTAGCCTGCCCTTTGATCCTTACCCATAAGCTCTCGACTCGCTCTTCATCCACCCCTAGGCACAGCTCAATACATTCCAGTTGCTCTCTCACATAAAGAGCAACTCCACCACCTCGCTTTCCTGGCCTGTCTTTCCTAAAAAGCACGTAGCCATCCATGACAGCACTCCAGTCATGCGAGCTATCCCACCATGTCTCTGTAATGGCAATGAGATCATGGCCCTGCGACCGCACACATATCTCTAGTTCTTCCTGTTTGTTCCCCAAGCTGCGTGCATTGGTGTACAGGCATTTCAGGGAGGTGATCGAGCATGCAGGTTTCCCAGGAGGGACACAAGAGGGTCCTCCATAGCCACATCCCATGCGCACTTCCCTGGCTGCATTCACCTGCTGGAGGCATCCTGACTTGAGCAGTCTTTTGCCAGCTACCCTGTCACTATAACTCTCCCCTTCCCCCATCTTTCCTAGTTTAAAGCCCTCCTTACCAGGTTGGCCAACCTGTTGGCAAAGACCCGCGTGCCCCGCCTCATGAGGTGGATCCCATCTCTCGCCATCAGTTGTCGATCTTCAAACAGGGTCCCATGGTCGTAGAAACCAAAACCCTGTTGCCAACACCAGCGGCGCAGCCAGTCGTTAACCTGGAAAGTCCGTCTCCTCCTCCTCTCATCCATCCCCCTCACTGGCAGGATTGAGGAGAAGATGACCTGGGCTCCCAGACCCTTGACCACCATCCCCAGAGCTCTGAAATCCTGCTTGATGGTCTCCAGTTTGCCCTTGGTGTCATTGGCGCCCACATGGAAGAGCAGCAGTGGGTAATAGTCCGAAGAATGGACGAGCCTTGGCAGTCTTTGCATGACATCTCTCACACGAGCCCCCGGCAGGCCACAAACCTCTCTAGACAAGAGGTCAGGTCGGCAGATAGATGCCTCCGTCCCCTGTAGCAGGGAGTCCCCCACAACAATCACCCGCCGCTTTTTCCGGGTGTTCCGGTAGGGCACAGGGTCTGTTGTCCCGGTTACTTCCCTGGCAGCCATGCCCATCTCCTCCTCATCCTGGAGGGCACTAAACCTGTTCTTCAGCTTCAGGTCTTCAGGAGGAGTAGGAGCCTTTCTCCTCCCACGAGCAGTGACCAGTTTCCAGCCTTCTTCTATGATGTTATGTTGTACCGTTTCACACGGCACAGAGCCCTCTGGCAACTCCACTGCTGCAGGGGGTTGGGACTCCTGGAGCTGCACAGTCTCCGAGAATACCCTCTCTATCTCTTGCTCTGCTTCTCGGATGCTGCGCAGCCTGCTGACCTCCTCCCGTAACTCCCTTAGCTGATGACACAGCTCGCCAACAGCAGCACACCTCCTGCAGGAGAGCTGGCTGCCAGCCCAGGCCTCCCGGAGAGGCCCCAAGCACTCCCTGCAGCCTGAGACCTGTAGAGCTGCATCTACTGTCAGAGGGCCGGTCTGGGTCCAAGCCTCTGACACAGCAACTCCAACAGCCGCTGGGGAACGCGCTGTGCGGCGTGTCACGACCATACTTGAGGAAGTGTACACCGCAGGGAACAGAAACAAAGGTCCCTTCGCGCGCCCTTCTGCGCGAACTGCTGCGTCTGATCGCTGCATCTGCGAGCTGCGCTCTGGGAGCTGCGCTCTAGGCCTGGCTCTTATATAGGCCTCTCCCTAGCACTGACTCACAGGGTGCTTGACCGCCCAATCAAGGGCCACTGGGATCAAAGGCCCCAACCCCCTCTGGTCAGGGGCAACCCAGAGAGCTCGTTAGCAGCAGCCACTCCTAGCTGGAGCTTTTCCCACGAGCTTTTCCCAGGAGAAGTCAAGGCCTCCTGCAGTTGTCCTTGCCTAGCTTCCCCTTTCCTGTTCACAGCGATCACCTTCTAGGTCCTCGGGGGTCCTCAGAAAGCCCACAACTTCCACAAGATCCTCAAGTTCTAGTCAGAGCCCAACCACTGCTGCGCAAACTGCTGCATCTGCGAGCTGCGCTCTGGGAGCTGCGCTCTAGGCCTGGCTCTTATATAGGCCTCTCCCTAGCACTGACTCACAGGGTGCTTGACCGCCCAATCAAGGGCCACTGGGATCAAAGGCCCCAACCCCCTCTGGCCAGGGGCAACCCAGAGAGCTCGTTAGCAGCAGCCACTCCTAGCTGGAGCTTTTCCCACGAGCTTTTCCCAGGAGAAGTCAAGGCCTCCTGCAGTTGTCCTTGCCTAGCTTCCCCTTTCCTGTTCACAGCGATCACCTTCTAGGTCCTCGGGGGTCCTCAGAAAGCCCACAACTTCCACAAGATCCTCAAGTTCTAGTCAGAGCCCAACCACTGCTGCGCAAACTGCTGCGTCTGATGGAGTGGAAGAGAAACTTTTAATAGTAATTAATACCATAAACAAATTCAGGCCCATGTCTTATGTCATTACTGCCCATATAAGCACAGCTGGAGTGCAAAAGTGCTAGATATTTTTAAATATTTTTAACAGAACTCTTAAACAGTAGGAAAGTTATTGTTGGTCTGAGCTGGTCATGAGCTAATAAAAAAATCTGTGTTTTAATTAGGTGTGATCTAATCAGTTTTCAGTGCTCCAACAGAAAAGCAAATGTTTTATCCCTTCCAAAGTTGGGTAGATTAAGATATTTTACAGATTATTCCCTGTTTTACATTTAAATGAATTAGTCTAATTGACTATATATTAATGACTTTTTAAGCAACATCTGATCTGCAAAATATGATTATGCAGGTATCCACTGCTCATTCTCTCTGATAAATACAGCCTGAGACAGAAAATTTTGAAAACATGGAGATTAGTACAGCTGTATTACTAAGTGTGCAAAACATTCTACCTGAATATAACTGTGCAAAGAAAACAGCTATTAAAAATGGCAAAACAAAGGATGATATGATGCCTAAAAACAAAAACCTTTCCTTCAGGACTCTAACAGTTATGACGATGATGAAAGGAAATGAGGAAAACTAGGGAAAGACTACTGAATTAGGGGCTAACACTTTATTAGTAACAAAAACACAGGACTGATATGGGAAAGGGATGATAACAGGAAGTTGTGTGTCAAGCGGTAGGAGAAGGAGTCAGACTAATACTGATGCTTAGACTGAGCCCAGAAACCTGAAGACAACTTTCATGAAGTGAGGAGAGCGCAGGGACTAAATGGTTTGGGGGAGGAGTATTAGGGCTGACATGTGAACACATACGTAAATGAGGACTTACTCTCCCCAGGCAGCACCCTGCTTTTAAATGAAGGTTAGGCTAGCCAGTCCTCTTCAATCTTCATTTCATTCAATTCAAACTCAGCTATCCAGCTATTTGTCACCAGAGAAATTAAATTTCTGTTCCCTTCCAGCTATATTCCAGCAAAGGAACCTGAGGAGCAAGCATGGCGAGTACTGTCTTATAAGTGGAACCTCTGCATGCTATAAAACCATATTCTGTTTGTAAAGGAAACATTGACTGCCTGAAGATTTGTGATATAGAGTAAAAGGATCCTGTGAAATGGGAACATAATCCCCATTTGATTCCATATTAATAGCACTTTATATCCAAGTGAAAATATCACAAATAATATTTTTAAGTAACTATCTCAGGAAATATTGGAAGAGATTATATGAAATTATTCAGGCCACAATATAAAATGCTTGCCAAATGCAACAGAGAAAAAATGGACAAGAAAAGCATCTTATATGCAAGTTTCTTAGGAAGAATAATGAATGGCAAGTAAAACATGCCATACTAAAAAAAAAAATGCTGGCAGGTTACAACAATTGATTTACTACCCACTATAGAAATGATACCAATAGGCCTCAAGAACACTATTCCTTAAAAATAAAAGATCATGGACCTCTTGCGGACAACAGGTTGCAGAGGAACAGCAGTAATCTACACAGGCACCAGAAACACTGACTGGGCTAAGTATTTCATCTGGGGCAAGTTTTTTTTCTTTGTGGAGCATGAAAATTGTAGAATAAAGCATACATAAAGCATTTCCATTTCAGTTAACCATTATTTGAAAATTTTTCAAAGTACAGGTCTGTTTTACCATGGCACACAATTAAAAATATATTACAATGGAAAAAGGAAGAATGTACATAAGAATCAGCCTTTGTAAACCAATAAAAACACATACTTGCAAATTTCAACCAAACCCTTTGAATCAGTTATTACATGTGTAAGAATGTCAAATAGAAAAATTCTGGACTGGACTCAAAGATCTTGGCCAACTAGAAACTACCAAAGCTGGATCTTCTCTGCTTACCATTTATAAGAAAAGCCTTCTCACTGTAAATGACAGAAGTACTTGTAAGAGTGGCATTCCACTAACATAAATATGAATGGCTTTCATCTGTATTTTATCAAGTAATTAAAAATGATATAGCATTTCCACTGTTTCTGTAAACTTTTAACCTTTTCCTGACAGAAACTTCTGGGAGGCAGTAACATTTTCCCCATGCAGTAAGAGAGAGATTGCAGATATAAATAATACAGAAAAAAAACCATAAACATATACCAGCTTTCATATAAGTGCCTTTCCTCTTTGGTGAGCACCTGCATATCAGTGACAATGATCAGAACCAGAAAATGCACTACTGACCTGTATAGCTACTGGGAAAAATTCCTACACAACTCTCCAGAGATTCTTCTACAAAAAACCATGCCAGTGATGTCAAAGATAGGGGAGACTAGAAAATTGAAACTCGCTCAATGAGTTTTGAGTCTCTTCAATTCACTGAAAGATCTGCTCATGAAATATGGAACCATTGCAGAAGATTTCCAAAGGCAACATTTCATCTTGAATTTCAAATTCAAGATGTCATAATCAATGCCTAGCAAACATTAAAGAAAGGTTGGTGAAATTCATTAGTCAAGAAGCCACTTCTTCCTTGGGGAAATTTTGAAATGTGCCGAAGTTTGATAGAACTACATATCCTACTGCAAGTCAACACATCTTTTTTGTTCACCTTCCCCAGTATTTTGAGAAAATCTCCCCAGGAAAGCAACTAGAGCATAAAAATATCCTAAAAGCATTCCTCCGTCTGAACTGTTTCCTGTAATCAGTATTACCTTTCTGCTGTGTTTCTGAGAATGTGCCACCACCTGTTTCCTTTTGCGTGAAGGCTTGACAATTACAAATGTATTTTAAACTATTTTTCTAGCAAGCAATTTAGTGAAGATCTTCACTACCAGATACACTGCAGTGCAATGCTGAGATATCTAGAGCTTGGTCGTTAAGAAATCTGGTCCAAGTACAGGAAGTATTTTATCTGTGGCAAGGTAAATCAACCTTCTGTAAGTTAGTTCAGTATTGCCAGATTGCTTCCACAACTGCTCCAAAAGGAACATTTCCAAAGATCTCATACCTTTAATACTGTGCTGTGTCCAAAGCTATCACTGCCGGAGGTGATGACATTGCGAAAGAAATGCTGAATAGGATTAAGAAAGAAGAGTGTGGCCGGAAAGACTGCAACTGTCTTTAAATGAACTCCTGATTACATTATAAATGTTATATGCAATCAAATTGTCGTGCTTTCTTTCTCCTCCAAAAATTTAAAAAAAAAAAAAAAAAAAAAAAAAAAAAAAAAAAAACCACAACTATCAAAAGACCTCAATGAAAAAACAAGCAGCAAATGCTAAAGGGGCAAAAGCCTGAAAAATATCAGGCTTTTATTTTCCTAACATAGCCACCCTGTGAGTGGGCTTCATAGCTTTCCTTAACAATGTTCCTAAACCAAGAAGAACACAAACCAGTTTCCTCTTTCCCTTGGGTAATTTTAGGCCCTGTAGGTTTTGAAGCTAGCCCTGTAAACAGCAGTGTAGGTCACCAAGTGTCAAGTGCTTGAACTGGTCAACCTGAGCTGTATGCAACTGTAATACATGATTCCTGTGATACATAATCCTTCTGTGCCAGGTAGGTTTCTGCACAAAAGGTTTACTGGCAACAGTACCAAGGAATTAACCAGAGGTTCAAGTCGCAGAAGTGTTTTATGCAATTCCAGGAAAGATAATTTTAACAGAGTAAACTGTAAACTACGACCTGAGCTTTTGTAAAATCTTATCACAGAAACTAATTAATTCTAAGTGGAAAGCTGGCATGCCACTATGTTTTCAGAACCATAATATTCTCTGGATGTTAGTCCTAGGCACAGTTACTGAAATAATATTCTGCTATGTGAAAGCTGAGGTGTATTAGTAAAAACGTCAACAAAACATTTTCATAAATCAATGCACTCACTCCACAAAAACACCATGGAGCAGCATCTGAAGATACCCACCTAGGTGGGCGGACAGCTGGCTTACAGCTAAAGATGGTATATTTTTATTTAAACATTTTTCAATTTTTTTCATGAACCATTTGAATTACTTCTAAAGGAATGTCTATACAATACTTTGCAGGCAGATACAGCTTTGTTCTCCTTCAAACTGGCCAGAAAGAAAAACTATATGTCCCCAGCAAAATTTTTCATATTTTGTGCTTTCAGCAACTGAACAATAGCAAGGCATTAAAATCAGCAGTCCTGTTGAAAAGTAGATTCACATTAACGTTACGTCAAAGATGCAGACCACAAGTTACAGACAGTTGCAAAAGTGCAGTCATACTTTTACTCTGTATACAAAAGGAAGCAGAAACAATTGTTAAGCAGATTTCATATGAATTCCTCACAAGTTGCTAGTAAACTGCAACCCTACTTCTTCTGTGTGTTCACACTAAAGTCACATCTGACTGATTTCTGCAATGAATTTCTGCTGTTACCAATGATAGTTCACCTTATTACTTCAGACTGTTTCTTTTCAGCAATGCTCTGGCTTCTGCTAATTTTTTTTTTTTTTTTTAATGTTCAACCAGTGATAATTCCTCCTTTTCTGTTTAAGAATATCTAAGGTTTTGTAACAGAAGTCATAGGTTGATTAATACCATCAGTTATGTACACTTGCTATTTTGCTATGGTTTCCAACGTTAGCCTGGCAATTTTTAGATAGGCAAGAGGAGAGTCAAGCAAAACCTCAAAAACTGGTGAGAGAGCCAGTCATGACTTTTGCAAATGCTGACTGAAACTGTTCAATGTTACTATTCAGTTATTTAAAAATACCTTTCAATTCATAAATTATAGAACATTACATAGAAAAAAACTGCAAGCATTTAGTTCAATGTGAATAATAATAGTCTCAAACTTCTGCACAAAGTCTGTGCACTTCTGCACAACTGCTGCATAAAGTTATGATTAAGGTGTATCTTTTATCAAAATATCACACTCTGATTTAAAAAAAACACCGTGATTTAAAAATATTGTTCCCCTTTTATTCAAAACAATCCTTGGTGAATTATAATTATTTTGTGAAGTCACACTAGTATTTGTTAGCTGCTATGAGATACACACTTACATGATCCTACCAAAGCATAAGCCAAAGCCAGCTACTTATTTGTTGACAAAACCGCCATGAAGAGAATAGCTCATCTACGAAATAAACAGTTAATATTAAAATTTATTTGCTCTCATTTCTTTTGTCAGTCTCCATACAGTTTAGCTCAAATTCAAATAGGTTGCTTTCTAGAGGTAAAACAAAATACATTGGAGGCACAGGTTGAAAACTACATAAGTGCCTTGGAAACCAAGGAAAATCATTCACAGTCAAATCCAAACAACCAAGCCATCCAACAATACTCATTTTCAAAAGCTATACTGTAAAGGACCAATCCGTTAGCATATCCTATAAGTAATGCTCCGCATTAAACCTCAAAGTAAAATTCTCAATGCCAATTTTATACTCTGACCCAGGGATTCTTAGTTCAGCCCACCCACAGAGAGATCAGTAGTGCAATGTTCAGTAAGTCAGAGATCTTCTACATCAAACTTGTAACAGAGATTTGCTTTCAGTTTCTGTGACGGTGATTTTTGATTTTGAAATTGGGGATTTTGCTGCTGAAAATTTCTACATGGTGAAACAATTGGTGTGACTGTGGCAAAACCACCACCATAAATTCTAGGCAGCTGTACTTTATAAATAAATGATATGTAATGTATTATAAGCACCAGAATTAAAAACCAATACTGTATTATTCTGCTACCAAAGCAAACAGAGCTTCATAGGAAAAAAGATTATTAAGTTCTTTCATGTTATTCACTTATTTTGTCATGAATTGAGAAGAATGTGATTTATTATGAATACTTAAAATTCCTACCTTCACATAAAGCAAGAGTTGAGCAAACCAGAAAAACCTATTTCAGCAGCTTCACATGAACTACAAAAGGAAAACGATGCAGTTTGTTTCTCAAGGGGAGAAATATTTCTTTTCTCTCAAAATAATTAACTCCTTAAATTTAGAGAAGTATTACATACAAAACACAGATCATCCTGTGAAAAACATAGTTACATTTTTATGTTGTTTCTTTTTCTTAAAAGACCACCCAAGAAACTCCATTAATAGCTCTCTACTTCAGAGTATGATGTGTATGTAACTAAACGGTCTATGAAGAAAAGTGAACAACTTTTATGATAGAAAGATGATAGCTGTAATGTCAGATTACAGTGTCATCCCCATATTCAAACACAGATGCACAGTATCATCCCATTTTATAAGGAACAGATTATTCAGCATCTTCTCTTAGATATCTAAGGCTTCATTTACACTGGTAATGAAGCAGAAAATGATGGAGGGAGAGGAGGGGAGAGGGGAGGAGAAGAATGCGCATCACCACCACAGGTAACGGAGGACTCACAGCCAAGCACCGCACCTTACAGAACGCTAAAAGTGCTCTTGCTCCCAATATCACACACTCATTTTAACTGCTAACTGATCAGCTTCTCTTGAGCAGGAAGGAAAAAAAAACATTCAGAGTATACTGATTAAGGATTGGGTTGCTTATTAAAGATGCCTATTTATGTTTAGCTTCTACCAGGTAGATGACACAGAACAAACTCCTTGGGCTACTCTGCCACTTTTAGAAACACTTGAAATAACAAGAGTTCTCATGCTATGTGAGATTCCTCAGAATCATTTACAGTCCATTAAAAGTTACATGACTGTGATTATTGTATTAATGAAAAATAACTGAGTTCTTTAAAACAGATTTAACACCTGCTTTTAAGCATTCAAGCTGTGTCCTATTAAAGATTAGGTGATTATTTTCTGAGGTGAATTTCTTTCTATCCCTCCACTATGATCCTGAAATTCATTACAAAGCCAGGAACCACAGACTACACATCTCACAAGATGAGATGCTCTCTGCCAGGTTACTCCCTGTCTCTCGGGAGCAGAATTCTGAATGCTGGCTCCCATCACCTGAACTTGGTAATGCTGACTCTTCGGCATCAGGCAGGAGGTGCCAGCCATTAGGCTTCACGACTGGCATGACCAGGCAGAAGGAGCAACCACCAATGTCCTTCCCCTAAGGCTCACTGGGGTAGCACAGATTCAAACTAAACCAAGAAACTGTCAGCCCCACCAGAAGACACATTCGTGTTCTCTGTCAGCTTGTAAAGCAAGAAAGTATTTTCTGAAATCTGAAGTTGCAGCACTGCGGGTACTATTCTTCCTGAAAATTGCCTGAAAATTCTTTTTCATCCAAGTACTCTTCAGCTGTATTGTCAATCCTGGAGTTAAAGAGGTATTTTCACTCTCTTCCATTTAGTTGACATGCCCTTCAGGCAGACCCATATCATCAATAACCTAATAATATTGCAAGGTATGATGTCATTATTTATTTTATTCACACCATCACATTAATGAATTATTCATAATCGAAACAACTAGAGGTTGATTCTTATTTCATAGGGGTTCCTAGAAAAACAAACCCTCTGTATCTAAAGCCTTTAATATCCCAGTTTGCATACAAGCTCTGACTTAATCATTTAGTACTTTATCTTCCATTTTATTATTTCATTCAAGGCAGTACAAACCCCTTGACTGTAACTAGGTTAAGCCCATCTCAAACTGAGGTTCTGTTGAACATGTGTTCTTTCTTCTAGAAAAAGAAAAGGCAGTAAATGCTATGGATCTTCAGCTCATAGGAGTTAAATGTAATGCAGTAGCTGCTCTCAACTCATCAGCACATCATGCTAATCTTAGAATAATTGTATCATTTATTTTCCCACATGTTGATAAAGGCAGAAGAGCTTAAGACCTTCCACAATAAGCCAGTCATTGCTCTCACTCATATTCAGAATCATACTATCTGAGTACTGTTATTCCCGATACAGCAGCCTCTTCACTATGTGTAGTAAATCATATCTTCAAATATGTTGGCTAAGGAAGGATTTTCCCCAGCCAAAAAAAAAAAAAAAAAGGATTAAATTCCCATTCAGATCAATGTATGCATATTATTCCTTTCAATGCCAGAACAAAACAAATCATCTTTTTGTTCTCAGTCTGGAATGTACAGGACAGCCTCTGAAGAACAGCATTAGTGGAAAATAACTGCCCCAGTTCTGCTTCTTGGTTCAGAAGCTTACGAGGAGCATCTATCCTTCCCTAAACCAAAACCACTCAGCTATATTCTCAGCCATTGGAAAGATGATCCTAAGGAGAAGTCTCTGAAGTATTAAAGTTACATCAGCATAACCCCATACATAATTGTTTACCTCCAGTTCTGGAAAACACATAGCTATTCGTATTTATCTGGTATTTCAGTGGAGCAATTTCAATAGATTCCTAAATTGGCATCCATTTGTCAAACAAAAATTTTGTGATAAATTTATATTCCATGTGAAAATATGAATAGAAGCCAAATGTGGCTTTATGAATTAAGTTAAATCTTGCGATTAAGTGTCTCTGGTTCTTTCATACAATAACTCTCTGTCCATACATTCTTTCCTGGGTGATTCTCGTAACTAAGAAATATTAAAACTCTCTAGAAATCAGTGAGATTAGATTGGTGATCATTCAGATATGTAACTTTTTGTAGTTTCAATGGTCAGTTATAATTCTGGGACTGTACAGTATTATACCACATTTCAAATGATTTTCAGAGGCCTTAGCATAAAAAGGCATAAGTTCTAAGTTCTGAATGTAGGATTTTACACTACCATTTTTCTAGCTATGCAATAAAAACACTCTTTCAGTGTTAGGGTAAGATATTGGCTTGACAGGACAGGATAATACATATTTTATTTTACTGATATATTCTCATTACTTTCAGAAGGAAAAAAATTTAATTTCTCTTAATCTACCATATCTGGCAGAGAAGATGCCTGTTCTCTTTCTTAGGACAGATTTACAGATGGACTTTTTCAAAGCACACATGGTCAAAGCAGTCCTAAATCCAGTCTTAATGTCTTATAAAATAATCTGTCTTCAAAAGATAAATGATATCCAAAGTATACCAAACATACACACACACACATCACACATATATTTCTGTCAAGAGATTATGCTAAACAGCACTGTATTTCCCTTACAGATAGCTTGTTCTCTGCTTCTGTTGGTTTAGCCAGTACCACTCTTACTGAGAAGCTGAAAATGATCCAGACATCACCTTATGCAAAAAGCTTCACCCATCAACTCAGCCTTTCATGCAGCATTTTTATTACTATTTTTTGGAAAACTGAATCTCTGTTCCATTTAAAATATTAAGATTTATTTCTAATTTACAGTAAGAAGAAACAAAGATTCTGTAAAAAAAAAAACTATGTTCTCTAGATTCTATACAAAAATACTAAAGGTTTTAATAGTTCTGAAAGGTTTGATACTGTGATCAAAATGTTTTAATATAATAAAAGAATATTCTATCACATGCTTTTGAGAATATACTAATCAATATATATTTTAAGAATCAAATCAAGATTGTTTGAAGCAGTCATTTTGAAATTAAACATTTTAGCACTACTGCAGTAAAAAAAAGTAGAATGATTCATGCTGACCTTTTTCTGTCAACAAATTTCAAAGTCAGTTCTTTGCAGAATATTGTGATATCCATGCAACCACATATTCTGACAAAGTATTTAATTGTTTTTAATTTCATCAGCTTTAAGTATAAACGCAATGAGATTCTGAATCTTAATGTGATTCAGCTCCTAAGGAAAGAAACAGAGGTGATTTTCTTGACTTCAGTGGGCACTGGAACCAGGTACAAACTCAGAAAAAAGAGAAAATTATGAATACTAAATTTAAAAGATATTTTTCCATTTACAAATATAACATGTAATTGATACAAAAACCAACACAAAACTGAAAACCTGAAACTCACCATCTCTTAAAATTCTAAAGAAATATTAGGCTATTCTTTATGATGAGCTCTTCTCAGGCATGTCTACATTACTGTTTTCATTGGGAACAGCAGTGCAGTCTGAATTGAAACCACAGTTGTCCTCACTTACAAGGCTTTGGTTTGATTAGCAGATCAGTTCTGCTGTAGACAAATTAGATTTTTTTTCCTGAAGGAACTCAACTGAAAGCCTTGCACCAAGCGTACACAAGGTGCACTCCCTAGTACAGACACAAGAGTCCAAACCAATTACTGTTACTTTGGACAGCCTTAAACCATGTACGGGGTGTGAACATTCACTCAGGGCACTGAACTAAACCTCATCCAAAACAAAACCTCCAAAGTGCACATGTAGGTACCTAAGCACCAATTGCAACTGATTCACTCCTGCCATGCAAAAATTACTTGCTAATGTAGACATAGCCCCTTTGTTGCACCGCAGTCTTTTGTGAGCAGGAAGCAAATCTTGACATGCTTTTGTTATTTGTAATTAGAGAAATATGAACCACCTATGGTTTAAACACATGGGCCTGAACAGCTCTTAACAGTTCTTAATAAAACACAGGCTTTCATGAAAAATGCAGACTTATCAACTCAGTCACAGACTCCTGTGTGAAGAAACTGTTCATTCATGCCACAAACATCTAGAGAATCAGTAGTGGGCAGACACGGGCTCTAAAATGACCTTGGTACAGAATTAACAGATGGCCTTTGTACCTACATGGAGAGGATAATAAAATTGCACTTAAAAAATTCAACTAGCAAACAAAATAAAAATAAGATACATTACTAGCATAATGCAGGTTTAATCCAAGGAAAATATTTAATATTGAAGCCAAAAAAATGGGGCAGAAATCTGAAACATATTTTATTTTCTTATTCAGGACATGCTGGAGAAAGGCGAGAAGAGTTCAGACAGGATCTGTGCTATTTTAGAGAATTTTCGGAATCTGTGGTCAAAGCAAGATTTCTACAACCATTTTCAAAACCAGGATTGCTCCGTCTTCCAAATCTACTTGACACAGTAAAGTGCTTAAACATTTAAAATAAGTGACTATTCAGAAAATCTTCCATCATACGTTTATTCTGAAATAGACCTGACATATCTGAATAAAGGTGTATTCTATATGTGATCTACCTCATGTGTATGAGGCTAAAAAATGCAGAATTTTAAGTGTTTTGTGTAAGTTTCCACATGGAAAGCACAATTAAGTATAATACTGGAATGTCTTCCATGATCCAGAAGCAGAGTATCATATAAATCCCATCTATCTAACCAGCAAGATACCACCAACCTCCCTAATAACGTAAAAACGTATTTCATGACCAAGAGCATCAAGTTTTTTTGAGAAGCTTTAATGAGATACACTGAGTTATTACCTATAAAATCTTGTGCAGATCTCAGGAGGAACAGACTGTTAAATTTGTTATAGTTTGCAGTCTTCAGCAAAGCTAGACCTAATCATTAATGGAGAAGTAGGCAGTTGGTTCGCTAATTAAACTTAACTTTATTAGTGAGTCTTTACCAGCCACATAAAAAGCTGTGTTTAATGTATAATATTTACATATTTCAATTCATTGGACAGTAAGTTGGGTTTTTTTGGTCCTTTTTATCCATATTTACACATAGTCCCACAAATAAGCACTTAAATTATGAATTGCAAAATACATTTAAACATGTCTACAGTGTGAAAACATTCTACCTATTGCTACATTGGGCATGGTATAACTCAAAGTCAGTTGTATGCCAGCTAACTTAAGAGACTTCACTGAAGTTTCTGGTCAATGTAAGAGTTCTTGGAAGTCAATAAAGACAAACACTTTAGCTCCTGTAAGAGCAGTCCCTCAAGATCCCTGTCTTCTGAGTAAAGAAAAAAGGGCAATTATGCAGATGCCTCAGGTATATACCGAAAATTAGAAGTGATTACATGGCAATACATTTAGAAGAAAAATCCTACACATGTACTTCACCATTTACATTTTTTGGTGTTAAGAAATAATATCTGGAAGGGAAGAATGAAAGGAAATGAAGACAAGCATCTTGATTATTTTTTTTCTTTGGGAAAAAAGTAGCAATAAATAATGTGCAACCAAGTTATCTTAAGCCACTTGGCTTGTATTGTGCAAGTCCTAGCTCACAGAATATACACAGACCTCTCTCTCAACATTTTTGAAAGTACAGACCAGACACAAATACATATTCTCTTTCTGAAAGCTGCCAACTATATTTAAGGCAATTTAGACTCCTGTCTTTTGAAAAAACAAAGTTCCTGCTTTAACGAGACATTTAAATGTCTGGACAAATACAAACAGAATTTTGAGTAAGTATTAAATTCAGTGTTTTATCATTTTTTAAAAATAGAAATACATCATTTAAAACTGTTTTTCCCTGAATGACTGGACAAAAACCAAAACTAACCAGTGGTGGTCACCGTATCAATAAAATGGTCTTTTTCACGGTTAGTTATGAACTGAAAAGACTGAGAATAAGAATAATAAAATAGACTGAAAGTCAATTATTATTTAACGAAACAGATTTTTTCATTTCTTTTTAAATTCCTTGTTCATTAAATGCAGATTGTTAGCAAAACTAGTTTTCTAACCATTCTGGCATATTTGCCTACTTTTCTACAGGCAATATCATACTTGCATACTACTGTTCTTCATGTCTTTCTTCAAGTAATTTTAAGTACTCCTGATATATCAATAATTTTGAAAACATTAAAGCTAGATTTTTCATAACACTAATTTTACTACAATGTAAAGGTTTAGATTTAATAGCAAAAAGAAACAGAAGCCAGAATATCTGTATAGCTTAGAAAACTTCTGAAAAAGATTATGTGGTATATTATACCTCCTGATTCTTGTGACAGAAAGCATAAATATATGTCTTACAAAAATAAAAAGTCCCTACCACTAATATAATGCTAAAGGTCTGAAAGTAAGACCATTAAATATGAGAGTCTTGCAACTGTATTTATTTAGTTTTAGATTTCTAAGCTGTAAATAATATGAATACAACATAGCTTAGAGAAAAATGTAAAACATTCTTTATAGCCTCTGATTTAAGTATTCTGCTTGAACCAACAAAAAAGAAGAAAAAGAATGGGGAGGCAAGTTAAGTAACCACCTTGTATTTAAAGTGCTATCCTGTTTTGGAGTATTTCTCATTTCTCAAAATGCTGGAGGTACTTGGTAGTTTGGAATCTACTTGATATTTGCTGAGTGTACAGGATGACAAATCTAGTGTTCTGTAAAGGACCAAGAAATTTTAATGTCAGCACAAGATTTGTCAACATTCTTCAGGCAGAGTCCAACCATGTAACAGTGCATGAAGGTGCAAAGGTAAGGACTTGTATCCTGATTAATACAGTGCCAATGTTCTGACCTGGATTAGCTTCTATCCCAAGCAGTCCTGTACAGTCACCATCTTCAAAAGTAAGGAAGGCCTCGGTGAATACTGCCAACTGCCTTCTCCATAAAGTCTAATTAGGCTCCTGCTCCCCCAGTCACACCTATGGCTATAATGCTGGGTAAAACTAATTACCTCCAATTCCTCCCAGCATGTCTGGATAAATCAGAATTGCAACCATTGCAGGTCTATCAGTTTGCTTCAGCATAAACGTGGACTGGAAAACTTGTCCACTTCTTGCATTAAATGGGCATCTCACCACCACATGTAATGTGGGAGTTTTTCTGAAAACACAGCATGGAAGCTTCATGTTCACTTCCCAGGACATTTCTGAAAATGACATTTCTTGTCACATAATCCACAGCAGCACTGTAATTTAATATTTCATTTTCAAAATTCTTTGTTCAAAAGCGTGCATGAATCAAAAGTTCTACCAGAGGAACATGAAGAGAAAAAAAACACCTCTGAAGGGATAAAGAAACTCTGGTTTAAACACTGAACTGTGTAATGAGCTGTGGGCTCGGACTGAACTCAGGAAAGCATTCTGCTATATCCTATACTTCACACAAAACATTGTCATTGAAAAAAACTAGGATTACTCATGCTTAAAGACACGCAGATACTTTTGCTATAATGGCTATACTTCGTATTCTTCAATTAGTGAAATTACTTGCCTCACATTTTCCATAGGTGATAGATATTCAATACAGTGGTACCTCACTAAAATATTACCAGGATTCTTCTACGGAATTTCCAAAATGAAAAGTACTATATGCCAGTATTATTAGTGTAACATGGCTTACAGATTTATCACAAAGCTATTAATTCAAGTTATCAGGAACCATATATTTATCGTATTTCCAATTGAGTTTCTTTGAATGATTTTTAAGAAATCTGTATTTTCCATACATTTACATTAGGTTTGGGTTGGCTGATATCCAACACTAGTGTGAACAATACCCTGAAGTAAAGCTAAACATCAAGTAAATTCACAGACAAAAGCCATATTGGAAGAACACTAAGGTTCTGGCTTAAACTCACAATAGTACACACATTTAAGTTAAGACTCAAACTCTCAGTACCTAGTCAAAACAGGAAGTTATGTTAGTGTTGCTAAAATACATTGAAATATTACATAAATATCTAATCCATACTTCTTTATATGCTCTTACAATTTATATTTAAATGTTAAGGCATATTTTTAATATTTTTAATGTTATTTCTGAAACTTGTCTAGTTGAAAAATACAGAATACTTCACTATATTTTTCATTATTCATAATTTCATATTAGTGTTAGTGCTACCATTCTGTTTATATTAGAACATATGATGCACCTCAAAAATACTGTTGCTAGAATTTAATATTAGAGAATACAGTAACCAACCTATACCACTGTCAAACATGATGTATTCAAATAGGATGTTATACATTACCAAGGATTTGAAACTGGCACGTACCAAAATCAACGCAAAGTATAGACAAAAAGTCTTCTGTTGCCAAGCGTCTGACTGGGGAATCAATTACCAACTGATTTAAGAACAATGGGGACCTTTTCCCACTTTCAGAGAGAAGCAGGTTTAGAACTATGAGGTTCAAATGGTATAGACAATCTTTTCTCACTTTTCACATTTCAGATCAAAAAAAATCTTTCATTTTGCAGCCCATTCGTATCATAAAAGTTCTCATTTTGTCTTCAGCATCTTAAGAATTAAACGCTGTCCTTGTTTTACATAATTGTTTCCCCTCCTGCCACCTCTGAAAGTTGAGGATAGGGAAGATTAGTTCTCACAGAAACAGTGTCTCCAATTAAAAAAAATACTGTTAAAGTGAACAGCTTTGTTAAAGAGATGATTCTGATTCTTAAATACACTATAAGTGCTTTTGTAATTTTCAGAATAAAAAAGTAACACTTAAGGATTCCTAAACATTGATTCTTTTCTCATTATGCTTACATAGTCCCTATCCTTCAGTAAGGAAACCATAAGGAATCCCTTACTCATTTGTAAAGTACCTTGGGCATTTTGAGCTGCTTCTAAAAACCAAATGTTGCTTTATTCTGAATATTGCATTCACAAAATACATGTACCATGAAAAATGCAAGTTATCTCCATTCATTTTCATCTGCGTATTTCTACCAGCCTGAATTCTGCATACCACGTATCACCACAGAAAACAAGAAAACAATCAGAAAATATGCAAGCTGGCTGAAAACAAACTTAAATCATGAGATGATGGGGTAGTCCTTAATATGCCTTAGGTTTATAGCCATTTAAAGATCGACGTTTTCACTTCACAGAAATGTTTGACATTTCAGAAGTAGTGTATGTTCAGAAAGAAAGAAACGTTTTAAATGAAACATTAAACAGAGCTTCCAAATAACTTACATAGAAAATTTCAACATTTTGCTTTGGAATTTTACTTTTTTGTGAATTGTATTTTTTGAGTATTTTGTATTATTAAGTGACAAATATTACTACTACTCTAATGTCATGATATACATATTAATAATCAATGTTCAGTTTTTAAACAACTGAATTCAGATGATAGTTAATTCAAACTAGAAATTTTTCTTTTCTGGATCAAATAATCTCTCATTTTAGGTTGTAAGGAAAGAGTTACTACTCTGTCCTAAATTCAGAAGGTATTTTTCCTTCAAAGACAGTTTTATTTTCCATCCTGCTCCAATCAAGACAATCTACAGAAGTGTAGGTCAACTGTGAAAGTAAAGATTTTAGAAAATCTGTAAAGATTTCTGTAAAGGTTTCTAGAAAATTACAACATATTTGAAACTATGTTTTAAAACCAATCTGATGACCTACTAGTCAGCAGAGAATCTGCTTCTTTGCAGCTGAATTAGATGAATTAAAATCCAAACTGAAATGTGCATTCACACATGTGCTGACTTTAAAACTTAAATTATCAAGTGCCTCATTTTTGTAAACAAACACTTAAAAAAAAAAGTATGAAGTTCTTTTTGTATGACTGCCAGATTGTAAAATAATATACAGGTTTAAGAGCATGAAAATTAGTATGAGTTATTCAGCCCTAGATTTTATCCTAGTAAATACATTATCTCTTCCTGAATTTCTTCAGATCAACTAATTCAGTCTTACAGTTCATCAGCTGGGCTTTGATTCTTTGCAGAACAACTTCATCAAATCTCTATGCAAACTGACATTCAAATTTCAATATACATATTAGAATCACTGCTTCAACAATAACATTCATTATGCACTACAACTTGGCAAAACTGAACTTTTTTGCAAAAGCAAATTACTTGTTTGTTCTGGTCTTAAATTTACACCTTTCCCCCTCAGCTGGATATAGCACAGTTGGCTTAATGTGAACGCCACAAGGAGTTCCATGTGTACAGAACTATTTACATACACTCTCTGTGACGTGTAGCGTAAAAGCACAAACTATGACACGTTTCACAAACATGACCAAATGTCAAGTATCACCAATATCTGGAATGTTTGGAACTCTCATCTAGTTAGTAAAGCGAAAATAAATGAAAATTTGTCAATATTCAAATTTCTCTCAGAGAAGCAATGTTACTAAAGCATCCTTAACTTCAATGACTTAAAATTTTGCACTTGTCAGGAAGTGCAAAATTGTGTTTACCGATATCCTGTTATACCGGGGAACAGCCAGATTATTCTCTCAGTGGCGCTTATTTAAAACACAAGTAACAGATATTGAAATAAATGTAGTTAAACAGACGCATAAGGACAATCATTTCTAGTAAATTTAATACAGATTTCTAAAAGGACACTGCAGAAGTTGATGCCAAATGGTTTTAGCTATGCTCTTCACAAATATTTTTATGTGATACATAGCTTCATGCTACAACTTTTTATAAAGTTGGAAACATACGCTTCTTTCAAGCCCCATGTTACATAAACTAAAACTTCTCATAAAACTGTTATACAACAGTAGTTTGTGAAAAAATCTGACAAAAGTACAAACTGATAGTTTGCTCAAAGGAGTTGTTTGACACTGCCAAAGCTCAAAATGGCTTAGAAATCATTAATTTGGTGAAGCTGATGATTTGATCTATTATAGACTTATCTGCATGTTATGAGGCTCACAGGGTATTTACCAGCAACCTTTACATTTCTGTACTTTTATTGTCTTTTTCATCTACAGTGGGTCTAAAAAAACTTAGGTAGAGGAAAAAACTACAAAACACTTCCAAAAGAATAACAGAGCGCCCCACAAAATGGGTAAGAAAATTGGTGGCAATGACAGCAAATACTTTTGCAGCTATTGTGATCTTCATCTGAGAAATTTTCATGTGATCTGCCAGCGTGATTTGGGTAAGCCTCAGAAGTATTCTGCACTAGAAGAAAGCGACATCATTGTATAAACACAAGGCAGAAGAGACATTACATACAGCGTTTTAAAGTATTCTAGCAAATGAAGAAAAAGGCTAAAAGATGGGAATCCTTGCTTCTATTCATGGTCTAGTGACTGGTGAACTTGGTGGTCTTCCGTCAATACCTTGATCTGGCTATATTCTTCTCTCCTGGTATTTACAGTCTTTTTGCTTATTTACTTCAAGGAAACAAGCGTTCTCATTATGCCACTGTAGAATCCTAACACAATGGTATCCCAGCATCAGTTATGATAGAAAGAAAGAGCACTAATTAAATCACATATTTTCATTCATAAATAGATACTGTATCAGCTTGGAAGCTGCTTTATTCTCTTAATAACTAAAAGTAATGTCTCAAACTATAAATTTCACAGATTTTGTTACCTGTGAAGCATTTTCCTGCATATTAAGAAAGTATTTGCAAAAAGAATGTGCAGCTGGACTAGGGAAAAATGGTACTAAGTACTGGAAAGAGAAGCTGCTGGCTACTGTTTCTCACTGATAATCACTCATGACTGGTGCAGATCCTAACTCATAAATGTACCATCTTTATTGTACCAGTTTTTCTAATAAGTAGTTTAAAAGTGAAGCTTGATTTTCAAATGCTTCATGGGCTCTTCCGTTTATATGAACAACATTACAGGTCAAATTACGCCCTCAGTACAACTACAACTCTCAGTTCCACTGCCTCCAACTCTTGTTCAGGTGCAATTGAAGTCAGAATTGATAGTAGCATCAGGAATTCAGTAACGGCTGTATCCAGAACAGACTTTAGCTCGCAACGTAACTTCTTCTGAACGGAATGTGGTTGCTGAAGCTGTAAGCCAATTAATTTGGTCCTCAGAGAGGGTAAATAATTTCTGAACCAACATTCCATTTCTAATACTGCAATACAGTCTTCAACATCATTTATACAATCTACCTAAAGGACACACGAAGACCAGCATACCCAAAGGAAATTACAGCTCTTAGAATTCAGACATGCCAAAGAGTAAACAGAATAAATTCTGTTATCATGAACTTGCTATGATTTGAGCCTTACAACACTGCTCTAAAATAGCTTTTCCTCACTTTACTTAAATAATACAGAAGTCCACCTAGAATTATCTGTCATCGTGATTTTTTTAATTCTACACAGTAACTGAACAGGTATTGCCAAGTGTTTCTTGATTACAGAAAATGACTTAAAAATGAACCTTAAAACCTTGTGTATTTTTTACTGCATTGACTGGACAATTTTTATAAACCGGAGTAGTCTAAACCAGCATATAGTGTGTCAAAATGTTCCTCTGACTACATTTTTACAATTTTCATAAATGCCAGTATGAAAGCAATTTGATTCTGTATATGTAAGTTATGAAATATAACCTTAAAAAAAAAAGCATTCCTGCCACAATCCTTCTTCAAGTAATTAAACAGTTATTTCCTTTTCACATTGATTCAAATATAGAACAAACCTTCAAAGCCCACTTAAAAATTAAAGTTTAAAAAAATTAGGAGTCTTAATTAAAAAATTAAGTCTTAATTAAAAAATTAAGACTCAGGGCTTTGGAAAAAATAATTAGTACCTGTTTCCAAAAAGCTTCAGCTCTTGCAGTCTTCCTGAAAGGTGCTGCTGGGAAGGTAACTTGTAAACTATTTAACTGCTTGCATCTTACCTGTTCTCAATTATTTTGACATTGTTTTCAAAGTAAAAAGCAATAGCCGTCATGACTTGTAAAAAGCTCCTGTCAAAAGCCTTGACCTGGATAAGGGATCAGCATTAGTACTTCTCAGAAATAAGCCGGATTTGAGGAAAGCTGACATTTTATTGCTTCAATCCCTATATTTCTACGTATAAATCTACAAATTTTCAAACTAATGAGATGTTTGAAGTAGATAAGACAAAAACTGAACTATGATCCCAAAGCTCCTAAATTTGGTTTCATCAGTGAATTAAATTTGTTACTTCAAATGAGAAGACGTCTTTGTCTAGCATATATCTTACAATAGTGAAAACTATCACCCCTTCTGGGGTAATGGGAGTGGCTGATATGGCAGCACACTGCAATATAGCTTAATATATATTATAGTGATCCAACACAAATGTCAGGGGAAGCAATAATGTGCTCTAAATGAAATGCCCTCTTCAGCTGCAAAGAAGAATCTAAGTTCAGAGTCCTATTACTGGAAGAGCTGAACCTGTCTTGCTGAATCCCACTGCATTTCATAAATTCCTGCTAATTTAAGGCTCAGAAAAAGGGGGAAATAAAAATCAACTGTTTAGTATTTCCCTATGACAATCTGCTTATGTTTTCAAAGTTTAGTCATTACATATGATACTATTTCTCTGCAGCAGTTTTCTTCGGCACTAGCATCAAGAACCTAACACTCCTCCAACCTTTTTGCTCTCCACTAGCACAGCACACAGTATAATGTGATTCCAGTCCCCGACCAAAGGTCTTAGGTGCTATAACACAAACAATTAACAGAAGAGCAATTTAAAATACAATGGTTTGTAGCAAGGCAATACTGTTAACAACAGAAGAAGGCTCACTAATGTTACAAGCATTTGATGCTTACGAAAGAAAAAGACATGAAATTTGTCACTGGGCAGAATAGCAAATGTGGTTATAGCCAAAATGACGAATATTAACACGTGGCTGAATGGAGGAAACTGGTTAAATGCTGATGTATAGGAAATAAATACACTTGATCATTTGATTTCCATTTATCTTGCATGGTGTTAATTTCCTGCAATAATAGAGCAACCTTAAGTGTTCTGGTAGCAAGTTCCTTAAGTCAGTCACCTTTTTTGCTTTTCTTGATACTACCTATGATATATGCAAACGTACTATGTAAGTGGGAGAACAAACAAATACAGCTATCAGATGAATGATGATAAAAGAAGCTCAGCCTGAAAAATAAAGTGGAAATGCACCTTGAAGCAAAGTATTTTCCATCACTACTTGCAAACGAAAACTCAAAAAAAAAAAAATGCAGAATAGCATCAATTTTAGGACAAGCCCTCTTCAAAAATAGTTAAACAGTTTCTGGTTTAGGTTGTGCTCCTAACTACACAGTTTTATAGCCACTGTCTTTCTTTTGTACATCTCCCTTTTGCTGCAAGAACAACCTCAAAATGCAGCAGAAGAAATTAAGTTTACTTAATTAGCATTGACACTGCAAGTAAATTCAGAGTATAATGAACAATAAGAACAAACTAGCAAAAGGTAATTTTACACTATTCCTTCTTTGATGTTTCCCCTTCATTCTTACACATACAGTCCAGTGTATTTAATATCCAAATATCCTAACCTCTCAAATCCAAACATTTTAAATCTGTAAAAGTGTCAGCCTACCAGATTACTCCTGGAGATATATGCGTCTCGGCAGCCCACCAAATGAGCGGTAAAGGAGCTAACCAGCCTGAAGGTTAAAAGCCTGGGATCCAGAGCTTCTAGGGCTAAGGGCTATAAGGCCTAGGTTGCTCTTAATCCACCAGAACTGAGCCATGTGGAGTTTTTCTACTATGTTTATGTTAAATATCGCAAGCTCAAGCTATTTATAGCTCAAAGTAATAGTCAAGCCCAAGAAGAAACAATTTGAGGAATTCCACAGACAAATGTGGTATCCATCACAGCCTTTGCTACGCCAAATGCAAAGTCCTTCACTAAGCTGAAGGAAGCAAATGCCTTCAAGGTAACATCGAACTAGAAGCATAGCTTCCCACTGCCCAGAGACTTTATGAGTTGCTCCATCATCCTACAAGTGCTATTGCAGCCCACATGCCTCATGCAGGAGTTGATATTATTTAAAGAGATGGAGAGAAGCAGTGGAGAGAAGGTATGCATCTGTTTGAATCACGTCTCTGTCCCCGTACAGAGAGCAAATCACACAGAAGTATAGAGAAAATTCCAGACAAAAAATCAGTAGGTATGCACAAAAGACTATCAAGCATCTTTCCACTTGAAGCCAGAAATTCTGCCCAATTTCCACAACCACAACCTCAGCCACTAAGCCAGGACAAATTCAGTGCAGGACAATTATGATGCAAGAGCTATACATTATCACTGAGTTAAATAAGAGTTACTGACAGGTCTAAATATGTGACCAATTAAAGCAGGACCCAGGGCAGATTAAGAAGAAACATAAAACCTGACAGTGTTA
Organism: Apteryx mantelli; assembly: GCF_036417845.1. Lineage (NCBI taxonomy): Eukaryota > Metazoa > Chordata > Aves > Apterygiformes > Apterygidae > Apteryx > Apteryx mantelli. Next base: position 18,036,806 of record NC_089992.1, read on the forward strand.
CTATTAACAGATTAAGACTTTGCTTCCAAAATTATTTAAGAAATCTTTATGTGCAGTTTACAATGATTTCATGAGCATTAAATGTATATACTTAGTTTCCATGCAACTATGTGATACAGATGCTATGATACTGCCTAGAAGCTGATACTAAGACTCATAACTGGGACTTCAATTACAAAATTAAATGAATGCAGAATTAGTGTTTTGTCAAACCAGATTAACAGTAAGATGACACAGTTGTGATGTGTATCACCAAAAAATGATGCAGTTCTGGTTACAGAGACATGTTTCTAACTGAACCAGTTTCTGAATGTTAACTATGCTTCTTATTAGGGCAAGATGAAAACAATTCCTTTAAGTAGTCCGCCACTATTGCACCACAACAACATTGTGGGAACCAAACTACCTAAATTTGAGTACAAGTCTCATGGCACTCCAATATAACACAGATCATGAACATCTTTCAAAATATTTATCTTCCTATCACTGTGTAACTGGAGAACAAGAACAGCCTGAAGCCAAAGTAGCAATTTTACCCAGGCAGGGTACCACAATTATTGGATTGTAACTACAAAAGCAGGAATTTCACCAGCAACAGCGCAGAGATCTTGGCTTTGGGGCCAGGAGGCAGACTCCTTGAAGAATAGGACTGGAAAACAAGCTGGCCTTTGAAACTACATACAACTTCACCACTAAAATTCTTACCATGTCGCCATGCCACTCAAATTTGGGAGAAGAGAAAGAAACAGTAAGTAACGCTAAGACAAAGGGTAGGATAAGAGACGTCACACAACTTTTACTTGATTTCACACACAAGTGTAATTCCCTGAGACAGAGGTTTCAAGGCTGCTCCTGAGAACAAATACTAAGCAAAAAATGTACCATGCAGTTGACTTTCTTCTACTTCTGGGGATTAGCTCTCTTTTTCCATAAAATGGTGGCCCTAAGTCTCACCTTCCATTAAATTGGTCAGCTTTCCAGTCACTTCAGTAAATTTTGTGACTGCTACAACCAATCTCTGCTTCTCCTCCTCCAATTTCTCACCTTGCTGTCTTGCGCTTGATTCTTGCATACTTGGTTTCCTTGCTTCTTCACCTCTACATATGCTTTTTTCTTTTCTTCTTTGGCTACATCTGTCTCTCTCCTAGTCCTTTTCCCACCAATATAAAACGGTACCATTCATCTTGACCTTAGCATCTAGTCACTATTCCATTTCAGAACACAAATTATGTTTTGAGAAAATAAGCTGACATCTTCCATATTGTTTGCTGGAAACATCTAACAAGCCACAGATACATAATCATTCAACTTGACCTCACATATACTGCTAAACAGAGCTGGTTAATGACTGCAGTCATACTCAACACTTACTCATCAAGAAACTTGTTGATTGTTCCACTCTCTTCACAAAAAAATTAGAAAAAAGCTGTTGCCAACAGCTGCTACTGTTCATCTCTGCTTGTATACTATAAAGTACATAACGTTGTAATTTATATATAATTAAAAATAGCAAGCCCTGTGAGTCCCACTGCCACACTGACAGCTGTCAAAATGAGCAATTACAGAGCACGAACATAAAAGAAATGCAGGGGAGAGGTCCCTTTGGGAAAGAGCTTTTTGACTAGTTTGAAGGCCACTGACCTGGTTAAATTCAAAGGCCAATCTTAATCTCTCACAGCAAATCTTCCCACAGCATTTAAGGCCAATCACTGCCCTAAAGTATACAGTCACAGCAATTGGGAGTGATGTGCATGTATCTGAAGGCAAAGCTCTTCCCTTCAGCAACTAGGAAAAAACATCCCATGTTTCTTTTATATATCTGACAGCATACAGATCCAAGATAATCAGGATTTTTATGTGTATCTCCTTTTAGAGGACTGCAACCTAACTAAATTTCTAACTAGAAATTCAGATGGAATAATATTAGAGTCCTCTGGCTTAAGGTACCTAGGCTCTAAAGAGGTATTTTAGATTATCATTCCTCAACCATCCATCATTCAGTTCTCCAAGGGTTAATGAATCAACATTGACCACTGACATCAGGCTAACTTAATATACCAGCTTGTAAACAGTAGTCACTAAAGAAATGACATATATCCCTCGCTCTACAAGATGGGCAGTAAACTCTGGTAGAAAGGCAGAGCAGGCATTGGGAGCAATAATCTCTTAAACTGTCCCAGTAGGAATCAACCAAGCAAGTCTGGAGGTGCCTTTAAATTTATTCCAAAGTATGTACTAGGTATTTTATAAAAAACATTAAAACAATCAGTGTCCCAACTGGTCTATAGTTTGTTTTTGTTAAAAAAAAAAGTAAGACCAAAAAAGCCACCTCCCCAAGAACAGAATATGAATTACAGGTATCAAGCAATCAAACAATTGTATGAGAACAGTAATGTCAGGTAAGTAGCAGTGGTCAGATTGTTTAAACTTGACTGTCACCACTAAAGAGCTGCTCACCTCAACAGTGGTCCTTGGGATTGCAGGTAGTGTCTAGAACACGACTTACAAGGAAATAAGTGAAAGAGCAATGCAGAAAGAGAAAACAATCCCAACACCCAGAAGTAGTACAAGGTGGTTCTCACAGCTGTACTGTATCAAGGGAAAAACAGAGTAAGCAGCATGGATAAAGTATAGTAACGACAGTAAGGAATTGGTAAACATGTTTACCTCTGGCAAAAACTAAATCCTTTAAGGAACAAAGGCAATCATCTCAGTCTACCTCAGGGAAACAAGAAGTCATTAAGTGCAGCAGAGCCCATTATAGCGCATGACAAAGGACACTAAGAAAATCAGAGTGTAAATAAACATGGGCACTAAATGCGTATCAGTAAATTCAGTTTAATTTGTAAAATTACACTATAAGAATACAAGAATAAGAATATTGTATAAGAATACTGTAAGAATACAATCCAATACACACAATATATATGTAATCTACTTATTACATATGAAAAGGTTTTCCTTATCATGGACAAGCTACTTGTTATGTATACTGCAGCGATTTACATGGTAAACAAGCACAGTGAAAACTGAATGGCAGTGGAAGAAATTCGAAAGAACAAGACTTTGTGTATTGTCACTGCATCAAAATTATTCACGTATATTATTTATGGCCTATACTGCCATACTACTTAGAAAAGACTTCCAGAAAGTTTAAATGAAAACATTCTGCACTGTTATTTTGAATGCAATAAATGTACTATAAACAGGGTCATGACTTGCTGTAGACACTGAAGTGCTTAGGAGCAAACAGTGTTTGATAATGAAATGATAATCTTTCAGAATAAATTTATCTGAACTCCTGCTAATCAACAAGTTTCTTCTTCAAATCAAAGTTGGTGTAGAATTACTATCATTAAACCATGAGAAAATGCCCTCTACATTAAGAGAATACGACATTTGTACAGAACTGGATTGGGTACACAAATTACAAAATTAATCCTTGACATACAGCTTTTCTGGAAATCCCATTCCACAGTTACTACTCTGGCCAACAGCTGGTCAACATGGGTAAATTATTTTTTTCAGGTTACCTTTCCTTACTTCTCGTATTTTTTATGTCACTGCCAAAGTTGCAGCTCCTAGAGCTAGGAGTTGTCTATTTGAAATTCTCAGGAAAGTCAAGGGATTTTTTTCTGTCTAGCCAGTAGGTTCTGATTTAGCTCCCCTCATATGTCTAAGATTCTCTCAAGAAATCAAAACCAGAAATATTAAGAACAACCTTTCTTTACTATGCCAGATAAATTGTTTAATTAAATTTTAATTTGTTTAGGTATGTGAATGGGTATGTTGTGCTACATGTTTAGGCACACAATTTATCTTAAAGCAAAACAATCATTAGATTAAATCATGAGTTAGCTAGATGCAATGGGCAAGATTTAAGCCTGCTGAGTCTAATTCAGCTGAAGCAAGGCAAAGGTTAATTGATTATAGTGTTCCTGCCTTGAATAAAATATCCAGAAACAAATACTCTTCCTCCTCCTCAAAGGACAGATACACAGCAGAACTGGTGTGTCCACACTGACTGAAAAGGGAGAGAAGTGAAAGACGGTATTGGGAACAAGGAGGTCAGAACTCACTCACAGAGTCAGAGGAACAGGAATAAGAACTAGGGCAGATATCCGGGACAAGATCCACCAATTATTTCACAAAGGGGGCACTGGAGGGGGAAAAGAGAACAGGAAATACTAGAACTTCTCTGCTTATGCATGTGTCAAACCAAGCATACGGCACCTTAAGTTGTGAATGTGCTCATAACAAAAGAAGTCATTAATGTGTTCGTTAGTTCAGCTAGTATATTGTGAAGTTACATTATACAATAATAGACGAAGTTCTCCTGAGACTTCTATCTATGCATTCGAAACAGGGAGGGAGGGAGGCTTTCTTTTTTCCGTGCGCCAACAGAAGTAAAAGAAAAGTATGCCTAAATATGCCTGCTTATATTTTCCATTATAAATCACATCTAAACAAAAATCTGTAGTCACCAGACAGCACATATTCAGTATTCTACTAGAATTCTAACTTGAGTAATATACAACATATAACGAAGCCAAATCAGTGACTTGTTCAAAGCTCTGCTTGCACGAGCATATATGTCAAACTACCACTGGATGAGGGTGAACTGTCGGCATGCTTTACACATCTCCAGAAGAACACTCCTGGTCTGAGAGAGTCAACAAAGCCAAATGGCAGTTTCTCTGACACCTTTCCCCACTTAATTAGCCTGTACTCTTCAAGAATGAATCCAAATTCCACCACTCCTGGAGGAATTCTGCAGCTGTTGTATTTGGATCTATAACTGCTACAGAAATTTCCAACAGCAGCCTATATAGGCTCTTCTAATGTATAGCCTTTCTGTTCAGCTTTTCTCTGGCTTCATAACAATAACTGCTTATGGAGACAAAATGATTTGGAAAAAGAGCTTTAAAATAAATTCAGTATATTAGGAGTTCCTTGTACCACTTCACAACTACTAGGATTTCATTACCAAGATGCCAACATACCTTGCACTAAAAAAAAAAATAATAAAAAAAATATATATATATAGGGCACATTCTTTTACAGTATGGAAGTACTTCTGCAAATATAAAGTATCATACAAATATTCATTGTATCAAATTCAAAGTATAGAAATAATTTTGGTCAAAGGCTGCTCAGTAATTCTTCAACACTGGGAAATAACATTAAAAAATAAATAATATTTCATATTTAGTTCATTTCTTTGGAAGTACTTGGAACTAAGTAATTATTATTTCCTGGATGAGAAAATTTGTACTAAGCTATCATAGAGGAAACACTTCACATTTCCATGACAAAGAACCACCTAATTAAAAGAAGAAAGTTTTCCCAGCTTATCTTCCCAAAGACTCCTTTTCTGAAACCACTGCACAGGACAGATGGTAGAATCATAAACCTATGTAAGCACCTATTAAAAACTTCATTATCAGAAAAGCTGTTATCATACAAAGAATTCTAAATGGAACTAGCACCTGCTTGGACATGCAGTCCTATTGCTTGCATTTATTATCTGCACTTTCAGGATGCAATTCTTATAGAAACATTGAGACTTCCAGGCTGCGTGGTGGAACACTGTGACAGTATCTTTCACCTGGGCTATTCTGTTAGTAACTGCAAAGAGACACTTGGGAGATACTGACTGACATAGTACTAATGGCTGCTAAAACTTTTTTTTTCATCTCTATTTCAGGAATGATGAAGTATCTGTTGAAGCAGAAAAAAAAAGTTACCCTACAGGATGAATATTAGGAATATCCTATTACTCATATTTACCGGCTTTTTTGTTAATCGAGGGCAAGGGTGACTTAAGACAATATGTACAGATCTTACTCGAAGCAGTAACACTGTTTACTTATAATCTAACCTCAGAAACATTGACAATTTTGACTTGTGTTTTGCTGTAGGAATGCCTGCAACGAGAAGCTCAAATCAGGCAGCTGATCATCTGGGCTAACTGTGAAGTATACACATAGCCTCAGTCTGCTCTGGGCAATTCAGGTCTTCTTGCTGTCCATGCAGAATCTCACCCTTAACAATTTGTTCTCAAGAATTTTTTTAAGATCTGAAAATGAGCATAGCAGACAACAGCAACTGCCTTTCTGGGGAATCCCAGAGCACAAGAACTCTAACTAAGGGCCGGCTTAGCTTAAGAACTTTTAAACAGTAAATCCTTTCCAAATGAGTTCATTTGACTGACATGAGTTAGGGAACGCTCACACGAGTAACTCATCCAATCAGACCTGAACTGGCAATAACCCTCAGCAGGGGAACTGTAACGGGCAGCTGGTACACTAGCTTCTTCAGTCAGGATGCACGTCCAAAGCCTGAGAGAATAAAACAGAACAAACTCAACATGCCTGTGTTATTTCCTAACTTCATCTTTAATGTATTCTGAGAATAACCACTCAACAGGTGTAATCTGTTGTGGTTTCAGCATGAGTCTTGCAGAAACTAATCAGGGCAGTGCTAAAGAATGCCTCTTCATATTAAAGAAAAAATTGGCTTTACTCTGTATTTCACATAGTCCCACATACATTTTCCTTCCTGACAGAAGTCCCTTCATTTTTTCCTGCTTAATTAAACTAAAGGAGCAGCTGGAGTGCAACGGAATATCAAATCTGCAGAGATTATCAGTCAACTGCACTACACAGTAGTCATTCATACACAAAACACCCCAGGACTGCTGTACCTGAAGAATACCGTGTCTGTACCGATGGTCTTAAGAAACGCTGGTATAGGTATTATCTTCCTATACAATCGATTTTACCACCACTTAGCACTTAGTGTAAGACAAATATTTCAGTGTATGTGTGTTTATCACTGACATCTTGCTTTTATATCATTTACTAAATTGTGAGTATTTTTAAGGCACAAAGGCTCACTACCAAACTCATCACCCCTGCAGTATTGCTACACCAGCTCTCCCTTCTTCAATCTCAGAATATTTTTGCAAAGTCATTAAATTCTGGCACTTCATAATGTGGGCCCCACCACACAAAGTAAGACTAATCTGAAGTGCACTGATCTAGCACTGCCTCTGAGCTAAAGCTCACTACAACCAATAGATCCATCACAGGTTTTCTGATCTTTAAATCACTGCTGTCATTATGAATGAGAACATGAGAGAACCTAAATATGCCAGCACAGGAGAAAAGGCTGCAACTGTTACAACTACTGGATCTGACTTATTGGAAAACTCATAAATTAGAACACTAAGGCAGGTTACATTTACAAAGATCAAACAGCAAGGAAGTTTACATACCAAGCAATACTAATAAACTGAGGATGAAACCTCTCTCCCACCAGAGTCACAAACAGTTGCAATGCTTAACTTCCTACTGAAACAGTTGTTTAAAAGGAATATTATATCTGTAGCTTCTGAAGACAGGGTTGGAATAAAACTGTGATGAGAACTGGACTTGATTATGAAGGTTGATGTGTATTTAATGTTATAAAAAGTTTCACATTGCAGAACAACCAGAAGAGGACAAACTGGAAAGCTTCAATCTGCACCTTGGGAGTTCTGGTTTGGTAGATACTGTGTTGTCCCAATCATTGAGATGTTTAAATACTTTTGCTACTGTTTTTCTATTATTCATTCAAGGTTATGTTTAGCTTTTAATTATAGTAAGAATTCCAGTGACATCAAATTCCTTTTCCTCCCATTCTTAGAACAAAAATAAAATATTCTCCTTTACAGAGGAGACAGAATGAAGCATAAAGCATCAGCAAGACAAAATGATGGACATACAAGTGGCAGGACACAGTACACAACTTGCTAACTTATTTCAGATAAAGCTGAAGGAAGTCCAGTAGGAACAGAAGACCATTTCTACACCACAACAGGCAAAGACAGAAGTGGACTCCAATAAAAGACGTCTACCACTATTGGGAGGAAAAAAAAAACAAAAAAAACCCCACAAGCCAAATATGGAATTGCCACTGCAGAAACTCCTGGGGCAGGAAAAATATGAGTGTTTTCTTGTAATTTGAGATTATCATCTGGCTGTAATATGACTACTGCAAACACAGTGAAGTCTTCAAGGAACTTGGATGAACCTGAATGAATTGGGGTAAAGACAAAGCCTCCTACAACTACTGATGCTCAGCCGTCGCTGTGGAACAGTAAAGCCCAATGAAGCTTGACCCTTGTTGGCATTCAAATGAAATAAGATGTCAGAGATGCCAGCAACAATAAGCATAAAATTAGACTGCTGGTGGGTTAAACCAGGATGATATTGCCCTTTTTACATTGTTATTGCATTGTACTAAAGATATTACTGAAAATATGATTTCATTTTTCTAACTGAAAGGTCCAGAAAAGCTCCCAGTAACAAGAAAGGCTCAAAATCAAGAAAAGTGGTATACAGTCTATTGTCATGCAACTCAAAAAAACCTGCACTTGATTTTTTCCAACAATTTTATCTGCTGTGCCAGTTTTGCAAAACAAATAAATGGCAAAAAAACACCCAAGAAAATGCTATGGGGTCTATCAGCTACACCAGAACACTGAAACCCAGATGCTACAGTGTATTAAAATTTTTTGCTATCTAAATTACATTTGCAAAACCCATCCTTTTCGATTAATCTCTGGCACAATCCTGTGGGAGTACACTGAGGGACTAGTATCCATCTCTGATTTTAAACTGCACCTTTAAAACACTGCAAATATAGAGAGACATGATCCAACAAATTTGTACAGAATTTGTAAGCTACACTGAAAAAAGAACAACAACAACAAGAAAAGTTTCAGAAAGCTGGCTCACACCACTAAAAAAACAATTCTTAAATGCAAAATGCTGCAGTCCTGTGACTTAGCATTTGCATATGAGTGACTACTTCCTAGTGAAGCTGACTGATCTCTGCAGATTTGACTGTCCTTTGCACTCCAACTGCTCCTTTAGTTTTATTAAGCAGGGGAAAATGAAGGAACAATGTTCCAAATTCTTAATCCATACTTTAATTGTCTTGGTATGGTTATATCAATGCAGCTATGCCATAGGTGAGCTCCACTAATTAAGTTATATAAGAACCTGATCCCTGCAATGTTTCCACAGAGGCTGGAAAAGTTCGGGTACCATTTAGTATTAAAGCAAATATATTCTATCCCTAATGTGTCAACCAGATACTACAGACATTGAGAAGTGTTCGGCATTGGCATAACCCTGATCCAAAAGGTATGTCAGTAGTAAAACTTGGATTGATTTCACATGGGGAGAAGGGGGGGGAAGAGTCCAATGAATATTTGGGGGGGGGGGGGGGGGGACTTTGGAAGTTCCCAAAACGAAGTTTGGCTATTATGTCATAATGGATAAGTGTGGGAACAACCAAATTCCAAATCTTCAGTCTAAACTACCAGCAGGAAACGTGAACTAAGGAAAATTAAAAGAATGGTTATGTCAGAATGGAAGATGGACACCATGAATCATTTTAGTATATATGTTATGAGATGCAGAGTTATGAAAATAAGTTCTGAAGACGTGAAGAACACAACAAAGTGTAACAGAAGTTTTTATATAAGTCTATGCATATTTTATACATATGTGTATTTTTTCCTCTCTGACTAGTAAGCACATACACACTCTCTTTGCTAAAAATTTAGGAGTCTATACAGAAGAGAAACTGTGAGGGAATTTATACTTTGCTGTACATAAGATGCATCTATATGCACTATAAAACCTCCAAATTAAGTTCATCCATTTCCCCAGACTTATCAAGATCCCCTTGACAAAATAAAACACACGCACACACAACAAAAAAGAATCCTTGTGATCTCTTACACACATCTTTAATCTCATAAGCATTAAAATTGACTCATTTTTCTTAAAGGAAAAATCCAGTCAAAAACAGTAGCAGAGAGCAATTAAGATGCAGTATCACAGCATTCTGCCCACCTGGGGGGGCACTAACAACTCTGTAACTGCTAGTTGAAGTCTGAAACCTCTATACCACAGCTGGAAAAATAACTTCCATAGTTTGGCATCTGAAAAGCATTCCATTAAATAATAATACTTGGTTTTGTGTAAAGCAGATGTTCTCAAACTAGGGTCCACTGCCCCATGAGATCAGTAAAGACCTTCTGGGGGTCTGCAAAGTTCCTAGATTTTCCTCGTAAAGCTTGTACAGTTACACGACTGGGCTTGACGGGGGGGAAGAAATGGTCTGCAGAAAAGTCAGTTCTTCAAAGACTGAGAAAAGATTATTTGATTTCACAATATTAAACACAAGTATAAACTGAAGAATAAAAGTGTTTATATGGTTTAAAATCTGAACAATATTGATTTTCATCATGCCATGACAATGGAGAAATTCAGAAACAGAAGCAAATACGTATTCTCAAATTTAAACAGGTAATGTTTCTTTCCGTAGGTAATCTTTATGACAACAGATCGTTTAATTTAAGCATATGGTACATTATAATCTGTGCACATCTGCATTAGCACCAAGACATGTGAAAGCAGCCCACACACTTCTGCCCAGCTTCTCCATACATCTAGTCAATCATTTGTGGTTTTAACTTGTAACAAGAAAATCTGTTCTGATGATCAATTAAATCACCATAAGTAATCACAATGAGTTAACAAAGTACCTGTGAACTGCAAACCAAACACTTAATACACACAAAGGTTTTAAAGAGAACCCCTTTGTCATTTCTTGAGTATTGCTTGTCCAATTTGTTCACTTACATTCACATATGCTCAACTTCCCATGTACAGTACCATAGTGGAAGCACAATAAAGCACTGAATTTGGGATATGCACTAACCTAGGAGTAAGGAAACCCAACTTCTGTATCCAATTTTGTCAACACAGAAGGATAGAGAAAAAGGGGCATCAAATAAGGAGAAATATGCCTAAGTCCCATCAGTTGATTCATTTACCAGTGAAAAGCAAAAAGGCTGAAGCAACTATATAGAGAAGGGAGAGAACAGAACATGAAAGGGATTACCCTGGACAACCAAATTTTTAACATCTTTTTCTGACATTGACTTATTTTCTGACTATGCCTATTTTTCTGCCAGTTCTGTATCAGTTTATTAGACTATATTCATACACTGCTAAACATCAAGACCACCCCAGTTTCAACTAAATCCTCTAAGCATTACTATAACGTAAATAACAACAGTGATAAGTAAGGATAATTGTAACTGCATTTGTATAAACTGTAAGTGTCCAAACAGTAACTTTTGCTTCTTTAGGTCCTTGATGTGTTATGGCTATTAACTACCAGGATTGTTTTCTTACACTCCCCCCTCTACCCTTAATCTCCTTGTTCAGAGAATTTTCCAGGCAGTCTAGACAAAAGTGCTTTTAGTTAATTACTATGGCTTCCAATTCCCATAAACAGTAACTAAATGTAGCTGCATCATGCTACACCATACAAAACCATTTTTCTAAAAGTTCTAGCCAGAATCACGTATATTGGGGTATATTGTGTACTCCAGAAGGACAAGAAGTCTCTGAGTATCCACATCATAGAAGAAAAGGGTTGATATAGTACAGATCATAATTTCCACCTGACATTAGGTCGAAGACACTGGCCAGGGAAAAAATACACTTAATGGAAATCTATTGTTTAAACTTTATAACCTGGAAATACCTTTAACAAGAAGCATTAGTCAGCATCTCTCAAATCTCTTCCTTTTCCCTGCTTGCCAGAGTCTTACAATCCTCCCAATCAACAATACGGTGTATGTCAGGTCATAGAAAAAAAGACAAGATACAACACTCATCACTCAGAATGGGTTAGATTTGCTCATTTGGGATTTCATTGTGCCAGCCCACTAACAGCGAGCTCTTCATACATGCAACAAGATGAATAGATAGATAAATAATCTCTTCTCCCATTTTTTTCTTCTTGTGCAAAGGCCTTCTCCTGGAAAGAGGTATAGGCAACATTTTGAGTCCTACTTTCCCCCTACCCACAGCCTCCTTCCAGCCACTGTCACTGACTCCTGTTCATCCTACTGCTGCAACTCTTCAGCTCTCTTCCTAGAGGGCAACAGAGAAGAGAGCAGCAATCCTGTCCTGCTATGGCTTTTGGCCTTCCCCTTCTCAAGCGCTGTCAGACTCCGTGCTGTAAAGAAATAACACACAGAATCAGAAAGAAAGCATGCAAAATATTGCAAGGTCAGCTCCCACAACTATGGGAGTTGTGGGTGTGCTGTCATGCATGGCCTTGGTCCAGAAAAGACACAAGCATGGGTATGACTCTGCAGATGAATGCAGCCTCACTAACTTCAACTTCTTATCCCAGTATATGCTGACCACTATAGTACAGCGAGATCCCTCTCTAGGGCTCCAGGTCAGAAAAATACTTCTTTGCTTCACTGCATACAGGCAAGTCCACAGTGAAGGCAAAATTCCGATTACTTTATATGGAGAGTGTTTCTCTACAGGAACTGCTGGAAAATTCTTCAGATTCGGAAAATCCACTAACATGGAGAGCTAGGGCATTTTTCGCCACTCTTTTCAAAAATCATTACCTGAATTTTAGCTATTAGCGAAAAGTGTCTACAACAGTTTAGTGTGATTCAAATTGATACCAAATGTCTTCTGGTATAATTAACTGAAAGAATAAATAATAATTAAAAAAAAAATCAAACCGGGGGGGGGAGGGGGAATGGGATGACAACTGCTTTCAGTCTCCAGTGGCTTTCCATCTTGTTCCATCAATGTTCATATGCTTTAATTAATGAAAAGTACAGACGAAGTAACATAAGCCAAGGCAGGGAAACAAACAACAAAGCAACTAGGTATTCTGAACATTGAAAGTGGATTCTTTTTTCTACTCTTTTTTTTTTCATAAATCAAGGGAGAAAAAGATGATAAACTATTATGTTGGACCATTCTGCATTATGTGTCCATTATTCAGTGCTCTAGGGAAGTATGTACCAAATTTTTTAAATGATGCGGGGGAAATTAAGGCACAAAGAATTCTAAAATATCACAGTAAGACATAACAGTAAAGGCTTCAATGAGGTTACAATACTAACTGAGCATCAGCAAACTGTTTGCTTAGCTTGTATGAATTCTCTTTTCAAGGGAAGTAATCATGAAACAGCTTTGTTTGTCTGAAAGTAGACTTTGGCTTCAGAATCACTAAAAAGCCAGAAAAACTTAACATTCAGAAAGTAAGCTCACCCAAGGAAATTGTCTGCTAGTTTGCAATGCTCCAGTAAAAATACGGTACCATGTGAATAATTGCCAGCTCTAGAAAGAACGCTGTTTAAGGTATCGTAAGCTACTGCCACCACAGCTCTTTTAGCCAACTACAACTACGTCCGGTCAAAATACATTAAAAAAATGCAACATATACTGGACTTATTTCACTGCAACATTAATGCTAAATACTCCTCGAGGATTTTGCATCATTATTTACTATTTTTTTCCATCTAGTATAATATAGTATAAATATAGTATAACATAACCTTTTTTAAACTACATATTTCTGCTTCCATCCATGTGAGACGCATCACTTGAGCATTTTTATTAATACAGCTGTGCTTAGCAAAGGTTTATTTCTGTTACAAGCCGCAGTTAGTCAGTAAAGCTTCAACTCAAAGCACCTAGGCATATACCTAATTCAAACTATGCAAGTAATCCCATTGACTTTAATGGGACTTCTTATTTCCTTAGTTAGGCATGTGTTTAAGAATCAAGACCCATGTAAGTGTAATTGTGCTGTCTGGCCTGGACCCAAGTCTGGGAAAAAAAAAAAAAAAAAAGGAAATGAGCAGAATGGCGAACAAATGTTCAGTAGAGTTGCAAGGTACAGCAGCTTTCTAGGGAATGTGCACAACATCAGAAACAATTTGTTTAACTATCTTTGCAGAAAATCATAGCAATCAGGGTCAACTGGGAATCCACTTACTGAATTCCACTGAGATACTTTCAAACCTAAAATGGGTATTTGTAAGCATACTTACTCAATAAAGGTGTTGGAAAACTTAACAACTAAAAGGAAAGCTAATACTAGAGTGTGTAGGTATTTCTCCAGAGGCATTTATGCTGTTTCATGCAACTCATTCAGTTACAAAGGAACATTCTTGTCCAATGCTGCTGGGCACTGCCACTCTCCCTTCTTTGTTATGGGCTGAACTTAAAAAAAGATATTTTTATAACAACATATTTAAGTCTAAATTTGGAATAAAACTTTTTTGCTATATTCAATTGGATGTGCTTATTTAATCTAAAAATTCTGTTTTGCAGCTTTGACTTCTACAAAAATTTAACCTCTCTGGGTTTTTATTCAAAGGAGAGATTTACAAACCCTTATGTGAAGATAAATATTTTTACAAGTTTTGACAAAAAAAATGGCCATAAGTTTGTAATGTTGGATGTTAACTGTGATGCAGTCCAATGCAACGTCTCGGGTGATACAGTACTACATCCTCATATCAGGCAATAACTTAGAGCTGCATATATCAGTTTCTGCTCTGCTGGACCTACAACCAAAAAATTCACTGCCACTCCTACTTAATTTTTTTATTGATTGCAAAGTTCTCTCTCTGCTCCACAGAAACGTAAAAGGAAAACAGTCTAGATGGACTTGAAAATAAGCACATCAGATTTTTTTTCCTTGGTGAAAAGGAAAAAAATTGGGTGTCAAACTAAAGCATGTTCAGTTTGAGAATAACTATTTCATTTTAAAGCACTTGTAATAAAAAAAAAAAAAAAAAAAGAAATGAAAGGCTAACTTGAAAAGAAGATTACTGAGATACCGGTAGTGATGTCCTTTTAGTATCCCTCCAGGTCCAGAGGACACTCAATCAAGATGTAGTAACTCCAGGATCTAAGAAGACTTGCCAGAACGTTCAGATCCGTGTTCTAAAGCAGGCAGAGTTGACCTGGATGTGGGATAACTCTAAATTCCTCAGTCTTTTCCATAGGAGTTACTCCATGCTGAGGCAAAGAACAAGAAAGAGAAGGGTTCTGTAGTCTGTTATGGATATTTACCTGGAAGGTGTAACCTACTCCAAGTAGCATCAATAATTTATATAGGAAATGAAACAGCTCCTACCCTGTAGATGGATAACACCACAGCCAGTGTATAAAGCAGTACAGCTGTTGAGGTATTTTTCTCAAAGGGATGGGATATAGCTCCAAATCCCACTGAATTCACTGAAGTGTAAAAACTAAGAATTTCAACCACCTCTAAGGCTGGTCAAAAATAAAAATATTTGCAAAAATACTGTTTTTTCAATATTTTCCAGCGGAACTCCTTGAAAGGGTTGTAATAACAAAGTAACAAATTAATCTGAATTTAATATTTAATATTTACCTGCATTTAAACATTGCAG
The DNA here is from genome assembly GCF_036417845.1 of Apteryx mantelli. Classification (NCBI taxonomy): domain Eukaryota; kingdom Metazoa; phylum Chordata; class Aves; order Apterygiformes; family Apterygidae; genus Apteryx; species Apteryx mantelli. The sequence continues at coordinate 18,052,125 of NC_089992.1, forward strand.
ATTCCGACCTTTGAAATAGGTCAGAGTGAAATTTAAACATTTGACAGTTCAAATGACCAAACACCCAACAGGTAAGATTTTTATACCTTTCTATAAAATAGTTACCGGAAATTTTAACATGAGAAGAACAACCTACAGAAAATATTTTCTGAAGGAAGTGGTCACAAGTTGCAGTTCTACTTATACTTTGGTCAGCAAAGCTGCACTGCAGGAGAAAGTAAATAAGATGAACTCATTTTTCAACAATGACTCATCATGCAAAAATAAGCCTGAAGCTTTTCTTAAGTACTGTTTTCAATGGCTGGTTGATATCCCAGTGCAGAATTTAAAACTAACACAACTGCAAAATTAAACTCCTAATACTTTAGATTCACAAAAAGCACACCATGGTTTGCTTGTACTGGCTCCTGAATGATCCTCACAGAACTTTACAGTTTTAAATGTCTGGTACAATTGAGGCTATAAGCATTAAGAAAGATTTTGTTCAGCATAAAATTCAATATTATTGAGAATTTTAGTGGCCAATGTAAAAAAATTAGGATAAGGGAGAATATCTTCTAAAATAAGAATTTTTTTAATTAAAAATAGAGCAATAAGCATTTGAAGGATTTTATCAGTCCAGTTTTTACTTTGCCTGTTTTTCTTTTCTGCCATAGTCTCAAAACATTGATATTTACACACCTTCACAAAATAGTGTTCAGTCTCAAAAATAATCATATTTTAAAGTGGGGAAAAGAACAACAGACATGGAAACAGCACACCTCACAGGGAAGAGGCTCTGACAGCTACAGTGAAGCGCTGCATCTCCCAAATGGCTGCTCTGTTCTTTGCACTACTTTTTCTCTCAAGAAAGCCCTCTTTGTGCCTCTGTGTGTCCAAAACCTTCTCTGCTATCAAGTATTAAACAAAGTCTTTTCAAAAGTCATTAGAAAGGTTAAACAACAACAGGAAGCCCACATTTTAGAAAGTGCTGTACAGCAGAAGTCAAGCAGCTTGTAGTCTGGGTAGATCCAGCTGGTTACTTCTGCTGTTCATAAACTCCTTCGGGGCTGTTTTAACGGGTTGGAGTCAGTATCTAGCCTTGTGAACTAAGTCTTTAGCAGAACAACTGACTATGGCAGTAAAGCATACCTGAGGTGTACTTGCTCACAAAGCTTCTGCTACTTTTAAAAGCTAAGAAGCTATACTTCTACAGCACACCTGTCCCATTGCTTTCATGTTTCATTAGTGATGGAAGAAACGCTGCACAGGCAAGACAGCATTTTTGGAAAATCATTTGCAATAAGCAATGACATCCATACAGAAACTTTTATTCCAAAGATTCTGAGCTTTACCTTTCTTTGGTATATACAGTTACCACTTCATTCATCAATGAAACAACAACTTGAAGTAACAGTACACAGCAGCCTTTGAAGGCAAACACTCCATACAAAAGCTTTTGCATTTGAAAGCACAAAAAACTTTATGCATGAAGTTCAAAACCAGCCTTTATCCAAATTGCAAGAATATAAAGTGATTTTTCAATGTGGAAAAAAAAAGAAAAAGATTTTTAAGAGAATAATTTGAGAAATACCTTTTAAATTTGAACCAATTAAAAAAAAAAATCACATGCAAAACTTACATTCACACAATGAAAAGGGAAAGGAAGCTAGCCAGTCACTGAAAACCATGGTCTTAAGTGGTTTGTGTTGGGCTGACAAATTTCTGGGCAGTTTGATGCTGTTGTGGTCAAAGCCTTGGTTTCAGTTCTCACTGGAAAGACAGTGTGCCTATACCAAGCTGAAAATTTTAGCAGTGCCGCTACAGAGAAAAAAACTTATTTCCTAGTGATTCATTATCACATGGGTCCTTCTTTTCCACTAGGCCTATCAAACCATGCACCAATCTCTGCTTGCTTTGCAAGAGCTAGTAAAATTTCTGCAATCCAACAAATAAAGTTTGAAAAAATTCCCAGAATATTAATAAACTGCTCCTCTATATATCTTGCGGGATTTTTAAACGCAATACTGACACTACCAGGTGAACCTCTGTTGCTATGAAATTTATAATCAGACTACTCATGGTACGTGAACATACAGAGTGCTTGAAAAATTATTTTTAGTAAGATAAGTATCCAGCAAAAGACAAGGTGAAAAAATAAGCAGTTAATATATAACGAAAATAGAAATGGTGACATCAGAACCTAACTCATCCAATTTGATTTTGTTGCCAAAGAGAGGAATGATCGCAGAGCTCTATGGAAGGTGAAGAAAATTATATACATTTTGGTGCCTTCCTTTGTATACTATTTGCTATTGCTGCATTTAAAAGAAATGTACAAATACCACTTGCAAAACAATAAACTTTTTTAATGTCTCATTCTCCAAGAGAACTAAAATTTAAGCCCTATAAATAATTCAGATAGGGGGAAAAACTACAAAAGTAGTTCCAAGGTCCAATCTAACTTTAGTAGCTGTACAAATTCATTAGTGTCCATAACGGAGGTGAATGACCTTGGAGCAGCATGGATGTCCACTGCAAACATTCCGGAGTTCAGAAGTCATGTCTGTCACAGTGCAACTTTGTGTGGCAAAGGGGCTTAACAAACGTCAAGCATGTAAGATAAACTGCATCTGCCACATACAGTGAACTCTAAAACAAACAAATCTCACAGTAATAAAATTTATTTGTTTTCTATAGGCTGTAAAACAATATTCTTGTGCAGGTAGGATTTCCACAGGTCAAAGACTTTTTCGTCATGCCCTATTTCTTGAAACATGAACATAAATTAGAACAATCCCTTTAACATGAAGGCTTGCTTGGGTAGTAGATTTAGAGGAACTATAAGACAGCTATTTTCTGGTCTTAAGGAATGCAGATACTTAAGGCTGTTTCCATGCAGCCCACTGTACCTCGGTAAGGGTTTAAATGCTAAATATTTGGACACTAATAGAGTTCCGATGTATGTATTTTTTTCCATTCAATACAATAATAATCTGATGGAAAGATCATGTTTCCTAATAATATTCAAGGGTCACATATGGTCACCCAAATCTATAAATTGTTTCTTCCCTCCCACCAAATATTAAGATGAACGTTTTAAAATTATGCAATTATCTGCCCAAAATTGTCCAATTTGCCTGTGTTCATATTTCAAAACTTTTTATATAAGCTTTAGTGAATGTGGCATCCCTCAAACCTCTCAAGATTTCACATTACATCCCTCTCCAATTTTACTACTGAAGAAATCTTAAGACACATTTTTGTCTAAACACTTTATAAGAATACTAAATGATGCAGCAAAAACATGTACTAATGGCATAAATGTGTGAACTTTTATACAAAGAGGTAAAGATCAGCCAAGTTCTTCTTTAGCTTATGCTATATACAGCTTTTATTGGATTTCAAGAAATACAACAAAAAGATACTTAGCCTACCAACACAAACCCCAGAAAGATGTTTTGAAATGGCCGAGGTAAATTCAGACATAATAATCCTTAGTTTTAAATAGTAAAACACAGTGAAAACCCCCAAATACATTTCTACTTAATTAAAACAGCATTAAAACACATTTCATTCACAGAAAAACCCCTAGTAACACAGCACAGCAATACACAAAAAAAAAGCAGCATCCATTTGAACTTTAAAATTCTATTTACCTTCAAAAATAGAAGAACCCCTAGCTATAGGTATGTATGGTATTCTCGCATCGAGTAGCCTCACAACAAATGTTGAAGAAGTCAGGAATGTGGAATTTTTACCTCAAGATGACTCAAGTGCTAATCAGAATAGCTTAATGCAGTCCCTAAAATATAAAAATATGCCTAATCACTGGAGAGTCATGAGTCATTAAAGTCAAGCTGTAACAAACCATGGGGGGGGGGGGGGGATGACAACACATCGAAAACAATCCGCATACTGGTTTTGAATTTATGTAACTCACACTAGGCAGCAATGCTCTCTGCAAAATTTCATGCACATTTATTGTATCAAACTCAAATACATCATTCATATTTACTAATTTTTGTATAATTACTCGTAGCTCCTTCAGCCACTCACTGTTTTCTCATAGAATAATATGAAACCAAAGTCTCCTTCAGCAGAGCAACATCCAACACTCTGCTAAAAATTCATTCGCTTCCAAGGAAGCTGCTGAGAAGGAAACAGCTCACCATGCAGGGCATACCAAAAAAGAAAAATCCCTAAAACAAGAAGATTCTGTTCAAATATTATCAAATCTTTATAATGAATACTCTTACTGAAGTGACAACTTAGGAAAAACAGATCTCATGAATCTTGAGGGACCTACTGGAGAAATCAGAGGTCCAACCATCTTTTAGGCTCTCTCAAGGAGATCACCATCCCAGTCTCCATCACTGAAGTGTAGGAGTTGATTTTATCCTAAAGTAACTTTCAGCAGCAAAGCTGCTAGAAACTGCTCAATTTCCTACTGAAGTTGTTGAGATGCAGGCGTGGGTTCCCTTCTGATAACTATGTTTACTCAATTCCCCTTCCAGTTACCTCTCCTGCTGTAGGGAGCCTGTTGTTTTGGACCATGAATGCTGCTGAGAAAAATTAAAGGAACTATTCTAACATAAGATACATTTTCAAAAACTTTTTTTTTTTTAAGGAAAATTCATTTTCAGAGTAATTCTGATTATTTAGTAATAAAGAAATAAAGGCTCAAGCTAGCAACTGAAATTTAGTATGTTACCACACATCAGAGAGGCAGTAATTGTATAACCCTTCGCCCACAGCAAATGAAAGGTAATGTGAATTATCTTAAATCTTTTTAGCTGCAGCAAGGCTAGGCTATAGTACTTCTTATTTGTCATGAAGAAGTGGTACAGACACAAGTGGTTACTGTTGTTTAGCCTATCTGCAATAATGTGGTCTTACATCCAGCCCCTAAATCACTCTCCAAACCTTAGCATAACCAAGTCGATTTCAAAGCCATGTTTTCCTCAAGCAATTTGTACTGCACTGTTGCCCTAAACAAGCAAGCCACTAACAAGATTTGCAATCAGATCAGACTAACTTGATCCCAAATTCTTTCTACACATTTCCTTCTCATTCTATCCAAGCTGTATGATACTTTGAAGTCCTGTATACTTCCTCCACCAAATGCTCCTTCTTATTGGTGTCACTGCAAAACTAACATTTATGGTAGAATGGTCTAGATTAGATCCTGCTCTGGTATCATCAATAAAAACATCAACTAAGTTGCAAACAGAGAATCCCTCCTCTGCCTTAAGTCACACTTTTCCACCCTACTGAACTGGGTAAACCTATGCATGTACTAAAGAGAAAGGATCAGTGACGTAGCACTTTGCAAAACAATCTTTTCCAGCAAAGCAAGACTACACTGATTTATCATAATCAGATGGCAAAAACTGTGTTGGGGAGAAAGCATCTACTTTATGAGAACATAGATCTAACACTACAGCAGGAACTTACTCCCCTTCAAAATCATTCTTCTAAGCAATTCTTCTACTTTGCATTTTATAAGAGGTCACCGACACATCCTTGAGACATCTGTGTAAATTCACTGCACTTGTATGCAAAGATTCACATTCCTCCTCAGAAAATAGGAGACTTTAAAATGGACTAAAACAAGGAGAGGAAGGGAGAGAAAGTGCCTACATCACAGAAGTTAGAAGATTGGGAATAGCAGACTTATCTTACTTGTAACTAGTTTCTGAAGTACCTCACTAGTATTTTACAGGCATTTTTCATATTTACATAAGGAACCAAACTAATATGCACACTACTACTTCTGTCATCCTAGTTCCTTGTGTGTTCAAGAACCTCAGCAGAATAAGCTGGACTGCACATAAATAGAATCAACAACAGCCCAGTATCAGTAAACACTGGTAAATCAAACGACTTAAAAGGCCTCTGAAATTCCTAATTTCTCTAAGTCCAACATCCAGCAAATGGCAGTGATCATTAAAATTACAGGCACAGCTCTAGTATGGAAGGGAAAAAGGCAAATTCTATAAAAATACTTTGTATTTTATAAAGAAAGGAGATTTTTTGTTTTAAACTCATCTTCCTCTGCTATGAGATAGATACATACATACTTATGTTCCTAATGCCCACTACCCAGGGTTTGTTAAAACTACACACAAGCCAAACCACACTAAAATACTGCCAATGAACTATTAGGACTGACTGCCTGTGGGTACAACTTTAACCTGCTGGCCAAGTTCTCACATCATGAAATGCATTTAGGTGCCAGGTTAAGCTGTGTCGAACTACAAAGCTAACTTAACGTCATATGGCAGACACATTATTGATACATCTAAATGCACCATAATGTAAAAATCTATCAATTTTAATACATGCACTGAAGTAGATTTTTACAAGCAACTTTCAACAGATCAGGTGTCACCATTTGCTACAAACAGGAACAGAAACTTGTTCACAAGCACTTTAACTACCTCTCTGTTGAGCAAGGTATAAAACTCTTGTTCAAAGATGCCATATTTTCAGAATTCCAGGAAACCGGATTTTCCAACATCAGTAATACCAAAGATATATACTTCTACAATTGCAGGGAAGCTGTGGCCACAAAAAGGATTAAACTTATCAATAACATGCAATAACATCACATTTGTTCTGTTTTGTTCAAGTTTTATCAGCATCTCTGTCTTTAACTACTCATCGGGAAAAACCTGCTGTTACAGTAATAAAATGTTTGGGGCCCCCAAAATAAGGGAAAACAGATTAAGAAAACAATAGATTTTTTATAACAAAAGATATTTAACTCTTCTGATAGGTTTTGTGATGTCTGAACCTTTTCTGTGTGTTCACATCATACTTATTTCTCTCAGCAACCATGAAAGCTAGGAATTTACATGACTAAGCGAACAACTAAATTATCACATATTCATGTAACTCCAGGAAACAGGACCTCAAGAAAAGTCACCAAATATCATGGCATTTGTGAAGGAAAACCCCTACACACTATGTGAGCTGCCAATGTTGAGATTCCATAATTTCACTGTGAAGCCACAAGAAAGTTTGCCCAGTTTCACGTTCTGCTAGAAACTTCAATTTCAACTAAGTTTGATCAAGCTCAGTTTGATCCAGCAGTAGGCCAATGTACAATCTGTTATCTAATCTTATTAAATTTTAGAGAGTGAGGTAATACCACGTGACAAATTTTCTTTATATTGAACTTTTGTGTTTGATTAAACCCTTACAGGAAAACTTAAGCAGTATGAAATTTGAACTGAGGGGAATTCTGCACAGACTCCTGTGAAAGTAAACCACGTCTTGTAAACATGAGCTTCTGCATCAAAATTGAGACTCTAGGTCTCAGCAAAGGATTATGACTCACATTCTTGTTTTCCCTGAGAATATTCTTTCACACATTTGTCCTGCTCAAGGGTAACGCACTGTACTTCCTGTAGACCAATGGAGACTGTGGTGAAAACAGACAAAAAGAAAGCTTGCTACAATGAAGTGCTGCACTTTCCCATTTATCCATTAATTCCATTAATCCAGTCTCTAAGCACATTTCACGACTCTAGGTCCCACAAATTATACTTATCCTATAAAACAAGGAATGGTCACACTACTCCTGTTTTAGAGTCAAAGAACCTAGACATAACAAGTATGTTTGTGACAAAGACGTGTCATGTATAACATACAAGAACTGGCTCCAATGTAAGCTACCAGAAGGAGGGGAGTCACAGTACTGCTGGGCTCTGCTTTTGTTAAAAATTTTGGTTCTTAACAAGGCTATTGAAGCCTGACAAAGAGCCTTTAACTCCAGTCTGCACATTCAGCACGCACTCAGGTATCCTTACACAGTACTCTCTTAGCCGTAACCAAAGAGTGAAATATCCAAGGCCACACAAGAGATCTACAGCAGAACAGCCCTGCTAGTTTTGCTGGAACAGGGACCTGAAGCCAGGCTAGCTCTTTGGGGCAGAGGACCAGCCACTATACGCAGTTTGGTCATTTCAGCCCTCCATTAGGTGTTCATACAGCTTTAACTGCTGGTTTTCAAGTGCCTCTCCTTTTACAGGTATCCAACAACAGACTTAATGCCCTTCTGTGTTCCTAATACAATAGTACCTTTTTTGTGGTTTTTACTTAACATTCAACACAATAAGGCAAACTAAGCTTATTTTAAGGGCAGCTCCTTAACTGCTTTGTATATGTGAGAGCGTGTGTGTACAAAAATATATACACAAACTAATGTTTATGCATCTTCCTCCCAAAAAACTTACTTCATGTGACAAACTGGTCCAAAGTTTATCAAACTTGTAATTTGTGCTTTAATAAAAAAATGCCTAAAAACATACTGGACCCTTTCCAGGCTCTCAAGTAATACTGTAATATAGTTAAATGAAAACAAAGCTTAAATACTTAATTTCCTGAGAGACCAGAAAAATTTCTGAGGTTGTTGTTCCAGTTTCTTGACTAAATAATACATATTTTGGAATCTTCTGTTACAGTTCTTATGAGTATTTCCAAATTAAAGGCATAATTTTGAATAAAACTGACAAGCAATACATTTCTTTGTAAGAAAACACCTATTTCACTTCATAATTTGTAGTATAACTCTGTTGCTTAATGTCAAAGTTTGCTCCCAAAAAACACCAAAATGAAATTAAGACTCGCTATTTGGTTCCTTAGTTTAAAAAAATGAAAACTTAGCTCAGACAGCATCTTGCTGCACCACCATCACCTTTTTTTAAATATATACTTTTTTTTTCTTTGAGACTTCTGTTATTGTCTCCTGATATTATATCACAATTCCTTTCTGGACTAAAAATGAGAGAAAATTCTGTTTAGCCTGTCCAGATACACTGAAGCTTTAGTAAAATACTGCATTTGATGTGCCACATTAACAACTTCTTGAAATTCAGCCCCAATGTAGTGAACCAAAAATTCCCAGGGTGTCTAAAACAGAAATTATGTACATTTCAAATGTACTCATGCTCCCTCTCCTCACACTTTACACAGCCCTAGTATCTTATGTATTTGCACAATGGCCTCTCTCCCTTCATGTCCCCATCTGCCCAGTGGACATTTCTTTCTGCTGATCTGCAAATCTGCTTCCCATAGCATACATGCTGGTTAAGTGAGGTGCACAGTGCGCTGGTGCACTGCAGCGCAAATGAACCTTCCAGCAGAGCTACGCGCTCCAGGGAGCTCTGGCAGAACATGTCCTCCTTCCAGAGCCATGGCCCCTCTAAACTACCTGGCCAGTCACATCCAGAAGAAACCCCTCTCACATGATCTAACACATCCAAATACTTGCTCTCTTTCACAGGATCTGAAGAAGCGGAGTCTCACATGTTGGGCTTCTGGAAATCTGAGAAGTCTGTGGTGTTTTCACACCAAAAAATGGATGGCATCATCCTCAACACTCATTCACTCCCCTCTGCCCCACTCCCCTTTGTACTAACTTAGGGTAGTCTTGCAGGAGTACACGCTCCAAGAGCGGGAGTACATGCTCCAAGGCCCCTGCAGACCAAACCACACTAACAGACCCTCCGCAAGCAAGCAGACAAAGCACATTATCAAAGTTGAATCGCCACAAAATGCGTCATACCATATCAAGCCTGTGCTGATACTGTAAAGCTGAGAAGTGTTCGGGGTTTTTTGTTTGTTTTTGTTTTGTTTTGGTCTTTTGCTATGTTTATCATAACAAGGTCATTTGTAATTGTTTGCAGTGATAGCTGCATGCCTTACCATAGTATAAATATATCAGACTAATTTTTAGGAATATTTTCTCACTTTTTATTATTATTGGGTTTTTTTATTCTGTGCTATTCTCGCACAAAATTTATACAGTCCAATCCTGAACAAACTGATATATCACAGCTTCTACTGACATAAATACAATTCATAAGCAAAAATACCACTTTCTCTATTGGGGTCTACTGACAATGTCTAGTTTCAGGCATCTAATTAAGGTCTTAGGGTATCCCTATATATTCAGCAGGGAGAAAGACATCTAGTTTAAATGATCCATACGCCCTTTTGAGAATCCTACCATAATTATAGCAATCAGCTGCTGAAAGTCTGAATAATTCCAAACACTCTAGCACAATAAACATAATCCAGTGAATCACAGACAAAAATTCTGCAACTAGAAAGACAGATCAAAATTATTCTATGGTATAACTGCAAAGTTTTGACCCACGCAGAGTAACAAGAATGAATATATATAAAACCAGTCTTCTTAACAGCTTTCTCCCCATTGCTTGTCCAGGTGTTAAACAGATCCCTTGCATCTGAGTTGCAGAACAGTATTTCTGTTGCAGCCCTCCTTGTTTCTATGCAATAAAATTTAAATGACTTTGTTTCCTTTTGCCATTTAACCTCTGAAGAAGGGTCTCACACTAGCTACGATTCTCTTTTACAATCACTTTCCTGCCTCCTCCGAATGAATTTCAACTGGTTGCATTTTTTTTGTACATTTTTTCTTTGAACTGCTGTGCTTTGTTCACTCTGATTTAATGTAATATGAAACAGATTTGGTTCTCTTGTTTACTTAAAAGGTGTCAACCATAAATTAGTAATTCCTGAATTAGAGGCATTACATGAATCACTTCACCTCAAACGCAGTATACAGTTTTTCATCAGTTTGCCTCCTTTGTGAATGCAGTACCATTATACAAGCTATCTTATTACAAACAGTCACAGCCTGTTTAGAGTATGCCCACCAATATTCTGGAAAAGAACTGTGAAAGAGGAATGGTTTTGAGTTCATGTTTATTTTGTATTTTTACCCACACATTTCTTCTTGTCTGAACTGAATTCACACATCATGGCAGAACACTAACAGAGCAGAAGCAAGACCACTGATCAGGGGCTCATACTTGTTTATGAACAATAGTGTGAAGGGACTAGTATGTTACTGAAGCTTTCTTAATAAAGCACTCCCAGACAATGTCCTTTGGTAGCATTTATATTGTCCTTTCAGAGTACATTCAAAAGATTTCACAGGATTTTATCTTGTTTCTTTAAAAGCGTGTTTGGTGCAGAACATGACTCTACTGGGAGGATTACTAAACTGGCATGCCCTGCTGTTTGTACTATGTACTCAAAACAATTGTGTTTATCTCTCTTACCTCCTACCTAGCAAATTCTGCCAGTTGTACGCCTCAGAACTACACATTTAAAATTACTAACATATCAACAGCTCCAAGCAAGAAGAGAAGCTTCAAATAAGAAAGTCAAACTAAGGAACTAGCATAAAAAGAGCTAACATATGGTCCAAAGAAGACTAACAGAAAAAAACTGACGGGCAGGAAATTATAAAGAACATTAGATCATTCTTCAGACTAGAATCACCAATTGTTTTGGGAGCAAAAGTAGAAGAGTGAATATACTCAATACTAGATCCAGGGAAAGTCAGCAGTCCCCAAAAGTTATCATTTGAGTATTCCACCCTGGGGAACACTGTCAAGGTAACAAGACATTTTCACTTGCAGCCTGATATATATTGATCTGTTTAATCGGGGGGAAAAAAAAAAAAAAAAACAGGGCCTTACAAAATACAGTATTTTTATTTTCTATTCCATGAGGATCTCCAGCATTTTTGAAAAAATATATATTTTTTTAAGTTCTGATTTTAAAGAGATGTATTATTTCGAAGCTAGTGAAGAGGGGTAAATATCTTAAATGTAGTAAGACTGCCTAATGATGTCACTTACTCACTAGAGATAACATTTGGTTTCAGAACTACTCTTACAGTGTCACCGACAAGTCGGCTCAAAGCTGATATTCATTTTCTAACACTGTTATCAAGTATTAAGATGAACGTGTATTGCATGAGCAAGAATTACATTTTGCCTTTTTTGAAAGACATCTGAAACCGCAAAATCACTCTTAAAAAGAACTGGAGAAGTAAGTACAAATTAAGAGTCACACACAACCCTTACCTCCCTACACCTCCAGGTGCTTCAGAAAGGCAGATTAAATATTAATGTCCACAGGATAGAAAACAGAGGCACAGATAGAAGCACAGGGGTAATTAAGATTTGGAGTAGCCAATCTGTCGGAAACTTCTGCATTTATTTTTGTTCCAAACGAAACTAAAATATTTTCTAAACATTATGTTATGCAGAACATTTCAAAGCAATTTAAAAGCATTTTAGAATGTAGAAATTTTGAACAATTTTACAAAAATAGTTTTCAAACATTACAGAATGTTATAATTTCATTTTTTTTTACATTATTTCATAACATTCCAGCAATAAAGTGTGATGCAATATGAACCAGAAAAAATACTGAAACTTTTCTCCTTTTATATGGAAGCTGTTTCCTCTTTGCCTTATAAGAATAGTTACCTGAGATAATTTGATCTAAAAGTAGTAAGATGCTTCATTCAATTTTAAGCATCAGTTACCCTTAATTATACACTCTATTGATATGCCATGGAACTTAAAATCATAAACAAAATTCTACACAGTCTTTTAATTTTTGGATTAAGACTTTTTCAAGATGGAGATTTTACATCAGGTATTTGACACAGGAATTTTTATCACTTAATGAAGATGTTTAATTAGGTTTTTTCTAACACAAATATTTTAACTTTTTTTCCCCCCAGAAGTTCTGGTGAAGAGATTTTAAACACACATTCATGATATTTTTCTCCACTACCTGGAGCCGCAAGCCGAATTTTAATGTTATTGAACTACATCATGTCTTTTCACAAGTCCCTTGTTAGGCTGTAGCTCAATGAAACAGTAAAATCTCGCTCTGGAGTTCCACATGTTGGAGCAAAAACTTTTGTGTCCACATACTATGACATACAAATCTTACATAAATTTATTCATTGTTTAAATTTCTTCAAAATTTTTGTGCCTAAGTTTATATCGGTTGGTTTTATGCCACATCTGTACTGTACTAACTTAAACTGAATCAAATAGTTTGCATGAAACTGAAAAAAAAAAATCACAGTACTAGCATAAACGTATCATATGGTCTAGATAAATATATTAAATGCCACTATAAGCCATGTCTGATCCAGATCAAATCTGTACTAGTGGGTGATACATAACTATACTAAAAATTGCAGAACTCTACATTCAGATATCAGCTTCACTAAAGAGCTAGGGAACTCCATCCTTTGCATTATAAGTTCTTTCTTAGGACAAGAAGAAATACAAGGGGAGAAGTAGGAATATATATATATAGATAGATCTAGTGCTTACACTTTTTGCTTGGGCTGAACTAACCTGAAGGTTTTGCTGTTCAAGACTTCCCATCATCAGATTTTGCATCAGTTTTATTTCACTTCAAACATAATAAAGTTAGCCTTTCAATAACTTTTGCACACAGTAATTGTACTTGTTGTATATTAGCTACCAAAAGCAACTTATATTAGGTCATGGCCAAAGACAATATGCCAAAAATGTTATAGTGTTGTTTTATAACTGCACAAAGGCAGAATGGCTATGGGATGCTATGTGAAACCAACACTTTTTGGACAGCGAGGTCAAAAAACCTCACAGAGGCTCACTTACTCTCTGTAAAACAGAAAATTATGTGAACAAAGGAAAAGGGTGGCAAAAGGAGGTGTTTCTTTGCTCCCAGAAACCTGTTTCCTCCATTAACATCTTAAGGCCAAGCAGGTGTTTCCCAAAGCAATGCTTGGCATTAGCAAGTCATCATGAAGAGAAACAATGAAGAGTCACACTTCCAACAGCCAAGAAATCATAATGGTGTACATGAAAAGGCAAAGAGAGGAAGAACACATTCTACTGTAATTTTATGTATTTTTCCCCTTTTGTGGTTATTTTGAAAATTAACCCTTTTTCCTGAAATAAAAAGCCTCCAACAGAAGCTCCATATATAATAAGAACAAAATTAAATAAGGATCTGACAATAATGTTGATTAGGCAAATTGTCATTCTCTGAACACATCCTACCTACTCCTTGAAATGGTCTTAATCAGGTTAATGTTAAATACCGATGGCCAGAATGCGCCACTGAGGCAAAGCCAGTGTTTCAGTTCCTGGGATTCCTCAGGCTGTTTCCCAAAGCCTTTGCATCTCAAGACATACAGCTTTACAAAGCTCCTGTGTAGTGGAGAATACACCCCACTCTTCTGAGCAATCCAGCAAGATAAACAAATGGCCACTGGCATTTTCTGTAATTTGGATGAAGGACAGATGTGGATATCCACGTGTCCTTGCTCCTACATTATTAATCCACGTATTAGGTTATTCCTCAGGTTATTATTGATAAAAATAAACATTGTAATCCCTAAGGAACAAGAAGACGACCTTCACAGAACCTAGCACTGAACAGATTGTTTGCCCCAAAGAACCTACAAACTAAACAGAAGAGGACAGAGAACAGACTAAAATCTGGCTCCAACTTTTAAAAAGCATGCCAAAAACATGGGCCTAGGACCCCTTTCTTTAGTATAGGGAATCAACAGTACACAAGTGAGTTGAGTTTCCTACAGAAAACAGACTCTTTACCTTATGAAAATCACCATTCAAAGCCTTCTATGGCTAGTCTATATTCCAACACTTCTGAGTTATGAGAATAACCCGAACCTATGAGAACTACACAGTTCTCAGTTCTGGCCTGTTACTCTGATAACGCAGTCATTAAGAGTTCCCTAATCTACAGTTACAGTGCAGTTTATAGTTCTGCTAACTGGACACTAGTGCATGTCAGCAGAGTTGCAGATGGGAGCTCCTTGCCTAATCATGTTTTTATATGATGCAGCTGTGCCTTGTTTGGCTACGCTTTCTGTAGTTGGCTGAGATACTTCCCTATGAAGTTTGCAAGGGTTTCAACACAATGTAAATTATTTTTTTTCTTAAAAGGCAAGTAAAGTTTCTACTGCTAGTCATTTTGCTAGTAAGGTTACTTACTGTGTGCATCATAAAACTGCTCAGATGTTTTCAGTTCAGACAACTTCAGAAGTTAACTGGAAGATAAAAATAAACTACAATGCAAGAGAAAGTGTAATATAAAAATGAGGAGAGAGAAAAAACACCTGTTTCAGATAGTTTTAAGATATCTCTATAATTCCTACCCAAACTGAATCGCAGGTGAACAGCTAAGCAATACTCTTGTAAAGTGCGCCACTATGTGGTTAACCAGCATCTCCACAAAGCAATTGTCATTTGCTTCACAGCTCCAGAACCACCTCTTCATTGTCTCCAAAATTATAATGAATCAGTGCTTATAGCTATAGCATCTAGTGTCCTAGATGTGTGGAAAGAATATATATATATATATGCAACGTATTTCTCCATAGGTGCATACAGTAAGCTACAGTCAAGGCCAAAATAATTAACAGCATTCTTTCCTCACACTTTTATTTATTAATAATCTCTCAGTATTCCACTAACATTGTTCTTCTGAACTTAAAAGTTACTGAGGAGGACTCACCCTGCTGGCTTCAGGAGAAGAGGAAAAGAACACATCAACTTAAAAATACGGGGGGGGGGGGGGGGGGGGGGGGGAACCACCAAAACACCATACCTACTTCTGCCTGACTGGCAAGTTGAAGAAGCCTATTCACAGACATTTTCAAACTTAAAAGCACTGTGAAACTTTAGAGCAATAAGAGAGCGACAGCAAAAGCATTATCAAAATAAGGCATATATTGTAATACTGAAAATGTGTCTAGGGCATATATATTAGCAACAAGCTACTGTGACACCAAATATCAATTCTGAAATAAAAAGTGAAATTCAGTACAGCCATAATTGAAATAGTCCAATCACTTTCCAAAATTCATCAGAAAGAACACTGTTCAAGTGTGTAGAAAAACAATTTTATACAAAAATAATGAAACTGATTAAGATTACTGCTGTAGTTCTTGCTTCTGTATAGGCAGAACATCATCAAGTTCTTCTTATTTTGTCTAGAGTTATTTTAAAATTATTTAATTGCTTTTAAAAATGATTTCATTAGAATTCAAAGTCTAGTCTAAATCAGGAAGTACATAATCATTTTGATGAATGAATAGCATGTTTGTAGTACTTACAATATTGGCTGTATGGCCGTTACTGGAACATCGGAGAAAAATAAGAATGTAGCAAAACAATAAACAAATTGGAATATTTCATCATAAGCACATACACTTAAGTTTAGTTACAGGCCTACGCACAAAAAAACAAGCGTTAAGATCTCACCTCTCGTACCAGACAAGCTACAAGGTTTGTGTTTCCAATTTCGGGGCCAGATGAACCAGAGAACAGCAGACAGTGAAAGAAAGTCAGTCTCTGGAAGTTAGGAAATGGCTGCTGATAGGTTCAGAGGTACTCAAAAAGATACTGCTGCTCCTGCCTTCCTGCATGACTTCCTCTAATGGCCACAAAAGAGGGCCAGGCTTTGGAAAGGACTTTTGTACATACTGCTGCTTTAAAACCCTCCTTCATTATACATGGTTTATCTTTACTGCTAAGGTTAAACAACACTTCAGTTTTAAAAGGCCATTGTATCTGATATTGATCAACAACTCAGAGAAAACTAATAGTAATGTATTAAACATTCTGGTTAAGACACAGCTGTTTTGACAAAAAACACGTGTCACAGGGAAGCATGTCAAAGGAGACCCAATTTAAGTGTGTAAGAAGTAAGATGATTTTATTCCAGGAGAACGAAAGCATGGGATACAGGACCTCAAAAAGGAAGAAGAGCTGTAGGATCAGAAAGTTCCAGACTGTTGTACAATTGTGACAATCTTATTTCAGAACCGTAAAGAAACAACAGATTTCAAGCAATATTTGGAAATGCCAAAGTCTTTCACATATCAATTCAGAATCGATTAAAAACAAGGTGTGTTCATAGGACACTCAATAGCAGAGCCAGAAAAATATTTAGATAATCTTGTCTTCCTGTCAGAGTATTGCAGTGCAGTCCCAGGAGTAAGAAGTTCTCCCTCTTCAGTGGAATAAGAACAGAAGCCTTTATAGCTAAATTCAAAATTACTGGAAACAAAGGTATAGTTTTTCTCCTCAGCAATGCATTAATTGCATGAAGTCTTTCTAAAAGAAAGGTCACTGGACAAAACTTACGTTTAATGAATCTTCAGTATAACGGCTATGACTGCATTTTGTGTAACCGGAATCTCTAATTAAATTGAAGTTAACTGTGGTTGCCTCATGATCCGAATCCTTAAAAAGCAAGAAACACCTTACTTTCTACACATATAATCTTTATTTCAGATGAAAGTAAACATGACTCTCTATGGCATTCTTTACCCTATTTCTCACTTCATAATTTTTATTATTCTTATTATAGCATGATTTTCCATCTGTCATTTCAAAGATTAGGTAAACTCAAAATACTAACCAGACAACACACATAGGGACAAAATGGACTATTTTTTTAACAGAAGTCTTTTATTCTTGCTTTGGTAATGCAGTAAGATGTCCAACAGAGGGTGACAGAGACCACAAATTCCTTTAGACAACTTAAATACCTGATTTAAAACAAAACAGAACACTAACATAGAGTTAAGGAAAAGCTACCTATTGCCGCTAAAATTTGAATAAGCTTTGCTACTGGGGAGACATTTTCACTGTTAAGCGTAAATGCTGACAATTTCTCAGAGAAATACTCAGATGCATTAGATAGTACAAAACATAAATCAGTTGGTTCTCTAATTATTATATCCTTCAGCTACATCCCTGTTCACTCTACAGTGTGTAGACTGTTTAATCACTATTAAATATAATTTAAGAAACTTTTGTACTTCCTAAGTGAAATACAAAATCTCCAGTCCAAGGAAACAGGCAATATGTGTCACCAGTTTCACCAGAGAGTTTGCACCGGTGTGTCCACACATGTAACCAGGATGTCCACATATGATTTATCCCTATTTTGAAAGACGCTGAGCATCTGCAATAAGAGGCTGATCATTTGCCAAACTGTCAGATTTATGAAAAATACTAACCTTTTCATTCAAAGTATACTACTTTCTTATAACAACCAGTGCAAGGACTGAACACCACATAATGCAACAATATTCTCCCCTTGTCTAAAATAAATCCAAAGATCTTTCTGAGCAGCTCACATGCAGAGTTACATTTGTGGGCTACAGCAAGATTTTCCCTATATGCACTAAAGGGAAACAATAGGCATTTTAGCATTAGGTAACGTATTTGGATTATTTTATTCATCCCCCTTTTATTTTCCCTATTTCTACCAACGCTGGCATGCACATGGGAGGAAACTAGTTCTGGAAAATTATATATCTGGACCACAAGGCCATCTTTACAATTTTTAAATTTTGATATTTTATAGAGATTCTCCAGGTGCTTTTTGAGAGATGAAAGCCTTCTATCTTATTTAAATATACCAAATACATTAAACGAAACACTCCTTCATAGTTTGCAGAGGAAAGCTATAAAATGTTGACCCGAAAAATACAGCTTATACAAAAATGATGTGTTTATAAGGAGGTTGAGTTGCTTTTTTTTGATAGTTTTCTAAAAGCAATACCAATATAGGCACTTTCTTTCCAGTTTCCATATGTATTGCAAATAAAGAATCAAACTGCCATACTTTATTCTCTTATAAACTTTATTTTAGAAGAGACTTGCTCGTTACTAATACTAAATCTCACCTTTCATGACTGTTCTAGAACAAGTTGTAACGTAACTTCCCCCAACCCTCTGTAACCCAAACTGTAAAACCACATACTTCAAGGGACATACTTAAGTGCTGGCAGGATGGACATCAACAACTCTTCCAGTTACTGGCAAAACAGGGACAAAGCCTATGACACCTTTCACCCAGGTAAAACGCATCTAAAAAGAGTCATACCTACCCAGACTGACATTTTCTGGAGTATCTTGCACCATTGCTGAAGAAACCTACAACGGGCCACCAAGAGAGACAAGGACAAGGCATAAACTCCTCAAGCAGGACGAAGCAGAAGAGAATTGTGAACCACACACTTACAGTACTGACCAAATACATATAAACAACAAATGCTTCTACAGCTTCTCCCCTCTGATCACCCTGTAGCTTTGTTCTCATTTTTCTGGAATCTCTTAGAGACTTCAGTCACAATACAGTCTTAACACAGTAACACACAAAACAGTAATCAAGACCTGCAATATTAACTAGTTTTCAATGACAGGCTAATGTTATACCTCTGACTTATGTCCCAGCAAAGCTACTAAAAAGTTAACCTTTATTTACTCTTTAGCAAGTAACAGTCTCACCACTAAACAAACCAACAATCACACCCTAGTCATACAGATCTTACCAATGTTTGTTACAAAATACAACAAGGAATCACTCTGACACATATACAATAACACCACAGAACAACTGCATTTATAAAATGAAGGTAGTGGTAAGTGAATTCACAAATACGCTCAGATTGAATGTTATTAAATGAAAGCAAATTGTTGCATCTAAATAAGCCCATATGAACATTGCCAGCTGGGGATTCTGCGTGGCAAGATACATTTGGACAGCCAGAAAACTAAAAAGCATACGGGGAAGGGTGCTAATGATTTCCCTCATTAGCAACTGGAAAGGCCAGAAGTTGAATCATGATCTGTATATCCCTGAAGTCTTGGCTTTGTAACTAACTTGTCTTAATCGTGGTAGTCTCTTGACAGCAGCAGATAATGATATGTAAACACTTCAAAGGAACGTTGTGATCAGTGAAGTTACTCCAGACTTGCCGCGAGATGAAACTGAAGCTGATCCCAAATCTTTTCAGACCACTTAAGCAGAAATTCATGGATTTTTTTTTAAAACTTACAGAAAGATGCATAATAAAATATTAATAAGAAGCAACCTGACAAAAAACAATAATTACTTCCATCTTCTTTAAATTTCACCTGCTTTCCTCAATGCAATCCTTATGAGAATAAACTTTTGAGAACTCACCTTTCAATAATTTGTGTTAAAAGTCATGAACCTAGGAAAAAAATGTAACAAGTCAAGAAATATAAACTACTCTAGCTACTGCAGGAAGACAAATAACAACAGTCCACGGGGAGGGGGGAACACACCACCACTACAGAACTCTTTATGTAGTCCTCTAAGCACAAAGCTTTCTTCTGTCTTGTGTTGTACCCATGATTTAGTTGTGTTCAGCTGTAAAAAGGTGAAAGGACTAGATCCTGCCACTATTTTTCATAATGAGTAGTATTCTCCAGTGTCACAGTTAATTACAATGAAAGAACTTGCCCTAGATTAGTAACTATTGTGGATTACAATACAGTAGCAGTTGATGTTCCAAAATTCTAATCCCCTCTAACAGAAGCCCTATTAACATAGGCAGAGTGAGAAATTTGGTCCACTGTGTGCCAGATCTATAAATAAAACACTTATTTTCTTTCACAGACCTTGTAAAGAAGCTAATTGGTTGATCTCTTCAAGTCTAACACCCTTGTTACAGTTTAAACTTGAGAATTTACATACCACTACCACCCAAAGGCCAGTAAATACAGCGCAACATAGACATGAACCTTAAAGAAAATATTTGTGTAACTTTCAAGCACCATAATTTTTTGGCAAGAATTCTTCATACCTTTCAGCTTCATTCCAAACCCGTTTCTTATAATCCAAACAGCTTTTGTAAGAGGACAGAACTTTACTTCTATGCTGAAAATAACCAGCACCTAAAAGCAGCTGTGCTTCTTCAAACCAATCTATAGTACTTGAGAGCTAAACAGCAGCAGAAGGTTGTTTCTACCTACTTTATCATCACATATATTAAACAACATGAGATGAGCTTGTTTGCTACCATATTAAAAGAGTCAAAAACCTATACATGATTTTCACCGTATGATATTTGTATCTGTTCAGAAAGCAATCCAGAATCAAAAAAATGGTGGTGATTACATTCTTCTTTGCTACACTATAGAGAGGTCAGCTCAGTGAGACCAGGAGGAGCCCAGTCTCCTCACCTGGGAGCTGGTAACAGAAAGTTGAGAAGGAATACAATAAAGACTGGACTTGCAATTTTTCTTTCTTAACAAGAAGCAAAGAACCAAATACAGTCTTGTTCTCAAGCCTTATGAAATTCTGCAGGTCCAAGTGACAAGATGGACCTGCTGCCTACACTGACTTCTTGAGGCTCAAACACCAAAAATGCAACTAGCAACAACACAATTAGGAATAAAATAAGCACAAACTAACAAAATGTATACCTGCATGGGGGAGGAGAAAGAAATAGGACAGATACACAAAATAATGAAAAAGAAACATCATCTGTAACACATTTTTGAACAGTATTTTTTCCACTATTAAAATAGAAGGACAGAACTGCACAATAGCTTAGGCTATATGCTTCATAATATACATAGGAATTCAAGTACTCCTCTTTCTAGTTAAAGCAACACAATTCAGTATTTTGAAATATGTACAGTCTAATGTGCAGTAGATTTAATAAAAATAATGGTAAACTATATACTACATCATGATATAATTATAATGCAGTTAACACATGTTCTGACTAAAGAATACTAAATGATCATACTGAATCACTGTCCTCTGCATTTTTCCCAAAGATAGGCAAAGGCAGATGCAAAGAGATGTTCATGCTAAAGCAATTAGAAAATATTTTAATAGATTCAGAATCTTTCCAGAAGTTGAAAACAGTAAAAGGAAAGGGCTTTACTAGCAAAAAATTAAGATGGGAGTTGGATTAGAAACGTAAAAATAGGTTTAAAATAAATTTTCTCAGGGAAAAAAACAAAACAAAAAACAAACAAAAAGAAACAAAACAAGAGAGCCCACATTTACACAAATGCATACAGAAAAATCACACTCAATTTAGGATATACTCCTAGGGCTCAAACATAATGTGAGCTAGGCAGATGCACAATTTCACCTATTGTGAATCAAGAACTGAGTTTCTTTATGTTGTGGACTTGCACAACAAAAGGTGTAAGCATTTATGAACTGAATCTCATGTTTTGCATTATAAATCACTTAAACACATATACATCAGAATTAAATAACTGTATTAACCTCCAAATGTTTGCACAAGACTTTTTCTTTTCTAATCCTACAATGTTTAGGTTACACTCTAAATTACTAAAGAAAGGATTCAGCATTATGCAATTTCTTTGTTGTAACTTATCTGATGTCACCTGGCAAACAAAACATATTCTATCCTACTAGTGCACTAAATCAAACATGAATTCTATGATTTTTTTTTCTTGACAACATGAATGTTATGACATTAAGATTTATTAATCCATTAAAAACCTTTTCAGCTAAATCAGTTAAAATGCATTTGTAAAGAAATCACTGATGTGCATTTGAGAAATAAGATTCGCAACTAAATCTTTAAATAAAACAGGGAGTATCACCTATTAAGTCAAGAAACAATATATTTATACTGAAAGAAATAAAACCTAGTTATGTAAGCCTCAAATTGTCCAAGAGATCTGCTGCAGTTAAAAATCCAAATATCCATGCTATTACTATGTGAACTTACATTTGTAATACTACCTTGGAAATTCATGGTAGCTATTTCCATAATTTTCAACTTTTGATATGTCCAAAAACTAAAATACGACTAGTCATAGGAGGCATTTCAGCAGCGTAGCAGCAGGAAGTGAAAGTGAGAAATAAAGAATAGAGTAGAATGAAACAAAAAATATTGGGCTTAAAAGAAAGGAAAAGGAAAGTAAAACAAAGTTCCTCATCATTCTGGAAAGACAGCATTCTCGTTTGGACTAAAATTTAAAGTGAACCTAATCTGAGTCATCATGTAGAACGTTCCCATTTGATCTTCTCCTATAGAAGTATCAATAAAATACGCGCTCAGCTGAAAAATCACCTTACAATTTTACTGAGATTACACTCATGAGTAGGGAGTGCATGGTTACAAATCAGAAGAATCAATCATCAGAAGTCAGAAAATATGTTTGTCTAATTAAAGTTCCTCTTTAAGGAAAAAAAAAATACAAACCTTTTAGTATTTTAGCTAAAGGTGTGTATATACTTACTGCATATCCCACAACAATATTTTGCAGTAACGCATACACTTACATGGTTAAGACCGACCAGACAAGAACAAAAACTAGGGAGATTTGTTTTTTATTTAAAATAGTGCTTTCTATATCAAAGCATCTTTGAGCACAATTCAGCTTAAACAGTGTTCTGTACTCTTCTCCCAAAGCAATTCAATGTTCAACGTTACTTCTGCATTATGGAGACTTACTCAACTCTCTAACTTTTCCCAGCTTACTCTTTAATTCTACTTTGCTATAGCAAGAACCACCACAAAGTGCACAAAATAAAGATCATCTTTATCTGTTTTATCTTGGCTTTCTCACAATAATTTTATTGCTTCTAAGGTACTGAGCACCACTACAAAACTGGTCCTACTTAAACTCTTTAGTAATGATATATTACACCAGTTAACTGAACATTAACTGAGCATTGCTGAGGAGCAGTTTAAACAGATACACAGAGACACTGATTCTTAGGACCATTTAAAAACTAAAAACCCCACAAATCTTTAACCTTAAGAAGGCTAAAGAGACATCTTACTGCTGTCTACATCTAATCAGACAGCACAAAGCAGATGGAGCCAGATCCTTCTTGAAGGTGTGCAGTGGTAGGTCAACAGAAGATGGACGCAATACAGGAAATTTCAATTGCATGAGGAAAAAAAGTCTTCATCATGACTATGCTCAAACACAGGAACAGATTCAAAACCCAACCTGAACAAGATCTCTCCAATATAGCTGCCCCTGCTTTGAGGAGGGTGATGAACAACAAGACCTCCAACAAGTCCTTTACAACCTGAATTCTTCTACAGTTCTATGAATCCCAGGTTATATATTCACAGTGAGGATTTTAAATACATCCCAGGTTAATTACACTTTATTTACATGCAGCTTTGGAAAGTAGCGTTCTGTACAGGTAATCTGTGATTTTCAAAACTCAGAACAATATTCCTATTAGGCTGCAGAACACCACCTTTGCTTTCTATCCCAGAGCTCCAATACAAAAGTATCAGCATATATTTTTTATATGCATGTTACTGGGAAAATATAACAGCTGGAATACTAAACTTATTTTTCAGTTTTCTGAGTCATAGATCAGAACTGTAATTAAAACAATTTTCTGGCCTTTTCTGAATCAGTTTGAGATCAAGGGAGCCTTTAAAGAATAATCAGCTTCACACAGATCTATCATCTACAAAGAAACTCAAAGCTATGGCTTTGCTTGCATTGCTAAGAAATTCAGAACAGAAATATACATGGTGTTGTCCAGATGTGCACAAGTAAGAGGAATCTGGACACATAGAAGAAAAAGTTGTATTCATAAGAGATTTCCTCTGGCAAACTAACTATTTAAACTGGATTTGACCTTTCACTATTTGGGTTCATGAGTCACATGTGACCCACTCTGCTTCTTCTGTCAACAGATACAGGAAACATCAGCCAAGCATCAAATGCCACTTGCTGGTAATTTATTTTATACACATATTCACTGATCTTACTTTAACAAATTTACAAATAAACATTCTTTCAAACACCGTAACTTTTTGCTCAAGATTGCTACCATCTTGCAGAAAGCACAGTGTATTTATTCTTTACAAAGATAACTAGACAGCAGACTGTGTTAAGTCAACCCAGTAGTGCCTCCTGAACCCTTGAAAAATAACCATTCATCCCAGTATTTTCTAAGAGAACATCATTGCTGAGTAAACAGACAGCCAATAAGACTTGAATCTTACAAATGGCAGACAAGCCAATCAGAAAAGACACACTGACATCAGTTAAAAAGCAATTAAAATAAAAATATAATTGAACAAACCATTACATTGCAGACTGAAAAAAAAAAAACCCTCCTCTCTAAAGACTGAACAAAGAAAGATATTTTTTCTTTTTTAAACTTCGAGTCTTTTTGCTCCAATTCTTTCATAGCTCTCTTTTATAGAAAGCTAAACATATAGAAAAAGTTCACTGCAAGTCACCTTAATCATGGCCAAAATACCATCTGTATCCAGTCTTTCAGCATTCCAGAGTTTCCTTTCAGTAGACAGAAAGGTTAGTTAAGAAATAAACTCAATAATAAAAGTTGGCATTTTTCACATCTACTGAAGAAAAAAAAAATTAACACCATTTCAAAAGTAACATTGTATCAGTCTGTTATATAAATTAAATAGGACACAGTCTACCAGCAGCCTTGCTAAAGACAGTGACCTTACTTTGCTAAAGACAGTGTCCTTACCTTGCACTGCCCTGCCACACAGATTGCTGTTCCATTTTGGTCACACGGTGTTCCATCTATTACTTTTTCAGCTTGTCTCACATAGAATCGGTAGCCTATTGCACGGCAATTCAGCTCACACTTCTGACTTCCCTTCACTGAAGAAAAAGACAAAAATCCCCATTACAGAGACTACAGCAGTAGTTTTAAAAAGGAAATGCACATTAAACTAACACTGAGATTTGAGAGAAAAAAAAACATAGGCAAAATGAATATAAATGTACCAAACATACTTAGTAAGAAAGCAACCCCAAGGTAAGCATTCCAACATACCTCGTAAAAATGCAAACAGTATCTTTTTTAATGACAGATGTTTTCCTAAATGATAAGTATGTTTAGTTTTAGAAAAATCTTTCCAAATTTAGTCTCTTCGCAGCATGATACACATTGTAACAAGTTATGACATGACATTTCCTAACTCCTCTTACGAAGAGTCAGCAAAATTTCACAATGATCAGAAGGATGTGCAATAAATTAGGCTCACACACAGAAATGAGGATTCTCAGAAAAGGGGTCTGTTCCTTAATCTTAAATATATGAATTTTTAAAAGTTCTTACAGACTTTTAGAGTGATAGGAATAATCTAATTATGAAATTGCTCTAATTATTTAGCCTGATTCTATATACAGACTAGCTCCTCCGAGCAAGTTTATTCTGTAGGCTCATAAGCTTTTCTCCTGCTCCTTCAGGTAGCTTGAGTATAAACAGATGGAAGACAACAACAGAGGGAAATACATATCAGGCAGCAAGTAGACAGTCTACTTCTGAAATATTTTTGGCCATATCTCCTCTTTCTCATGTCTGTGCTAGAAGCACGAAGGGCAGGGACAAATATTCATTTTTATTAGCAAAATATTTCTAAAGATATAAAGTTAAATAAAAACCCCACAATTATTTCTTAAAGAAGTCATTAAGAAATGAAATGCTAGAGTTGTATATGCTGGTTAAACAGAATTCTTTGATAGGACAATGACAAGCAAAGCACAAGGGACATTTAATTTTAAGCAGAAACCATCTTTGAAAAATCAGTGATAAAAAAAATAATGCACACATTTAAAAGGACATTGCTGAATTGGAGTTTAAAATGGAGCTAAAACCCACAATTTTCAGTCTTTTGTCCAGCAAAAGATATTCAAAAATAGAGCCACAGCTAATAGCTATCACAGATTCACATACCATCCTACGAATTTTGCTACATTCCAGTTTATCATCCAGGCTTTATCTCTAACTGAAAATCCTCTAGATTATAAAATTCTGAGAAAATCATGTGTTCTAATTGCTTATGAAAAACCTAGCACATTTTTCATTATTGAACTAAAAATTGAAAAATACTTATATTGTATGTTCTGCCCTTTTGTGAAGATTCAAAAGCTCAAGAACTGAAGAGCTCCTGAACAAGAAGATACTGCTATTAGTATCACACTCCCTCCATTTTCACTTGTTCATTTCAAGTGATCAGCTTCACACCATATATTAAATTCTTCCAAAAGCCGTCACAAACTCTCCAGCCATCCAACTCTACTGTTAAGGAACAACGCTTGAAAACCTTTTCTGGCAGAAGCAAAAATCATTTAAGCCATTCTGTAAATAATCCTTCACTTACTAATGTTTCCACTCTTCAAAACACAGCTAACATAAGGTATTTTACTGCAGCTTCAGTAACATAGTGAATAAACTCAGTAAAGCTAGTGTATCATCTGAAGATATGAATGATCAGACATTCTAGATACCAAGCACTATAATCCATAGGCACCCATTTCTCAGCATTTCAGAGTATTCAGAGCACAACTTGGCCTTCCCAAGGAGAGGGTAAAATATTCATGGTTAAAGTACATATCACTCATCTCAGGGTACTACAGTTTATTTCACAGGAAGAATGCAAGGAAGACAGGACTCATCCTACAAGAAAGATTAGAATTATTTGGAATAAATGAATGTGTAAATTAAGGGCACTTTATTTACCAAACTATTGAAGAAGAATCCACAATTTTATACTATATTATGAATTAAACAGAGCTATTTAAACACAAAACTTCAGTGAGAACTGAATTATTTGGGCAACCGGTATTAATACTGTAATGTGAACATGAGCTGCCCAAAATTTTGAGGTCAATCTTTTTATATCTTCTACTGAGTGAAGGATAACCAAGTGTTTTAAGAACAAAAAAAGTCACATTTTATTGAAATATATACTAGAATACTAGGATTTTAAATACAGAAAACTCAAAGCAACTAGGAAAGAACAGAAATAAATAGCACTCCTGCAGTCAGTTTCTTACTCCCTAGCTCAAACTTTCTGAGATACAGCAAACTCCGGTCCAGTTTCTTCCAATCTAGGAAGATTCTTGCTGCATCTTTGTGGCTTGGACATGTTCCCTGAGGTCTCTAGAAGCTTCCCTCTGTGATCACCCTCAGATGCCCTCCAAGAAGTAACCTCCTACTACCTTAAAGGGGTTCTGACTCACCAGTCTTCTTAAAGAAACAAAGTGCATCTGTGAGGAAAGCGGTAATCCTCAGATACTGACCATCACAAGTATAAGGCTGTAACTTCAGTGCATTTGCAAATTGCTGATGGCTTTTTCTGTGGCATGGCTCTACAGTGACTTGTACATAATGAGTTAACAATCTCCATCAGACTCTCCACATCAGAAATGTTGCCTCTACTGGTACCTGGCTTCATCAGAGTAACCCAGCAAAGAAAACATACTATGTTTTACTCCTAGGAATAGTTCCTCCCTTATATGGCTGAAGTATCCTAAGGCTATGAAATACAAGGAGGAATTTTTCATAGCTGCATCTTTATTTGTGTGTAGGGGAAAAAAAATTCAGTCTTCAGGCAGATAATTCAGAATTATCTGATGATAAAGAATGACTTGATGATAAATAACATATATGCAACAACAACCATGGCTATGTGGGACTTGCACATATTCTTGATATAGTCTTGAAAATCATCCTTCAAAGTCTGATTAAAAAATAATGTCCCATCCGGCCTGCAAAGGACACACTGTGTTTTGTTTTATCTGAGCAATATGCCATTTCTGGTTAATTTCTTAGCCTCTTCTAAAGAGTTCATGACACAAACTAATCTCTGTTCATATTTGCCCATATGACAGCAACCAAATGGCAAATCCAACACTGAAAGCTTTTATTGGACCGATGTAGAACTGCCCTGCCAAATCTTTCCTCCAACTACAACATGGTATGAGGCTATGATGGCAAAGCCAAATTTTGCAGTTAAGACACATGCACAAAAAAAAAACATGACCAGAAGTAGAAAGAAATAAGTTTTCAGAGTTAGTTTGCATTAATGAGACATAAGAATCTCAAGATTATTTAGATTCTCCAAGTTATTCCCCATTTATTAGATGGGATAATGTCCCATTTGCAAAGCTAATGCATATAATTTGAGAAACCTGAGCTATAGCTTTCATTTCACAGAAGTCAAGTATTTACATGTTGTTGCATCATTCAAGTTCATTAAGCCTATGAATTGTGGAAAAGATTATTAAAAAAACACAAATTACTGTAAATCCAATAATGCCTAGCTTCTTCAAAAATAATAATAAAGAAAAAAGGCAAAAAACTTTAGTGCACTAAGAACAACATTCAGCAACCAAATTCAGTATGAAGCTTGATACTGAAAAGGTGCTGAGGTTTTTTTCATTTTATGAAGAGGAAGAGCAGTTGCTCTGAACACACCATGTGATATTGACTCTGGAGCAGATGACCTCAGCATGATGAATCAGACTTCCCTGCCAACTGCAGCTTGCAGGAAAGCTGTGCTGAAACAAGAATAAATCATGAAGCATTATAAGTTGCAGGAAATATGTGTATATACGATAATTAAAAAGTCAAACTGATGCATATTAAAGATGCAGGAATAGATGCCCTGGACACCAAAAAATACCTGGAGAAGTTGCAATATGATGCAAAGCAAGATTTTTCACACTTTCTTCCATTCAAGTGGCCTTGCACCAAAGTAAGGAGTAGAAACTTTTGAACTTTTAGAATTTCCCAGCAAATTTTATCTTTAGTCTCCCAGCGATGATTGACAAGAAGTAGACTAATTAACACCAAGTCCTCGTGACTATAGGCAAAGAAAGAGAAAATTATCTACCACTCTCAGATCACAGATACCTGTATCTAAAGAACTGTGCCAATCCATTTGACATCTTTCTGTATCTGGAAAATTGAGGCATACAAAGTATTAGTTCAAACTGTTCCAGATATTTAGAAGTCAGTTTAATTCTGCTATATTATGAAGCTTTTTAGTTTACTACAGTTCATACTACATTCATACATACACACTGCTTTACTGCAAATCATTATGTCCCACTTTGTACTCATCTGGCAAAACACTGAGGTGTAGCAGAATTAAACTATTTCAGGCACTGTATTTCCAACAGCTGTGAGCAGGCACCTAGGCAAACATCTAGATTAGCGTATTTAGCCTTAGGTCTTACAGTGTTTTAACAGTAACACCATACAACCACCCATCTTCTAAATGTCATCCATTTCACTGCTTTCTATGGAGGCTGACACCTGAGGGACACATAAACTTCCGGTGACTTCCAAAGGAGTTCAGAAGTTTTAATTCTCTTGAAGGCAGGGGGGGAGAATTAAAAAAAAAAAAAAACAAAGACGGAATCGCTATTGACATAGATTGCTTCAAGAAGAAAAGCTCTGCAGTTATGGTAGCTTCTGTGTAGCCTAGAAGTTGCAACCTCAGCTTGAAATTTCTGAGAGTTCTTACCCATGATTTTATTCTTGCATATATTTCTACTGAACCAAGAAAGAAGGCAGAAAGAAGATTCTACTATACTTCTGAATAAGGAAAACAAGACCTTAAGGAAATAGTGTATTCTTTTCTTCTTTATCTTCAAACAAACAAAAACACCAGCATAACTTTTGTGAAATTGGAAGCTGACAGTTAAGTGATCTATGAATGGATCCTTTCAGCCTCAATGGTCAGTCCACCTCAAAGAGCCATATTTATGTCTGGTATTAGTAAGCGCTTAATCTAGATGTAAATTAAAAAAAACAACAACTTTTCTTCCTCTTCATTTTTATAAGTTTCTTTTTTGTGACTGTTCCTTAGTTTGAGGGAAAAATTAAGGGAACAACCCTGAGTCTTAAAAAAGTATCTAAAACATGGGCTCAAAACCTAGTGAAAGCTCATCACAAATAAAACCTCAAGAACTGCCATCACTGTTGACATGCAAGAAGAAAAAGGAAGTCAGCAGAATGAACACTGGGTCAGAGCAACATAAAAGGCAAGAAACATTCTTCTACTCTTGTGAAGATCTATTATTTAAACAGATACAGCCTAATATACTACCTATCTCACACTAAATACACTCAGCCATTCTTTTCCAAATCATCTGTTGCATTGAAGTTGCAGTTATCCCCTAGTTTTCTTCCAACGCAGAGTAACAGTGTCACGTAGGGACTGTGACGTACAAGTGGAATTCTTTTTTATTTTGATAGCAAATTTTTCTTTGCTGCCATAATCAAAGAAGTAAAATTACACTGACTACACCAAGCTTCAGTTCATACTCTACAGCATAACTGAAATCTACTGCTGTTTAATCTCTTTCAAAGATACATATTTATTAGCTGCTAATACATCATATTCCCAGAATTTTCTACTTGACCCATAGAGTACAACTTTAATCTTCAGCTAGGATGTAACAACTAACCACAATGAATAGATGCAATTATTTCAAAAATATGTTTAACAACTGCTTTCTGTAAAAGTTTTCAGCCAAACTTTAGTTATCCCTTATGGGGGACAAAGGATTAGCACAGATCTGCTCTAAAATTTGGACCTTAGATATGATAGAAGTTTTGAGAACTTTATCAAACAATTCTACTTCTCCACTACCTCAGTGACACACTGAAAGCACAAGGAAGTGTCACAACATCACCTCTTTGGAGGTGTCAAATCCAACCGCACAGATTCAGAAGGAATTTCAACCATTATCGAAGCTACTAGTCTTCTACTGAATCCAGTCCAAACTACTGAAGCCCTATCAGTTGAAGTTTGAATGATTACCTGGATACTCATAACATCTTTTAGAAACACAATTTTAATATATCTATTCCCCACGTATTTGCTAGCTTTCTGGTTCAAAAACCAATTAGTTGTTCCTGTTGATGTTTTAACATTTCTAGACCAATTTCTGATCCATAAAAGTCATTACTTATCCTTTTCTGTCTCTTAAATGGTCCTTCTTTTTAAAAAAAGGATAAGCTGCAACATGAGCTATCATGCAGCAGCTCTGCAGTACACATTTTCTTATCTTTGCAGTTATTAAAACCAAGCCAACCTAGCAAGTTAGTGTTTCTGAAGTGTCCTTATCTTTTGTGTTGGTTTCCTTTAGTCCCAAGTCCCCGAAGCCTCACATTTGGGGTAGCAGTCTTCCTCCTCCTAGTATTTCTCATTTGGTTTTGATCCTTTAAATTATTCTTGAAATTTTAAGTTTGCCTTCTAGTTTCTAAGAAAATATTTATCTTTCCTAGAAAGAAGAACAGATTTGCTGCTCAACTACAGCATTTTTTACTGGACCCTACCTCTTCCTAACAAGCCTACTGCTTTGTTAATGCAGCATGTTAACAACCACAGACAGGCTGAGCTTACTTGCTCTGTAAAATGAGACTCTTGCTTCCTAACTTTTGTCCTTCATTCCTTTCTAATTAGGAACTGTTCCTGCTCCTATAGAAAGAAATATTAAAACAGCCATTGGCTTTAGACAGTGTATCTATATCTATATATATATATCTATATCAAGCCAACAACAAGAAGTAACACCACCAGAATGAAAGTTTGCCTGACAGTCTCAGACCCTTTGGTCTTCAAATTCTTTTGAAGAGCAACTGTAAAACATTGCCTCAGTTAGTCATATACCACATACTACCACTACCTACAGATAACATTCCTCTGATGCAAATAGACAACATTCTTCTAAGATTTAAAATATTTTTCAACATCTATGAAGAGCATAATCTGTTAAATGAATTGTCCCTACTGAATAACAAGAATTTCCCATTAGGATTTATAGAAGCATTGAACACTTACTACTTAAATTGCAGCAAAACAAACAGATTTGAGAGCTCACTTGTAAAACAAGATACCAAACTAGTAAAGAAGTATTCCATTGCTAATTAACCTCACATGTATCTTTACACCCTTCTCTACCCAATATTTTGTCACAGCTCTCGAGTTTCTCTATATAGTTTAAGCTCAAGTTAAACTACACTATCGGTTTGGCAACAGGACATAAAATGTCAATTAAACAATGAGCTGTGAAGCGACTGATTCCACACAGGCAACATATTTTACTGCTATGTCATCTGATCTCAGACTTTACAAAGGATCTATCTGGCCTCAGGGAATAGGGGAAGGCTTCAAGGTGAAGATTTTTCCAAACTGACTGGCAGCAAGATGTATTTCCACTCAAAAATGGGCTCTTTTTAAAACTGTGACACAGTTACTAAGTTCACTATACAGGCACTGTTTCAAGTATCCTCATAATGGATCTGCTTTTCATTCTTATGCCTACCTTAGCACAAGCAAGTCTTGTAAAAATTCTCACTTTACCTTTTTAAACTACCTTATTAAACAGTGAATTTGGGGAAAATCTCATGCTACTGCACGGAGCCACACAGTCCTATTTGTTATTGACTTAACTGAAAAAAGTGCTTTCAGTAAATAATCCTGGTAACATGTACTGTTTAGTTTTCATTTTACAGACTGAACACATAATCTAACCCCAAAAGCAAACTACATTTCTTACAATGTCCTTGCCAAACCAGCTGTGAGTACCTACCAGCTATCCTGGGCATGTGTAAACTGCAAGACTTGGGAGTATTTCTCAACTCCTGTGCTGAAACTTACCATCTAGCCACAGCCTGAAGAAAACTCAGGCATGTAGGCTAGAATGGGACCATAGTATGCTTCAGCCAGGTCCCTGACTTAGGCAGTATGGGGATGAGGACCTCAAGATTAATTACAAACTGTAGCTATTCTACATAATAGGGTAGACATTGCACTTTAAACTTTCTACCATAAATGAATCCTCTTATATCTTCTATCAAAACAAAGAAACTCAGAAATTGGACCATAAATTAAAAATCACCAGTTTTCCACAAAGCTGAAATTACAAGCCTGTCGCTCCCAGCAGAAAGCTCAGTAAGTAAACCTAGCATGCTTTCCAGTTGGTTTTATCCTATTATTTGAAGCACTAACATTCACATACAGAGATTTTTTGCATTGCACGTACGTGTAACTAGGAGAAAGGAGTGATTTTCTAAAACACTTTATCAAGTTCACATAGTAAGCCACCCTCAGTTAAAACGAATGCAAGAATGGAGGAATAAGGGCAACCCACATGTTAATTTATCATTGCGTTTACTCTCCTAAGGTGCTTTAAACTAATCAATCAAACCTAAGTCACAATGAAATACCAACACATTTCATTCCCTAAATACAAACAGGCTGTTCAAGAGGAAATTTCAGTGCATAGGTTTGAAAGGAAAAATTAAACTGCACATCCCTCCTACATCTTTTCCAAAAGAGGTGGGATTTAGATGCTCCTGAACAACGAATGGTATGAGCACTAACTAGGACTTAAATGCCACTTCAGGTTGATGCCTCTTTGCTGGGCTGGCTGCAAACTGGCCAGAAAAGGCACACACCCACCTGGAGCTGTAAACAAGCATGGCAAGACCAGTCCTCCTCCTCACCCAGGGTCCATAGTCTAATTCCCAAGAAAAAAAGCCTTAAAACTCCCTTAACCCCAGTATTGAGAAGTCATTGCTTTGCACCAGACACACCAGGCCGTGACTTGCCCACATAGCAAGGTGGCACGGCCCCTGGGAAGAGGGCCTAGAGACGCGGGCGGCAGGGCGCCGGCGGCAGGCTGCGGGGCGCCGGCGCAGCCCCAGCTCTCCAGCGAGCACAGCATCGCTGACCGCCGGGCTGCTCCCACGCCAGTTGCGGCGGCGGCACCCTTTCTGAGGAGCCTCGGGAACAAGACGCTAAAACAAACGGGTCTGTAATAAAACCCCCTACAACTGAACCCCTTGTTAGCTCGCCCTGAGTCCCGCCACGCTTGGGGACCATCAGGATAGCGAGCAGCCCCGCACACGCCTACCTGCCGCCGCCCGCCCCGCTTCTGGAGGGTTCCGCCGGGCACACGCAGGGCCCGCCGCCGCCCGCCCCGCTTCTGGAGGGGTCCGCCGCCGCCCGCCCCGCTTCTGGAGGGTTCCGCCGGGCACGCGCAGGGCCCGCCGCCGCCCGCCCCGCTTCTGGAGGGGTCCGCCGCCGCCCGCCCCGCTTCTGGAGGGTTCCGCCGGGCACACGCAGGGCCCGCCGCCGCCCGCCCCGCTTCTGGAGGGGTCCGCCGGGCACGCGCAGGGCCCGCCGCCGCCCGCCCCGCTTCTGGAGGGGTCCGCCGAGCACGCG
Organism: Apteryx mantelli; assembly: GCF_036417845.1. NCBI lineage: Eukaryota > Metazoa > Chordata > Aves > Apterygiformes > Apterygidae > Apteryx > Apteryx mantelli. Next base: position 18,086,785 of record NC_089992.1, read on the forward strand.
CAGGGCCCGCCGCCGCCCGCCCCGCTTCTGGAGGGTTCCGCCGGGCACGCGCAGGGCCCGCCGCCGCCCGCCCCGCTTCTGGAGGGGTCCGCCGGGCACGCGCAGGGCCCGCCGCCGCCCGCCCCGCTTCTGGAGGGGTCCGCCGAGCACGCGCAGGGCCCGCCGCCGCCCGCCCCGCTTCTGGAGGGGTCCGCCGAGCACGCGCAGGGCCCGCCGCCGCCCGCCCCGCTTCTGGAGGGGTCCGCCGAGCACGCGCAGGGCCCGCCGCCGCCCGCCCCGCTTCTGGAGGGGTCCGCCGAGCACGCGCAGGGCCCGCCGCCGCCCGCCCCGCTTCTGGAGGGGTCCGCCGGGCACGCGCAGCGCCTCGCGAGGCACGCGCCGCTCCGCGCGGCCGCCGCCGCCGCCGCCGCCGCCGCCGCCGCCGCCGCCGCCGCCGCCGCCGCCGCCGCCGCCGCCGCCTGAGGGGAACGGAGCGGAGCGGAGAGGCGCGGCGCGGCGGCTCCGGCCGTGGAGCGTCTCGGGCGCTGGTGCTGAAGCGTTGCTGAGGGGAAGGAAGGACGGAACCTCCTCGCCTGTTTAAACCACGGCAGTCTGTGCTGCGGGTCAGTGCCCGGGCCCGCTGGCATTTTGTGATATGTGCTAATTTGTTGCATCAAAGTGAGAAACAGCCTTGGGAACATCTTGTATTGTGGTATGTACTAATTTGTTACATCAGTGAGAAACAGCCTTGGGAACATCTGTGGGAACATCCTACAGCCTGTGGTGGGGGGCATGTACTCCGCCTGAGAAAATTGAGCTGAGCTAGCGAAGCAGCAATGTTAGTTCAGATAGGCTAATATGGCACACAATGCAGAGGAAGACTCCAGCCTTCATCCCCACGACCACCAGAGGGCTGAAAAAGACCCCCTAGCAACAGCCGGCGCAACCGCAGAAGTTACAGGAGGTGCCCCGTATACCCGGGACTGGAATCGCATATAAGGAGACTGTGAGGGGGGGTTGTGCGCGCCGTTGGTGGAGCAGGAGACTCCCCCCCGGCCGCCCAGCGCTGTTTTGCTTACTTGTGACTTGCTCAATTATTTTATTAAATTGGAATTTATGCAACCCGGCCCGAGTGGTTGTCAATTTGTCACGTTTACCTATAACAATTTGGAAGCAGAAGGGCACACGGACGTGTGCTCTCTAAGGTGGTTTTCCGGTCGTCATAAAATCTGCACGTACAACATTTCTGTGCCGCCGCGGTGCGACGCGCTCGTACCAACCGTGTCCCTCAGCGCTCGTTAAGCAGGGTGGCTCCCCGGCAGCATTCCCTTCCCAGGGCTGCACCTCTGTCTACTGCACACAGTGCAAGAAAATCACCAGAACAAGCTACCATATTACTGTAAACAATTTCTGTCCTATGCTCTCACTTACTACCTGGCACACGATGTGAATTGATCCCATTATATAAGAACTCTGCCTGATCCTAAAGTTTCATCCTGGCCCTCATTAATTCCTTAAGCTTTCATTTCACGAAATCAATGTCCTCAAAAAACAAAACACAGCAGCCCAAAACCTTTCCTGATGAAAAAGGGGAAAGCATTTTGGCAACAGTCCTATTTGCAGAAACTTTTGAATATATCTGTTTGTGTTTCATTAAAGAAAAGTATTTCCAAACCTTTAAAATCTTTCAGAAATGGACTTCTCCACCCAAATTGAGCACACAGGTCTTCATGCCATGCTCACAGGCATATGCAAGGAGCCCAGAAGAGTATGGCTTGCAGCAAAGGCCCTGTGGCCCCCTGCTGCAGATGACCCCCCACACACTCTGCCAAATTAACCTCCCTTTACCTCAGTGCTGGTCAAGGCTGACACAATCCTCAAAAACATGAGGGAGGGGCCTACATGCATCTGCGCACATATATCCTCTAGAGAACTAAAAACTTCAACTCATCTCCAACAAAAACCATCTCCCTCCCTCTGCTAAGGCCTCCCTCTTCTCTTCAGATCTTCTGTCTTTCCTCTACAAAAGGCCTGAAAGAAATTCCTCTCCCTGAAGTGAACAGCACCATACAGCCAGCATGTGCAGCCAGTGCTTTTGGACTTCATGCCAACTATTCTCTTCCTTCAGCTTCCTCTTCCCATGCCTTCTGCCCTGGTCGCAAATTTCTAGCCCAAGGGAATGCTCAGTAATTGGCAGCAGAGAGGAAAACAGACATGGTGGATAAGCAGGGAGAGCCGCTCAACAATGAGCCTGAAGAGGTAAGGAGGAGACAGCTGAATAAGCAGTGTGCCCCTGCACAGAATTTCAATCTAATGATATTCTTCAGAAAAAAATGTTAGAAGAAAGAGCATGCCAACTGTAATACCTTTGCTAAATAATGTATTCACGTGTTCAAAGGGAAATTAAAAATAGCCACAGAACAAAAAAAAAAAACAGGAATGCAAATCAAATCAAAATGCAATCGATCGGTAAATTAATAGAGAAAATCTATCATTGTACACAACTGCCCACTGAATGCCCTTGTGAAATGTAGATAATAAGTTCCTCGTTTCTTGCTCTGTTTCAGCTCCTTAGATTGCAAGCTGTTTGCAAAATATACTGTGTCTTATCGCGTGGACAGTAAATCTACCACCATAGACAACAGAGAAATTTCACATTCCACATGCTGTAAGGTAAGGACTAGAATGTACAAATTCACATGGATGACTCCTCAATCCAAATCTTAATTTAATATGCAATTATGACTCCACACTGTTATCTGTGTGGCAGTACTAGTTCTCCACAGAACATCACAGGATGCTTTTACCATTTGTCAGTTTTTGTCATTTTGCCTAAATGTCTAAATATAGGTAGTAACAAGCTCTGTAATTTGAGCAAGATGCCTTGAGGGTGCCCATAGAGAAGTGGTATGCACACTCTTGGCAGGCAAATGTCACGTTCACACTACTACTGCATTACAGTATTAAGCAAATTTAAATTAGGCTTCATTCTGTGTGCACACTGCCTTGTAAAGCCAACCTCAGTGTTTCTCCATAAATGTCTCCAGAACACACACACATTGACAATGTGTCAGAATTGATTGTTCTAGGGATAAATTGTCTCCACACAGCCCTGTTATTTTCAGGGCATAGTTTGCCATGGGCTATAATTCAGTACTTACTCATGATAAAGTTATGAATTTGCTTTATGGAAAGCTTAATGTGGCAGAGCAGACACTGGCAAAGCTGTTTATAAGATTTGCTCATATCTGTCTACATAATGTCTCTTTTAGTTAAAGTGAGTGGGATCTCAGCAATATACTTGCAGGTCAGGCTTCAGACTGAGTGACGCTCCTGGTTATCCCATGGCAGTCTGCAAGGTAGAGAAGGAAGAAGTCTGGCAAGTCCTGGGCTCCTGTATCCACTACACTTGTCAGTAAACCTAGAGTAAGTCTACAAGCTGACGTTGTTCAAATAAAGCAAATGGTCTCCCATTCAGGAGATGTAGTTTTATTTGCACCATATTCAGTAAGGCAGAACTTAAGTTTTGTGAAACCAAAGTTTCTGTTTAAAGGCATACGCTTTTATTTTCACATAGGAAGTGCTTCAAGGCACATGTGTACTTAGAGAAAAATAAGAACAGGTCCAAAATCTACTAGCAGATGTCTAGTCTTTTTACACACTGTAATAGCTCATGCCTAGGAACAAGACTTACAAGTCTTAAACAGTGCTCTGCCTGTAAGCTGACGGCTACACTGCAAATATAGATATCTAACTAACAATATGCAAACATTCTCCAAGAAATAACTACATGTAACTACATTTGTTTTTCCCAACAGAAGGACTACTATGGTGTGATCTGTCTTTATTTGAGCCTCTTTTGATACTTCATCCTTAACAGGCCTAAAGAAAATTCCATTCGGTTTGGGAAGATCTTCTGACAATAACTAGAGAGAGTTGCATTTATTTTTGACTTTGTCTCTTTTAGTTTTGTTAGCGTTCTATAAACTTCTATTACTCTCACGCTAATTTTTTTTCAATTATCATTTTCTAGTCTTCATTTCAGTGATGGAGGAACATTTCCATTTTTTTTTACTTCCAATTTCCTTTGCTCATATATTTAAAATGCTTATTACTTCATCTTGCTTCAAGAACTTCATATATATTTAAATATCTGTACAACGGTTCAGATATTAAGTCAAAAATATATTCAAGCTTTGTTAGAAATTGCAAATATATTTTAGCAAATATCAAACCAGAAGGGAAGATACAGTTCAAACAAACTCATCTTTATCTGAATATATCAGGACACAGTTTGTTCTCCTCCCAGATCCAGTAAGCTCTATGTTAAATAGTAATGAGAAACTTTGAAACTTCCATAATAAAGAGGACATCATCCTTAGTAAAAATAACCTGTGTACAGCTGAACTATATGAAGAATTTTATTGGGAGCAATGACACAAGGAAGAACCTCTTCTCTCCTCCATTGAAGCATGGAGAGCTCATTCAGTTTTTGCAGCCTGAGCCACGGTTTTTTGCACCTTTGCAACTTTTGAAACCTTTGCAGCTGCTTCATGACCCCTATACACAGGCACACATGGGCTGAGGAGTTTAGATCCTGTGATTGCCTCTTTAAGCCAACCAAAACCCCTGTGAAATGTAGCCAAGCAAGCGCAGGAACAAGGAGTCCCAGCACAGGGTCCTCGCAAGGTGTTCTGCAGCTCCGGGGCTGCTGAGCTGAGGCTGCTTTCTATTGAGAATTTACAACTATGTCAGATACTGGGCTGGGCACAGGATTGGGCTGCTGTGTTCATGACTAAAACAAGTGCTGAAAACAGGCCATACTATAACTCACTAAATCTAACAGGAATCTGTCCATTAACTTCAGTTGAGTTGAACTGGAACCCAAATGACCTATATTGAAGACTATGGGATCAATTAGTTTTGTTTATTTAACAAGGTCAATTTTATCCTTAGAGCATATTCTGCTTGCTACTTGAATACAGGACCTTTAAAAGGTCTTTTACTTTAGTAGTTAGATAAAAATTCAAATTTCTTTCATAAGTAAATCACCAACACCCAGAAAAGGAAGTTTTATTTACAATTTAATTTAAAGTAGATAATGTTATTTAACAGTTCCTAAAAGACTCACTACAAAGATCTACATTATGGAAATACACCTTTCTTTAAGAAATAAGATGTACCTCAGATATTTTGAGTAACAGTAAATCTCACTTCTAAATATACTGTACTTGCCCAAGCTTTCTGGTTCATAAATGTTCAATATTATGCATACAATCTTTATTTCAACTCTCCTTTGCAACAGAATTCCAGAAGCCTAAATAATTAAAGGAACACAAATACCTTGCTACCTTTTCCATGCATCTCCTTGCATTTGTATACATTTTTGTATACATCCTTTCCTTGGATTACCTTATGTTTAAATGAGCAGATGCAAGCAACCAATTTCTCTGGGAACTGAAAAGGAGAGAAAAACCCTTCTGCTGAGTAGATTTGGTAAAGATTTTTATTCAATGAACAGAAACATCTCTGAAAGGTTCTGATCTTCCATAATCCTGTCATTTTTAGTGTATATGGGGTACTATGAAAGAGAATAAGCAACATGCAAACGTTATCATTTGTTCAAATTTTCCTCTGTAAAAGTGGAGGAATTTAGGTATTTGGAAAGTTCTGATGTTTGATAAAAGTGGCCAGTAAAGTGGCCAGAATAACCTGACATGTCTTGCATCTTGAATTACTTCTAAAAGAGGAAGAAATCAAAAAAACTGCCTTAGCAACCTTCAAAGGTTTTGTTTCTTTTTTCACAGTTCGGAGAAATAGTCATACATCATACAGTGATGCATTCTGCACAGTAGCAGTAGCATAACTGCTTTATGAAATAAACACCAGATCTGTGCACTGTGAATGCCAAAGACAACAATTACAGGAATATATACTCTTCTGCTCTGGTCATACTTTTTACAGACATAGGCAGAAAACCTAAAAATATCATTACTGAGCCATAATGAAATCAAACATCTATAAACAATTGTGCCTGCTTCAAATCATTTCATATTGTAAGGTTATGAACAGACTTCCAAGGAAGTCTGACCAGTCACTCCCAGCTTTCTGTTGCTGTATATTTCTGTATCACCAGATCACTGTGGAATTCTAGTTAAAGGCTTTGGGAAATCACAACACAACTCTCAATTCCTTGTCTTTGTTGTTTCTTGGTTAACAGTAATTTTCTTCTATTAATGCTCAAAACAGAGTTCTTCATTCAGAGTTCTTCACCTTAAGATTTTTGTGTGCTCGTAGCAATTTAAACCTAAAATGTAGACTTCAGTGTGCTACTGGCCTGAGTTCAGCAAAGCACTTTATCAGGTGGTTTACCATGAGTACCTGAATAGTAAGTAGTGTCGTCTTCTGTAGAACTGCCACAAGTTACATGTTCAGCAGTGGCACAGGGCCAGTAGCCCTTTATATGACATGAACAGGCCCTGTAGCTACTTCTACAGACCTCAGTTTTTACTGTGTAGCATTTGGAACTCTTTTCTGAATTAAAAAAAAAAACAAAAACACAACCAACAAGGACTGTCTGTTCTCACATAAGCCTCTAGTATGTTAGGCAATCAGAATTCAGAGAATACAATTTGTCAGTCGTTGAGGACACTGGCCACTGGATGTCTCCACCACTCCATGCAAACACAGATTAAAGTACTCTTCTGGCACTGAAAAAGAGACTTTCGAAAAGGCATTTGTTTATGTTAGAAACCACCACTTACCCTTTGCATACAATGCACAGAAGCTTCACAAAGTTGTACTCTGTGGCTTTCAGAGCACCCCAGGAGAGCACCCCAGGAGATGAGCGTTTCATGTGAAATTTAATTCTAATAGAGCTTTGAATAACAGCTTGCAGCATATAAAATCAAAATTATTAAAACGTTGCTAGATAAGTAGGAGAAATACATGCAGCAGTTGCTTTAACTCAGAACTTTTTTGCTTCTCTTTATCTCCAGTAATAGCTAAATTGTATCAATAAAAACCTCATGACAGATGAGGAACTGTCCAAATAGTCAAGGCAGGTTCTTCTAACAGGTGGAGAAATTTTCCCCTCAAGATTTTACTCATTTGCTGGAATAACTGGCTAACTCATGTAAATCTGATGAAACCTACCATTTGGTCACTGTATGGTTTGAAAACCCCTGAAAACTCTTCATTGAAGATGGAATATTAGGACTTCATGGCAGATACCTCCTCTCACAGAGATACAATACAGAATTCATTAAATGTTTGGAATACAATATTTAAAGAATATATTATAAAAGCCGAAACTAAGGTCAGAGACACAAAAAATGACATTAATCCAAAAAATCAACATCTCTCTTTTCCACCCCAAGATGGGGGTTCGGTTTTTGCTTTTTTTAATTCTGGCACTAATTGGAGAAGAAAACCTGCTACACGCAGTGCAATTTCTCATCTGGGAAATACCATAAAATGCTCGGTCCAATGAAGCTCTGACCCGTTCCTGAGGGAGGCTGAGAGGTGTCAGTTACAGTTGCCATTACTGTGAGTTAAGGGATTCAGCTGGGATGGCTCTAAAAGAACTTTGATACTGCTTTCTGTTAGTCTTCAAAATATAGAGGAATTGAGTATTTCTATTTTACTCTGTTAGCTGAAATCTCAGCTTGTATCCAGATCTGTACTTTGAAATATGATTCCATCTCTGTCAGCATGTAAGTAGCCCAAAAAAATTTGCAAAGTAGAATCATGTAAAATTAGTGTATAAAAGTAATACCTTGGCAACATTAGTAAATATAACTCCAAATGCTGCATTCAGACTTTCCATAGAGTCCTTGGCTGTTTTTATTAAAAAAAATTCTACTGACTAAGGACTTCATGTTACACCTCAGAATTATAAATGTAAAAGGTAGAGAGGTAGAAAGGAGATTCAAGTTTGGGCTTGTGAAGCCCCCAGCAACATTCCAGACAAAAGCTTTCAGTCATCTCTCAAGGGAATATATTTATGCTCACAAAGTCAAATGTCTTAGAAGTCTCTCTCCCATTAAAACAGGAACTCTAAATTTGAACAATAACAATGCATAAAGTCATGCTTCTCATTAAAGTGAAAAGGTAATGAGCATAATATCCAGATCTTTATTATTTCATAACACTCTTAACAAGGATACACAGAAAATCATAACTAATATTTGTGTATCTGTGCGCTTCCATGTAAATTAATAGCACACTTTTACATATTCAAGAAGTCACTCCTCATTGAAAAGTGTATCCTAACCTTCCTTTAATATGAAGAAAAAGATTTACCTGTTACCTGTTACCCAAATCTAACAGCAGTAAAAGAAGAAAACATTGAGTGTTGTTGTTTCTTGCTATCAAACTCCTGCACAATATAATTCAGGTCTTATTGACTAATTTCGTTGCATGACTAGGCAATAAATCTCTCTTTTTTTCTTAAACAGAATTTTTTCTTTGAAAATTGCAGATTACGTTACAGTCAAACTGCTTTATGAAATTGTGCTTGAGTTATTTAGCATGAAAAAAATGAAGAAACCTAACATTTTATTTTTAAAAATCAAAATTGTTACATCATTACTTACAAGAAATGATCACACTATATTTTTTTATGTGAAAATCAACTTTAATTTTTCTTTAATTGCACAACTCAGACAGAAAAATAATTTTTCAGTCATCTCAATCCACAATGTTTTTAGCGTCCTTAAACAAACTTTGAATTTGCCAACATTTCCCAAACAAATCATTTAGATCAACCCATAAAATTGTTTGTTGTTCCCAACCTCTTTTCCCTTGCACTCTCCAGAACCAGCAGTGAATTGGAAACACAACTTTTTTGGAAACACAACTTTTTATCCACAAATCCAATTTTTTGACAGATTAACATACTGTGAATCATTTCAGAGCTCTCTGATTGATAGTATCCCCATTTAGAGTTTTAGAGACTGACAGAAACATGGCAGCATTGATGAATACAGACTCAAGATCTGTTATCCTTGGTTGTATAAATTAATGAAGTTACATTTGATTTATACCACCTGAGAACAACCCACAATTTTTTGTGTCGTAATTACTACAAATATGCTTTATTAAGTAGAGGCACACTGTTGATAAAGTAAACTTTTGTGAAAAACTTTGGCATCTGGACAAGATGAGACAGTCATTACTGAAAAAGGGTGACATATGGACATTTTAATGGTATGCACATCCATGTGTGTTGAGGAAATCAAAGAATAAGTAAAGGGAAAATCACAGAAAGAGGTTTAAAGTTAAAAAAAAAAAATCCAGTAAATTGACTTGATAGTCTAGGCTTATGAGGCTATAAAACAGCACTGTAGTTATTTTGCTTCTCTGTGATGCCCAGTTACACTGCTGAAGAGCCACAGATGTTCCTGTGACTAAATTTATTGTCTAAATTATACCAATCACCTGTCTGTAAATTAATGCATATATAAATATGTATAATGAACTAATTTTTACTTATATACAGCTAAGCTATTTTCCTGTTCCTATGTTCAGTAGAATAAACAGGTTCATAAAATGATTAAACATATTGCAACACAAACTGCCTGTGTAGCCCTCATACCTGACACATCACATCAAAAACTCTTGTTATGGAAAGGTCCAAGATTCCCATCTTCATAGCTAAGGAGAAAAGCTGTATCTTGTGCTAAATACAAAGGTTCTGTAACTGAAACAAAGCAACCACTTGTATCCTTTATACACAGGATCCTGTAACACGTACACCTATCACAGGCTAAATGAGAGGAGACTAAATCTCTTTTTTAAAGGCTTGTAGCTGAGAACTTTCTGGTCTGGAAGAACACCAAGAAATTACCACTTTAGGATCCGCTGAAGGAAGAGCACATAATTGGAAATGAGCAGTAGTTAAAAGTCAGCCCCGCATTGAATGACACTGTCCCTTAGCAAATACATGTAAATATGCTCTGACTGAACATTTATACACTTGAGGTTTGACTTAAGTAAAAAAACTATTATGGGGTGCTGAGTTTTTCTGGAATACTAGAAGACACTTTTTCTTATTTAAATATTAAAATAACTATTATTGGGTCTAACATATTTTAAGTGTATTTCTATGGCCTCCTGCCACAGCCCTTAATAGTCAAATACATTTTTAAGGATTAGTTAAAACATTTTGTGCTTTTATTTACATACTCAAAGATACTTATTTCCTACATTCTCATAAACATTAGTTAAAAAAAAAAGAATGTTCATTATAACATGGTTTTCAACAGGATGCCAATGACCTGGAGCTCAATGGGTTAACCTTAAAGCTGCTCTCCCTTTGGTAACAGATAAAATCCTAAACATTCAAAGGTCAGAGATTTGGTTTCATATTACATGTATTTTAAATACTGTTCTTAATTAAAGGGCTGTAATGGTCATTGCTCAGCTCAAGATTTCCTAATAACTTTGCTTCTAACTTCTCTATATTTTTATTTTAAAATTTCAAAGTTTTCATGTTTTGATTTCTAGATATTAATATCCCTGCAGAAAACTGGAAGGTAACAACTGAGTGAGTCTGAATCTGGGGAAATCTAAGTGAAAGGCACTGGGGCACCAATTACTGCCCCGTGGTCCTGGGAGCTGGTCTCCACTAGCTCAGACCTTAGCACTACTAGCCTCTGTTCTCTTAGGGATTGGACTTCAAGATAACAAACTTTAAGCTCTCTCCTCCCCTCTCATATATCTCTCAATTTAGGGGAAAAGTAGGGTGTCTGATAAAAGAGCATTATCATTTTGGAGAGTTCTGTCCCATGAAAAACTTTCTGATAACAACTTAATCAGAGCATGGGACTTCCATTGTTGGCCAAACACAGAGGAACCGAATGCCGTTGTCCCCTTCAAAGGGTAGAAACAAACGACAACCAATGCAGAGCAGACTACAGAAGAGGAGATCAGAGCATGCCTCTGCCACATACAGCCTGTCAGGTTGTTTATCTAGCTCACTCTCTCCTGCTCTCTTATCCAGGAAACCCTGAACGCTGCAAAGAAACTGACTGCAAGTTAGATGTTCAGCACACAAGAGCACACCCCAACCCTCCATTAGTCTCCAGCAGCCACCCTCCTCTGGCAGCCCCTCCATGACACAGGACAAAAGTGCAGGCATGTCCAGAACGTACAACAGATCCATGCACATCCCATTATGTGATGAGAAAGATGTACACTTCTGCCTAAAAAAAAAGAAACTGTAGTGAAGTGAGCTGCACACAAGACTTCCCTTCCTAACATCACTTTCCTTTTCTTGACAGCCATGGTAGCATGTCATACCCTGCCCTTGGCTTGCCAGTTCTATGCCCACAGAGCCCAGGGAAGTGCACAGGGACAAATGCTGAAGGTAATCACAACAAGCAATCCCCTTCCGCTAAGTGCAAGATTCCCTTTAGGATCTCTTACAATCATCTGTGGCATTACCCTAAATTACTTTGCCTCCAGCGTATTGCACAGCATACTGAGGTGCTCAATGAAGGCTGTAACCGGGCTGTAAAGCTTCTTGCTGAAGAGGGCTGCAGTAAACACTGTAGGAAATTTTCATGCCACAGTGCTTTCCAGTTAGCTGCTCCCTTCTGCCTGCAAATTATATACAATAAAGAGCACTAGAAATTCTAAACAAACTATGTAGCAACTTCTTCCCCTCATCCCCCGTGTTATCCCTGAGAGCGTGCTTTCTTTGAGGCAGATGGAAAGAGCTGACAATGTAGGTTTTGTCATCAGGCCTTTGAGTAGTTACGCCATGGGCCATGTGGCCTGCAGAAGTCAAGGGGCTTGGAGAATACTGGGATATACCTGAGGTGCTCACAACAATTGGGCTTGAGAGAATCTCTCTAGGATACTTAAAGAAATTACTGAAGCAATCTCCAATCTGTCATTTTCTTTGAGAATTACGGAGGGTGGGTGAGATGACAGAAACTCAGTGTTTGAGCTGAGAAGTACAGAATAAAGGGGAGCTGATAAATTATAAACAAGTCAACTCAATTTAATTCCCTGGAAAAAATCTGTGAGAAATAAAACCCGCTAACTGTAAGCGCCCATAAAATAATCAGGGCAACAGTAGCAGACAATACAGATCTGTCAAGACAAAAATCTTGTCAAAGCCCTCTAATTTTCTTCTACAAACAGGCTTTGAGAATGGGAGAAGTGGTAACTGTGATTTAACTTAGCTTTACTAAGGTTTTTGACACTGACCCCTTTGACATACCAATAATAAGCTAGGAAAATCCCATCTAGAAGAAACTGTTATAAGGCATGTACAAAATTGTTTGGAAAACTGTACTCAGTAGTTCTCACTGGCCAGGTTATGGGATTTATTGACTGGGAATCTGCAAAAATCTTTCCCAAGGCTGGTTTCAATCTGTATTTTCACGAACAAAGTGGATGATGAGATTGAGACATTATATTCAGAGATAACAACAAGCTGGGAAATGTTGGGAAAGGATTACAGTTCAGAAAAGATGTTGACACCCTGGAAAAGGGTTTGAAAAGGTAGGATGAAGTATAACAGGGGTTGCTGCAATGTCCTTCATTTATGACAGAATAAACACCTGCACAAACATAGGATGAGTTGCTAATGGGGTGGCAGTAATTATACAAGGAACCTGGAGTGGTGACAGTGGATCTCATATTTAACATAAGATGATGAAGTTATAATGCCGCATATTACAATAAACCAATGAAGTTATAAAAAGAGCAAGTATTGTACTTGTTGGCATAAACGTGAAGGAAGTTTGCAAATCACATCAATAATTCTAAAGTTTTGCTGGAGCACTACATCCACTTTTGGACATAGGTCCATGTGAAGAGATTCCAGAGAAGACCATGAATGTGATCAGAGATCTAGAAAACACACGCAAAGAGAAAAGATTAAAGTCATGGTGCTGTTTCAAGAAAACAGAGGGAATGACAGTCTCTAATACATAAAGACAAGTACAAAAGGGAATAAAACATTCCTATGTGCACTGTGAACTGGACAGGAAGTAGTGGGCTAAAGTTGCAGCAAGGAAGATTTATATAATACTTCACAGAAATTTTCCACTGGTAGGGAAAATTAAGCATTCCATTTACATATGGAGGCTGCAGGATCTCCGCCATGGGAGACTGGCACTGGGATGCAGTGGATGAAGCCCCTGTGCTCTTTTTGAGCGTTCCATTACTTCGCCTAAGCGCAGAGTGCGCAAGCATTCCTTGCTCATTCACTGACCTCTTCCTTCTTCCACAGTGACTATCCATAATAGATGTAGCAGCAGCTTTCATTCAAAATATTTGTTGTCATACAGTAAACTTCCAGATGCTGTTGTTTACCATTAAGGAAAATGGTTACCGTTAATACAAACAGTTCACAACAGTCCCTTCATGAATAAACTTCACCACACTTTCTCCCCAAAGAAATGTAAATATTCAAGCGCAGCCATAGAAACACATATGTTCAGAGTTCAAAATGAAAAAGGAAGATTTCCTTTCCTTGACTCTGTCAAGGAGAATTGCACCAGACTATTAGCCCTTAATTGCAAAAATATTTCTGACAAGTCACTTTTTGCCTCTGGAAGGCAGTAAATTCTGAAATTTCACAATCTTGCAAATCCTCTCTCTAGCTTTTAGCTGCAGAAAGCATAATTAAAATACGCAGATTTCCTTCACCAAAATTGTTTATTGAAAGCATCTTCAGATTTATTTCTAAACATGAACAGTGTACAGCTATGAGTCTAACAGAGCAGGAATAATGTAAGTACTAACACTTAAAAATCTTTCCGGAAATATTATCACCAGCATGCTTAAAACAACCCCTATAGTAACTGCTGCACCAAATACTTAGGTAACAGCCAACACAGGTAACACTGCCTATTATATATTTGGTTTTTTGGCTGTTGATTTAAACATTGCTGTTCAGAATTTTTTTAATTTATAAGCAAATTATTCTTAAATAACAAATATGTTAAAACTATTTTAGAGCTTCTTACATACTCCAAAACATCTTAATCTCTATCAGCCTTACATTCACTCCTCGAGCTTGAGCAGTCTGCATTCAGTATAAATGTCTTAATACGATGCTGGGCATCAAACCATGAATCTCTAACAACGAAAATATCAGGATTATCACCTGGTAATTACATACATCCTTCAAAACTGGAAAATGCTTCTTTTGATTGATGACATAATCATTAACGTCATCATAAGGGAGCATTACAGACCACTTTTGTTTAAAGCTTCCCTTTTAATTTCCATACCACAGTTGCCAATAGTTACCTATGTGTGAAAGTATCAGAACCATTTCAAAGCCCTGAAATGACAAAGTTTCTCACTTTTGTGAAATGTAATTTTAAGGTGTTACAGATAAAACAATATATAAATACTCTAAAACTTAAAACCACCATGCACTGAATGCGCAAGGCAGATTAGATTATTGCTTTGTGCCCCTACAGCCAGACTACTAAACACAAAACAGTAAAGAATTTTAGTAGAGATGTGGGACATTTCAAAAATGTTCCCAAACCCTCAAGAAACCTAAGTTAATAAACTGTGCCTAGCCTAATTACATTCATTCTTCCCAAAGCAATTTGGGGGATGGGGAGAAGGTGGAGTGTGAATGTTTAAATGTGCAAGTCACTTTTATACACTGTATCAATTAATGGTTGCAAACATAGCATAGAACCACCACCACATATCGTCACAACTCTGCTAAAATTTCCTAAAACTGCTCTCCCCGCTCCAACCTCAAGTTGGAGTCAATGCAGTATAGTAATACAGCAATCCTTTCAAGTTTGGCATAAGGTTGCAGTGAAATATGTAAGCTATTCACAAATACTGTCCAAAAACAGACAGCAAGCACAGTTTGTGAGCTAGAAGAAGATTTAGGGTTCACCTGGTACAGACCTAATGGAAGAAGAAATTGTTTGTGTTGAAATAGCAGAGGTAGCTTTACTAACTGTAAAGAATCCAAGGGGGAAAGAAGGGGAAGCTTCAGCAAAATACTATTGTGAAAAATAATGAATCACACTCACAGGCTTTAAATATAAATTACCTCTCTTTTAGCCAAAAAGCAGCTGTACAAAAGCTGATGTTAACCATTATCCATTTTCCACTGAAACCATTCTGTACTGGCTCAAATACTTTAAAACTATATATACATACAAGCTTTCAGCAGCTCACCATCCCCCTTTCTGAATTACTGCCTGCTCTTCTGGTGAAAATGAGCTAGCATAAGTCATTTAAGCAGCCTTCTCAGTGTACTGCCCAATCCACACTGAATAATTAAGGATTTGAAAAAAAAAAAATCCACTGCCTTACTGTTCTTAAAGAGAAACACAAGAGGGCTTTAGACTGTTATTCAATACCCAGATTAATAAAAACAACTAAATATCCCTCCACACTCAATATTCTATTATTTGGCATTCTCCTAAATTCTGAAATACTCTGCAGTGAAATAGGAGTATAGACATGAACTGGCACCCTATTATCACAAGGGAACAACATAAATTGTAGTACAATGATTGTGTCTTTAAAGGAAAACAGAGAAAAGTCCAAAGAAAAACACAGCAGTTCTGAAGTTGCATTAGCTCCCATTCTTCTGGAATTAATAATTACTGGACAAAAGAAGATACCAAGCAAATGAACTATTCAGATAGATTCTGGGAGGAAGGAGATTACTGATGAAATAAATATTTTAAATTTTGTGGCTTTCCAAAAGACCAGTGAGCCTCAGTTGCAATGTGCCAGAGAACACTGACCCTACAAGCATTCACACTAGATAAACCCTACATATGCTAGCACTTCAGATGTTCCAAAGCTTACTGCCTGTGTATTGACCGGCTTACACACAACACAAATGCAGAGCAAAATCATATACTAAAATAATAGCATATTCTGTGAACTCCATGAAAGAATGCAAGAGAATTCAAAACATATGGAGGTATTTTCCTTGACTACGGACAGTACTGAAAAGGAAGACAGACAACTGAAGACATTACAACTGAAGACATTACAACTGAAAATTGCTGCATACTCCTATCTGCCACAAACATACTCCATGATACTTAGCAAGTTAGAACATTTACAGTGCATATTATGACCTGATCCAGAATTTTGCATTTCCTTGGGTTACATAGATGCATCAGTAGAACTGTTTCAGTTCTTCCATTATGAAAGACAGTCCTGATCCTGATGAGAACTACATCCACACTTTAAGTTATGCCACTAAGTAAATAGAGTAGATAGCAAAGCTTGTTATTAGAGGTAGAAGAACAGTAATACACCACCCTGGTGGTTTAGCAGGTATTTCCTTAGACCAAACTAGATTTCTAACAGTGAGCTTTAGCTACAGATTTCAGTCCCTATATGCTACTTGTACAGCACAGAAGAGTCATACCTGGGCCATCTCTCCATTTCAAAATAAAAATAGCTAGCAAGCTAATTCATAGTACTGAAACCAATTATTTTGGTTTTCAAAGAAAAGATGAGAACACAGATGGAAGGACCTGTAGACGGACCTACCTGTATATACTCCAGAAACAAATACAACTGGTAGATAATCAGATGCACAGGTATAGATACTTAACTGTATTTTACAATACATATAGGTACCTAAACTACTTTATCTTCTAAATATTTTCCATCTCCCTTAAATCTACAGTCTGTATGTGTTTAAACTGGATTGTTTTACTGATGCTTCAAGTCCATTTTTGTTTGCAGACATCTCTAAGTATGAGGACATGATCCCATTCTGCAATGAGCAGTAAATTTAGAGTCACAGAAAGTTCCCACAGAATCTATTTAGCCTTGGCTGGAAGTCCTTCAGAAGACAATAAGGATGGCTCATGGGAATGAAATGTGAATGAAACATGTATTTCAACTGGGCTAACCATGTTAGAAGATAATTGGAGTCAAAAAATAATTCTTGATCTAATATTTCATTTCCACTGAAAGACAATCACTTCCATTTTGATGGTGATTGTGGACAGAAGAGTGATGGCACTGGTATGTGTGGTTTGGCACAACATACCAGTACTAGAAATAGGAAGAAGAATGCATGCTGGTTTTATATGTGATTCACTGTGCTCAGTTTAGAATTGATTAGCTAACAAAAAAGATGAGCAATTATCAATATTTTTCTTTTGTATTTACACTGAAAGCATTTGAGATGGGTTCAGAATCATTTTCAAAAGGCTTACATCATTAGTAAGATAGAATGCCTTCACACCAGAGTTTTCACCAAAAACTCATACATAGCTATGAGTTAAATTAATCATGACATTTAATGTCTCCTTTAATAGCATCAAGAATGATGATTAGAACAGAATAAGCAGAGTCCTGATTTTTATGCAATCAAATGTTCATTCAGTTTCTCCATTTTAAGCACTGGACTACACATAGAAAAATCATCTATTTATTTTAGGCAGGAGGATTCATATCAGATCCTGCCACAGCTATAACTTGCTTCATTGTATTGAACAAGTTACTAATCAACCATATTCTATAAGCTCCAAACTGCAAAATGAGGAGAAAACTTTCCTTTCTCATGGAAGTAATATGGGAATAAAATCCACTGACTGCTGAGATGTTCACATAGTACTTTGATCAGAGTCAAACCAGTGCCC
Source organism: Apteryx mantelli (assembly GCF_036417845.1). Lineage (NCBI taxonomy): Eukaryota > Metazoa > Chordata > Aves > Apterygiformes > Apterygidae > Apteryx > Apteryx mantelli. The sequence continues at coordinate 18,104,385 of NC_089992.1, forward strand.
AGTAAGTAAAGTCTGCTGCCCCTCCAAGACTGGGTAGTATCATACTTGACAAGATGCCTCTTTGATCAAAGCAGGTTTATGTGCAGAGTGAAATGGCACACAGACTGAGAAAGCTTGACAGAATCGACCTCCAAGTCTTCACAACAGGAGTAGCTTTTGAAAGCAAGAATTCCTGAGGAGTACGGCACACAAATCTTCATCTTCACAGAGCAGACACAGCATCAGCTCTATCTGCAGCTCTTTTAGTCAGGGAAAACTAAACCCATAGTTTGGATATTACTGGAAGTATAATCTGACCTCATTTTAAACTGGATTTTATCCAGTGTTCCTGCAATGTCCCCAGGAGACTTGATCCAGTGATGACTTCTAAACTGATTTTCACAGAACAAATTCAGCATTTTTCAAATATCTCCTTTAATTTGCCAGTGACTAATATACAGTGTTTCCATCAAGATAAGGTTTTATTCAAGCAAAGAAAATGAAAACTTCTCATTTATTAAATTCAGCTTCTTTCTGCATATGCTGCATCTTCTCTCTTCACTGCTCCCACCCCAAAAGAAAACAGAACTCAAGTCCCAGAAGAGCTAAACGTGTCAACTCAGTTAACCACAAGAACCTTCAATCTTGCCAAATGCAGTTTTATTCAGCAAAAGCTGTTGTCCCCAGACAACAGGACCTTTGACATTTTAAAGTTAAACTTTCTAACTTAGCTATTACCATTTGGAGAATGTTTTAAACTTTTCTTTAACATGAGGACTCTGTAAACTTGCTAGAGAAATGACTGAAAATATTTTTCTAGATAATACCCACTGATTTGAACAGGAGCTACTTGAATTCCTCTGTGGTAGATAATCCTCACAGCAAGCTTACATACATACATGAAAACAAACATACCATTTGTGACTTACTCAGATTCATACATGCTTAAGTATTTAAATATTGCATTACCGAACTAATAACTAGTGAACCTGTACAATACCTGAAGGAATGCAGTATTTCTTAATGTTTCATTTTCCTCCCACTTTCCCTATGCCCTTTCACTGGAACAGGAAGATAGTCCCTACGTACATCTCCCTTGTGCTGCCAAAAAGGCTATACATTGCCAAGATACTTCATCTAGTCACCACCCTCAATAAAAAAGTCCTTAGGTAATGCTTCAAAGACCTGATTTTAAACTCTCTTGCTTCCTATGCAGATTCAATGCAAAGCAAAACAGTTAGGCACAGCCCTGTCATTCTCTACACAATAGGAGAGAAGAGACAAACCACGAATCACTCACTCCACCCCATTCCCCAAAGTGAGTAGCAGTAGCCAAAGGAATTCTGTAATTCCAATTTATGCCAGTCAGGACACTAAATACATGCAGAGTGATCTTACTGGATTCCCTCCAAATTTCAGTGCAGCAACAATCTCAATATTGTTTGAAAACAAATTAGAGATTGAATGTTCTGCAATAAAATTTCTGTCAATGACGTTAACAAAAATATTAAATTTCAGCAGTATGCTGACTTTTAAAAAATGGACATCTGTTTACATTTAGGATCTTCATGTGACTGTATTCAGCAACAATGAAAGGATGAGAGCATTCCTTCCCCTACATCCCTCCAAAACTGGTGATAAATATCATGCTGATTAAATTGGGAAATTAGCAGCGAACAAAATCAAATCATGCAGTCCTTGTTCAAGGAAAACACTTCCGCTGAAGTCAAAGGGAAGAACCTAATTAAAATTATTTGACATTCATAAGGAAGGCTGGATTTGGCACAGGACCTGTAAGGGATCCTAGACTGTCCCTCAATGCCTCTCCATCCTTGTCTTCTGCAACTTCCCTGTTGCTGGGGCTTAGCCAACTACACCACATTGTATGGTTGTTCTGAAGTGTGTCAAAGCAGAATCTTCCTAGAGTCAAGAAAGTCTGTTTTCACATGTGAATTACAGAAAATTTAAACCACATGGATGAAAATGCTAACATACCGATTCATGGTACCACCTGATTCTCCTCACCCCAGCAGACAAGGCAGTAGCAGATGGCTGCTGTGGCTGCCATTCAAATCTCCAGACTTAATGTTGCAACGCCACTGTCACTGGAAGTTTAGCAAAACATGCTAACTGGAGCAACTGTGCAACACTTAAATACCACCTGTGTTTTGTGTAGATAATTCCTGGTTTACTATTTGAAATTCAGACCAGCCCACTTTCAGTGAGACCCACCCCCAAAACAGCTATAGTTTTCTACTAGGATTTACACCCTCTGGCCACAATTACCAGCAGTCCTGTTGCCTAATTTTGGGGGAGTTCCTTACCAACCATCTGAACACTCACAGCTGGCAAAGGAAACTAGAAATCCTCAGCCTCGAGATGCTGGGTTTTCACTGCTGTAACACACTTCAGTGGATGATGGATTATTTTTGTGCTAATAGGAAATTTTAAAGAAACATTTGATGTCATTGGGAACAGTGATAGCCAGTTTCCTCACAGCACTGAAGGCTATTTCAAGTCAGATACAAGACTATTTAAAGAGTGCTTGGACTAGGAAATGAGGAAGAGACATGGACAGATGCGGAGGATTAGGTCTGTCTGGGAACAAATGAAAAGTATGAACATTGCCTGTCATTGCCATTAAGAAATCGGTGTTGGCATATTTATAGCTACTGACCTCTTATTTTCCATGATAATTTTTTGTTTGGTTTTTTTTTGTGGAGTTATGTAGGTACAGTTTGCACATTTTTATAATAATCTGACTATATTATACATTAAAATTGTGTATTTTTCACAAGTAGCAATAAAATAATTACTGATTACAAACTGAACTAGTGCAGACAGCTTAGCACTATCTCAAATAAAGTACTTTTGGAAATGAATAAGATTTTCATGTAGTTGAAATTTCAGAAAATGAAGAAAAACATGGTCAGATCACATTTTTTGTCCTGTTATGCAAGTATGAATCTGGACTATTTCAGCTGAAGATTTGAAGTGTTTGAGCAAAGGTTAAGAAGGTTAAGAATCTGGTTCCACAATCTCAAAGCAATGTGAGTAAATTAAATTATACTTCATAATCAACCCTATACATTAAATACATAGCACAGGTTAAAAAGCAACTAATAACAATGAAAAATTGTAGGTGCTCTTACAATAATTTTTGATTTATTGCTTTCCTAGATTACCATATGAACAAGTTATATATAAACAAGCTCCACAGAAATCTGTTCATTCACTATCCCTCTTTAAAGCCATCTTTTCTAACAGAACTAGAAAGGTAAATGCAATCATTTTCCTTAGTTATAAAAATGCTAGGTACATACTCCCGGTCTGGGAATATATATTCCCAGTCAACTAGACAATGCACGCTAATATCATGCTGTCAAAAAAGGCTTTATTCCATTGTACTACCACTTAGTTAAAATTGTTAACACTTCCATAATTCCATTTTCAGAGATTTATGTTAATGACCTGCCACATTTAGTTGCTGGATGGCAGACACTACACAAAATTAACCATCTGCGTCACCACCATTCCCCCATGAATGACCAGCACTGCCACTGTGACCACATGGGACCACAACCTCACACAAACATTTTGCCTCTCCAGAAGAGGTGCATCTCTGGGCATTACAGAAGCATTAACTTCCACCATCACATTAGAAAGGGTGGAATGGCAAAATTCCCATTGCCTTTCATCTTTTAGACACATGACATTGAAGGAATTATATTTTACAGGTAGGACTAACAAAAGTCACACCAAGCAGTTTGTTTTTGTATTGTAAGACACGAGAACTTTTTGTGATAATTAACAGCTGTCCTAATTCTTCTTTAATATACTATTAACAGTAGAGCCACCCGTATTATAAGCATATACAGTCAATTTTACAGGCAAGACACCTGCAAAATCTCCAAATGTTGTTTATTAAAAATGGAATTTCCTGGTGCATTGGGCAGTATATGGGCAGTAAAAGCAGAGACAGAATCAACAACATACACCTTTGCAAGGTCTAGTATCAGTTATGCTCAACTTATTTATAGGCTGAATGTTTGAACCGGATAGGTGAGAAATATAGACTTAGGGAAATAGCCTTTGTTCTAATTTTACTTTAATACGAACTTGTAACAATTGTTGTGTTAGTTGCACTTTAGTTTTCACACTTTACGCTTCTCCCTGGGATGTTGTTACATGATTGTCATTAGCACTGAAGCCAGCGTCAGAAGTTTCCATCACATCACCTCCTTCACCCCCTCCTCTTGGCACTTGTTCCTGCCCTAGCATTGCTCTTTGCAGCCCCCTCAGCTGTGTCATCAGCCATGTTTGTGAGGCCACTGACATGATCAAGGTTAAAATAAATCTCTTCCTTGGAGGATTATTAACTCAGATTGTTTAAATTGCTCAGTTTACAGGACAGCCTGGCAAACAGCTGCATTCACACAATTTCTGGAGGCTCTGAACTGCAGGGGGAGGTAGGAATAAGCATCTGGGGACAGGACCTTCTTAGTCTGCCAGATCCAATGAACTAGGTAATCACACTTCAAGGAAGAAGAATGGGTAGAAACCTTACAGTAGATCAAAGACTGGGATTTTCTTCCTACCTGGCTAACATGAAGTAAAATGGTCCTTCAGAAAGTGAACGAGGCAATTCTGAGGAAAACACCTTTTACAAAAAAATGGAAAACTTCAGCCATCAGTCATTAACTCGCAGCAAATACAAAAGAAAATAAGAAGCTGATACTACTTCACGATAGTGGTTGTGATTCTTATCTCTTCCCTCAGCCTCAGAAAGGTAATTTTAAGCATAAAATAGCAGCAACAGTCCTATTGGCTCTGACAATCAGTGCTGATGGATTTGCTATTTGGCAGAGCCTACCTTCTTAGATTTCAGTTTTGGACACTGTACTGTGGGACTGCCTTCTCCTGATGCTCAGCTGAAGTAGTCATGCTTAGCTAGTGCATAACCAGGGACCATTAACTAAGAGCAAACACAGGAAAGAGCGTAACAAGCCAACAAGACAGCAGTAAAGCTTATTCTTTTCATTTAGCTTTTGCCAGTTCCCTCTCTGAAATGCCTATCGAGACTTTTTTTTTTTTGGTAAATCAGAATAGAGCACTTCACTTTTCAGATCACTAGTACCAATAAATAGGGTCTGATTATGCCTCTTTCATGCAAACCATAACTCCTATTATTCCATTAACTAAAGTTCAGATTTGCAAATCAAAAAATATTTCCAGTCAGTTAGCAAGTCTGTAGGTATTTTTGGAGACGGCTGAGTGTATGGGTTAGTCACAATTTGCAAGTTCTGTTTTTCTATACTAGCCTGTAGAACCCACATCTGGTTACTGGGAGCAGTCAACATAAAATCCTAAAGTAAACAGAGCTCTGATTTATTTGCTGCTTCGTTTTTAGACTCTGATTCTGCAAACATATTTAGACATGCTTACTTCAAAAACATTAACAGTCCCTCATTTATTCTGAATATTTACCTGACTAAAGTGAAGTATGGAGGAGGGTAACAAGAAACATTTACTTTCAGGCTCTTTTTTTCACGGTCGAGATGTTGGAAGGCTCAGTTTTCTTCTCTTTGGTAGACTGCTGTAGAAATTGCAGCTAAGTTGAGTATAGTGTTTGAGCTTGCTTTTTGCCTGTTTCCATTTACTGAAGCATACAGACATCAAGTTGACTGTCCAAGGTCATACACGGAGCAAGTGGCCCCACTAGGATTAGAGCCCAAAATCCACTCCCTCATGTCCCTGCAGTTCTTTATGCTAAATCACATGGCAAAGTTAAATCTTCCTCCCTGAAAGCTTGCTCAATTTCTCCCCGATTCTTCTGTTTTACCATCTCTTTATTGCTTTTCTACAGTTGGAATCCAATGGATGGCTTTTTTTTTCTTCTACTTTATTTCTCAAGAGAAATAAATAAAAGAATTATTGCATACTTAAAAAATATCTTTTCTGAGTGTTTGTTTAGTTTCTTTTCTTTAAGAACTCCCCCTTTGCAACAGCTTTTTGAAAGTCTGAAAATAAACGGCTTTTTTCTACCAATCATTTTCTTTTGAAAAACTCTGTTTTTTTTTCTTGCACTGAATTTATTCAGTTTTCTTAGTTGTGGACCATCTTCATTATGGTAGGCTAGGCTGGGATTGGCAACTTCTACTGCAGGAAGGACAAGGGCTGTAACCTGTGTTAAAAAATGATCCATTTTATACAGCTCCTAAAAGGGCAGGATATCTGCATTACCAGGATACCTACATTATAACAGTTCCCAAGCACTTCCTGACAAGATAGGCATTTTGCAGAACGTTTACTGCTTGTAGCTTATGTACTGAGACTGTGACCCCTTCATCACTTATATGCAGGTCATTCATCTTGCAGAAGTTTTTATGCCTTTATTTGAATTGATTCCTTCAAGAAAATATATGGATGCACAGGAAAATACATGGCACAATAACCATAAGATTGCCATTAGGATATGTATTAGGATAGTGTGCTGGGCTATGCTCCATACCCCAGGTTTCACATCTACAAGCCAAAAGGCTCAAATTGTCTCACCCCTTCCACTACCATGTGTGCTGACTGACTTGCAGCTGGCACATAGGGGCTGATACTTTTTAAACTACAAAGCTGTATCTCTTATACACACCCTGTGAAGTCATGTCTTGACCAGAAGGGTTTCAAGAGCAGAACACATCTCTGCCACTATCCATGCTCCCCAAACCATTAATTTGAATGAGACAGCCTTCTCTGGCTGCACAACACAACCTTTCAGATCAAAATGACAGGAAACACCAAAGGACTTGGCAAGGGCTTATTCTGCTCTGCTCTTCCCTCAATTCTCTTCTATCACATGAACCTGAAGGTAGTAGAGCACACTTCATAGTCAGATGACTATTTAACAGAAAAATACTACAGTCTTTGAAGTAAATGAATGCTGATCTGTCTTCACACCAGAAATGTTCATAGGTAACCTAGCAATTCAGTAAGCATTTCCAGCCCACGGGAAATACTTCCAAATTCAGAACAAGTGAGGCAACTGTTGGAAGAAGCAGCAATGAGCGATTTACATCTTTCTGTGAGGTAAACTTGTCATTTCAACTTGTGATTTATTGAAAGTATTATAGGCAAGCTATTAAAATCTCCAGTCCCTGGATCTAAAACATCATCATATTCAGCAGAGATTCCACATGCTCATTAACTTAAATCTGTGTAGCCTTCTAGATAATATCTGAATGAATTCCTGGTAATTTTAGCCATACCAATATAAAGTGAAAGGTTAAAAAGATGCAGTAAGATAGTGGTACGCATGACATAATCCTCAAGAAATACTATGAAAAGGACATCTTGAACAATAGGGGATTATTCTTATTGTATCTGAGGGTTTTTTGTTACTCATGGCAAATAAAAAACATCACTATCTCCTTCCTTCAATTTACTGATAGCTTCTATTTTCTCTTACATGCAAATGAATGGATAAGATTTTCCTTGTCTTGATCACTACACACACAGGAATTATTTGTGTGTATGCAGGAACTAATTAGCAGTGCTTCACAAACCACTTTCAGGAACTATATTTTCCCAAAGAAGAAACAGATCTGACTGCACTGTCAAGTTCCATTTCCCAAGGCTAGCTGAAGACAGAGTACCTTTCCGAGGGGTAAGCAAGCTTGAAATACAGAGCTTTGTGTGGCTCATAGGAAACCTACAGGAAGAATCCTCCCCCAGAGGTTAGATCAGGTCCCCAGTGGGATCACCCGAGGGTCTCCTTCCCCCAGCACCTCTCTGACTCCCTATGCCAGGGCATGCGTATGTGCAGGTAGGTGCTGATGCTCTCACGTGCCAAAGCTGGTCAGACGCAAGCCAGGTCTCTCTCCCAAGCTGTACAGCAACATTAGCATGATGACGTGGTGACGAATATGCCTCCCTGTATTTTCACTAGACAGTCCACTAAGGTGAAAGCAGCTTTTTAGTAAAATACAAAGGCATAGTAAACATATTAAAAATGAAAGTGTTTTGAGATACATCAGCTTCCTGCTTATAAGGCTGTCTTTGAAAATAACTGATTAATCATGTTCTTAAAAATCTGATATTGTGAGATACAAAAAAAGAATGGTTGGGAAAAAACTCATGCTTCAGGCAGATTTTTCAAGCTTAAGTATTTAAGCATAAAATTTAGGAACAGCTTAGGAACTATAAACCTGAAAGAAATAGCTTGTATTCTACAGCTAAGATGGTGTATTTACTGTTTATGGACTTTCAAATGAATTCATCTTTAGAAATAACTACAATTCAAAATATTGCAGCTAACGCAACTACACTTTTGACAATTTCTTAAATAGGCCTGAACATTCTTTATTACCTGAAATATCTTCATTAATTGAAAAATATATTTTAAACTTCTAACTAGATGGCAAACACAAAGTAAATGGAGTAACTTATTCTAGAAATCTCCATAACATAGGTCTTGCACTTAAATTCAGATTCTGTAGAGTTATGAAGGATTAATCAGATCTCATGATAGCTCTTTGCTTTTAGACCATTACATTCATAAAATTTAAATTTCTACTCCACTGTAATAATTTTAAATGCATCTGTAAATAATATGAATACAGAAATAATAACTGAGAACCACTTAGATTGTTTTAATGTTTTAATGAAGGCCTGTATTGCTCTCTCTATGTTGGTAAGCTCTTTTTATCTTGCAAAAAGGAATGTTTGGAGGTTAGATGAAGGCAAGAATTCAAAACCTGATCATTAGAAAAAGATCTACTTCCTATTTGTCTTTCACATATATAATTTAAATCACTACAAAGAACTCTAGTGTTTCTATGCGTTATTACGGCAAATGCTCTAAACTGTAGGTAGCACTGCATACAACGCTAATTTTATTTTGCCACTAGGTAATTTTACTTTTGCAAGTATGAGTTTATAAGACACAAGAAATTCGGATAGTATCAGACATAATGAGGGAAAAACAAGAAATAATCTAAATGGCCCAATTAACAGCTCTTTTGTTAATATGAGTCAAAATGTTTTCTGAGGATGGCAATATGACAAACATTTGAAGTAAAGGTTTTCAGTCATGTAGAAACTTATGTCAAGAAATTCTAAGTTCATCTTCATTTTTGTGCATTCTTACTATTCTTAAAATAGGTAGTCTTCCTTCCAGAAATGGAAATTTTTTTATGTGCTAAACTGACTTTCTTAATCTTAACAACAGCAACAACAAATTGTGTATTAAAATACAATCCAGAATAGCAGCTACTTCCATTTTACAGAAAATGCTTGGAATGTTTTGAACTCTATTGTCCTGAAACTGGAAGCTTAAACATGAAAATGTGTTTTGAAGAACAAATGCAGATCAGGTAGGACGGTCCTTCCTTACCCTCAAAATTTTATTTCAAAGTCCTTCCTAGGCTATGATCTCAGAGAGGATAATTAACCAGCATGTATTTTAAGATACTAAGTAACATCTACTGTGGCTGAAGTAAAAGCCTAAGCTCCTTATTATTGCATTTTGTCCTTAGCACATGTCACACTAATGGAGCATTTTCAGGTATGACAAGATCACATCTTAATCTCCAGTTAGCACTATCAATTTTTTTTCTTTTTTCTTTAAGGCTTTACTGGAAATTGACCCACCTCCCCTTTTGCAAGAGACAGGTACACTTTTAATTCGTTTTTCTTGAATTTCAATATATGATATATAAATGCAGAGGAATATTCTGTACAAACTTTATAGTTCTACGAGCCTTAAAATATTGTCTGTAATGTATTTTGTTCAGTTTAACTGAAAACACACTTTTAGTTTTGATTTACTTCAACAGCAGAAGAGTGAGGTGAGAAAGCAAAAAAGATAAACTGAGGGGCTGTAATTTTAAGAATTCAGTTGTTGATAGTCAGGATTAAACTAAATCAAGAATAATTCCATGTGCTGTAGCCATTTATCAGACCACTTGCATTCATAGCAGCAGCATCTAAGTACAGTAAGACCTGCTGCCCTTTTAAGACTAAGGCAGATAGATCAATTACCAAGACATGAGTGGGAAAGAGTCAAATTATTCCTGCCTAAGGAGGAGTGAATCTACAAGTAGTTTCTCTATTCCTTTGGTAGGCCACAGAGGGGGCTTCAAGGCAGTCAACTTATAATAAGAATAGGGAGTAGTTCTGCTTTGTTATTTTGGGGTTTTATGTTCAAGTAATAAATTAAGGTCTGCAGAAGAGGGGCTGCTTCAGACTCTGGGCGTGGTGTCAATTCCTCCTGGGTTAGGGAGACCGGCCAACAGTCTCCACTGGCCTCAAAACCAGAAGTGCTAAATACTTTGTTTAAAAACCACTAATAGCAAAACATACAAACCTGCTGCAAAAAAACCCTCCAGATATTACTTACTGACATGACACAGTTTGTCCCAAATGCTTGAAGCTGTTACCTATGCTCTTGGCAAAATAATTCATAAAAAAGGAAAAAAAAAAAAGAATTATCATTTTGATCAGTTTTAATAACAAGTTCCCTAAAATTTCACATAAGTGTAAATAATTAAATTATGTGGCACATCATTGCTTTTGTTTAAAGCTTTCTAATGTATAGATTTTATTAAACAGCTAAATACTAAATAGATTTTACAGGCACAACTTGAAAAGCAGATTTTTCACCCTTAGTATTAACAGGGAATTATAAACTCCCCCCTGTGAATCACTAATAAAATAATCAACTCAACATGGAAAGCAGTACGTGGAATCTAGTGATGAGGTAGGATTTTTCTATAAAATGCCCTATTCACTTTAGAAAGGGTCTTAGTGCCTGAAAAATGGGGATGCTAAAAAGTCTCAAGAGTCTTCTTCCCCTCTTTTTTCTGGAGCTTGATTTTGTTGCAAGAGATGCGTGCCACTGAATGTGGTAGTCCTACAAGAATTAGAGAGAGGTAACGTATCTCCATGTTCACCACAACAAAAACAGCATGATGCTGAAACTGCTACTGTACTTCCTGGATACACAAGCGTGCACAGAACAAAAAGCACACCACAAAGCACCGTTCCATTTCTTCCAGCAATTTGCTTGCAAAGAGAGGAAAACAGTAGCCTGTATCTATTCAGGCAAAATAATAAAGAAATCTTGTGTGGAAAAAATGTGATGCTCTCTGCATTACCTGGGCCTGTAACCCTAGGAAAGTGGGAAGAGGGCAAGCATTTTGCCCCCCTCCCCAGGATTTATCTACACAGATAAACTGATGCCCTCTAAGGGGGAGGCATGAACTTGAACCACAACAGGCAGTGATACACATTTCTAATGTGAAAAGTCTAATTCTGCATAATTTTTCTACTTCAGCTTAACATACAGAGTACACCACACTGAAGTCACTCAGAGCAAAATAAGCATTTCCAGTAGAAAGTATGTGCAGACAGGCTTTCTCTCTGTTCTAGTAAAGTAAAATGGACTCAATTATTTGTATTTGTCTGCAACTTGAGCTTCACCTTATAGTTATCTGTTTTTTATTTGATCATAATATAGTGGTATTGGCTGCAAGTCTGGGCCAAAACCCAGAGGGCTTCATGATTTCAGTGCTGCTTTCATGTTTTTCGTTGCTTTCCTTTGACTATGTAGAATGAGCGCAGGAGCTACTTTTCAAGCATTCATGTCGGCTGTTGCAGTTTCATTTGCAAAGGTACCAACCTTGAGAGATCATCCACTTCTCTGTTTAAAATCAGCTATGTTTTTATTCTAAGATACTCAATGAACCTGTTATTTCATTTACAAAGGCAAGTAACAGCCTTCATTTCCATCTAAAAACTTCAAATTCAATATGCTGATGTTTTCTTCCACATTTCCTCTTTATGAGTAGGAAAAGCTTTCTCTCAGTATCAGTGAAACCATCACCTTGTCCCTGAGATCTCTCTTCAAAACTCACATATATTGTACTCATGCATAAGAATATCCATAACAATCATATGTTTGTAACACAGGAGCAAAATAATTTGTGATCCTTCAGTGCAGTGAAGCACTGAATAGTAATACAGACATAGTCAAAGCTCACATGTATAAATAGGGTGCTCAAAATTAGGCAATAAAATTCACCCTGTAGTTTCTTAAACCACACATCAGATTGACACATGCAATTGCATCCACAGTTTCTCCAGACAGTCGGTTAGATATACCTCTACTGGGCATCACGCATGTTTCAACTCCTACAGGTTTTATCACCAGTACAACTTCCTTTACCAAAACCAGACATTAGTGCTTTCCCAGCTCTTTGAATTTTATCTTAAATCTCACAATATTTGATATTTTTCTTAAAGCTCCAGATAAAAACATGACAATATTATAGCCCTTAAAAACGTTCCTTTGATTTTCATGTGTGCACAAAAAATGTTTTTAAAAAAGTTGCCCCAGTAAAAGCCTCAAATTATAATAAATGAACAAAAAATCCCTCACCAAAACATAATTTTTGAGGCTTCATGATTTCAGTGCTGCTTTCATGTTTTCAATTATTTAATTTAACTATGTAGACTGCAACTAGACAAGTTAGGTAGAGCATAACTACCAATAGTTTGCCCAACCGATAATTTTTTTATACCAGAATTTAGTATAATATTTTGAGAGGAAAGTAAACAAACCCAGAAAACAGAGAATTGTAGTTTTCTTCAAATAGTTGATACTATCAGTATATGTTTCATAATAAATATTTTCATTTTTTGTTTAGCAGCTTAGTCAAGATTTTGCAGGCTTCTTTACAAAATTGATTTCTTGGTGGAGAAAATAAGGAGGTCAGGAATAAGGCTTTTCAGCAGGAAGGTCCTCTGTAAACCCGTTCAAGTAGCTGGAAATCTCAGGTCTAACCAAATGATTCCTCCTACTCAGAGGAATAAACATAAGCAATGTTAGCATGCTAAGGAAACAATTAACTCTATGATAAAGAGGGTGGAGTAAAAGAACTTTTAAAGAAAATATTGACCCTGGAAAAGGAAATAAACATATTTTTGTTATGGAAAGTAATTCTGTACTTTTCCTTGCTATAGCACACATAACACAATCTACAGGACATGCATCAACACATACTCTAAATATTTTGCATGCCTTCCCCACCCTCACACTCAGAAAGGCAGCCTTCCAGCTCATGACCTCATGCAAGCCAAACAGTTCCAACATTTCCAATGCCTTGTAGATAATGAGCAGAACACACTGCAGCATGCGATGGCGTACTTCCCCCCATGCAGCTGCAGACTCCCACGTATAATCTGTATCCCAGAAGAGCTCAGACAGACACATCTCTAGCCTGTTCCTGAAACATTCGACCCAATGTATTTCAGCAGCTCACCTAACATTATTGCCACAGTCTTACTGATTTTATTCAATTTATAGTTTAGCTTGGCACTTAAAAATCATGTTTCTAAGGGTGTTACTTTTAGATTGCTGAGTTTCTGTTCATCCCAAAAACCACATGTGAATTTGTAGACCTGAAGTCCAATTTCGCTGGCTGTTGAGCAGGAATTCCTCCCCCTATCCAGAACCAAAGCTAATGGTCTGTCTTCAATTTTTTTTTCCCTATTTTTTCTTCATATTTATGAGAATACATTTTATGTGCTTTTTCTAAATAATCACAGTTTTAAAGAAAAAAATTAATGTATATTACACTAGCTTGGGACAAACAAAACTCTGAAACGACAATCTCAGAATCCTGACTTGTGTCTTTTGACCTTTTAGAAAGCATGTTATTCTCTCATTGCATGCCTCATTGTGAACTTAGAAGATAACATCATTCATTTACAAAGACAGAAATATAAAATTTGTGCATCTGTCAGTAACAAAATATGGAATCTTCACAGGACCGGGAATAAGTTCTGACTTGGATCTCACAAGTCTTTCTTTACAGTAAGTAAATCCACTGAATTTCAGAGTTACAACTGACTTGCACCTGTAGAAACAAAATCAGATTCCAACCTAAAACTCTACTAGTGAACTCACCTTTCGTTCATATCATATAACCCATTCCTTCTTTCTTTCACACAAATTTGGCATCCTTTTGCCCCTTCTTGGAGTACAGACTGTAAGCACGCGTTACAAGCACAAGGGGGCAGACTTTCACATGAGCCATAATTGTTCCCTACATTAGAATTAAACTAAGATAGTAAAAAATAAATTCATCTATCAGTTCTTCAAAACCTAGAAACTATGAGTAGCATCTTAAATTTAATATGACAATTCATTATAAACTGTCTAACAAATGAATCCACCCCTGACCTGTGCATATCCAACTACTACTGTCAGTCTGTCCTGCACTGATAGTTACCCTAATCAGGAAGGACATCTCTTCAAAACTATGTCTTTACGGAAAATCCATTCTTCCAAAAGTTTAGGCTTTTCAGTCTTAAATTGCAACTGGATTTGGACTCTAAGACATCCCTATCTGAGAGGCCAAGAAGCAATTAAATCAAACAACAAGATTAACTTTTATTTTCAAGAAATAAATTGGCCTTTGCTAAATGATTTATTTAGAAACAACTTCCTACCCTTTCTTAAGCCATTGATTTTTATTGTTCCATGTCTACTGTGGTACTTAGTAGTCCTCGATAACAGATACTGGAAATGACATGTCTTTTGATTAGAGAAAAAAAATGTTTAAATTGCTTCATATCAGCCAACAACAAAAAAGTTTCAAAAATTTCAGTAAACCAAAAGCAGAAAGAGTCAAGCAAAGTATTTTACTCAAATTGAAAATTATTTTTTAGTTTAATTTAAAATATGTTATAAAATGGAAGAAAATGTCAAATTCAAATGTCTTGAATCAAAATTTAAAAAATAGTATCTCTTGCTTTCTTTTTCTCTAAGATAGCTGAAGCTTAATCAAATAACCAAAATATTTCAGTATCACTATGTTTTCCTTTTGCACCAGAAAAGTTACAAATGAAAAAGTCTGCCCACCTCTACACAGATCTGTGCTTCTCTATCCCCCAAAGTCACAGACAGAAAAAAGATGCAACATGTGGACAGACTTCCAGTGATAGTTATGTACATTATTTTATCTAATTGCACTTTATTCTCCTTATCCCTATTGAGGGGATAGTGCAAGAGGAGAAACTGTGGCCATGCATAAATTTGCTTTTTAACAACACATACAACATAAAATAATACATATAACAGCTCATCATTCTCTCATCATTTCATTATGAGAGTTGAGGTGTTATGGAGGCAAGGGCCTGGTCCAGCTCTGCCATCAGCCACCCAGAGTTAGATTCGTTCTGTGACAGAAGATTTCCTTTAATCAATAACCAAATGTAAAGGTCATTCCAGATAGTCTTCCCAATAGCTTATTTGCTTGATTTGTAGTTGCTTCATGGGAAATGCTATTTTAATGGCACGTCTCCTTCGAGACAGAAAACCACAGCATATTAACGGGCAACTCACTCAAACGGGAAACGAAGCCCCCCCAGCATGGCCTTACAGCTCAGCCAGCAGCAACCGCTGAGCCACAGCTTCTCCAGAAAACTTCCATTAAGACTGAAGTAATGACATAGGGATTTCTCAACAACATAAAGTACATCTTCAAATATTAATAGGTACAATAGATGTATCTGCATTATCATTTTCATTTGGATAAGGAATTTTCCTTCAATGCAAAACTCACTTCTAATCCCCGCTAATCATTTTTGAGTTCACATTGCCAAGCAATCTCAAAGCATGCAGTCTGGATTCCTGTCAATTTAAATTAACTTAGAAAATGCTCCCCATCTGAAAATTTGAATTCAGTTCATGGGATCAGACTAGAGCAAATCCACAGTAAAATTCCCCAAATGCATACTGTGTGAATACTGGCTCAACGTAATTTTTTCTCTACAAAATTCTCACTTTTATTGCATGCAGACAAAGCCAAAGTCATTATGGTATTACTTTATGCACAAATCAAAGTATTCTGTGTTAAGATGAGGAACGCAGTTCTACACCAGAATTTTTTTCATTTGTTTCTTGGACTTTATTAAAAAGATGAAACAAAACTAAGGCAATTCCCAGCATGGTTTGAATTCATAATTTAAAAAAATTAAGAATGACTCACTCTCCAACCCGTATATAATTTTGAATAGAATGTAATTTTCTGTTATACTTTTATATACATTTAAATAATTTATTCTAAAACATATTCATTTCTATTTTACAGATTAAATATTCTTGTCAGATGTGTGCCTGATGTCTATTTCTCATGAAATAGAAATTCAAATCTACACAAGGTCGAAAAATTTTGCTCAAATATTGTAGGCAGATCATTACTTGGGGCAATGCTGAAGACCCAAAACATTCGCATCTCAGTGATAAATATTTTCCACTGCTACAGAAATCTCAATATATGAAATTAAAGAACATTAACATTTTGAGTTTTAAACTGCTACACTCATGTCTCCAAAAAGCTTGCTGACCTGCCCATTCAGTGCCTACATATTTGCACTGACCCTGGAATAAGTTGTCTAATATTTGAAAAGGAATATTTACTGCAGTATAGTTTCTTATCTTATAAACTGATTAAACGTGCAAGATACATGACATGAACTGTAGCTTAAGGCAACACGATTGGTACAGTAATACAATGAGTGGTTTTACTGAAACCTCACAATTTGGGCAGGGGTATCTTGGGACACAAGCTCTCCAAAAAAAATTACTGTGCATAATCTTAGAAAAGAGGCGTTTTAGGTAATAGTGTGTTACTTGTTCGTCGTGAGAACTCCATATCTGAAAAAGCTGACAAGAGGCAGTATTCTCAGAAGCAGTATCTCTGAGCATCCTTTCTGACTTGATAGCTTTGTTTATTATAATTCATAAAAAAAAAAAAACAAGGATAAAAAAGATTCAATTGAATTCTTCAATTAAATTTTGCGGGGGTGGAAATTACCAATGTATAAATAAGAAAAGACAGTAATAGCTATTAAGCTTAGTCACACAGTTTTAAAACTTGTTTGTACATAGTTCAGTGAAATAAAAAACATATTTCAGTGCTGACTATTGCTACTTGTTTACTTTTCTCTCTTTGTAAACATTCATGCCATGGAAATTAAATTCCTATAAACAGACAGACTAGAGGTACACTTGATCAAAATGATTATCAACATATAAGAATAAAAGCAAAAGCTTATTTCCAGAATTACCTTTGTATGCAAGTGTCTGCATGCACTGGACAGTTATCATAGGACTTGTACAGTCAGAGAGCAAGCCTGATTTTGAATTTAAATTTTTTTTTTTTAAGTCTTTTACTATAGTTTTTTGCAATGTTTTTTGCAATAAAAGCTGCTACAGCTAAATTGTATTTTTTAAGTATTGGGATTTAAAAATGCTAGGTACAATAAAGTTTTTGATTTTTCCATTTCATTTATGCTAATTTGAATTTCACAGCTCTCCAGTACTAACACACCATTCCAGCCATTTCATTCTGAAACATACAACACGTCCTCCATGGAACTTAAAGACATTTCTGGTGACTGAGGCAGTAGTGGTGAAAATACAGAATTATTGTTACTATTGGATGAGCCAGAGCTGACTTCAGAAATAGTGTGTATTAGAAAAATAGCCAAAAGCAATCCTCTATTAAAAGAACATTCTGAGCTTCAAAATTTCCTGCAGGATAATGCTAATTGTTTATTGAGATTTAAGTTTTACTCTAGGCTATACAGTAAGAGCAGGCATACTTTCACGTACAGTACACAGGATCACATTTCCTCCATCTCAGTCATCCAGGGCTGACCCTAGGCACACTTGCTGACAAATTCTGCATGCTTTAGAGTATGCAGTGCATGAATGACCATCTAAAACTCAAGACAAACTGCTAATGCTTGCTTCAGGTGTGTTTTTTTCCTTATAAAAATTGATAATAAATGCTATCCTCTGCTATAGAATTTTTATATCATGTAATAGTGAACTTCACTGGAGTTGGGCTGTACAAGCATACAGGAAGCTGGCTGTCTCTGCCCAGTTTACTGATGTCAATGAGCAACACATGGCGTATTAGCTCCATGACGTATCTTCATAATTGAAGCAAAGACAACTAAGGGACTGTTAGTATAAAAAGAAGGATGAATAAGAGAGAAAAGGGAGGGAAGAAATTCAATATAGCAAGGAAAAAGTAAACCATAGTGCTATCCAGTAACAGCTCTAACCATGGTGCTAGAAAAAGAACATTGAAAGCTTATAAACAGTCACTAGAGAAAGCCAACTTTCGCATCAAATTCCTGTTAAAGAACCTTGGAATATACAACACATTTATCTACCAATAAGTTTGCTCTTAGGTTCTATAGTGATTTCTGGTGCATTTTTAATGTCTTAGATTCACCCACTTTTGCAATTCACTCTAAGCATGAATAAAAGCGGCTACATGCAGTATTAAAGTTCATATTAGTGGTTTCTCGGGCTGTTGTTGTTGGGTTTTTTTAATTCAGTTCTTCATTAGAATAGATAACCAAATGGTATCTGCTGAGAATAACCAATACCACACCTGCCTCTACAGAAATGAAGGCTTTATAGAATTTCACACTTTTTCCCATAAATCCTGAATATGAAACCTTTCTTACCCCATACATAGCAAAGGAAATTACCCTAATCTGAACATACATTATTAGCTACAAATACCCTGCCTACAGACACCACATCTATTCTAGACTAACGCCCATGCTTCGATTACCATGTGGAGCTAAATCTCACAGCAAAATAAAACTCAGCATTAGATTTCTTCCTAGATATTAAAACTTTCAGGACTGCCTTGCAGGTTTTCCTCTGTCTCAGTCACCTTCTCACTGATCAAGGGCAGCAAGACTTCATCCTTTATCAGAAATAACAAGATCCGCCTTCCAGAATGCATCCCTGAAACTTTTAGTGTAACTACCTTGTAGCTGCCAGAGTGAACCAAAGGTTGCAGGTTGTGCTATGCTCTGAGAAAGAAAAAAACTGATGACTCAAGCCCAGTAAATTACTTCAGCTCTTTTGTGGAGCACCTTTCCCCCACCACAATGTGCCAAATATGTGGATCCAGCTCCTTTTCCAACCCCCTCATCTCTGGTTTGCCCCAACCCACATGAAGTAAATACTTCCTATTTTTCCTTTTTTGCAAATGGAGTCACAATTTTAACAAGACGCATGTGAAACTAAAGAAAGGTTTTCCCCACATAACAGCTGAGTAAATATTACCATCTTGCTTAAGTATTTTAAGCAGTGCAAAAGAAGAGTCCTGCATTTTTGGAAGTCTTTGACCTAGCTTTCTTTCACAATGATGAGATGAATAACCAGACTTTCCCTCCAAATTATTTTTAAAGCTAAACATATACAGTAAAAGTAACCATTATAAACATATTGCATAAACACCTGAAAACATTGTAAGTACATAAAAAAGGATTAAGAATGTTAGATAAATTGTATAAGGGCTTTAGAAGAAATAAGATCAAAATAAAAACCCCCAAAACCTGAACCCAAAATCTAACTCAAAAATAACCCTGACAGTGAGATCTATTAAATAATGAAAAATTCTCCCAAGGAGATTTAAGAATATTTAAAGCTGGAAAATAAAGCTCTAAAAATATAATGAAATGGCAGATGGATAAACCAAACTGTTCAATGCATCCTTTTTGACTCTCTTCTGTATCCACTTTCTGTAAGTTCATGGTGACAAAATTAATGTTTATTCTATAAGCTTGCTGTTGAAATTCAGGTGTCATTAACGGATGACCACTAGGTATCATGTTCTCTTATGTGCTCTTCAAGCTCCCTGGCAAAAACTTTACTTTTATGGTGAACAACAGCTGCCCTGCTGCAATAGATCACACAGCAGGTAATTTTCTTAAGCATGCTATGCTTGACCTGAGGAGGTAAAACGATGCAAAAAATCCATGCTCTTCTTCTGACCCACTTTTAACTGTCACAGCGAATACTGCTTACCTCTGGCCATCTGCCCAAATATGACCAGCAACTTCATCGAATCAAATTAAGCCATTTATACCACAAGCAAATTTGCTTGTTGCATGCCATTTGTAGACAACGGATGTAATCACACCATATAAAAAGCGAGTTATAAGAAAAAGGACGGTATTTTTACTTTCCTACTACAGTTTCTGGACTGAAATATAAAGTAAAAGGAAATTTCTTGGGTTACGCTGGACTATTAGACTTGCAGATTTGGTTATATTTTTCAAACCTGGGGGAACAAACCAGGAAATAGTGCAAGGGAATTGGTGGAGCTGACTCTACGGTGCCCGTGTAAGTTGCTTTTGAGGAAAAAAGAGAAACTATGCCAAACAATATTCCATACAATTACCCTCTACATTATTTTACAAGTGCTTTGGAAGATGGCAGTAGTTAAAAAAATCATCTCAGCTGAACTGTATCCAACAGCATGAAACAAACTAGTGACTTGTTCTCTTCTTGTGGTGCACATTTAATCAGTTCAGATTCAGGCTTCTCTTCCTTTTCAAATGACTTGGCAGTGTGCATGAATCTCTTGGAAATGACTCAAGTCCAAGAATCTAATAAGTAGTGTTTATATATTGTCTGTCACTCTGGCATCTTTTAATCTTGGTCTGAGCTTCTTCTGCCGAAAAGACAACACACACACACACAAAAAAATCTCCTCAAAACACAAAAATCCCTCTACCCAGCCCCCAAACCATGCCATTCAGATTCACTGTTCACAGCCTTCCTACTTAACTTGGGACTTTTGGACCATCTTGGACCACCTACGTACTGACAAACTATGGACTTTGCCTTGCTAACATTTGTGGATATTTCTGGCGTTACAAGCCTCTCTTTAAGCCCTAGAGATAGGAACTTCAATGAATGCCTTGTGCTGCACCTACTGCTTCTTGCAGAAACACACCGAGCACAATGTTAAATGCTTCAAAAATCACTTTTCAAAGATGACCACACAGGAAGGAAAGAAAGAAGAAGAAGAAGAAGAAGAAGAAGAAGAAGAAGAAGAAAGAAAGAGATTTACTAGAACTTATAGTAAAGTAATGGATTTCTGGGAGAGCTGGAGACCATTTTTGGAATTAGTTTTGGAAAGAATAATTGAGTAATTAACCACTCGAATAATTTAACTTGTGACATTAATTGAAGTATCAAAAGTCAAAATTACTTTCATTCTGAAGGATACATTATGGTTCATACAGAAAAATTCATGCCCAAAGGGCTTTAACTGTACAACCTATGCTATGCAGATGGCAGGATTATGTGATCACACTGGACCTTTGAGGGACATGACAGCCATAATTCTTTGCATCTGAGACTAAGAAAAAATCCTGAATTAAGAACTGATATTTGACAGATTTCCATTGTGATTTGTAACTTCAGCTGTGTCACCAAAAAGAGAAAAGAAAGAACAATAAGAAACAAAAAGCTTTTTTCCATCTGCCCCAAACATAGAGAAAGCCAGGAAACGTTACAATCCCGAGAGCTGGTTTTAACTAGACCAAAGCAGCACCACCAGCTCCAACGGATCTACACTGAACCACATCCCTCCTGCCCTGCCTGGTCACACTTGCATGGCATCGTGTCACTGAGTTTTACCAAACAAGTCTATTCGTGCACTCAGGCTTCCCGAGAGGAAAATATTTCTGATATCGTGGTATTGCTACAGATTACTTTATGTGGTAACGGTTACTGTGATATGAAAACGTGGTATGTAGTGGGGCTTTGTTTCTGGTTTTTTGGATTTCAAGTAGCTAGTAGAACGATACTTTGCAATTAACGTGCATAGATGTTCGTTGAGTCCTTTGGAAAGTTTGACATTCTTTTGTCTTCATCCAGATTTTTATCTAAATTTGACTTTTATACATTAACTCAAAGTATCATGCCCAGAAGTAGTTTAATGTTTCCATGAAAACATTTCATAACAAAGGCCTGACATTTTTCAGACTTACTGGTGCAGTTAAAACTAAAAGGAAAAATCACCATTTTAAAATGAGATATTTCAATATTTTCCAATCTCACAGTGTAGATGTCTTCCAGGGAAATTTGTGCTGAGTTATGCAGAATTCCCTAGCCCAAATTACAGAAATAAAAGCCTTTTTATTACTTTTACACAACTCTGAGGCAATTTAAAGTCCATCCTCAAACTTCCAATATCATTGTACACTGGACTCACTTCAGAGTACAGCTTTCTTTCAGCATGGTAATGGATATTGAGAGGTAAGAGGGAGGATTACAGTTCAGAAAAGTACAACATTTCCTTTCAAGGTTTTTCTTTAACATTTCATTGGAAGTTACTTTTGATTATTTCCCACTAGCCAAAGCAGTAGCACATTGTCAACATATCGGCAGAGAAGAAACTGAATACACATAAAACTTGTCCAGAGTGCAAATGGCACAGATGGTAACCATGAAAATATTTAGCCCTGAAAGCAACAGCAACAGTGACAACCCCCAAGAGCTGGCTGGCTTTAAAGGCCCTCTTGCACAGGGGCTCTGCCAGAGAGCCGGGGTGACCCTGCAGCGGCCGCGGGAGGGACAAGGCCCCAGTGCCGGCGTTGCTTTGCCCTCTGCTCATGGATGCTGCTCCTGCAGCCAGACTGGAGGCACCCCATGTAGATGCCAGCCCCTCGGCTGCCGCCGCTCGCCACTGAATGGGACAGGTTCAGACTACCTTTTCAGGGGCAAAATCAGAGCTGCGAGCTTCCCCAGCTGCCTTAGTGAGGACAGCGGGCGGCGGACAGCAGCACCGGAGGGGCCAGCAGCGTACACACGACCTTCTGCTGCCCTGTCTTTGGGCAGTGCCTGCAGCCGAGAGCTGCGCCGACAGCTAGGGCAGCCACGCACGACCCTCGTGCTGCTCGATCGGACAGAGCCCCTTTGGGAGACCCTCCAATAGCCGCGCTGGCAGCTCTCACACAGGCTGCACTGGTCCCTCCTTACCTGATCAATCAAACCTTTCTGCCCGCCTATCTGATTTGTAAAAGCTCACTTATTTTTAAAGGCTTCTTGATGATAGTGAAAATTTAAGGTTAAATCCTGCATTGTTTCGAGAGCAAGTTCAAGGTGCAATTAACTGACCTGACCTTAAGAAGTGCAGGATCTAAGTGGTTTCACAAATTAAAAAAAATCTTAAAAGAGAACACATTAGTCACTGTCACCTAACAATATCATACATCACCATTAACTGAAGCGACAAATCTTTTGCACAACAAGAATTTCATAGGGAAATGATCATTTTAGTACCTGCACTTAAGAACATGGGTTTATTTATATGTATGTATATATATATTTCTCAACTCTGGTAACAAATAGAGTGGACTCATTCAATTGACATTTTGTCACATTTATCTGAAAATTCAGTTTTGTGAAAACTGAATTCTTCCCTAGGAATACATTGTTTTTACTGCAAATGGACAGAGAAGAGTCAAGATCATTTCCACTTCCTTGCTTTATTTCAATGTTGAAACATTTCATTTTACTGAAGTAAAAAAAACCCTCTTTTTGAAATGTTAATTGTAAAATTACAATCATACATATATTTTGAAGTCTCAGCATTACTGATCCCAAATAGTCTGATGCTTAAAAAAAGTTTTGGCATATATATTCCTGCAAATTTTTTGCATTTTCAGTTTTTGTTCACATTTGGAAAGAAAACAAATAGTCAAAATGTTAGCACTGCAACAACTTTAAGTGACCCTTTTCATAAGACATACAGAGCAGAAACTGATACAGTCACAAAGCAGAGGAATAACAAGTATCATTACAAATCATGACAAATTTTGACCTAAACTTTGATCTACTGTTTGTTTATAGATGCTTCAGCTCTTACCATTAGTGTTAAAACACCTCATAAGCATTACAGAATACCAAAGCCCCTGAGAAAAAAAAAAAAAAAAGCCATTTTCTTAATTGAGTTTTAGAGTCAGGATCTGGACACAGAAAGATTAACCAACTTTCTCATCGTCAGATAGGAAATCTAAGCAAAACAGAAATCTGGTTTTCAAACCCACTCCCACCTTTTCCTCTGAATACCAGTTCCAGTGCCTTAAGCCACAACACCATTAATAACAGCTCTATCTCAGCTTAGATCCAACAGCGTTACTCTGCCTTTCACCAGACCTGCATTTGGTGCATTATTTATAATTTTATTACTTCAGTTGATCAAAGTAATGGACTAGATGTTGACTTTTTAGCCGCTTTGGCAGCATTGTTGGAGGAATTTGAAATTATTAAGCAGATGTTCTGCACTATAACTGGGGGCTTGTTTTGCTCTAATGAGATACAGTATTTGTTACAATGAAGGAAATTGCTTGAAGATTTGCTGTAATGCATTTTACATACAGTGGGTTACATTTATATTGGAGCAATGAAAAAAATACAGTAAAAGTCCATATTACTTTTCAGATCTGATGATGTCACCAGACTCATATTATTATATTTGGGGGGGTGGGAGGGGGGAATCAGGCTCAACTTTTTGAGGTCTGGTTTTATATTTGATATCTACCTCAATGGTGTAACGGATCCAAACAGCTCTTTGCGATCACTCTCCAGAGGTATCACAGTAGTGTTTCAGCATAACAAATCATAGCAAGTTATACTTCAATATTTTTTAGGCTTTTGACCAAAATTATTCAGAAGCAGATCTCCTCTTTTCAGATACATGAGCAAATTTAATCCACACTTTCTTTGGCTCTTTCAAACTTACTTTTAAACTTGTGGTGTTTGGATTTAAATTCACAGTTATACAGTGCAATATGGAAAGCGAATTAACAAATTCACAAGTTGACTCTGTGGGCAAATGCCAGAGATTTGTAACTATCTGGGTGTAAGAGGGAGGACTGACCCAGAAAAACATTAACAGGAATTCTCTCTCTTTTGTAAATGGCCTCAAACCATGGCTTAGATATTTATTATGCGCCATGCTTATAAAACTTCCAAGATGTCTAATGGAAACAGAGCACAACAGAAGCCGGTTCTGCTTTTCATTTTATATACTACCACTGGGAATCTCTTTCTTCTGATGTTCATCCGTATTATAAGTTTTTCTTTCACAGTGGTAAGATTTTCCTTGCTTTGAAAACAGTAATTCATTATAACAAATGGGAATATCAAGCATATATAAATGCCAATCCAACTACTTATCCTGGTTAAATTGGCATAATCTTTTTAACTCTCTTCATTACACTCAGCACTACCAAAAACTTCCATTCAAAACATAATACTCCAGAAACAGAGAAATGCTTACATTTAAATAATAATGTGCAATACAGGCACCCAAGTTCTTATTAATAAGAATAGTAGCCTCATTTTTCCAGCAAAGTTGCATCAATGAGAGTTGCAATCTTTGAAATACTGGGGAGTGAAGTTGGAAATTGTCAAACTGAGGGTTTTTAGAGGGGTAGCATCTGAAAAAATAGGCTATAATACTTAATCCTCATGAACCCTCTGTAACAGTTTAGCCTTTCAATCTCTCATACCTCCCCCACCTGTAAAACCCCACGCAGCGACTAGGGACTAAGGCACAGCTCCCCGAGTCGCAGCACCTCAGCTCCAGCCACAGGGACCCACCTGGCAGGCTTTCATCTCCTACAACAAAGCACAAGATAAAGTGTTTGCACTTAAATCCCACAGAAAGAGGTTTCATCAGAACAAAAGAGGCTTAAGCAAATGCCTCTTGCCTTGTATTTGCCACAGGCTAAAAGTATGGAAACTACCAGTTACCACGTTTCTACGGACGCACTTGTGTTCAGGAGCAGTAACTCGGGGGCACACATGAGGACCTCCCCTCCAGCACTGACGGGCATGCACGCAAACTGATAAGTCTGCAATTAAGGCCTTACCTAAGGGAGCTTGGTTTTCTAGTTCAGGCAAAAACTGCTCATGCTTTAAGTGCCCAAGACCTGTGGTTAAATTTCTATCACCAATAAACTACCTACTATTAAAATACAGCAATAGATAAATTACTAGATCTGGAAATTAATATCTTCTGTATTTGAGCCACACATCCTAAACTAAGCTTCCTCAGCTTTTCAGCTAGTCACGACTTCTGGACTTGTGAACTCACATCACCCCACTATCAATAACTATGCCTGCAGCTCCTGGCCCACTTGTAAGCTGACCCAAACCACAGTTTGGAAATTAAGGAGTTCGAGCTAAAACATTTATAAAGCTGACCAGATAAAATCCATTAATTTTTACTGGAACCAGAACTCGCGTATTAACCTTATCAGTATTTAGGTGTTAACTTCTAATACCTGCACAAAGCCATAGGAAGTAAATTAGGAAAACAGAATTTTCCACCTAAATATTCCAGACAGTGAAAGTGCAGGCTTATTGCTGAGAGTGCGCATAAACAATATTTTGAGTACACAAGTGGAAGTTAAGAACGTAAATGTTTTAGAACATCTGAAGTTAACAGCATCTTTCCTTTTATATTAGTTGATACTGGGACAGACTCAAAGTGAAAAAAAAATCATAAATGAAAAGTATCTTCATAGTAATTCTTTCAGCATAATGAAAAATATTCTGAAGAAATCTGCCTCCCAAAGTAGGTGGGAAATTGTCTACATTTAATAGGACTCCTTGTGTGATTTGTTTGTTACTTCAGCATTTGGAGGATTTATGACCTACTAACATATTTTCTATTTTCTTCTTCTAGGACAACTGTTAAAACTTACAAGGATCAACTGTAGATCAAATGTTTTATTCAGTAGCCACAATTTCAACTGCTCAGGAACCCATACAGCAAAACAGAAAAAAGGAAATCTTGGAGAGGAAAACCAAAACCAAAAAACTACACATGCTTCCTTCGCTTGTAATTCCTCACAGAATGGGGAAAAAAAAGCTCTTTGAATCCCATGTTTATTTATTGCTGCTTTCAGAGCCCCTTTGTACACTAGCCCAAGAGAACTGGGCCTAGGCTCAGAGCTTTTGAATAAAGTATGAATCAAAGACGAATTCTTTGAACTTGTCATCATTTTCCAAAGAAACTGAATCCTGATCCTACAAGGAATTAGGTACATGCCTAATTCTACAAATACACAGATATCTGGATATTATCAACTTGTAACAAATCTTTGCAGGATCAGACATCAGTTTTGTTCACTTTTTCAGTTACGTGGTGAAATTTCATCTAAATGAATCTGCAACTTTGACCTCATCCAAAAACCACTGAAGTAAATGGAAAAAACTCCTACTAACCTCAACAGTTCTTGGACCATTAGGACCTATAAAAAGTCATATTTATATTGCACTCCTTTAACTTCAGCAGAAACTGGGAACTCCACAGCCTGCTACACACACCGCACTAGATTAGGACAATCACTGTTGACTAGAGTAAATAAATGTGAAATTTCTTATGAAATCAAACATATGGAAAATATTAAAATACTATTTAAAACCTTTTGAAATGTATAATTTAGTTAACAAAAACTACTTCCAAACACAAACTGAGGCAAAGATAGTAATTTAAAAATCTAACAAGTTTTATATGCATTTATATGCATTTTAAGTAGGGAATCTCTTCTCTATTTTACTTCGCAAACTCACTTTTTTTTCTCTTCCCCATTTCTCAGCTGTTCATTTCTTTTTAAACATGAAAAAATATTCACCAGGCATTTCTCAATTTTGCATTCTAAGCTGATCAGCCCACACAGCACAGAAGAAAGTGTTTAAAATCAAGAATATACTGCCAAAGATTGAAAGTGATACAAGAAACATGTTGAATAAGTATTTCATACACTTAACAACAAAGATGGAACACATGTTGATAATCTTTTGCTTAGTTGTTGCCCCATTTATTCAATACTCCCCGAAGTTAACCTATAACATATGTTAAAATTATTACACTGTTTCAACCTTGCAGCTCTATTTAATCCTCCAGACTATTTCAAGGATCTAGAAGACATGACAGGATCAGTGGTCTTTTTGCAAAAACTGCACACCTGCAAAATACTATCAGCCCTAAGTTTTCCCCCATTTCAGTGCGTTAATACCGTAAAAAAAATGGTTGCACAGATCTTCAAGACAAGCACTCCTAGGACTACAACATAAAAATAACAAAGAAGAGTTTCTTTGTGAAGCTGTGCAATAAATCTGTACAGAGCATCTGAGCCTGCTTGTCTCAGTCTGCTACAAAAAGAATCTACCACCAAAAAGAGCAGATCTAGGAGAATTAAGAACAACCTTCATTTTTCACGTCTGAAAAGAGGCCTTTGAATAGGGATAAGATGTCATGTTTACCCTGGGGTTTTGCCATAAGGAAGCCAAAGCGCAAAAATTTGGATCCAAAGGCAAAGGTAAATTTTTGGAGTGACATTTTGGCTCTGAACCTCACCTGAGGACTATCCCCAGACACAACAGGAATAAAAAGTAATACAGTATCACCTCAAATAGGAGATGACCACCTCAATTAATTCTCAACTGGCCTAAAGCATCCTGAAGCACTTATTCTACATGTATACTTATATAGAGTAACCATTGCAATGCAAACAGCACTAAAAAGTGTGAGGAAAGCTCTCTTTTGATAAAACAGTCAAGGTAATCAATTTGCCCCTCTGTTCTCTCCCTTATCTTGAGGAATCCAACATACAAACAGATCTGATGCTACAAAATGAAGTGGAGATTCAAAAAGGTTGTAATTCTGCCACCAGATAAGGTTCCCACACAACCTTTACTAGAACTGATGAAAGGCTCAAACTAATCAGGATTATTTTTATTGAATAATTCCTAAATGGCAGAGTCCTTGGCTCTGAGAAGGTTTTGCTTGGCACAAGATCCAAAGTAGAGGATACAGAGAAGGTACAGACCAATCCCTGAAATTGCCTTGGGCTGGTTAAATTCCTAGCATATGTTAATTTAAAGCAACCTTGCTCTAATGCTAGTTTTTACTCCTGGATAACAACCTCAATAATGACACCCTCTGACTCCTAGTACAACTCGTGCTTCTGGGGTATTCCCCCACTCACCTTTATACTAGCCAGACTGCTCCCCAAATCAAAGGGAGCAACTCCTCAGCTGTCTGCTTGCAGCAAGATTCAGACTGCTCTGTACAGCCACTGCATGCGAAGAAACTATACAAAGAATAAAGATCTAGTCCAAAGACCTTTACAGACTAGGTTGGGTCACAGACTGTGGGCTCATGCAGTCCTGCTTGTTAAATGTTTGGCCTGATGGCTAAGTCAGACCCTGAGCAGGCTGGGATAAAGGTGGTAAGTACTTCCCTCCAGTACAGTGTTTTTGTGGATCAAAGTATTCCATTGGCTTTGTTTTTATAGAGGGGTTAGATTGATGTAAAAAAAGTATTTTTCTTGCATGCCTTGGCAACTTATTAGAGAGAAAGAATCACATTACCCTGAGAAACGGGTACCATTTGTTTCCTTTCCTTGCCCTTCTTTGTCCTGACACATCCTCACACAGTACTTCATAAACATGACTTGCTCAAAATAAATGCATTTCAAAAGAACACTGTGGTTTAATTTTATATTGATCCCAACGCTGCAACTAAATCTTTTAAAGTTGCCGTTTAAAAATTAAAACTTCAGTCGAAATTCCTCTATTCTTTGGTTTTTTCCAACGTTTTCCCCCCTCTTTCCAGGAACAACTGGTAGCCATTTTATACCACTACACCTGTTAAACACTGAAATCAATGTACCTTTTTTTACTGGAGACAAGACAAAGAAAAACACAATGTATGTGCAAAAATAGTTACACCAATACCTTTTTAGGACTTCACATTCTATTAAAATCTATCTTAAGGCTAATATTAATTTCTAGCTACTACCAGAAATTACAAACCATAGGCATAAATTTGGCAATTTATTGTAGAATAAAGAATGTTCTGTAGAATAAAAGATTCTGTGTTATTGGAATACTATTATATAAGGTTTCTGCTGAGTTGAAAAATCCAGATGCAGCATAATATCCTTATTTATTACTAAAACTTCCCTTAAGATTTTACATTTTAATGTGCTAACACTAAAGTGAGTTATCATTGCTTCCTATGAAATGAGTATGCAGGCGATGCATGCAGCCACAGCAAAGTATTAGACTAGCTCATAGTTGCTCTGAGCATAAATTGTCACCACTTTACATCTCTTATGATGCAAGACGGGCAGCATGTTTGGTTCCCAACATCAGTTTTTGTCAAGAGGTTGCCTAATGCTAGGATTCAAAGTGAATTTCCTTCACTTTTTTAAGGAAATTAAAATCAGAGATTAGATTTTGCTTTAAAAAGTTTCTATCAAATCTAAGGCCAGCTCAAGTAATGTTAATTTTATAAAATTTCAATAGAAGTAGTACTAAAAAAAAAAAACCCTACCACTAGCATATCTTTGGTAGCTTGAAATCTAAACTTGCCAGCACTAAGCTACATACTGTTAGAGAAAACCAACAGTAAAGGATTCTAAGCAAAACCAAGACTCTCGGTTTTGTTCTTCATTGATCAAGTGGAAAAGGAAAAATAACATACATAATAAAACATTATTTGAAATATTTCCAAATCTAGTTATATCACCAATACCGTCAAGGACCAACAACCTTTAGATTATTACTTTTTTTAAAATAATGTAAACCTGATGTCTTTTTTCTAACTGATTTCTCAGCATTGGGTGTCTGCATCCTGTTTGTTTCAAGGGTCACTAACAGGTAAAAATCTGCTATACGAATTCAGCCAGTGTTTTGTTTGCTCAGTTTCAAAAGAACAAATAAAATCAGAGACAATTTCACTGGAAAGAAGAATTGTAGGGTTTTTTCCTTCAGTTCAAATCATGAGTACATGCATTTGCATGATATTTCTCAGAGACGCTTTCACAGTATCAGGTAATTTGTTAATACTGCAATCATGAATACTGATCTGAAACCATGCTTGTTGGTAGCAGCAAAGGAAAATGGAGACAAATGTTAACAAGGTAGGCTACAAAATTACTTTTTCATTGCTTCCCAGAACGACATATTGGTCCTATTATTTACTTGAATTTAATATTAAAAGAAGGGATGCGGGGATGTAACCCAATACATATTCACTTCTCAGAAACGTGAAAGTCCAGATTCCCTCCTCCAACTTCTCTTTTATCTTTTCTCCGTAAGTATTGCTGACACCAGCAGTACTGAACATCCCAGGACCAGCCTGAGCCGCTCCTGTCTTTATACTGAACATGGCTAAAGATATAATAAAGCCATGAGCAAGGACTTAATCACCAAGAGCTATCACCTCCAGCAGCAGATGCAGTCCTGCTTTTTTCTATCAACTTTATTATTGGTGACTTTATTCATATACATGCTAGTATAATCAGAGATCATTTTTAAAACTAAGCAGAAGCCAGGAAGACTTACAATGAAGGTACTGGACTGGGACTCAGAAAACAGGTTAAATTCCCACCTCTGATCCTAGCAAGTTTCATAAGGAATTTTTGCTATTGACTTTAAGGGACTACAGGATTAAACTGTTAAATTTTGTGCCTCAATTCTTCATCTGCATGGGAATAACAACTATGCAACTAACTATGTCTACCTAACTATGCCTAGCAAAATATAGTGTGGTTCCCATGTTAGCTACACTTAAAGAAATGCTTTTAACTGCTATCAGTGAATTCAAGTGTTCCATCAGCAGTAGAGGTCCAGAAGCTATTTCACAGCATGAAAATCCACTACAGAACAAAAGAATTTTATCACAAGAAGGTTTGAGAGTTTTTTTTTTTGGGGGGGGGGGGGGCGGAAGTCACTGGAAGTACAGCACTTAACAGAAATGACTGAAATAATTTGTTTTTTATTTCTTTGTTTGCTCTTCAGGAGGAATGCACTTTGGTTTTGCATTCTGATGTATAAATCTACCACTGATTAAAGAGAAAATTCTTCACTGAGCTACCAGTATCTCAAACTGTCTGAAGAAAGTTTTTTATGTTCTGTTTTCTTAATTAATCACAACAAAAGACATTTTATACATAGGAAGGAAGGAGATTGATAGTATCACTCTGTGCCAGATTTAATGTGCTCTGGATGACATATACTCGTATTTGGCAATTTATCTTGATCAGGTAGTGCCATCCTAGCCCTCTTTACTTCAGAAATGCTACAATGTGCATCCCCTGTCTGAAAATAAACTACTGGAAAGAGTTTAACACCAGAACTAATTCACAGCTTCTACATTTCAAGGAAAGGTTTCTAATTTCCTGCCAGTGAGCATCACCTAACAAGGGATAACCCAGTCTGGCCCAGCCATGCTTGTTTAACAGGATCAGGTGCTTTCCAAAGTCATAACCTATTTCCAAATTCTAGCATAGACTAAAAATCTTTTTGTTACCACACAATCCAGATACAATTTTGTTTCTAAAACTGAGCCTAAAAGCCACAGCAACCTTCCTTAACTTTCTGGTCCCACCAGAGGAACTTAACTATGCTTTGAAATGAGGGCATAATTCTTCATGAGATGTTCACACAACTTGCGGTTAATCCAAACAGGCAAGACAGATGCTCTAAAATAAATATTGGTCACCCGGATACAGAAGGCAATCTCTTATACAGCAAAGCTAGACTGAATTTATTCAAACCCTGTAAGGGTAAGACAGATACGGCTTGTCAGCTTGTCTTCTTTTTCTCCTTTTGCCGTCTTCTTAAAAATACATTCTGTTTACATGGTTTACTTTCAAGCCCACTTTGGGGTGTACTGAGTTTACTGCTGAATGATAACAGTGAATGGATGTCGTTTCCCATTTCCCAAATACAGTAACAACCCTTTCCAATTCCTGAGCTGTCTGTATCCAGCTGTCCATATACAAACACCCGTATCTTCTTCGCTCTCATCCCTCTAAATCCACTTTTCCCTCAAAAGAACAAGTAGAAAAGTGGGGAAACTGAGGTAAACAGTTAACTAGACACATTACACATACATTACATATATTACACATACAACTAGACATATTTGTGCATGTGGGTGTGACCTATTACAGGAAAGAGGGTTGACTTCATAGAGTAGATAATGATGTCTGCCTGAAATAATACAATTAAAAATACATATACATTATTATTTTAATTGTAACACACCCCAGAACCCCAGATAAAAGCCAGGCTCTGATATTGCTAAGCTTCCTAAAAATGCAAATCAAAACATATATATTAATAAAATAATACAGGAAGAATAACTATAGACAGCAAATTGTCACGTTGAAGCATTAAGTTTTCATATATATAAGTGTCTAAGTATAGTTTTTATTAAAGCTTCCTACAAAAGTGA
The DNA here is from genome assembly GCF_036417845.1 of Apteryx mantelli. Taxonomy (NCBI): domain Eukaryota; kingdom Metazoa; phylum Chordata; class Aves; order Apterygiformes; family Apterygidae; genus Apteryx; species Apteryx mantelli. The sequence continues at coordinate 18,137,519 of NC_089992.1, forward strand.
TTATAGTTACATATTTTAGTAATACACAGGATATTTACAATTTCCAGATCAAGCTCAACACAACAGATGTTCAGGAAGCAGGCTTATTGATTAAGTTCAAGAAATGCCTCAGATACTTCAGCCCATAGTTTTAAAGCACTGTAAACTCACATCTGCTCTCTCTTCTGATCCAATCGCAGGCCAGAATTAAATAAAGGGGAAAAGGGGGACATAATATAAATGAACTTCACATTCGATTATATGTGAATAAGTTTTAGTCTCATAAGTGAGCAACATTTCAAAGAGATTTCAGTTAAAAAAATGAAATAATTACAAATTTCAGTCATGTCTAAAAAATGGATACTTCACTGCCTTGGATGGGATTTTCAATTAATCTAAAGGAAATCAGAGCTCACGGAACATTGAAATTCAAGAGGAATTGTAGGCCTAGAGCACTTAAGCTCTTGTCAATAATTTCAGATGCGTGCTTTAGGCTTTTGGACCTTGTACTGATTCGCCACTCGCTTACTGTTCACAGTTTTAAGTTACTCATTTTCTGAGCACTGTTCATGAAACAGCTAGAGATTAAGACTGATCCAAGTTAAAATAACCCAACAGATAATAGAAAAAGCCAAGCAAAGCAAATTGCAGTATGTTTCCTACATCAACTTACGCAGTAGTTGAAGAACTGAAGCCATAAATTCTTGTAATATACAAACAGGATAAAGTTTTTACTATCTTTTTCCAAATTTATTTTCTAAATCTCAAAATATTATACTAGATTATAACCCTGAAGAAAAGTACTTGTGAAGTGATGACAGAGCATGTAGAAAGAGATTACATCAGCACAGTTATTTAATGTTTATTTTAATTGATAGCATAGACTTAGACATTCAGTTTGCAAGGAGAAAGTGCAAGACAAACTCCTAGATGGTTTCTTCCTATACACATACTACAAACAAGGGAAAAAAGGTGATGATAATCCTTTTTTTTTTTGTGATGAAATGTAGGAATGCAAATTCTGTTACTACTTATATGCTGACTTATAGTCACTGGAGAAGTATGCACTATTTGAGCTGTAGCTAATCAATGAATATAAACACCATCTGTTCATTACTTTTCAAGCCTCTCAAAACTCTGTTTGTTGCCTCTTTGATGAATCTGGCTGGCTACAGAAGTTTATGTAAGATAAGAATAACAAAAAAAATTACCATATAAAATACAGTGCATGCAATTAAAGTATAAGCTTTAAGGACAACTAATTCCAAACTGAAATAAAAGCAATCAAAAAGACTTCTAACAGATGGAGGCAAAAAGCAGAGAAAAAGTATGGTCTATTGTCATGAGAAATGAAGACTTCAGGCAGCTGCCTCATTGAATAAAATCCCTTGCAGCTGGATGAATTGCAGCACAGCTGGATTACTTCTTGAGATATGGTGTATATACTCAAACATCTGCATGTCCACTAACTAAAAGTAATTTACCAAAGAAAGTATAAATAAAACTGCAAGGTTTCTGCTCATGTTTTTGGAGGAAAAAAATCAAGCTATTAAAAGTTTTGCACCAAAAACTAGAACACTAGCTCAACAGAGCAAATCCTGCGTCACAAGCGCAACTGGCAGTTACAAATCAGGAAAGGCCAAGAATTCATCAACTGGGACTAAGTCACCTTTGCTTCAGCACGATTGCACTCCTCTAGTCGAGGAGCTGCAGGCATTCAGGAAACACATCAGGGCCTACCTGACTGCCCTCGCCAAAGGACCAAGTCTCTAACTCCTCCAAGCTGAAGTTCTAATTCCATTTAGCCTAAAAAGACAACACTAACACTGTTTCTCTGAGTATACAAAACTTTAGAAGTGTTTAGTTTACAGTGTTTCTAGAAAGGTTTTGTATACAGACATAATGAGATCTGACAAAGGGCAGTGAATAACGCACTAATAATGTGCATATAAACAATATATCTTTAAAATAACTTGTTTATATACACAAGTTTTAGAAAAACAAAGAAACAATCTACAAAACATCTGTGATGAGTCTAAAACTACCTCCCACTGTCTACAATCATACCTTCAGTAAAGCAATGTTCTGTGGAAATAGATACATAGCTTCGGTATCTATTGAATCCTGGTGGTGACACCTCACATTAAGATAAAACAAAATTTATCTTTCAGATATGCAAATTTCTGCATTCAATTTGTTATTCAACTTTGGAACTATCTGAACACAAAGCTGTTCAAGTGTGATTTCCTTTGCCATTTCTTTGTGGTCCAAGAGACAATTAGGATATACTTTGAACTGCCTAAACACACACTGGCATTTCAAGAGAGACATCCCAACATACGTGGAAGCACTGCAAGGACATCTTGCTTCCTATTCCAGAAATATGAGGAAGCAATTAAACATAACACTCTTGTTTTTCTTTTAAGACTTGATCATTAAAGCTGTCATAAAAAACCTTGTGAGAAGTAACACAGTGACCATGCCACACTGGTCTATCAAAGACCTTTGTAATTAGCTTTATAGAAAATGCCACATCTATTTTCCTACCAACTTTGCTAGCTATGATATGATGAGGAAGACAGATTTACTTCAAATAACTCATTTCATGAAGCTCCAGAAAAGAATTCTAAGCTTTGATGCAGACCTAGTCTCTTAAAAGGCATTACTTCCAAGACAAATCTAATTAAAAACTCAATTTTTAGAACTCAGAGGAAGTATTACACTCTCTGAAATAAAGAATCAGGAGGAAGCTATGGAAAAATCTGCAAGTACAATGTAATCCCTGCTCTGTTAGAAGCACAACGTACAACTTTTAAAAAGAATACCATTCTATTCAGTCATACAGCTTCCAGGCACAATGCCCCATGCTTTTTCCTGTACAGAGGCAATAAACTAAAGCTCTACCTGTATCAAAGTTAATGAACGATAGATGCTCTGTTAATTAGTTGCTGTGGCAGAAAAGGTAGATCAGGCTTGTGTCACAGAACCATTGCACCTGAAGACATAGACTGGTAATAGTTTAAACACTGGACACATTTAGCAGACTAGCCTACGCTCCCAGCACCTCCCAAGCCCTAAGGCATCCACAGAACTATGCCATGGCTGCAGCTTGCTGCTGAGGATCTGTAGGTCGTGCCCGCATGGTCCTTTTAACTAAACTTCTATAACAATTCTCTGATGGCACCACTCTGACCAGTGTGTCCAAAAGTGCTTAACGCTATTTGCACCTTTAAAGGTGCAAATTTTGATTTTTAAAAGATCAGTTAGGCTTTTCTTCTATTTTATAATTCATCATATTAAAACAGAGTTCATTCAGTGCATCAGTTACCAGCAGACTGGAGAATTTCCCTAGCAGCTTAACTTCTTAAATTGGTTCACTGCTTTACAATCTACTAGAGAAGTTCTTTTTGCCATTTAAAAACAAAGAAATCTGTTGTTACAAATCCAGCAATACAAACACAAATAAATAAATGTAGCAGCTTTGCCTTGGTCTTTAGTCCCCATACTAATATCAAAAATGAACCCAGTCTAAACCATAAATGCCTCTTATCTGACGTGACATCCCAAAGTTGCAATACTTGCTACACACTTGTGGGAGTTGTATATTTAATTTTCTTTAGCGTTTATGTATTTCACAACTATAGCTGGGAAACATCTATAGCTAGAAGTCAGCTTACTAGAAGGGATTTTAAAACAGTAAGCTCAGACAGGATTTTTACTGTCCACACAGTGAGTTCTCCTCTGAATGCAGTGCAGGCTTCAGGATGGAGTGCTGACATGAAAGTTATTTCAGAGAAAGAGTACCACGAAGTCCAATGTGAAAAACGTACAGATTAAATATCCTTCCGGGGATACAAATGTTGAAACTGGAGAAGTCTGGATTCTGATCCAGTTCAAGCAGATGCAGTAAATCTTGCCCTCCCGTACGAAGGGATGTGTAGCTTGGAGGAGCGCTCAAGAAGGCAGCGGAAGGGCCTGAACGCCCTGCAGGGCGCTGCCAACCCAGGGCCCATGGGCTGCAGCGCGGCCAGACAGATCCTGCAGCCACCCCAGCTCTGGCTGATGCTAGGACACTCACCACAGTGCCCACCAGCAGTTAAGTTTGGCAACAGTGATACTGGGGGAGACTGGAGACACATTTTTTTCCACTGAAACTGCAGCAGTTTCATTAGCACCGTTTCAGATACACTGCTGCAGCTATCAGCGACAGGAATTTTCATTGCAGTTGAAACCCAACCACACTCAAAGCCTGCTCCAAAGAGCAATGTGGTGTATTGGCTCTGCACTACTTTTTTCTCTCAGCAATCAAATAGAAAAATAAAGTCATAAGAGGAAGCCAAACCTGGCAGCGGCAGAGCTGAACGAACTCTGCCAGGCCTTCCAGGGCCCCCATGCATGCCAAGGTTCACCTACGCTGGCTGGCTCGCGGATTCCATGGAGGTGAAACTCCCCGACTCCGAGGCCAGGGTGTCTGCTAGCAGGAGGGTGCACAGCCGCTCCCTACACTCTGTGCAGGCTGCCAGTCCAACAGCCAGCTGCCAGCAACACACTGTTCAAACAGCTCTGGAGATCTAAGCATGGCTCTGTTCCTAGCAACTTGTCTGGCCTGATACAGTATTTTAAGCCAAAGAAATCTTGACTCTACCAAGTGGAACTAAATCATCTGTACAGCCACCACTCTGTGATGATCCTTTAGCCACGTCTTCACTCCTATTACCTTTGTTAGCTAGAGTTCAGCAAGCTCTAACACAAGTTACAGCTGCATATGTAAAATAACACATACATTTGAAACAGCAAGACCTCCAACAAGCCAAACAAGCATACTACACTGCAAACAAGTGCATTCACCTGAAAGGGAAGCACTGAAGAAAAGAGCTGGTTGTAGACATTTGGAGGAAATTTTCAGTCAAGTCTGAATTTCAGAAAAATTCGCATTAAAATGTCTATAAAATAACAAACATAACTAAATGAAAAAAAATTCAAAAAAGAAAACAGAATTATTTCCATGAAAATTTTCCATTTCTTTTACCATAAGGGAAAGTAAAAAAGCTTCAGTGTCTTTTAGGGGCATATCCTGTCTGATTTTCAGTGCACCAGTTCTCAGGCTCTGATTTGCAAAATTAGCTACTTTCTCTTACTTTTTCTTTTTTCTTTCTTTCTTCTTCCCTTTCTTTTTCTTTCTTTGTCTTTCTCTCTTTTTCTTTCTTCTTTGTTTATAGAAAGTGGAATTATCCCTGAGAAGAAGCTGCTCAGACTTTGCACTATTTTTCTGCTTGTAAATTGCTACTTTTAGAGGGGGGGGAAAAAAACAAAGCCCCAGAAGAACACTTTTTTAGTTATTTCAAGTTTTACACAATAGACACTCAATTATGACTCCTCCCAGATCTTAGAAGTCCTCTTAGATCTGCTCAGGAGGGAGAGGGAGCCCTGCCCCTGGCTCCCCTTGCTGGTTTACCAAGGCGGGCACAGGAGGCAGAGTGCCCCCGTAAGGCTCGGCCTCTCCAAAGAGCGCGGTGCAGAGCCGCAGCACGCTCTCCGCATGGGCCCTGCACCTCCCACGCCTGCCTAGCACAGGTTTAATTCTCAGTACCGTAACAGAAACCCACGGTTAGTATTTCAGTATTAAAATACTGTATATTATAAAAGCCTGACTGTCATTATCAAATGCAACTCAAAGCAAGAAGACCAACCTGCAGTTGATGAGGATGTGATGGGGTCATTGATTTGAAAATATTATATTTCAAAATGTATTTTGGATGTGGGAGATTATGCAGGTGTCCTTATAAAGATGAAGTATCAGACAGAGATTTTCCTGGAAAGGACTTTATTTCATTTTTAGGCTTACAAAGGATTTCTGACAAAAAGTGTTCAGTGTTCCTCTCCCCTCAATAAATGCAGTTGCTCTTCACTAACAGAGATTCCTGTAATCAGAGTTTCATAGAATTATACTTTTTAAATGAACTAATAAGGTTTTTTCCTTTAAACAGATTCCTTTAGTATGTCCATCAAAATATCTAACACTTTCTTTAGATTAAGAATTTTTTCCCACAATTAAAAAAGTTAACTGAAATTAAGAGCTCAAATTTGAAGAGTTCAATTATCAGAATGATTCAAACATTTATTGCTTCTGTAGATTTAAACTTCCTTACAGGCTTTATTATCATTTCACTATGATGCTTTCCCTGCGTCCCAACTGGATCTTCCTCTCAAATCCTGCCCTTAAAGTCATTTTGAGCTATTGCTTCTCCAACACAAACTAGGGATTTTTTCATTAAATACTCTAAATTCACAGGGTTTAGAGTCCCTTTAATATGGCTTTTTTAATAAAGACAAAAGTTTTTGTTGGAGCAGTAGCAGATAAAATAGGGATTAGAAACGCAGCTGCACCAAACTGAAAAAGGGAGAAATAAAAACATCTGTATTTTTCAAAAATAATAATAATTATACTTAACTCACCATCAAGACAAGGCTGTAAATCATGGTTTAGCTGTCCTTATTAATCCAACATAAACATACAGAGCAAACTGTGCAATGCAGGGTAGGGAAAAAGAAATGGTTGTGGCATGTTTTAGATCCCCTGCGTCATCTTTCCTGGCCCAGGGCAGAAGAGTCAAAGCTTCTGTGTAGGAAGCAAGGAGATGGAGGTGGGATGAACTGGCCCACCATTGACTGTGCCTTGTCAATGGCAGCTTGAAAAGGGATGCATCAGAGCTAATACATCATGCGTCTTTGGGGCCATGTTTCAGAAGGAGTCATTTTGCCTAGAGAATATGTCTCCAGTCATATGACTGCTGGAGTATCTAGCCCTCTTCCTGCCTCAATGCTCAATAGAAAGTGTTAGAGTTGTACAGCTCTGAAACTTCCCTTTGGGCAACTTCACAATGCCCAGCATGACAAACTAAAAATACAGAATATTCATAATTTGAGTTAAAGAGTTACAGCACAGCAACACTTCAGTACACCCACAACAGTTAAAATCAGAACCGAGGCACGGCTACATTAGAAACAAATACTATTTCATCAACCAGGAGTCAGATATTAACCCACCTGAATCTGCACTGATTCAAGTTTAGCTGTAAAAATAGCTAATGTCAACTGTGAATCATAGCTGCTCATCTAAAGGAACTACCGAGAGCATGCTATTTACTGCTTTACAAGAACACATGGAAATGCCCATTTCTGCATACAGAAAAAAGGAACCTCACACACTTGCAACATGCCTTGAGTATCATGGGAGAGTCCCTTAAAATATAAGCAATGACTTCTAATACCTCCTTCAACACATCTTTGGAAGCATCTTTATCATTTCCAAAATAGGCATTTTGCCTTTGCGTGGTAAGGCAAGGCACAGAAACCCAACAGCTAGCTCTGAGAGAGCTATCCACACAATGCAGCCTAGCAAGGGGCTCACTGGTCCCCAAAAGCTATACAATGACATTAGTTTGTGCTGTCTTCCAGCTGACTTGCCCGGCCTGCACCACTCCCACTTCCAAACCTAGTATCAGGCTCTAACTCTGCAGGGCAGACCTGACCTCAGTTTATTGAGACACCCAGCCTTGCAAGAGGAATCCCTCCATCAGGAAAGGAATTTTCCTACTCCATTTCCATATTTCTCTTATTTTGCCTCCCTTTTAGAGCAGATCATGGTGCATAATCAGGAAACACTTGCCACTACATCAGCTTTAGGACTTACAGGGGCAGGGTGTCAACATAAAGATAAATCATAGTACAAACTGAAACCTTTGTTTGTAATGGAGTCTGCTGCAAAGAGAAATCCCTGCAGACATTGCCTGTAAGATACTAAAAGCCATGGAATAATTTGTTACAGCTATTTAGTTGTGTGGAGTTGTGTTCTATGCAGTTACTTACTCAGAAGGCAATAACATCCACATCCAAGAGAGACTTACAGAAAGTCCATATAAATTCTCTTCCTTCTGCTTTGTTCTACACATATCCAGAAAGGATAAGTGGATTGGCCTATATCCTGATTGATCCTATATCCTGTCTTTCAAGGTAAGACTTTCTGCCTGCATATGGTGGGAGACATAGCACAGACCACATGGCACAGCCTCCTAGGAAAGGAGTCTATGGATAACTTTCAGTCATCGATTCACTCCAAGAGATAGAATGGCCTCAGAATAATAAAGATAGCTAGTCACAGTATGCATACATACTTTTGTACGCTTAAATCCTTTTTGTTCTTTGAAGTTTTGTGGAAGAGAAACTTTTAACATTAATTTAAAAAATAAGACATTAACAAGACTCCTTTGAGCCCAGAGACATATTTGAAAAATAAAATGCTATTTACCTCATAAATAATTGAGGATCTTACCTGCAGCAGGCCAAGCTCTTGCTGACAGAAAGATGAATAAATAAATAATTGTTCCACAAAACATGTTTCCAGAGAAAGGCTGCAACCCCAGTTCACTGAGGTTTTGTCCTCCAAGGGTTAGGAGTCTGGAGGGGTGGCAGACCACTACTAGAGCTGCTGCTTTATATTCCAGGGCATTCATTTCAAATTGCAGCTGGGAAATCCATAGCATACCTGCCCTTCCCACAGTCACCCTCCCAACTGTTGAACATGTCAGTAGAAAATACAAATTACAGATAGCAGAGAGTCCTGAACTGAATGTATCATGATCATGAGTCAGATGCTAAGCTAGGATAAAAAAATAAAATAAAAAAAACTTAACTCCATTTACTGAAATGGAGCTATACTGAACCTTTGCCATCAAAAGATATAGACTCAGAAATGAATAGGTAAAAGAGAAGATAGTTAACTGTGTAGTAGTTCAAACACCGTTGCAGCAGTGCAAGAGAAAAGGTATACCAGTCAATACAGGACTTAAGTGCTAAATGCTCATTCTTGTGTACTCTAGGAAATACCAGTGTGAGATATTTACTTGTCCTCCCATGAATAAATTCAGCAGATGAAAAGGGAAGGATCAACAAGACTCAAGTAATCAAATCCTGGTGGCTTTTGTTGGGTAAAAAGCATATTTTTCTTTCCAAAACACAGTCTGCATAAAAATACAAAACAAAGTTGTCTTCCCTTACCTTCTGCAAAAGGTTCCCATTCATAAAATCGACCCATAAATGGTTTGTTATTGTACGATGCACATTGCACCTCTCTGATATTTCTGCTGCTTTCAGGACACATCTGTTGAAATAGAATACACAAATTCAAATTATTATTTATCAACAGTAATATCATTACTGGTTTCTTACAAATTCATTTTAGAAGGTCAATGAAGGCACTGCCAAATTCTAATCCATATGAACAATGTTAACATCAAGAGACTCCTTTTCTTTAATAGAGATAAAAATTAGAAACACATGGCAGAGGGAGAAGAGATTCTGGTTCTTCTCTGTTGTCAGAATACCCCTAAGCCAAGAAGGTCTTGCTGTGAAGATCCTCCTTTAGGAATTTTAGTGGCAAACTTAGCGGCAAATTCATCTCCTTATATTCAGTCTGTGGAACGACTGTTTCTGTGGCTTCATACATATCATTCCTATTCCATAGATAGCAACCTGTGAGGAACATGTTGATGCTGAACAGACTTAACTCCTTGACTAGGTAAGATAGTAAGCAAAATAGCACTTTTGTGGTATTTAGTAGCGCTAGCAAAACACACCTCTCAGACACACAGGTGGTGCCTTTGTGGTGTTACAAAATTGGTATTATGCCTAGTATGGGTACAAGATATTGATCTTGCATTACAGAAGAGCAAGAAAAACTAGTATGCTTGGGTCACTGCCATAACGAACAGTGTACTTATTAGTTATAGTATCAAAAGGTGAAGTGCCTGTAGAAAAAAAAGTGTTAGACAGCTTTGTGGAATTCATGGAGTTAACAGTTCTGCAAAACAAGCAAATTAATTATTGAGTTGTCTTTTTCCCCAGCAAAAAGTAGATACTTCAAGATAAATTCAATAAACTAGAGCTGAAGCATTTGCTTTCCACAGTAGCTTTGCATTTTTCATTATTAATCTTCTGGGCTCAAATTTAACACAGTTGAAACACTTACATGCTTCCACGACATATTAAAAGCTGGCCACACCAGCTTCTTATCCTGCCTCATCCTACACTTCAGTACCCTATTACAACTTTTTCTTTTTTACTTCTATGTACTACTATTACAGTCAGTTACATTACTTTGTATTTTAACTTGTGCCTTCAGCTGCTAGCTTCAGAGTTCTTGAAGCTACATAACAAGAAGAACTCCTCCTTATATAGACACTTCCCCCCATGCACACATGCATGCACTGAGGCAAGGCAAGGCTTACAGGCAAAAGTCAACATCTTTTATTAGGTCAACTGCAATACAAGCTTTTGGGCAGACAAGTCTTGTTCAGATCTGAAACAGATTCCAAAGCTAAATACAAGTTAAATGTCTAAATATTTTGCTCTGCCTGTGTCCTCACACTATCACAGTTACAGCAAAAGTGTGCTCTGCCTAGAAACACACACAGAGGAGCAAGATTTGTAGAGAACAGGGCTTTAATTAGAGCAATCTGTATGCTTGGAGAAAATAGACGAGTTCTGGTCACGCATGAATTTTCTTTAGGTAGCCTTAGATGATCAAAACAGCTGTTAAAAACACTATTACTACATAAAAACAGTGGAAATCACACAAAGAACTAGAATAGAACAGCAAACCAATTTTTTTCTAAAGGAAACAGATTTCAAGGAAAAACTGGAGACAATATTATATAAAAGCAACATGGTTAAATAACTGTTTTTGAGGATGCAGTAAGAAGATAATCAGTAAGAAGAGATCCTCCTGCAACTACAAGTCATTTCTCTCATATTAGTATAGGGGGAAATCTTTGTCTTCTTTGCAGTGAAAGCCAACCTACCAAAGGCCCCAGAGGAAGTTCTCCCCAGAGGAGTTCTTGCTTTGTACCCACCCTCTATAGGTGAAGATGCATCTAGCTGGATGAGTGAGACATCAAAGCCAAGTCTTTTCCAGTGGGCAGTAAACTGCACCAAAGATATGCCTACAAGGTGGTTCACAGACTACTTGATCTCCTATTAGAATCAGAAGAGCAAGTCTTCTAAAACAAACAACACTTCTGGCCAAACAGCCATCTGTGCTTTGTTTGCCCACCCATCTGAGATCTCCAAGTACATGCAAATATTGTTTCCTCAACAAATCCTCACAAAAAAGCAAACAAAAAAGCCTCCCTGAAAATACAGCCATGAGTCAACAAATTTTATTGTAAGGGTGGGACAAAAAGCCTTTCTAGGGCCAAATACAAATCAAAGCTATATTCCCACAACTGAAATACGGATCCTTAAATCTGGGACACAGCAATGCAGTAAGAGTTAATTCAGCCACATCAACCAACCAACCAAGGCTAGTAGACTTAAACTTTTAACGGAAATTAATCATCCTATGTATCCTAAAAGTGAAGGGCCAGAACCTGAAATGGCATAAATTAAGGTCATTCCAGTAAATTACAGCAGAACAATGTCAAGTTGCACCAAAGAACCCAGCCTGAAGTGTTTCTTTTGAGAATGCACTTGCCTTTTCTTTCTTTCTTTTTTTTTTTTGGCACAGGTTTTCTGACAGTCTATTGTGAAGTTTTGTTGTTTCTTATTTTTCCTTCTCTGAGCCATGAGCTTGTGCTCTTGTGTATCAGTGTTTCTGGCTCCTAAACCATTTCCTGTACACTCTGTTCATACCAACTGCAGACAATGTATGAATAAAAAGATCAAAATATTCATTGCTGTTGCCAAAAAATAGTGCCTTTTTTCCCCTTCTAAGACTGTTTTTATATAGCTACATTCTCTATTTTTAAACTTACAGAAAGCTGACACAGGACGGAGGTCCCATTATTTTAAAGCAGGACAAAAGACTGAAAAACAGTAAATACACTGTATGGAACAAGTCTGAACTAGATGAAAAAAAGACTAGCTCAACAACTTCCCTGCGACTTTTAAAAGTCCCAGCACAATGCTACGAAAAATTCAGTTGTCCTTCCTCCATTTCTTTCACTAAGATGTAATTTCAACTTAAAACTTTGTGTAAAAGTTGGAGTGAGTAAGCTGGCCAGCAAAAATTCTTTGCTTTATTCTTTATACAGATTACAACCATTCTAATTCTGGTTTTTTTTATATAAATATTTTAGTGAAGATAGTATTTAGTAAAGAGTTAACTACAAGGTGCAAGCAGTCAAAGTTACTACAGTTTACGAATCACCAAGGCTTAAGATATCTATCCTCTACTCTATAAACATACTAATTAACATCCATATATCGCTTATTAACTCTTCTTAAATTCTTAATGCACAATTGAACAAAATGACATTTTCAGGCAGCCTACTGCTCAGCCCACCTGAAAATTAAATCCTTGAACATTTGTCAAAAGAACAAAGTGTCATGCTCTCTATCTTGGCCTCTCTGGCTTTTTTAGCGCATCTTTTCGGCAGAAACCACAATGTTATCACTCCCCCCCCCCAAAAAAAATCATACCCTTATACAATCAAAAGTAAGACTTTAGTGAAGGCTTTTCTATAGATCATCTACTTTGATTTTTTCCCCAAGAGTACAGTCAGTTTTTAGGCTCTTCTTTAATTATTATTTCTATCACAACTACTTATAGCTTGACTATAAAACTCTCCAAGGACAGCGATCAGCATCTGTGATTTAAAAGGAGCCAATGCTAAAGCAAGCTATTTACATTTGCTAAAGGTTGCACCTTACCCAGCTCGTCCTTTGCGTCTCACCCCTCGCGCGGGGCTGCGACGCACTGGAGGGAGGCGGGGGACAGGGCGGGGGTTTGCTGTCACCCCAGCGCGGGCTGTGCCCCACGGTGCGGGCTGCGCCCCACACGACGGCCTCGCGCACGCCTCTGCTTCACCCTCCATCAGCCTGCCTGCCGTGACAGAGCAGTGGCTGCTGATGAGAGAGGCCCAACACCTCTCCTGGCTCTCTGGCAAACTAATATAAATATTACTTTAAAAAGCAGACATGCTTACAGATGAAAACTGTTCCTGTGGTTAAGCCACAGGACTGGGATTTGAAAGATCTGGATCTGTTCCCTAACTCTTCCTGAGGCTCCTGGTGTGACCATCATCAAAGTACATAACCTCACTGGGCGACTCTCCCCTGGCTCCCCCCCATGACACAAGGGCATCAGCAGCCGGTTGCCTGATGGGGATTTGAAGACAGAATTTTTGAAAAAAAATTAACTTCGTTTTTTGGATTGGTTTTTTTTTGGTTAACAACAGATCTTGAATTTTTTTTCCCCTCAACAACATTCTGTTTTGTAATCACTGAGCTAGTCTTTCAGAGGTTTTGATATAAAAACAGGATGACTTTTTTAAATGTTTGTCAAAAAAATTATTTTTTTAAACCAGCTATGTGGAGACCAAATGAGCAAAACTATACACATACTAAGAAAACTCTCAGATTCTGTTGTGTAGAGCCATATATAAATTATCTATAAAACTGTATCTTATGCTGGGAGACTTTTCTTGTATTCTTTCAACTGTACACTATAAAATTAGAAACAGAATCTAGACCCCATAATTTTGCATGTTTTCAGGTGATGTCTCATAGCTAGAATATGCTGGCAGAAAAAAGCAATGCTGTAAATTAGTCATGCTGGGCTTTATTCAGCTAAGTACCTTAAAAGTGCTAGACATTTTCACACAACGTAAGAGGCTTTCAGAGCTTCCGCTGCTTCACTTTGCTGTGGCTGTTTCAATGAAGCTGATGTCTCAGCCAACTCTGCTTCTTGTACTTCCATGATGTGAAATCACAGCAGCAGCAGCACAGCACTTGAGGCAGGGAGTGTTTAAGATGAAATATTTCAGAAGCATCCATTTGTTTTTGAGGATCTCAGGCTGAATTTCCTGAAATGCACCATGTCTGCAATTGACTCAAACTTAGCATTTCTGAAACGGTAGCCTTATTTATGCCTACATTTCATCTGCAAGGTATGGATATGAAAGTAAAGCATTCCAAGATATAGTGACACACTACTTCTTTGTCATGTACCATTCCTGTTTGCTTAAAATGAGCTGCTAGTACAGCTAAGATTGTAAAACAAACTGCCCTGTTTGCTTTTTAACTTTTAGAAACCACTTGAAAAAGAATTTTTTAACAAATCTTTGACTCCTCAGTTAATTCATGAAGTGTTGGCAAAATGCCAGAAAATTTACTACTCTCTCAGCTGATCTATACCCACACTGGATGCATGCCTGCCATTAGCAAAATTGCTTCAAAGATGCACTTAGATAATGCACTTCCAGAAAAGCATATATAGGTCATTTTGAAACCGAAACTGCCTCTAAAGGCATTTAAAGCATTGACCGAGATTTTTGGCACTGTTTCATTCTTATGACCTACAGTAACTGGCAAACTCTTTTTCCAATGCCCCATAGTCCCTCTGGATTCTCCAGGCTAAAGCGTAATTCATAATTAATATTTTCTGTGTGTACATTACTATATATTAAGTCTAAGTAATGTAGTTATACTCCATTTGTCTAAAGGCCCATTTCATTTCTGCAGTGACACTGTCTAATCTTATTAATCCTTTTACATTCCAAAAGATAAGCACAACTCCAGAGAAAAATAATTAAAATACTTATTTCTGAAAGTGTAATCTGAAGATTCTTCTTTCATTTTGAGAACAACATCTCTTAAAAGTGGAATTTCCTTGCAATATGCACATCCAATTCTTTACCTAACAATCCACCATGTCTGCAGGGAACTTCTTCCCTGACATGCTTGTGCCTTGCTCCTCCTGCAGTCTATGGAAGTTCCATGTCCATGTCCGAAATCAAAATCTGGGCCTCAAAAATTAAATTTTTCAGGTAAGGAACCTCTCTCTGCATTGCCAACGACCATGCACACCAATTGCAGTCTTACTTGGGTTCACCACACACTGAAAGTCAGCAGCAGATCCTTTTAAAAAACTTTGAGACTATTTTTATTCCTCCAACAGTTTTAATTTTTAAAAATGAAAACTAGACATGAACATAATTGTCTGCCAACTAGAAAAAGAATTAAGGCATATTAAATGTGTCTAAAAGTCTTTGGCTCAAAATATCAGACAGACTAAAATGAAATTGATGCTTGTGAAAAACAAAAACAGGCAACAAACTTTAAAATGCAAAATTTTTTAAATTATATGAAGAACAGCTATTCAATAAAAATAGTGCTAGTCAGCTCTAATTACAGCCCATGACCCCAGACAGTACACTATAAATGTCTAGCTTGACGTGGAATGAAAATTAACATCTGTGAATGCAGCGGTATCTGGACGCATTTAGGAAGATCGAGCAGCTGTAAACCTAAACCTCAGCGCTGCCTCAAGCAATGAATTTGCGCCTACGTGCCTACTGCAGTGGAGATGCTTAAACCTAGTAATGGCAATCGTCAAACTACCAACTTTCTCTATGAAGCAGAGAGATGTTGAAGTGAGGCAGAGCAGATCGTACAAGGTACCAGCTGCCTTTCACTTCTCCCTTGCTGCTTCCAGAGGGCTGCTCTATGTCAGAGATGGAAAAGACCCGAGATGTGCTCACAGGATAAGATCACTGCACCTCTGCCCAAACTCCATCCAGCTGGAGGGAGCTCATGTAAGGAAGCTCGTACAGCAGAGCTGAATGCAGGGCGCCTGCCCTCACCGAGGCACGTGCTGTCTCCCACTGCTGCAAGCTAGGCAACCGCTCTTACCTCACACTTTCATATGATGACTTTCAGGTACGAGAAACCGAGGAACCTCTGCCAAATTGATGCGACTTGTGCTCCCACTTCATAAAACCTCCCCAACTCCAAATATTAACTTAATACCAGTCCATTCATTTAGACATTTCCACAAAATTTCCTTCATTTTTCTTATTCAGCCAAAACTGCTCTCCAGATTCATCTGAGCCAGCACATGAGTTTTTCTCAGCACCAAACATTTTTCAGCGAAGAAGTTTTTGCAGAAAATATTACTTCAGGCTTAAAACAGGATGGTTCCCCAACACTTCTTGCTGCAGTGGTTATTCTCCATTTGTTTACATGACCATGCAGCACTGTATCAAAACACCAACTGAAATCTAGCTATTCTCAAACAACTGCAGTGGGTTTATCCATCAAATTCATACATGTAGCCAAAATGTCTATAGATTCTCTTTGGCATCACCTCCCGTTTAATCTACTAGGTCCCCACATTCACAGTCCTGCTTTTTATATATATTGCAATACCTTACTTGATACAGAAGTCAAATTAGGAAGTTTCTATTTTTGAAAGGTCTTGCCTTCCTTTTTGAAAACATCGCTACATAACTTATATTTGACTCTGAAATCACCTCTTTCAGTTCCAAACATATATATTGTTTGCATGTTCTTAGAGGTTCAACAACTGCCTTCACGAATACTTCTAAAATCCACTGAGTGCATCTCACCCCGCTGTGCTGATGTGCATATGTTTAGTTTTAACAGGTAATTCCTTCACCATTGCTTTGTCGTTAACTTATCTTTCCTTTTCTTTCTCCATCTGCCAATTCCATTAAGGTTTTTGCATTCTTTCTAACTAAAATAAAATTAACAGAACATGACTGTTGGACGCATGAATACAATATGGCTAATGGCTACAGTGAGTGAATGACTCCAGCATTTTTAGGAGTGCAGTCGGAACTTAAATTTTTTTTTCCATTATTGATTTCAGCTTTGCATGACAGAAAAGTTCTCTGAATATACCTAGAAAGTCTTTGAAGTGTTATCTGAACCTAGTCTTTATTAACTTTGCAATGTATCAGACATTAATACAGATAATACATTAATGCATAATGCAGCAAGTGTGTCTATTAGTGCTTTACCTTTTTTTCCCTCTTCAATAGCACTTTACAGCTTTAAACACTATGTCTAATAATGGGGAAGAAAATTCAACCAAACAGATGAAAAAATAAGCATTTTTGCTTAATTTACAGGCCTGTGGGGGTTTTTTCTTTAATTCTCACTGACAAATCCATCTGATTAGACTGAAATAACTGATTTTATTTTAGATTTTCAAGAACTTGGAAAGGATTCAAGTTCAGCCTCAGTTTTAAATAAAATTAATTTTAGCCACTCATCCACCCCACAAAGTATCCATACTGATTTAATGTGCATGCCAGGAAATGCTTGGCAACACGAGCTTAGGAGGGGCTCACCAAAGAGTTGTAGTAGGAAAATTAATAGTACAGTTCCTCAGTTGCACCTAGTATCTCCATTTTAAGGAAATCATATTTCTGATCTAAAGTTTTACAAATGTTATTCCAAAAGGCTAAAAATAAATTGAGAAACAAAAACTGGTTTTTACAACATCTATGTTTAACAATTAGAAAACGGGGAAAAAAAAAGGAAACAAAAAACAAAAAACAGACCATTCTGGAACAGAACATCATCTGGTGTAAAGTGATACGCAAGTATGCTATCGAAGTCAGAGCTACGCCTATTCACACCTGCCAGTGATCTAGCCCACTGACTGCTGGCTAGACTTTCTTTGATTCAGTGAAAGACCAGATGACTATCACCTCATTCCAAAGCATTTTTTTTTTCAAAAAGCAGTTATTATTTTACAATGTCCCAAATTTATTTTAGTGCCCAATTCCCTGAGTGAAGAGGAGCTTCAGTACTGAGACTGGAGTGCACACAGAATAGTCTTTAGATGATCCCAATCAAGCATCAAAAACTTGGCATTTGCAACAAACATCTTAACTGCATTACACAATGGCTACTCTCAGGCTCAACGGTGGTATCATCTTTTATACAAATATGTTGCATAAAAAAAATCCACCAAATACAAAAATTCTTCCATCCAAATATCTATTTATAGAAATGCTATATAATGTTCATAGTGCTTAAACCGCACGCTACTGCCTCATTTAATGGGAAATCAATGAAAAGTTATTTCCATTTGACAAAAGCTGGCTCAGAGTCTGAAGAATGCCTCAACAGGGGAGCGTTCAGCCTTGCCGCCGATTTAGGGTCTCATCTGTCTGCATTTTTCCAGTACAACATAGAAATAGGGAGTACTTCTGTAGTCCTCACCAGAAAATGAGAGATTTATGTACCTAGAATAGCTGCTTTAATATAATTGTTAAATAATAACAATAATAGCTAAAAAAAAACAACTGCTCTCAGAATTTTTATAAAATAGTATTCTTTATACTAGAAAAATCAGTCACTCCAAAATCCTCTTAAAAAGGTACCAATGCCAGCTTTGAAAGACCTTGAGACAAACTCATATTTGATGCAAGCCCATTGAAATAAGAGTTGGAGAAGGCAGAGGTGATATATTTTGTCTCTATATTTTATGGAAATTTATGCCAGTTTAATATAACCTCCACTAGAATTTTCAGCAATATTTTATTTCATTTTTAAAGACCATTGTTAGAGTAGCCTCTTTTTCTAGGGTATAGCCTATATGTTGGGTAGGTTTCATTATTTTATTATTTTATTCTACCAGCATCATAAGTATGTGGGAATAATCCTCTACTAGAGTTTTCTATATGAAATATAGAAAATAGAAATATATGGCAATTCAATTGTATGCATTCCATTTAAATGACTGGCCTCTGTGAGGGAGGAGGGACTACCTGAATGGATCCAGCAGCAGGACTAAAACTTCAGGGAAGTTTCTGATTTATCTTAACACCATATTCCAAGTTTTAATTAAAAATTCTTATTACGGCAAATAAGCACAGTGTTATTAGTGGGGGATCCCTACTTTAACTGAAGGCTGGGCAATAGAAATATAGGAATGAAAAAAATCTTGATATGTTTATGCAGCTTTATGTGAGGCACAAACGTACAGTTCCTGTGTCTAGGGTGAATTCTGGTAAATCTGTTGTGAGCATGCATTTTGTTCTAAAAGGGAACATGTACTACTGACCGTGAATTAGAAACAAAATTTTAAAAAAGACCCTTAATGGACCTAAATATGGAACACATCTTCCACACACAGTGAACAGTTGCAGAACACCATAACTGTAGCTTACACTTGGCTCCTAGAATCTCAGTCATTTTTTGCAGAAATTACAGCACTATTCATATTTTGGAGCTCGTTTCCATCAGAAATCACATTCACAAACAGTTTCTGATACAACACACACTTAGCTTCTGCAAAATATTCTTTCTTCCCAGGTAATACTTCTTTAAAAAAAGGCACATTAAACTAACAAGCAGATACATTTAACAGATTTTATAATGCCCTGGTATAGCTACAGCTTGTAGCACCATCTATCTACTATTCTATTTACTAAAGTTTGTCAAACTTTAACCATTCAGACTAAAATCTCCCACTCCTGGTGTCTGTCTTAATATCATTTTTGACCAAAGTATTTCCTCCAAGGATAAGTCTAAAGAAAGATAAGAGGGGAGGAGTGTTTTATTTTTTTCCATGTTTCAAATATTCTGATAATTTTTTTTACACCCAAAATGTAAGCGTGTCTCCTTTTAATGAGTGAATTGAAGTCAGCAAGAAAAGTGTTTTTTGTCAAGAATGCATCTTTCGCCTTTTGTATGGAAATCTATCCAAACATAGCCAGACCACAAGCTTTTGAAAAAATACTGATAAACGTACTTTGCATATGTTCAGAAAAACCTTGTTAAAGTTTTGCAGCTAAACTACTGGAACAACCTGTTTACAAGAAGTCTGTCTCAAATCTGAGGCTAAAAGAAAGAGAAGTTTTCCAGTAATAATTGGTATGTGCTCTTGAGGTCTGAGTTAGGGGCATGCCCTGGAAATGAAAACAGGACATCTGTCTCTTCTGTTTTCAGGCTCCAGAGGAGTCTGGATGAGCAAGACTGCTGACAAAGGTACTGAGAAGAAGAAAGTGAAATTGGAGGCAGAGAAGACAGGGAACTTAAGCAGAAGGAGGAGGGACTGAAGGTGGAAGAAATGGAAGAAGAGATGGAATACCAGACAAGGCACTGAGAGTGAAAAGCATAACTGAGCAAGAAAACACAAAGGTAGAGCTTCTGCTGGAAGGCAAGGGAGCAGAGATGGGTCATATTTGGAGGAATGGCAGAAACACCTGTGGTGAGCAAAACCTATTAAAATCCCAGCAAAGCATTTCCATTCCCCTGCAGTTCGAGTAGCGGGTGAATTCCTCCTACTGGTTAGTCCATTGGCTCAGTTGCAACAGCCTGATGAGTCATGTGAATACCGATATATCACATGATGGGATTTGGGTTTTGAAGGCTTTTTGTTTTGTTTTAAAACTAGAATGTTATATACAGTAAGTCAAAGGACATTAAAAGAATGCTTAAACTAAACTTAGAAGACATGAGAACTGAGATTTTGCATGCAATTACTATTTAATTTGGCGCTCTGTGCCTATGAGGTCCATTCTCAATTGTATGATTGCATTTTTTCGTTCTATATGACCTATGACTCATTCGGTCTGCAGGATAGACTTACTCTGGGGATGAATCAGGAATGTTTAGTGAGAAGACTTATTTATATAATCTCTGTCTCATTTACTGCAGAAGCTAGTAGGTATGCACTGGATGTACAGAATGAAGAACAGGAAGGATGGTCTCAGGTTTCTGGGACTGGGTACTATACCAGTTTTGGTGGGGGCAGGTGGATGGGTGGGAATCATGCATGGTGCAATTAACTTAATCCAATCCTTTATCGGCTCATGAATAACTGTGCACTTTCCATTTTGGGTGTCTGACCAAAAACCTCTGGATCCGATCTGCAGAGGAGCTGCCATCTTGTAATTACAGTTTTGGTCAATGTAAATTTTGCTTTGGCTATTGTCAAATAATAAATATGGTATTAAACATTGGAAAAACGCCAGTTCTAGTCACTCAACACTGGGTATTAAAATTATTGAATACTTTTTTAAACCTCATTCTTCCATATCTGAACTCCCTTTCTTACAACAGGAATTACATCCTGCCATTGCACAGCAGCTTTGTGAAGGTTAAATCAAACACTACAATGATAATATCAATGACTGGTCCCTACAGAAGTTACTTTTCCTTGTCTTTAGCAATGCACGATTTTAAGGCAGGGAGCCACAGAATGAGTAACAGAGTGTCGTAGTAACTGAGTAACATTGAGTAGTGTATCACTAATAAATGAGTTGCTGTTTTATGCAGGAACCCTGGGGTAAAATAATACATGATTAGGCAACTAAATAATTTTTGTAACACACAAGAGTTACCATAAGATTGTACATAAAACTCTAGTTTTCTGAAATTTCTAAGCCTTTCCAGGTTTGGCTTTGTCACCTTAAAGGTGTCCTTTTGATATTTCACTGCTCAGAGTAAAACTGTGCACCACCACAGAAAATTGTCATCAAAAAGTGACCCAAATGTCTCAAAACAGCAGGTCAAGATACTTAGTATGCTTGCTGTCTTTAGCAAATGATAATGCAAACAACAGAAACACAGAAAAAGAAAACAGTATCTTGCTTGGCTGGGAAGTTACTGAAAGTTGATGCTGAGAACAGAAGAGAGGTGGCTGGCAGCGGCAAGGGACGTTTCCCTGGCTTCCTTCCCCCCAACCAACCATTGCCTTGCTAACGCTGCACTGACACGGCTATGGCTCACCCAATGCATTGGCACTCTTCCCTCAAAACGTATCAGAAATACAGGATTGGCTCTTCCACAGCTGGAAGTCAAAAATATGAAGATCAACAGCATTCCCAACCAGTCAGTAGAAAGAAACTCTCTTACTAACTATGCTTGCATGTTGCTACACGTGCAATGTGTTGCCCTCAGAGGTGTTATTTCTGGACAAACACAGAGCACACTTGGCTGACGCACTAGCAAAGCAGAGACAAAGCACCACAGCCTCTCTCCCCCACACACCTCAATTTCACCACTGCTTTAATTATTTCTGGGTTTTGCACTGTTCTGTAGGCAGCTGGCTCTTAATGTTTCCTGTGAGAAGGCCTTATTGAGCCGTTCTGGTCACCACAGAGCACAGAGTGACAGCTTCCCACTTCCAGTCCTTCTGGGGAGAGGCTTTGGGCTACCATCCTTCAATGCAACTCTTCCTTGGTTAGGCAAGGAAACACCTCTTTGCTAGCGGCAATCTTACAGTCACATTTCTTAACTTTCAGCATGTTTTAACCATTTGCAGTTCACAGGTTCCAAGATCTGCTTAAAAACAGCAGAAATCAAAACTAAAAACCCTAGCAACAGTGTTGCTAGCAGATCACCTTCTCCTGATGTACTCTTAGCTTAATTTCAGCAGCTTCTCCTGTACTTTGTACTTCCTCCACTCAGAGAGAGAACTGGGAGCGTACTGGTGGGTGCCTGTGCTGCAAGATCCTGTATTAGTGTAATTCACATTATCTTCTCGCTATCTGGCTTTCAAACACACCTTAGACTTGCTCATTGTTATCAGCAAGACTGGACTAATCTACTAAAAATGCCAGGAAAAAATTACTCCTTTCATGTATACACACGGTGACATATGACAGGAGGTGTTTTCTATCCCTCTAATTAATGGGAATAGTTACCAAATGTCCATAAAAGTTTAATTTCAGGGGGAAAAAAAAAAGTTGTGTATAAATTAATTCAAGGGATTTCCCTTGAAAAAGCTGCCAGACATCTGCAGCTTCTTCTGCTTCTAAAACCTGGATGCAATTAAACTAACACATGAATAAAAAGCAAATTTCTTGTTCAAATTATAGTAGTGTGATATGTGCTAATTTGTTGCATCAAAGTGAGAAACAGCCTTGGGAACATCTTGTATTGTGGTATGTACTAATTTGTTACATCAGTGAGAAACAGCCTTGGGAACATCTGTGGGAACATCCTACAGCCTGTGGTGGGGGGCATGTACTCCGCCTGAGAAAATTGAGCTGAGCTAGCGAAGCAGCAATGTTAGTTCAGATAGGCTAATATGGCACACAATGCAGAGGAAGACTCCAGCCTTCATCCCCACGACCACCAGAGGGCTGAAGAAGACCCCCTAGCAACAGCCGGCGCAACCGCAGAAGTTACAGGAGGTGCCCCGTATACCCGGAACTGGAATCGCATATAAGGAGACTGTGAGGGGGGGTTGTGCGCGCCGTTGGTGGAGCAGGAGACTCCCCCCCGGCCGCCCAGCGCTGTTTTGCTTACTTGTGACTTGCTCAATTATTAAATTGGAATTTATGCAACCCGGCCCGAGTGGTTGTCAATTTGTCACATTTACCTATAACAATTTGGTGCTGTGACTCGGATACAGGCTTCCCTGGTTTCGGGACTCTGACTCAGGGGGGGTGCCCCATCCCGTTTTCGGATGGCCCCTGAGTGGGTAGTTCCCCTACCAGAACCTGTATTTCCGAACCCTAAATCAGGACAAGTAAGCAAAAGAACTGCAGTACCCCGTAAACTTTGTGCACGAAGATCCGAACGAAGACTCAGGACTGAGTGAGTATATGTATGCGGTTCCGTTCGGTTGGGGTGGGATACCCGGAGCACGTGAGACGTCCCCAGGGAACGGAGTGAGCGCGGACCCTCCAGGAGAGGGGGTCCTTAGCGCGGACCCTCCAGGAGAGGGGGTCCTTGTGTAACTGGGGACGGTGTGAGTGCGGACCCTCCAGGAGAGGGGGTCCTTGTTGCGGATCCTCCAGGAGAGGGGATCCTTATGTAGCGGGGGACCGAAAAGGGGCACCCGACAGCCAACTGGGCGGCCCTCTGCGAAGGGACAACCGTCCTAGCAGTAGAGACTTGGGTGGTGTGAGTGCGGTCCCCTGCGGAGAGAAAGAGAGTTGTAAAAGAGAGTGACTGAGGTGGGTGCTCCGGAAGATGGGACAGAAAAAGAGCAAGTCTTCTGATCCCATAGAGGGCTTTACGGTACGGTTACCGGATATACCGCCCGATAGCCCTTTAGGATTAATGATTAAGTATTGGAACGATTGGCCCTCCCGAGAAGGCAAAAGCCGAGAAAAAATGGTATATTACTGCATGCAAGTATGGGGTGGGAAGCAGATTAGAAGAGACCACCTTTATTGGCCAGTATACGGGTCTTTTGAAAATTGGATATGTCAGACTCTAAATATATATGTGAATTCAAAGGAGCCCTTTAGTCCAGAAGAAAGTGAGTATGCTAGTTTATGGATAAGACCAGATACTCGGACCATGATATTTACCCTGAAAGAGAAAGGTCCGAGGAAGAAAAGCAAAATACTGGAGGAACTTCGTTTCTCCTCCCCCCTGTATTCCCTCAGCTCCGGCTCAAAACCCAACACCAGCCCCTCCTCGTAGCCCCTCTCCAACGACCCCAGACTGGGATCTAGACCCTCCTAGTTCCCCAGAAGAAACCCGAAGGGTCATGAGGAGTCAAACGAGGGGAGGTGGGCGATCTGATCAGCTGTACCCCTTGCGAGAACTCCCCACGGGAGGACCGCAGCCAGGGATGGGATTTGTGTCTATGCCCCTGAGTTCAGGGGACGTACGGGATTTTAAGAAAGAAATGGGGAATTTATTAGAAGAGCCTTTAGGGGTGGCTGAAAATTAGATCAGTTTTTAGGTCCAAGCCTTTATACATGGGAGGAATTACAATCCATCTTAAGCATATTATTTACAGTGGAAGAAAGGGAAATGATCTGTAGGGCTGGGATGCGGATTTGGGATCAACAACACCAACAAGGTCCCGCAGCAGATATTAAATGGCCCACCCAACGGCCGGACTGGGACAATCAGAATGCTGAGCATTGGACACATATGTCCGATTTGAGAACCATAATAGTTCAGGGAATCAGGGAATCTGTTCCCAGGGGGCAAAATATTAATAAGGCCTTCATGGAACAACAAAAGAAGGATGAGACACCAACAGAATGGCTCGAAAGACTTAGAAAAAATCTGCAACTTTATTCCAGGGTAGACCCCAGTACCCCTGTGGGACAGGCTCTATTGAAAACACAGTTTGTAGCAAAGGCCTTTCCAGATATCAGAAGAAAGCTAGAGAAGTTAGATAATTGGCAGGATAGGGGGCTGGACGAATTGCTGAGGGAAGCTCAGAAAGTGCATGTGCGGAGGGAAGAGGAAACCCATCGCCGGCAGGCAAAGATTATGGTGGCAGCAGTCCGAGAAGGGCAGAGAGGAATTCAGGCGCAACCCCCTAGGTCGTATAACAGACCTAAGAGAAAGTCACTTCACCAAGAAGGACAACCCAGAGAAGTTGTGACGAGGGACTTGAGGCAGGTTGAGTGTTTTTATTGCCAGAAAAAAGGGCATCTGAAGAGGAATTGTAAGAAGCGAATGCAGGATGAGCAAATGTTCCAAGATTAGGGGGGTCAGGGGCTCTATCTGCTGGGGACTCATAAAGGAACCGAGCCCTTGATAAAACTGAAATTGGGTCCCCAGCGACAAGAAGTAGAATTCCTTGTGGATTCTGGGGCAGAAAGATCTACTGTCCAAACGGTACCCTGGGGGTGTAAACCATCCCCAGAGAAATTACAAGTGATAGGAGCTAAGGGAGAACCCTTTAAGGTCCCAGTAATTAAAAATGTGGAAATAGAATCAGAATCTCAATTAAGTGTTGGATCCTTTTTATTAGTTCCCGAAGCTGAATATAATTTACTGAGCTGAGATATGATGGTTGAATTAGGAATCAATTTAGAAGTAGAGAATCAAGAATTAGTTATAAAATTATGCACCCTTACTATTGAAGATGAGGCCAAAATCAACCCTGAAGTTTGGTATACCCCAGAATCAGTAGGGAAACTAGATATTGCTCCCTTTGAAGTGAGTATACGAAATCCAGAAATCCCTGTTAGAGACAAGCAATATCCAATGTCACAGGAAGGGAGGCAAGGACTCCGACCAGTAATCCAGAGGCTAATAAATCAAAGGTTACTGGAGCCTTGTATGTCTCCCCATAATACCCCCACCCCATACTCCGTGTGTTGGCTGAAGAGCCTGTCTGCCCCATGTGCGGCTCCAGGCACAGAGCGATGAGACAGCCCCCGCCCTGGCAAGGAGCCCCCTGCCCGCATCAGCCCCTACACCGCCCCGGGAAGGCAGGATGAGATCCCGGCTGCTCCTGGGCTGAGCACTCTGCTTGGGGTCCCAGCAGGCACTGCGAGAAGTGGGGTGCAGGCTTCCCCCTTCTCCCCGCTGGAGACGCTGCTGCCCTGGCCAGCGGTGGCAGCAGCCCCAGGCCCCCCCCAGCAGGCAGGTAGTGGGGTGACGGTGCCTCCCCCAGCCCAGCACCGCCTGTGCTGCTCCACCTGCCGAGGCGGCTCGCTGTCTTCCTCTGCTTTAGTCTGGTGCTTGGAGCTGGGGCCCCACCTCAGCTCTGCCAAACAGAGACCTCCACTAGATGTAGCCATTCACCGAGTTAACCCTGGAGACAAGGTTTTAATTAAAAACCTGGCTAGACTCGTCCTTGACTCCCCGCTGGGAGGGACCTTTTCTTGTCTCACTTACCACAGACACTGCTATTCGTACCGCAGAGCGAGGATGGACACACGCTAGCAGAATTAAAGGACCGATTTCAGAATCATCGTGGGAAGCCTTTGGAAATCCGGACAATTTAAAAGTAACCTTTAAGAAGAAACCTGGAATCCTCGATAAGTGAGACCACATTTTGTAAAACCTAACATAGTATTTGTTATAACCCCACATTGTATTTGTTATCCCTTTGTGTGTTATGCATGTAGGGTTTGTAAAGGGAAATAGTGGACTCATTGTTAGTACGGGTATCTCCCTAGCGGCATTTGCCGCCCTTGTTACGACAAAATTGACTTATTGGACATTAAAAGATCATAAGAAAAGATCGGTAGAATGGTGGGAAGCCTTTGTTAAAGGAGTACAACCTGAGAAAGGTTGTACCCATGCCAACCACCCCGATCACATAAGGCTAAAATTAAAAACACCAATTGTAGGTGGACTGTGCCGTATGTTGGGTGTCTCTCTCGAAAAACTGGGAAGCCTTTCAAATCAGAAAGGCACATAAAGGAGGTTCCCCTGAAGAATACGGCTGCTGTCGAGAAGACGGTACACCCTGCTGCTCTGAGCAAAAGAGTAGGCAGAGGAGACAGAGACGTATAGAAACTGTGGGGATCGAGGCCGACAAGCCACCTCCTGAGCAGGAATACCTTAAGTTATAAGACCCAGACTCTTTAAAGTCCCAGAGACACCTGGCATCACGGATCGCCCCTCCAAGGCATTAAGGGTTTGTAAAGTATCCGTTAACCAAGCCATGGGTCCACTACTCCTCTGGAAGATGATTGTGCTAGGCTTATTAGGAAGATGAATCAAAGGGGAACATAATGTACACCAACCCTTTAAGTGGACATTAATAAGGTGGGAGGATCAAACAGCGATCCAAGTACGAAGTGTACCTGGGAGTCCTACATTCACAGCTACCTTGTGTGAGTTGGCACCTATTGAACCATGTCTAGATCACATGGGGTTTTACTTTTGTCCTAGTTCTAATCCTGGGCGGGGGTATTGTAATTGTCCAAACTCCTATTATTGTGCTTATTGGGGGTGTGAAACTATAGCCTCGGATTGGGCCCCAGGAGCAGGGTCAGATAAGTTTATTAAAGTCCAGTGGGGACCTTATGGCTGTACACCTTCCAATGGGAGGTCCAGTACAGGTTCGTGCCCTTATTCGGCTTTTGGCAATCAGGGTAACTGTAAGCACCTGATGATAAACATTACCCGCCCGGAGGACCCAGGATGGTTTTTGGGAAAGACCTGGGGGGTCCGGTACTGGGAACCCGGGACCGATAGGGGAGGATTATTTACCATAAAGAAAGAAAGTGTGCGACCTACTCCTCAAGCGATAGGGCCGAATCTAGTTGTTAAAAGGGTGGAATCAAGAATCAAACCAACGAGGGCAATCATGAATCCGACAAGTATTCCTATGAACCACCCCACCCTGAGAGATACTGTTGTGATCTCAAAAAGTAAAGCCACAGAGAGGGTAGACAATCCCCTGTGGAAGGTTGTGCAAGCAACCTACAAAGTATTAAATGCTACAACCCCTAGTATAACTACCCATTGCTGGTTATGCTACGACATAAGACCCCCTTTTTATGAAGCAATAGGAGTAAATATGACATATACCTTAAGCAATGATTTCGACTCACATTGTCAATGGGAAGATAAGAAGAAGGGGTTGACCATGGAACAAGTTACGGGAATGGGAATGTGTATTGGCAAAGTACCAAAATCAAAAAGAAAGCTGTGTGGGTCTATAACATTGCAAACCTACACCTCCGAAAATGGATGGATTATTCCCACCAAAGGAACTAGGTGGGTATGCTCAAAAACGGGCCTAACTCCCTGTGTCTCCCTAAAGGTACTCAGTGGGTCCCCAGAATATTGTATACAAGTGGAAGTAGTTCCAAGGATCTTGTACCATCCAGAAAATGTGATGTACGATCATTGGGACACCCCTCACCCGGTCCGAGTAAAGAGGGAACCATTCACCGCAATTACTATAGCCACCTTACTGGGTCTTGGGGCAGTGGGAGCGGGAACCGGAATTTCCTCCTTAGTGATGCAACAGCAGAGCCTTAGCACTCTATGGGCAGCTGTGGATGAGGACTTAGAACGAATAGAAAAATCCATTACAGCTTTAGAAAAGTCGTTGACATCGCTATCAGAAGTAGTGTTACAGAACAGAAGAGGGATGGACCTCTTATTTTTGCAACAGGGAGGATTGTGTGCAGCCCTAGGAGAAGAATGTTGTTTTTACACGGATCATACAGGAGTTGTCAGGGATACTATGGCAAAATTGAGAGAAGGCCTTGAAAAACGTAAAAAGGAAAGAGAAGCCCAGCAAGGGTGGTATGAATCATGGTTCAGTCGTTCTCCCTGGCTAACAACCTTATTGTCTGCAATAGCGGGTCCATTAGCTTTACTAGTACTTGTGTTGACCTTTGGGCCGTGTATAGTAAATAAAATAATTAACTTAGCAAAAAGCAGACTCGAAGCTGCCCACCTACTGTTGATAAAAAGTCAATATGAACAACTCAATGAAGATGAGAGTAAGCATAACCCTATGCTCTCCCTGGCACAGGAGGCTGTTGCTCGATTTGATGAACAAATTAAAAGGGACCAAAACAAAAAGGGGGGATTGTGATATGTGCTAATTTGTTGCATCAAAGTGAGAAACAGCCTTGGGAACATCTTGTATTGTGGTATGTACTAATTTGTTACATCAGTGAGAAACAGCCTTGGGAACATCTGTGGGAACATCCTACAGCCTGTGGTGGGGGGCATGTACTCCGCCTGAGAAAATTGAGCTGAGCTAGCGAAGCAGCAATGTTAGTTCAGATAGGCTAATATGGCACACAATGCAGAGGAAGACTCCAGCCTTCATCCCCACGACCACCAGAGGGCTGAAGAAGACCCCCTAGCAACAGCCGGCGCAACCGCAGAAGTTACAGGAGGTGCCCCGTATACCCGGAACTGGAATCGCATATAAGGAGACTGTGAGGGGGGGTTGTGCGCGCCGTTGGTGGAGCAGGAGACTCCCCCCCGGCCGCCCAGCGCTGTTTTGCTTACTTGTGACTTGCTCAATTATTAAATTGGAATTTATGCAACCCGGCCCGAGTGGTTGTCAATTTGTCACATTTACCTATAACAGTAGTATTGAATAATCATGCACCAGAATTTCAGACAAAGACTTCTGTCAATATGAATTGACAAAAAAACAAAGACACATCGGAATGTTTTAAAATACACAACGCTTGTGTACATTGATAAATGACAACTACTCAAATTTACAGTACACTATTAAACACATCTACAAATATGTCAGGAATGCAACAATCTGACTTTAGATAGTTGAAATTCTGAACTTGCAATTTTCCTTTCATTGCTTAGTTTCCTCTTTAAAACTTAACATAGACATTATTTTTGAATAATAACAAGGCTATGCACCTAAATCATTCTGCACTCATGTTTTACTGTGGAAAAAAAAAATTGATTCACTTCAACAAGCAACAGAATGAAGTTTCTGAATCACTACCACAATATTTTGAAGTGCTAACACTGCTGCTCAGAACTGATGAAGTGATCAGATACTGTGAATGTTTTTCTCCCTTCCTCTCTTCTGTGACATACGAATTCCATTTACATTCTTTAAGAATAAAAAAAGGTAACTCCTCAGACATTTCCAATGATGAAATCAAACCACCACACATAGCTGGCTGAGAAATTAGGGAAGAAGTGTTTGGGTCATTTGATTTGTGTTTTGTTTTTGGTTCTTTCAGATTCCTAATGTTTTTATATCACATTTTTCCTAGACACAAATGAGGGTCTGAATCTTCAGCCCTTCATAGACACAAATTCAGCCTCAACCAGTATGCAAGCTTTTCAAACTTCACCATACAACTAATTCAACAGACTCAGAAGTTCTTAATAAACCTCACTGAAAAAAAATACAGCTCAGTGCTTACTGCAGTAACACAACATACTGAAGTACTAGTGGTAATTACACCTTTTGAATGAGTAAAAACCAGGAAAATATATATTGCGAAGTTGAAAGTGCCTCTGTGAAATTCAGCTACCAGAGTGATTAAGCTAAAAAACAAATGCACCAATTGCTTTCTGACAAGAGCTCTGTATTGATCATCCATTATTTGCCAACCAGTTGAAGAAAATACAGCAGTTTGGAGAACTGCTTCCTCTGAGCCATCTGTACTTGTAAAGATTTTCCTAAAACAAAACAAAGCATAAAATGTACCCAAACTTCCCCCTCCCATTTTGCAGAGCAGCAAAGCTGGTCCCCACAGGTGCTGGCATTGCAACAGCCCAGAGTGACCCAGGCTGCAGAGGTGCTGTCAGAGATCACCCCGTTGCAGTGCTACGCATTGGTGCAAGCTTCATGTGCAAACAAGGTATTTTCGAAGTTTGCCAATGATTTCAGTTGAGGCTCTATGAATGAAGTGCTCCATTATACACAATATATATCACTAGAATACGATACTTATTGGGGACTTCATGAGGCATTGGGAAGAAATATAATTTGTAATCATAAAGTTTTTGGAGACTCAGTGTCATGTTGGGAATAAATTTGTCCTTCAGAAAACATCATAGCTTAGCATAGATATATACACATAACTTACAGGAATTAGAACTCCTCCTTCTTTGATAATTCAATGTAGTACATTACACTACATGAAAACTCAAGGTAACTGAAGATGAAACATTACATTTACAAAGCAATTGTCTTTTCTTGCTTTAATCCAGGCCAACACATCTTAGTCCCAATGGTATTTTAATTTCAAATACCAAATTCTAAAATGTTCTCCAGAGGGCATCATAAAGCTCTCTGAAAAAGATTATTACTCCTCTCTCTGAAAAAGATTATTACTCCTTAAGCATCCAAATTACACCACGCATAGAGCAGTAAATGCAATGTGGTTATAAACATTTATAGCAAAAAATCTATAACTGAAAACCCCTCCATTTACAAGATGGCTGCAGAGCAGAAAGAGCTCTCAAACTACCTGATATTCTTCCACCAAAAATAAAACAGATTCTGTATGCTGATTTCAAACTGCCTTCAACACTGTATGTCAGTGAAATATTTTCCAATGTGGAATATGAACTAGGTGTCCAACTTTTGCATCATGTCCTAGAATAGTGCAGCCAACTTAAAAGAAATTCACAAAGGAACCTGAAAGGAGCAGTCTGAGGAAACACTAAAGGAGCTAAATGTATATGAATTGGTTCTTATGTTAGCATATAAAACTGTCTACATGGTATAAACACCAAGAAGGGACAAGAGAATTCCTTAAGATTCCTAAATAGGAGCAATAGCATGAAATACAAGAAAAGTGGAAAATTTAGGTTGAACATCACAAACAGTACTTGGACATTTTAGTAGGAAGAGGGATTTTGACGTAGCGAGAACTCTTAACAACGGTACATTATCCTGAGCTATAGTCAGGATGATATGAGTTACTTCATGTTTAATGTCAACTTATATGCGACCACTGCTTCAAAGAGGAGTACTATTGCCTATGGGTTAAACATAATGCAGTCAGCAGAGGCATTTGCTACAGAATTTCCAAACATGGAGGAGGAATCCACCACCTTTCATAACATTTCAGTGGAAAACATGGTGTAAAAGAGGCTCGCTCTAAAATAGGAACATGTCACAAGAAGCATCAAGCGTAACTAAGTTCCTTCTGCATGACACAATGCAGAATTAAAATGGTTTGACTGACTAATGGCAATGCTGGCATATTATGAACATTTTACTAGGTTAATAATTTGTGTAGAACAGCTGACTATGTTTTGTTATTTCCAGAAGCATAGAGTACACTTACAAGGGGAAAAAAAAATAAAAATTAGAGAAGGCCTTTGAAGTTTCCTCAAAGCATTTTTCCTAATTTTAAGACAGCCAGCTTCCCACAATTTTAAGTTCTAATAAGAATTTCATAATACAAGATGGTTTCTAACCAGTGTTCTTAGCCATTGAAGCCACAGGTGCACAAAGCCATAGGTGCAGAGATGCTAAGGAAAAACTGTGGTCCAAGAGCTTCAAAGATGTCTCTGTTATTCTTCTGTATATATGGAACAACTGATGAAATTATGTAGAACATTTAACGAGTAGTATGTCTGCTGGTGACCAGTAAATTAAGTCTGTATTGGTGACAGTGCATTCTTAATTGATATTTATGAAATTCTAATGTAAAAAAATCAAAACAGTCATAGAAATTTCAGTACAACCCAAAGTAACGTAAACTTGCATAAGCTTTTAATAAGCTTCCTATACACCTACAGAACATCAGACTACTAAATGCACACACAATCCCACAGGGTTTGAATGGAAAATTCCTCGCATAAAGTGAAGGTTAAATTTCCTCAGGAAGAGGTATGTCATCATAACCCCACTTTGCCATTTATGCCAAACACCTACTCCATACAAATCTCAAAAAGAATATAAATAAACCACACAGTAGCTCTTTGAGGATAAGAAGGGGCTTTTTGAGTAAAAAAGGTTCTCTTAAAATAGGTAGGCATAGATTTGTCTTTATCTCAGTATCTGAGCATCCCAACTACATAATGTATAAAGGTGTCCTTGCAGCAACCCACATCGCTTGTGAATAGACCTGTGTGGAAATTGCATTTTTCCATTCCATACAAAATTAAACATTTCCACACCTTTGTTATAAATTGAAACATTGGAAATGTTTCATTTCCTACATAATGGAAGACTTCAAAAACTCTTGGGCAGACTGCCAGCAAGCTGGTGAAACAGCTCAAGACTCCAGACACCCAGGGAGCCTGCCAACATGACCTGTGTACCTATGTGGTTAGGCGACAGACAAGCACATCAGTTTTTAACAGACTTAATGCATTCCTGCAGAACATTTCAATTCTGTTTGATAGGATTCTCTATCCAAAAAAGACTTCCACTGGAAAGTTTTAACTCACACCAGTCAAAATCAGCATCATCATCACTAATGCTCTTTAGGTAATCCAATATATTAATTTATCCCATCACGGTAGAGCTGGGGATTGGCCCTTGGTCTTACATCCCACCCCAGCTCTTCAACCATAAGACCACTCTCCATATCCAAAATTATCTTTTCAGATCTTTGCCTTCCCTGCTTAGGTGTCATTCTGATGCTCTCTGCACACAAGAGTACAGATCCAAGTAGAGCCCTCTTATTCGGAAAGAAGAGCTGGATTTTCCATAGTTGCACTACCCGAATAATGTTAATATGCATGTCTGAAGAGTTTTCTGATCCTAGCTAGACACTTCTCCAAAACATGAGTGACTCCCTGCTAAGTAGCAATTACATAAAATACTGGGAAGGGCAGCATCAACTAATTGAAGACATGATGCTAATCCGTATGAACTAATGGGCAAGCTAGCAACTGTGAATGGAACTGGACCAGCCTTGCAAAATTTCGTTCACAAACATTTTGCTGAGTTCCCAGCAATTAGTCTGTCATGTTTCAGCTTGTTTTTTGCAAACACATAAACAAAGAAAGGTATAAACTTGGTTGAAAATATACATCAGTCTGTAGCAAAAGGCAATTCAGGTTTTAGTTCCGTTTTGTGTTGCTCTTAGTGGTGAAACTGAAATATGAATTCCTCTGCCTCTTTTTTCACACTTCTTGCTGTGCTGTAACTGAATCACCTAAATGGTCTCTATTTTTCAGGTTTATTAACCAGAGCAAGTAAGTGGTCATGACTGCCATCAATTCCACCCTTAACTGTATTGGTGCAGTTTAGCTGGTGGGGAACTGCAGAACAGGGGAGGTAATGAGCTGTCAGGGTAAGCACGACCTTCTGGCCTGCATTCGCCACCAAGGACTGCATATTAAGAGTTAATGTCTCTACGAATAAGCCATAATTCAAACTACATTTGAGAAAAATTAAATTAAATTAGATAAAACTGACTTTAAAGAGGGGCACTCTGCATTACCAAATTTACAGTACAAATCAAGTCAACTCAAGTGTCTAGTACTCTGGAAGTCTGCTTGTGAGCACACCACTAGCAGCCCTCAGCCTGAAGTTAATTTATAAATGTATTCACACACATTCAGACACTCATGAAGAGCTAGCAAACTGGCAACACTTGAGAGCAGTAATAACAAAAAGTGTTCAGCAAATGCTTTCATTTGAGTTGTTTCCTTTGCTCCGGTGACAAACAGTGCAAACAAGTTTGCATTCAAACTCTACTTCCTTCACAAGCCCATATAATTCTCTTTGCTTCAGTGCAGGGGGACAGGGAGAGGGAAGTAGTGAAGACTTACTCATCACTCCACTATTTTGGAGGAATATAGACTAAAGTTTAGAGAATATTATTGTATTATGGATAGCATATGGTTTCAGTAACCGATGTATGCAGTCAGTGCTGCTTGCATATAAAGGACAGACATTTACTGCTTGTTTCATGCTTAAAAAGGTGACAGACAGCTGTATATTCTGAGGACAGCACGTGTAAAGCATATATGCAAGGTGCTGAAGACAGGAAGCCACTTGTACAATGAGAAAATCAGTTTAATGATCTGCAAAAACACCTGAACAAATACAAGTGCTTCCGAGGTTCTCACTAACCAAAATCTGCAAGTTCAACTTTTATGAATCAGGCTGTCAGTCATGTAAAATGAGTTCAGCCATTAATGGAAAAAAATAAATGTACAATGATGAGGAAATGACCTAATGGATCAAGGCAGACTGACTTAATTTGTTATAACCAACTGCCCTTAGGAGAAACTATAGAGGGAGTGGCCAAACATCAGGATAACAGTTAACAGAATCTTTCCTCTTGACAAATTAATTTTTTTTTTTTGGTATGTTTCAGAAAGAATAGGAAAAAGAAAAGAAGAAAGAAAAAATATTGTTCTCTGCATGCTGGAAAGGTCTTTGGTGCATATTACTGTTGATAAAAAAAAAAATAAAGCCCACATGCAGAAGTGTTTAATCAGGAAGAACAAGCAAAGTGAAATACTATCAGCCTTGTTTTACGCTCATCCTGGCCTTTATACCTGTAAGTGTTCTTAGCAACTTTTTTTTTTCCTTTAAGTACATTAATTACCCCATTCTAGGGAGAAAATAACCCTGAATACCCATTACAGCTTCTCCCTGGCTAACAGGAATTTTATTAAAGAACATCGCCATGCAGAGTTCCATGCCTAGGAGGAACTAGATCAATTATCCCTGCTTAGTAAATAGCTCACATAATATTAATGATGATTTCTTTTTAACTGCATTGATACATGCAACCACAGCAAAGATGCAGCAACAGAATGCTCACCTATTTTTTCTCTTCTTCTGTTTTTTCTCTTCTTCTTCTGTTTCACTCCTGTTCCCATACTGCCAACAAAGAATTTGAGGATGGCCAGAGCACTCACCATACTGACATGCCACTGTCTAATTCACAAGTTCACAATCCTCTTCTCTCCATCCCACTTGTCATTTTCACCAAGTTTCAGCTATAAACTTTTCTTCTCCATTATCTAAGCCAGCTGGGATTGTTTCTTTCCTCCACCTCCTTTCTAACTTCCTCACCTCTCAACTTTTGATCTCCGAAAAGAAATTTCTTTTGGAAAAGCTTGGCACATTTCTTAGTCAGATGGAACACTGTTCAACTTTTTGCATTGATGTGGTAACAAACAAAATAAAGGTAGGGATGAACAGGAGGAAAGCAATATAAGGAAAAGAAATGAGGATCCCAAACAAAGGCTAATCACACAGGGAGAAGACTCCCTTGGCAGTATTTTCAAAGCAATGCACAAACTGGAATGTTGGATATGCTCATAAAGAAAGATTTATTAGGAAAAACAGAGAGCTCAGGTGTTGTCCACTGGGATGTTTCTTTATCACCAGAACACCAATGACCAAATTCAGCACAGACAACATTCCAAATTAATGCCCAAGCACTAAGTTCATTTCCCATTTCCTTCAAAAAACAGAAACTCTTTTTCAAAACAGCAATTTGTAACAGAGGCTCAAAGTAACTCTTTCATGCTTTCCATTTCAGAAAAATGCGCTAAGCCTTCCTTGACATTATGTCTTTTCAATCAACTGCTCCAGTCTCAGTCCATGGACTTAATTCATAAATAAAGCAAATGTGATAACCACTACACTAAGAAGCAAAAAGATGCTCACCTGACTTGGTTAGGTCGTATTTTTGTTATCCTGATCATGTGTTCCACTGTGCAGGCCTCCATTAAATGAAGCAGGAGTTCCAATAGGCAGATTAAGAATCACATATGCACCCAGAAATGTATGGCCTGTTATGTCAACACACTGAAACCACTCTAGAATACTCTGCTCATAATATCCAAATAGGATATTCTTGAAGTCTGCAATATTAAGTTAAACTAGTAGCCGAAAGAGGACACATTACAAAGAGGTACTTTAGGAAATACTGAAATAACATAGCCAAAACCTGAAAATTTTAGTATCATGGAAATTGCTTGTGGGGAAAGTATTAAAACCTCACTAGCCTCCCACATACAGTGGAAAATTGCTCCAGAGCACAGAGCTACATGCAGCCAGACATTTTTGATTAAGTAATAACAGAGTAGTTTTAGTTAAAGATTAAAATATAACAGATTTTTACTCCAATAAGCTAGGAGACCAAAATCAGAGCATGTAACTTGGATGCTGATAAAAGCAACATCTGTCACAGAATGCACAGAGCACCATGGAAAGACACTGTAGTGATCTGAACTACAGGATGCTAAATGCTATTCGGAGCACTGAACATCATACCCGAAAGGACAGCCTTATCTTATGGGACTGAGAAGTAGAAAGCTTTCATAATATAGTCTATTCTGATTCCTTTTTTTTTTTTTTTTTATTTCTTACATGGAAAAAACTCAGCTTGTCTGTGACTCAGTTTTTCCCTTCATCAAATCATAATCATACATGTTAGTATGTGTAGTGACTGCTTAGAATCCTTAAATGTCTGGCATTAAATAACTATAATATTATACATCTACTTTCAGTATTCTCTCAGACACTTAAAATAAGTTCACAAAAAACATTCATAAAATTAATAAAAGAAATGTTTCACTTTTGGTCCTGGATGACATGAACATCTAGCACACTAGGGAAAGCAACAGCCGTCCTAAAAATTAAATATAGAAAGATCCAACTTACATTTGTGTTGCAGAGTTTATATTGCTTGTAGGTGCCAATGCACACAATAGCTGCAGCCCTTTGAGGCTGAGGCTGACCCTGGAGCACCTGGCGTGATGCAGACCCATGATGGTTTGAGTCACTATTATGAAACAAACTTTGAGATGCAGGAAATGAAGTTGACTGATAAACTGAGGGTCCTATGACTTTATGTCCAGCCTGAGGTCCACTTTCTTCTTGATAAAGATTCCCATGTTGAAGTGAAGGATTAGCTGACTGGCCGTAAGTGTTCCCGAGACTTGGACTCTGATGAAATACATGGTTCCTTGATGACTGTCGCTGCCTCCGAAGTTTCTGAGGCTGCTGACCAGTATCAGTTTGCAAAGGTAAAATATATGGCACTTTTCCATATCCATACTTTCCTGGGCCAATAGGATTTCTGTTTCTGCTTCTAAAGACAGAGAGAGAAAGACAAAACAGTTACTGAACTCATAAGTGAAGAAGCAGTTAGATATATATACGACTTTTTGTCCAAGTTATTCGCTGCAGAGAAAGAGGTACCCAGAAATTTCAATCTATTAAAAAAAAAAAAGAAATACAAAACTGTAGTTTCGATTTGTGTATTGGGAATCTCGGATGATGTCAACTGGTTGGACTAAAACCTGGGTCCTCTTTGGCTAAGTT
Source organism: Apteryx mantelli (assembly GCF_036417845.1). Classification (NCBI taxonomy): domain Eukaryota; kingdom Metazoa; phylum Chordata; class Aves; order Apterygiformes; family Apterygidae; genus Apteryx; species Apteryx mantelli. The sequence continues at coordinate 18,175,695 of NC_089992.1, forward strand.
GCACGGGAAGTTAGTGTCTACTAGCAAAGGCAAGGTGTTAGTCATGGAATAAAGTAACAGGGTTGTTCTGATTTGTTTTGTTAATGCCTAGGACTCTCCTTTAAAATGGAAATTCAGAGAGTCAAAGCTGTATTCCTAAAATTTATAACCATGTTTCTGAGAAGCTTAAGATAGATAACAGCATGGAATGGAATCCCTACTGCAGATTTGGGTAATGACAGAAGAAAAACTGAAGTCAGTATGCACAAAGCTCACTAAACAACATTTTGTATCCATTTAAAAGGCTTCCTGTGCTTCCACTTCATTTGCTACTTAAGAAATAATTTAAAAAATTTAAAAAAAAAGAGACAGGAAAAAGATGAGGAACATCAAGATACTACTAAAGACTCCTGGAAAAGATGACAAACAGAAAAATATTTCTGTTATGATACACAGTTTATTTTCATTCCTTCTTTGGCTGGCAGAATTATCTAATTTTTTTTTTTTAATATAAGAGGTATGTATTAGAGATATATTCAATTAATAAATCATGAGCCCCCAGTTCAGGTTTTTGGGATATAAGCCCACCTTTCACTGCATTCTACTACAACATCATACAGGAGCCTGACAGCCCCCAGCACTAATCACATAAGTTTCAGGGGTGCTTTCCTGTACACAGATCTCCTTTTCCTTCCTCAAGACTCCACATTTTGGACAGTGACCCATATATCAAACCATGTGCCAGAAGTACAGGAAGTCACAGGGTAAGGAAAAGCTGAGGACACCACAGTTGTATTCCTGGAGAGCATACCTCCCAGGAGATACCCCCACCTGCAGCACACCACCGAGCTCGCTCTTCTGCTCGAGGGCACGTTACACCAAGTGCAGCTTCAGACAACAGGTCAGTGACTGCCCACTCATCGGCACCTGGGATCATGGAAGGGGAAATGGTGGTTGGGGTACTGTGCTGCAAAGGCAAGATCCGAGCACAGGGCTGGGAGAATGACTCAGTGAGATGCATTCACTGCTAACGGACAGTAATGGACAAACTCAGACCCACGACTTGCAGACAGGGTGGAACAGAGTGATGTTGCCCAGTCGGGTGCATGTCCCACCTCCCGACACAGCTCTGAGCCAGCAGGGAGCACTCTCATACAGCAGATACTCCCTGGAGGAAGGTTTGAAGCCTTCTACATACCAGCAGCAACAGAAGGAACTCAGCCCAGAAACTCAGCTCCCACTTAGGAGTGGAAAATCACAAAATGAATAAAACCACATTCAGGCCACATCATTCAAGTAGGTTAATCTTGGTATTTTATCTGCAAGCAATAAGTCCATTTGCATATGTTTTCCTTGTCACCCTGTACAGCTCAACATCACATCAGACTTAGATTTCTAATACTGCAGTCTGAAGAAATGGAGTTGGCAAAGAAAATTCTTCCTGTTCAGAGCAATGTGAATGTGTGAACACAGCTGTTCTTGGGTAACCTTTGCAGCTCAGGAAGGGAGACACCCTTGAAAGAAGGTCATTTTCCTCCTGTCCATAAAATGTATTTTTAATATATATAAAATACATTTGAATTGCAATGAAAACTAGAGGTTATAAATCGACACACTTATTTTCTAGAAACTGAAATGTTACAGATGTCAGACAGCCACCAGATCAAAGGCTTTTCTTTGGATTTGTTTTTTCTTGTATTTATTTTCTTCTTCTCTTACATGGAAACCTTGGAAGTCATTTACTTAACAGTCTAGCTTTATGGACATATTGGGCTTTTAATCAATCTTCCTGGCTCAAGGATGTGTGAACTGAGAGTACTGATTTACCCTGGCCGGTAAGTCGCTAGCACTCTTGAGCTGTCTATACCAGTTAATGTGCTCTGTGACAGTGATGGTCATTGTTGAGGCATGGGTTAGTAGTTACAAGAGAGAAAAGAAATATAATGGTTTTGTGGCATTAAGGGAGGATAAAAAACCCTCCCTGTAAGTGCACCGGAAAGGAAGGGGGCTGAGAGAATTTATGGACTGGTAATAGTTCAGAAGTTGAGATTAAAAACAACTTGATTTAAATGAGCACAGTTTGGGGAGGTTTTTTCCTTTCCTTTTTTTTTTTTTTTTTTTAACAGATAAAGCCATTAATTGCCCCCACGACACTGCTATTTCTCGTTTTTAACATAACTCTTCACTTCTGAGCAAGAACAAAACTAAAAGGAAGAAATAATCTTTTTTCTTGAGATTTCTAATCATATTTTGCACTCAGAAACACTTTGGTATCTTAGTTCACATGAAGCATTTAGATTTTGGAGCAATTCAGTTTATGTGGAAAATAGATACAATTCCTTATTCTCACTTGCCCCAAACTCTAATGATTCTGACAGACAGCAAATTTCTTCTCAAGTTGACCACAGGAAATTTGAGGTATCTGAGATACGAACAAACCTTGGTGACAATTCCTGGCAGCTAGAAAGTGCACCTATTTCATTATGTGGACCACAGGCCATGGGGTGGTATTCCAAAATAGATGATGGCATTCTCCACAGCAGCACCCTTGCAGGACTGGATGGAGGGTGGCAGGTCTACTGAAATTAGTGTGTGAAGTCTATCATCTATGGTCAAGTCGTTGCATTTGGCATCAACATGAGGAGAAAGCTGAGAAAAACTGAGCAATATACCATCTGCAGACTATCTGGAGCAGTAGGAATATGCCTCTGTCTCAGCCTTCTCAGCACCAAATTCTTTGCAGCAAGCAAACACTAGAATCTTGCACAGATGAACAGCTAGATACAGCGTCTGATCCTCCTGGAGGAACGTCTGCCTGGCAAACCAGAAGAGGTCAAGCAAGAAGTTAAATATGGGACTGATATTTGACCGTCAATCTCTAGTTCAAGGTCATGAATAGGAACTGAAAAGAACTGAAGCACATGCAAGAAATGTTGATATAAACTAGGACTCCTCAGCTTGGCAAAGATGATGAAATGGGCATATGATGGTCTTGAATATAGCATGCATAGTATCTGAAGGAGGGACCCATAGCTGAAGGCCAAAAGTGTCCAGAAGCTACTAGAATTTCACCAAATTCTTTGAAAAAAATAGAAGAAATTTGATTCACATGCAAGTCAATTTTTTTTTCCTGTAAAATGGTTGATTGCTGCAACAAACGTAACAGTTCACGAGAAATGAAATAATAACATTCTCCCTGTTAATTCCTGTCTCATCTTGGCTTCTTTTTCTACACTTTGACTTGGAAACATTGCTGAAGTCCCAACTTATGAAGAAATAAGGCACCATTTCTGGTAGCCAAAGCTGCTAGCACCCTTATGATGAGTTGATCATGGTAGCATCAAGGCTCACCAATGAGTCCTCTCCTTTGCCCTCTCCTCTTTCCTTAAGTCTCCCACAGCAGCTAGGGACACAAGACTTTGCAGTGTAGCACTGAATACAAGTTTCAATTTGCTCAGGTTGTACAGTAATTATGATCTGGAATTTCGCTGGAACGCCCTTCCTATGAAATGGAAGATTAACTTCTTGTAGCTGGGAACATCACATTTCTTTCAACATATAAACTGCTGGAAACAAAGCATAACACACAACCTCTAATTATTAACATCTTTATCAGTGTTCAGGCACTCATTTAAACCAATATTGCCTGGAATGAAACTATTCAGCACAAGGTTTGCTTTGCCTTAAAGCGCCTTTCATTCACATTTGGCAACATCCTTACATTGCAGTTTGTTGCAATGTAATTAAGAAGCCTGTAAAAATAGCTTGGCAGTAATTAGCTTTTATATTTCTTGGGGAGAGTCAGCTAGAATTGATAATGATGACATGTAGTAACGACAGAGGGACTGTTACGCAGATCCATACAAGAGGAGAAAACAATGGGGAGAGAGGAAGCAGGTGGAGGAAAGAGGGAGAAAAAGACTTTCATTAACTTAATGATTAGAATTTAACTAACCTTGCAGACACTACTTGTTTTATGCAACTACTTGCAGGAGATGGAAGTAGGCCAAGCCCTGATGGCTTGTGAGGAATTTTGAGTTGCCAGCAGGACTTGTTCTTACCTACCGTTCTTGTGACCCACATTACTCACCCCTCACCACAGCAGGGTTTGAAAACTCCTCCCTTTTGGTTTACTCTGAAGAATCCTGCATTGTACTTTTTGTTAGGCTAAAGATAAAGGGCATCATATGCACCATCATGGCCCAGGTCAGAGCTGGGATGCATTCTCATTTAACGCAGCAAGCTAAGGAGAAAAAAAGAATCAGCAAGTGACAGCACCCCCTGAGCCTTGTTCCTAGTTAGTCAGATATAAACTAGATTGAGGTTTCACAGCAGTCAACTATACATGTTCAAGTATGCTGGAAACTAAGACTCAACCTTCTTAATGTAGCAATGGTAAGAAGAGCATTTGAGCAGGATGTTGAGGATGTGTTGCTACAGGAGTAAAGTTGACTGTGTGAACCACAGTCAACAGCTCTCAGACAAACACTCTGGAAATCCAGTTTGAGCAAGATCTGAGTTTTAGTCACAGCTTTGACAAAGGTTTTCCCGAAAGGTGCTAGATTCTGTCTTTACATATCTGTAGTTCCCCCAGCATTAATGGGAAACAATTACATAAGTCTGGGAGCAGAATGCAGCCCAATATTCCTCCCAGCACAAGAGTTCCCAAAATAGCTGTATTCATACAGGATTATAACATATTTCCAAAACCTGCAACATGCAGCACTGCACTGACATATCTAGGATACAAATGCATCAATATAAACTCTTCACATAACCTTTATGAAAACAACAGTAGTAATTTTAGATAGCTTCTGTTAAACACAGTCATTATGGAGCAGATATTGTTTATATATGGATTTACTTAGGTATTAAAACTATAACCTGGAACACTGAGCATGAGAATGACTGCAGGGTTGAACTCCAGTAGATAAGTCAATCACTGGCGTTAAAATATGAGCATTATCATCTCAGAACTGAAGCATTTAACATACCAATATTTTGCTGCTCATTTAACTATGCAATAAAGAGTTTAAAAAAAAAAAGTCAAGAGGAACCCAACTCCCAGAGAGGAGAAAACACCAATTGTCTGACAAACAGGTAATGGGAAAGAGAAACCTGCTACAGTCATTTCATAATCCTCTGAAAAAGGGAAGGTATTTTAACTGCTGAACTCGGATCATCCTTTCCACAGGATTACTCAGTGTTTCTCAGTTGTGTTAATTCAACCCTCCTTTTGCATCTTCTTGGACCCTTTAGAATGTTAAGCTATCAATTACCGTCTAGATCAGTCTCCTCAAAAGCACTGTCCTTTTCAGCTGAAACAAATTAACATGACTATTCCACTAATACAATAATTTTCATCACCAGTTAATGAATGTTCTTAATCACAAGTTTAATAGGTCTGTCAAGCATACTTCCTTCTCAGGGTCCAGACCCAGTCCTCAGATGAGCAGGGGCAGCTTCACTCTCATACTCTACAGTTTAGGATACTGACTTAGGACTGGGAGACGTGGGTTCATAGCCTTCATCTCTTTCATTCAGAAAAGAGTTACTCCTATATCAGCCAAAATCAGGTAGAGAAAGTACATGCTCCCAGGTTGCTCGTATGCAATGGCAATTATTTTTACATAGGGCTTTTGGCTGTATAATTCTATGTCAGTCAGATTTCTGCTACTTCTGATGCAGTCATGCTAACAAAGCTGTTTAATGTAGGCCAGGCCTTTTATTTAGTTGCTTCTAATAAAAAGATACCAGTCAGCAATTTTCTACATTATTTTGCATGGACAAAGGCCCTGAACACTTCTTCAAGAATTAGAAGCAACAGAAAGGAAGAAAAAGCATCTAAGATAAGTAAATCTCACCAGTTTTATCACCTGTTAGGCTTCCTGGATAAACTGTTGGTATATTATAAGCATCATTTCTTACCTCGCTATGCATAGTACCAAATAAGCGCTCATTAATAAAGAGTGCTTTGATAACTGAAAAGATGGGCACCTTAAACTTAAGCCAACCTAAATATATTGTTGATTTCAAAAATACATTTGCCCAGACAAATATGAAAAAATCAGTTTTCATGCTATTAGTGTAAGGACTGTAGCAAACACATTTTAAAATAATTATTAGCTAGTACACTTGTTGGTCTAACTATTAAGAATTTCTCTCATATTCAGGCTAAGTCAGCTGAGAATACTGAGAATTGGGCCCTCACAGTACCTCCTGAGTGATGAACAGGTATTTCATTGTAGTAGCTTTTTCTAATTTTAGCCATAGGCATACATGTCCCTTGACAGGCAAATAAAAGTATTATCACTGCCTCAGAGTTTATGAACTAAGACCAGCACTTTGAACCTCAAGTGTTCTTGAGTTTTATTAACAATGAAGTACTTCACTTAACTGATGGGCTGGTTATTTACATTGCATAGAAACCCCCTTTGAACCTCCTTGAAGGACACACAGCATCTTTAAAACATGCAAGTAAGATTACAGATTTCCTGGGCCTCCACCTGTTCTCTTAAGTGCTTGTCACAAAGCTCCTCTCCAACATTCTTCATTTTTTCCCCCCTTCTTCATCAGCTCCTTTCTCCTTACATTTCTCCCACAGTTCTATTAACAGATGTTCCCCAGCTTACTTCCATCCAAAGCATAACTCATTTTCTTTCTTTTCTGATGTCAGAATAAAAAACGTATTTTACATTAGCTTTGCAGCATTTCACTCAACTTACCTCTCAGTATCATTATATTGCTTCTGTTGCAAATGAAAAACTGTAAGGTTGACCAGTAGCAAAAACACTGTTGATGACATTACAAAAGACTTGCCGTACTACTCTTGCAATATTTTCTTAGAATGAACCCAAAGAAACTGCCAGTTTCCTTCACTTTCAATTCCCAAACTTTCACCCTGTTTTTCAAGGAGTAATTAATGTTCTTGGAACTTCCACTTCCTAAGGTAACACCCTTGAGCCACTAGTTTCACAAGAGAAGAGGAGGAAAAAATGCTCAAGAATCACAGACTTAGTGATGCTTTTCCAGATTTACTCATTTCCATTGACAGAAAATATTCCATAACCTGAGAAGACCATTTCCTTCCCTGCACGCCCAGCCAGAACAGCAACTATTATGAAAGACAATGCAATCTCATCACAGAGTATTCAACCAGATTTAAAAACAAACACTGAGCACTTTCTCTTAACTTTGCTGAGATTTAGGTTGACTTTGAAGCTTTCACCAAAACCTTCAGAGACCTGTTTTAACAGAAACTCTGTCCTGGAATGAACAGACAAGTCCTCCTGCTCAGAAGCAGGACAGTGAGCCTTGCATAAGGCCACAACGTTAGATCAGCCTTCCAACTTCATTTTTATCTAATACATATCCTAGCAAATTGATTTATTCAGTGCAACATTACCCCTCATCTCAGGTAATTTTGTAGATCCTCATCCTCAGTAACAGAATTTTCAGGATATATAATATTTCTAGTCAAATCCTAAAAAGACAATTGAGTTTCTAAACCAAAGCAGTTCAAACACAAAATCCAAATGTCAAAGATACCTTCAGCATATAGTACAAGGCCCCAGCAACATCCCATTCAAAAACTGTAATTACTAATAATTTATCAAATATTGGAAGCCAGAGCTAAATAAAACATTTCCACTTTAATTCAAATTTAAATCTTCCACACAAAACATCAGGTTATTTTCTCTTTCCCCTTCTGATATGATGTAACACATCTGCGTTAAGCATATTTAAAAAAAATGCATTTAATAAATGAGAAAGAAAGAGTTTCAGTCAGTGATCATTACTTAACAAAACAAAACCCATAAAAATAGCCGAGACAAAAGAAAACTGGACAGTCCATAAACATTAACAGCAAGAATTTACAAAACACATTCACTTTGCTTAGAAAGAGAGGAATTTTGTTTCTGAGTGAGAAAACATTGCCAGTGAGTGCCCTAAATAGTATTACAACAAGAGAAAGAAGTTACTTTCACCACAGAAGACACAGGAATGTAAAGGTAGCACAGACCTTCCACGTCAGCTCTGACCACGCTCTGACGCGGAAGGAACAGGGGGTTATAATTCAGTCAAACGCATTAACACGCGAGTTGGCTGGCACATCAACTTCCCACTGAAGACCGAGGAACCAAAATGCATTTTGCAAGTCCCTGCTCTTGGTGCCTTGATTCCCGCTATCACTATGAACCATCATAAAGTGTACCAAGAATTTAACATACTTCTGTCCTCTGGTACACAGAAAGTCTGGTATTGAGCCCTGCCAAGTAAGCTAGAAAGATGTCAAAAGATAAATTTAAACAGAATATGCTCATGTATACAAAGTGAGTAGAAAAATCAGAACTACACAGACTCTGGTGCTGACAATAGCTATTAATATGTACAGTGATTAGTGTATAGTAAAATGATTTCATTGGCACTGTTAATAATCTGTATACATAAGAAGTCACAAAGGCTTCTGCAAAACTGGGCTGACCTCAAATCCCTCGCTGACAGGAAAAGAATTTTCCATTGACAGCTGGATTTAGGGGCCAAACTGTTGCAGCCTAGAGCTACAATAAGCAGAAAATGTCTTACCATCCTCTGAAATCTGTAATTCTCTGAGAGTCTCATCTAACTTGATATCAATATTACACATGTGGGTTAATATGGGGAAGCAGACTGAAGTTACAGGAGGTGACAGGACATAAAACAGTATGATTAGCAGTAAAGAATATATTAGAAGCTTGAATTCTGCTAGCAGACAAGAGGAGAAGATCAAGCAATAGAAGTTATTTTATTTGAGGCTGTCATATATACACTGAAGCCAGGAAAACAAAGGCTTCAGCCTTGCAGGATATTTGCTTGCAGAGGAACCTCTGAAGCAGTCTGTGGCAATGCAGCCTGAGCAAACCACAGAGTGAAGAGGGAATGGCAGGATACAGGCCCCAGCTGAAAATGTTCTTCATGCAACAGCTCCTCGTCTTGCTGAGAATCATCCACAGGCTATGAGGCAGCTACTTATATGTAACAAAAATTTTTAAAAAGAGAATATTAAGACAGCAGACAAGAAGAGAATTAAAAACACAGTTCTAACATGTTACAGTTACGGTTCTTAAGTCTTATATATCCTATGCGACATGTGCCTGGTAAGAGATGTTCTCACTTGTTTTCAGTTCAGGTCAAGGGCAGAAACCTTTACTTTATATGTTACTTTCTGAAGAACAAAAAAACATTTGTTGTCAACTAGTTTATCATCAGGATTATAACCGTCTCAAGGAATATAATGACAGTGCTGCAAAAATTAAACAGATTTTGGTGATATGTCATGGAAACCAGAGAGATCCCTTAAGGTACCAAAATTTTTAACAATTTTGAATATAATGTGCCCATGATAAGGGCCTGATATTGCAGGCTTGACACTCAGGTCAGAAAAACATGCAAGAATTTAAGCACATTGGTTTCAACACAAAAAGCTGAGCTCAGTACTGGTAACACACAAATGGTCCATTGAAGTCACGGGAGTAAAGAGGATGCATTACATAAAAGGCATATAAGACAGGAACACTATGACTGGCTTCCCTAGAGTTGCAAATCAAACAACTGGACCAGTCCTGTGCTATTCATGTGAACATTTTGCCTTCCCTTTTACCATCTCAGTTCTGTAAAGTGTTCAAAATACAATTGTTCACCCCTCTGGTGTTTACAAATAATAGAACCGAAGGGATACACATATTTTAATCACACCTTCTCATCCTGAAACCAACTTCACCTCAAATAACCACTGTTTCCCTTTCCATCTTCAAAAGCCCCTTATCAATTCTTACACATTATCATCTATTTGAGGACTACTTTTTATTTCAACACTTTAAATCAGCTACTGTATCGATTCCATTCGTCAAATTTTTGTTGGTGAACTCTCACAAGACTGTGGTATTTTTACAATAATGATACAAACTGCTGTCTCATCCTATGAGGAAAAATGCTGAGACAGGCTTACAGGTCTGTGCTTGAAGCCTTTACTGACTGCAGGCCACAGGGACCTCTTGGTGAGATGTAACACTGCACCCTTTACTCTGTAGCTGGAACTTTTTTTGATATAATTGATGCTTTAACGTTTGCATTAAGACCAGTGAAGTAAGATACAAAAAAAAGTTTACAGGGAATAAAGTGTTCTGCTACTATTAAAAAGACAGTGTCCTGGAAAATTAAGTAGAATTTTTATTCTTTGCTCCTCACCCTCCTTTTCCTTTCTTTAAAAAGCATCAAAACAAATTTAAAATGTGTCATACTTTGTGAGCTTCTCATTAAAGAAACCTAAGTAGAAGCCCTTCAAGCTTCTATAAGGAAGAGAGGCAGAAGCTAGTAAGCCAAATCCTGTTTACCTAAATCAATTACATGTATTCTACATTAATTAAATCTGTTTTTCTAGATAAATATAGCAAGATTTAACCTAATATTTTAGATCATAGCAAAATATCTATTTAGCAGCATATTAGTGTAACTGACAACTTTAAAAGCACACTATCCATTTACATACTTTAGACAGTTAGAGTTGCCTTGATTTTCTTTCTAAAGAATCAAAAGGACTTATTAGCTACTCCTGTCAATATTGTTCCAACCTTAAAATTTACATGTAAATAAGAAAAAATGAAAGGGAGACCAAGAACACTTAACCGAGACCGAATTTCAGGAAAAAAGGGTCCTAATTATGTATGCTTCTGTTAACAAGATAGCATATATTTCCTTAAAATACAATTCATTATTGTTATTACTCCTAAAATATTATCCTTAAAATATTTTCAGATACACAGTTTTAATCCCTGGCACAACCTCCATAATTCAAAACTATAACTGGCCTAAAATTGTCCTATTCAATCATTTGCTCTCTAGCCCTTCCGCTATTCTCAAGTTTTCCCATGTTTTATATGTTCTTAGGCACACAGTTAATAAGATTTATTTTAAAAAGACTGTCCACCACACATTTTTGGCCCCCTTTTCTTAAGACTGAGCCACAAAATAAACTGTCTTATCCTGGACATAACTGCTATCACGTTTATACCTCATGGTATTTTAGCAAATTCTGACATATGTAACAGTTTTAATGAAAAGGAATGTTTTAGTGGTCCTGGGGAATCTATTGCCAGCTACTCAAAAGGGAGTGATCTTAACAGTCCGGTTGATTCACTCTACTCTTTTGAGGCAAACCCCATTACGTATCACCTCTCATTACTGTACCGTAGCCCTGTGCAACTTTGCATTCCTTTCACTCACCTTTCACCAGCTTTACATCAATCTGGAGAAAATCACTTAAACATGAATGAAAGAAGGGAGCCCTTTGACTCTGCTTTATATTATGAAAATACATGCTATTTGCTCACTGACCTAGAAAATAGCCTTAAGGTGTTAAGCAGTTATCTTTGTCAAATGTTTGGTCACAGGAAAGTCAAGCTACCCCTTCCGAGAATACATTAAATACTGGAAAGTGGAGCCGTCATCATAAACTTTTTTGCCACATTATAGTATGTTATTCACACTTCATCAGCACATTTCATTGCAATTAAATCAGTGCCGGCATTCATTTTACTCCTATTTTCATCATCAAGGTATCCAAAACAATGCAACTAACTAAAGAGTTTGGTTTACTTTTCAGATAACTTTAGTAACTTTTGGTAACTACAATATGATTTGTGGATATTCACTAACATTCCTTCCTTCCTCTCCAAAAAAAGTTCACAAATTTAATTAGGATTCAATTCTGTATAAGAATCAAAAAAGGATTCAAGAGCTTTACTTCATGAGTTATGTTTTAAAATCAGTATTGTGAGTATATTTGAAGTAAAAATTTCAACTGCCAGAAGAGACAGAGTAACCAACGGTACTTGAGAAGCGTGTCTTCCATAGAGAAACAGTATTAAATCGTAGGGCTGATTCTTTTGTCATTTCTGTATTGTATTATGGGCAAGCAATACTTAAAATTTTTCTGAAAAATAGAATTCATTAAAAAGGTCACTAAATAAATGGTCACTTGGGAACAGGTCTCGATAGCTTGGATTACTACAAGATAAATACATATGGACCGTAATAAATGGAATTTTCCATCCTTAGACATCATCACTGATATCTAAATCCAGCACAGTTTTAATACAGCTGGTATACAAACTTCTTATATTGGCTTTTACTAATCTCACAGCAAGTGCTATATCACCTCATTTACATCATTTCTCTTCAAAACTGTGATAGCATTCCAGAATTTGAATCCAAATCCAGCAGTCCCCTTTTTCCATGAGTAGAATAAAACCAAGGAATTTGTTGGAACTTGCTATCTCAGTTGTGAGACAACAAGTTTTGCACCTTTGATTGAATCATGTAACCATGTAGTTGGTAGGTAAAACAACAGACATTCAATACAAATAATCACATAACTGTGTCGAGATGCTCTTCCCCTGGGCATTGCAACTATGACAGAAGTAATGTTGTGTTTCTGCCCCTTACTGACAATGTACTAATTCATTGGTAAAGTGGTAGTAAAATGGACTATTTCACATTTGACTGAATGCTAACAGTGTTCTCACTTCCCTTCCCCCAGTCATCCCACTTCAGAAAGGATTGAAATGTTCAGCAATAAGATTAAAAAAGCTTCTAGGGTGGCTTGCAATTGTAGTATCATGTTAGCTTTTTATTTTTGGTAATACCATTCAAAGTGTGCTCACAGTAACATAATAAAATTGATAGTAATTGGATAATAATAAGTGAGACTCATAGCATATTAGAGGGATTAATAACCAGATGAGAGGTGGGACAGCACAAAGTCAACCTGAGGCCAGAACAACCTCAGTTAGGTATTCATCTTCCCAGGAAATACCCCACATGGAGATCTCTACTGCTATGAGAACCTGTTTGGAATTTTATTCAGAAGGAAAATAAACATCTTCCTCATATGGCTTCAAATCCCCCCGAGTGCTACCAAAATGAATTCTTTGATATACTACTGCTGCTCTTAGATTTTTCTAGAAAATTTATCCTCAGAGAAGGATCAAATCCTTCTCCCTCTGCCTTCCCCTTGCACACACACCCACCATCCCCCACTAAGCTTTTACATCCCCTACTGTGTTTGTGCTAAAACGCATCATGTTTTCATTCTGTTAGAGAAACAGTGAAAGGAGGGATTGCCAAGCATCTGAGCTGGGTTTCCATTGCAATTATTAAGAAAAGCAAACACCCATACTAATAAATATAAAGCCTGAGAACTTGAGAAAAATACTACCTTCATGAACCGGAGAGGCCAGCAATCACACATTTGTCCACCTCTGCAAACTGGAACTGACTAAAGAGGTCACAGAAATTACATCAGAGCATGCAGCTAATGATGCTTACATTGGTTAAGGGAATACAACTGGATTGTCCCTTTAAAAGTTGATTTTAGGCCTGCCAACTGAGTGACCTACATTTGCTGGTCAAAGCAACTGTAAAAGAGGGCAAAAGAAATACGTTCAGAAAGGAAGCACTGTTTTGACATTCAATAATACACTCTTCCTTTCCATTGCTCACGGGCCTAGAAATGTTCTACTTCTGCGAGATGACCCTATACAGGGTACAAAACAGCACAGCAGACTTTCACGTCAGCTGTTGGCACCAGAATAAAGACCACAGAGCTATAGTGGTGTGAGAAGTTGATGATTTTTGGATTATTTCCTCAGTGCAAATCTTTCCTCTCATTCCTCTTCCAAATACAAAAAGAGCTTTAGGGAAGCCCTTTCCTTATTAACATATTTCTTTAAACTTGAACTATTTATATAAGCCTGCTTTACTTATTATTCTGGTGACAAATGGAAATTGTTCTTTCCCCTAGTAAGAACCACATATGCTGGTGTTTAATCCAGCCCAAAGCACACTTAGCACTTGCAGATGCAGACACAGAAGTTTTGCCTCCATCGTGAAAGCCCATTTGCAGAGAAAGAGGTGGTGGCAATTGTAAGCATCTTAGCACCAGTTGGAGATAGCTGAAACCAATCAAAAAAAGAACAAGCACCTCCAGCCACCACCTCCTAATAGACTAATCCAAGTATTTTTAATGCTGCTTATTAGCTTGTAGAATTCAAACTGCAGTTTGAGGGTCCGTACATGTGATTCTCAATGGGTGAGCCCCACACTGAAACAGATCCTTCCTGGCACCTAAGGCACCATGTGCATGTAAAATTGGGGCTTTGCCTTCTCTATCACCAAAACAGAGAATTGGAAAAGGCAACATTTAAGAAGTGCTAAAAACTAGTCCATGAATGATACGACCTTTCGAGATTTGTTTTCTCTCTTAAACCATTTGCTATCCTTTTGCATGCCCTAATTACTTTTCCATATGTGCCTCTTTTTAAAGCTGCCTAAGTGCTTTGATATTTTTACATTATCCGCTCATACCTGTTTGTTCTTATGGTATGCTCCAGGCACTTTATCCGGGTGAAGTAAAAAACAAGGCAGTGTTAATGGGATCTCAGCTCTTCAAAGCTGATAAGAGCTCCCTTCATTTCCAAGTGGATAACCCAGAGAACCATCAAGGTTTTTTTGGTGTGTGTTTCCATCCTCATTCCAGTGACTATGATTTCATAATCCACTTGAATTACAGAAAAACTCCACTTACAGCACAATGATGAAAAGGCAAGGTTTTAAACTTTTTTCTTTAGTTAGGCTTCTTACTGTAGGTACCCTCAAATCTCTCTCCCCTGAGCTTGCTGGGGAGCCCAGGATTCAGCCTAACTGAATCACATATGAACTGGATATCAAAAGCTGAAAATGTCAATGCCCTCTTCACAGACAAGGTGTTTTGAAATTTATGATTACGCATACTGTGGTACCAGTCAGTGAGCTAGAAGCAGTTCAGTTGGGTGACTACTGCCACCCCAAATTATTCAGACATAGAATCACAGAATAACTTCAGCTGGAAGGGATTTCTCAAGGTCCACCTGGTCCAACCAGATCAAAGCACGGCCAACTTCAGGCTCGATCTAGTTGCTCGTGACCTTGTCCAGTCAAGTTTTCAGCATTTCCAAGGATGGGTATTCCACAACCTCTCTGGGCAACTTATTGTAATGCCTGACCACCCTCACAGAGAAAGTCTTTTTCCCCTCACATCTAACTGGAATTTCCCCAGTTGCAACTTGTGTCTGTTGCCTCTTATCCTATCACTGGTGCATCTCTGAGAAGAGTCCGCCTCTGCCCTCTCTACAGTCCCCCATTATGTAGCTGAAGACAGCTAGGATCCCCCTTTAGCCTTCTCTTAAGACTGAACAAACCCAGCTCTCTCAGCCCCTCCTCCTCCATGTACACCAGCTTCCTAACCATCTTGGTGGTCTTTTGCTGGACTCATTCCAGTATTTCAATGTCTTTCTTCTAAAGCTAAAAAGGCCAATGCTATTTGAGGCATTTTTGCACCTAATTCAAAGACAGATTTGATTTTAAAAATCATTAAGTAATAAAATCAAGCCTCATGTTAGTAAACCAAATTAGAATGGCCAAAACTAGATTTTAAAAAATTGGTCACAGTGTGTGAAGAATATTTGCAGTAAAAAAATCTTCTAAAATGTATGATGATGTGATTGCAATCAAGATTAAACAAGTTCTAGAGTAGTTTTTTTTAATTGATTTTTTGTTATTAATTTTCTGATATTTAGGATGTAACTTCTTTAAAGAAGGGTCTAATTCTCTTGCCAATATTTACACAACTGTCAAAATCCTGGACATTAGCTATTTTAAAGAGCAAGCCCCAAAAACATGATTAATTTTAAGCATTAATTGATGCTTTTTTTGATGTTTTAAAGTTGTTAGACTATGATGTTTTACTTGACAGAGCATCAGTTCTTCTCAGTGCTTGAAAAAGTACTTCTTAGTCTGAGAATGGGCCACACCCTGGAGCATGCACTGTTCAGAGCTATCAGTGTTGTGCATGGTTGGCATAATACGGATGGCATAACTTTTTAACTTGTTTCAAATGTGTAGTATAGCTTTGTACATTTTGTTTAAAAAGTTGTGTCTGAAGAGTAGCAAAAGTGCTCTTTGGTTTTATCATGAAAAGCATAATTCTCACAAAGAATCTGACTCAAAATGGGGAACACGGTGACCTTTCTTTGGAGACATACACTGGTACTAGTGAATTGAAATTTTCAGTTATTTGCAAGTTCTCAGCTTTCTTTTTTTCAGTACATTTTTACATTTTCAGTAGAAGAAAAATCACTTTCCAGCTGGCTCTAGTAGTTTGTTGCTTCCATAGCACTTGAGCATGCACACAAATTTACATCAGAATAAAAAGACTTGCTCTTTTCCCCCCAATTACTATTGATGTAGCACTCATAGCTACTGATCCACACTGCATTATTTTGCTTTCTGAAATAAAGATTACACCAGGAATCTAGTACTGCACAAGTAGGAATTTTAGGAATCAGAGAATAAAGAACAGAAGGGATGTGATGAGGTAACCTTAACTCCTTGTCATTCCCTAAAAGTTTTAGTAAATTATTAAAAGCATTACATGATTGATGCAAGTCTCGTTTTATTATTTGTGTCTGTCTAACGTTTAGGTCTAAGATTTCTGTGAACACTAAGCCACGTTTGCAGATTGTAATACCTGGCTTTCACACAGGGCTATAGGTATTCTGCATACAACATACAAACACAAGATGGAAGTGTGTTTTGCACATGCATAATGTATCTTTACTCAATAGACTATTACAGGGCTCCATGGTCTTTTTTTTTTTTTTTTTAAGCCACAGCACAAGTATATTTTGAAATTTGCTTTAAAAAAAAAAAAAACTGAACAGTTGGTATCTTTTCAACTGTATGTCCTTCACAGCCTTTCCATTGTCTTTGCAAGTCAGTCACAGTTTTGTTTTGAAAATGACCAAACATGGGAAGCACTTCTCTGTCTTCTGTTCTGAACAAGGTTACACCCTCCTCCCCTCCATCCCAACACACCGAGTAAAACTGCAACAAGCAGAGCAATTTCTGTTTAATACTTTTGAGGCTGTAAAACAGTAACAGGGGACAGAGGAGCCATCTACAGCTGTAGAAGGTATGCAGAAATAATTATTGCTCCGTGCCCATACCCTTAACATCTGCAATATCTCAAGCGATTCTTTCTCAGGTTACATACCACAATAAAGCCCTGATATTCAAACTCATATTTCTTTCTCTTCAAAAAATCGTAACTAATTTTTTTGTGAAGATTCTGAGTTAAGTCTTCTTCCTTTCACCTTCACCAACTTTTAAATTGCCTGACTATACTTGTAAGAGGGCTTCTTCCATTCTTATGTCAGTAAACCTCTACCTTCTTAATTGCATTAAGCTATAGAGTTCACATTTCCCAATTTTTCTGCTTTCCTAGTCAGCTGCCTGGAAGTAGCCAGAAAACTTTTCCACTTGCTGCTAAAAGATACAAATATATTTTGCTGCTTTGAAGGACTTCCACTGCCGTCAAAATGTATTTGCCTTGGAAGCCATCCAATTTCATCTTACTGTGATGTCAAATGTAAGCTCATCTCAGTCACAAATCTTAATCCCTCTTCTATTGTTTTATGGAAGCCTGCTAAAATTACAGCTTTTACATAAAGTCTGATACAGTAATTAGGAATATCCCCCAAAGTTTCCACTACTTGAATACATTAGGAAAACAGGGAATAGCCTCAAACCAATATTTTTTTTTTGAATAGCCTCAAACAAATTCTCAATATCACCCATTTAGTGAACACTGAAGACTGTTCTACAGTATAAAAATCCTATCTACAGTACCTTACCTTTTGAACTTAACTTTCCATATAACTGATAGGTACAGTAACCACCTTTGTAAAAGAGATCTGCACTCTGGACTTTGTAAAATTAAGGAAAGCTATTAGGCTTGTCATTCTAATACGTATCATCTTCAAGTAACATTTTTTTTGTCTTCATTCTGTTTTTACAATTACTAGTAAAGCATCTGAAAGTTATGCAATACAACAGGCTCTAAAGCCACCAGGGGCCTCCTAACACAAGATGGAAATTACTCATTACATAAATAGGCTTCATACTTCAGGCTGACCTTAAATCCATAGTCTTTTGACGGGGGAGGGGGGGGGGGCGGGAATCAATGGTGATGCAGTAATTTGCACTGTGCTTAGACAAGTACAAGAATTGTCAAAAACAAAAGGACCTCCATCATATAGGAAAGCAGAGACACAACAGACAATACAACCTTTTTAATATTACGTATTCCAAGGCTCCTAACAACATAACTTCTCTTCTGCACAAAGTCCATGCTATTTTCTGCTCCTTGTCCTCTCATTTTCCAGCCCTTAACTGCAGTGGTTGCTTCAAACTGTGCCAGTCTCTCCTGGCCTGCAGAGGCCACCAGAGCAGCAAGGGACAGCCTGCAAGGAGGAAGGCTGGCGGTGCCAGCAGCCCTGCCGCAGAGCCTCCAGCCAGCCGGGATTCCCTTGGAGGCTGGAGGTGCCAAGGGGCTGGAACAAGCAGGCTTTGAATGACTCTGTGCCGACAGTTCAAGGCCAAGCTTCCAATACTAGTAATAACTCAGCTATGTACTACAACTTGTATCTGTTACTCCACACAGTTGAGAAGTAAAACATTATAGTAAATGATTAAGTAGGAAAACCGAAAAAGAAAATATGTTTGCCTCAACATAGTCATGTTAACAATACCTACTAAAAACCTACCTCTGTCAGTCTCTGAATTTCTGTAAGATAATCAGTGCAATATTAAAGTTATATCCAAAAGTTCTAAACTATCCAATTCTATCGGTTTGAAAGAAAGGAAAAAAAGCCCAGCAATTAAAGGAAATTGCCAATACCTAAGAAGATCAACATTTGAACAGCTTGCCCCAAGCACCCTTTGAAGTTTACGCTTCACTGACACAAGCAGGAGGATAACAGGTTAATTCTTATTTTCAAAGTTTCTTTAAGATGGAGAGAGTTTCTTGAGAGGCTCAAGATGTCTTTATCACCAGCAATGGAGAGTCATGCTGTCTTACTAGGAATATTGCCTCAAGGTAACATTCTTTTTTCGATTTGGGCCAGTAAGATGTCTTTAAAAAGGGAATTATAGTTGACTGATTTTGCCTAAGAATCTTAAAAAAGTAGATGGCAAGTTTTGTTGTTACTGCTGTTTTAAAAACTCCTCTCAGAAAAATCGCTCCAAACATCTTCCAAAACAGGGCTGAGAGGGAAAGCACTAGAGAATTTCCATCTGCTGGAATACATTAAAAAAAAAAAAGAAAAAGAAAAGAAAAAAAAAAGCTGACCATGGTCTTGTATGCCATTCTTTAGATACATTATTCATAACAGGAATAAAACGTAGACACTGTACCTCTTTTCTGGCTTGGTATTATGCCTCTGGGACTGAGAATGTCGGCTGCCTCTTAATGCTCCTCTGCTCAGATGGCTGTTATTACGGCCTCCCAAAGAAACAGGAGCCCGAAGGCCAGCCCAAAGCTGCTCCTCATTTCTGTGAAGTGGCACAGATGTACGGATGGCAGAAATGACATGGCCAGGATAAGCAGTCAGCGGGTCTTCACGACGGCGCGAATTCTGATGAGCAAGAGTTCTCTCTGAGGCTGGGTACTGTCGCCCTGGCCTTCGGTAGCCCCTTTCGTGGTAATAGGCTGGGAGGCAGGGCCGCGTTTGCTCCATCACACCACCGCTGCAGCTCCGGGAGCAGGCGGACCAGGGGCCCCAACTTCCCCACATGCCTGGGATTCCTGCGCTGCTATCTTCAGATGCATCTCGCTGCTCCTCTATCCTCTGGGGAACCTGCAGACATAGCAGACTGAATTAGGAACTGGAATTCACACTGTAACACAAAGATAGTACTAATATCCTTTGTAAGCCATTCACTCCACAGTCACAGCAAGTGAAACTGAACTACACAGTAAGTGATTTCTCTTACTCATTCCCTGCCACATGGCTGTCCACCCTGCTAGTTAGTATAGGAGGGTCTCCTAGAACCATCAGCCCTTCAGACCGAAACCTAGTTTTGGACTATCTACATAGGAACAGATTTCCTCAGCAATGGAAAACACTGCTCAATGCAAAAGTTAGAAATTCAGAGATGGAAAACTATTATTTCAAACACAGTTAGGAGGTAAAGTCATTTTTAATATCAACTTAGGTCAAGAGACACTGGCTGCTCTCTTCCACTCCGATGCCTGAACAATGGAAACTGCTTGTGGCAGACTCCAGTTGCAATAATATTTGAGAAACTCCCACGTAAGGTCATACTTTTTAGGAAAACAAAAGCCTAAAAGGATAGGCTGATTTCCAACAAGCCAAAAATACTGAAATAGTTAACTCCTACGTTATCGTTGTTTTTTTCCCCCCTATTAACGCTCTTCCAAAAATACTTCAAGGAAAGAACTGTTAAAGATGACACACCCAATCCTACATTCACAGAAATCACTATCAAATTCATGAACAGTAAGATGGGGTAAATTGTTAGTCTTGCATATTCAATGCCACTTAGTCCAGACTCATCATGTAACAGGACAGGGAAAGGGAAAGAAAGAAGAGCCCCAAAGGCGAGGCTTTTTGCTCTTGATACGGCTAGCAGGGATTGGCAAGGGCAGGGACTAATGCTGTAAGGGGAGTTAACCCCTCAAACAGTGGCCACATATTTAAACATCCTGACTTTGTAG
Source organism: Apteryx mantelli (assembly GCF_036417845.1). Classification (NCBI taxonomy): domain Eukaryota; kingdom Metazoa; phylum Chordata; class Aves; order Apterygiformes; family Apterygidae; genus Apteryx; species Apteryx mantelli. The sequence goes on from NC_089992.1 coordinate 18,196,327, forward strand.
CTGGCAGTATCAACACCGGCTGGAAGCTACATCTCCTGTGGACTGCTGCCCTAAGCTCTAGCCATTCCTGGAGTGGGCTGTAGCCAGGATTTCACAGTTTCACACTGGGCAGAGTGCTTGAATTCACAGCACAAGAATTTGAGCCTCTTTCATTAAATGTATAGTTCTTCTGTTGTTTCGCTTCTCCAAGTGGATGAATCATAAGTCAAAGCAGGCTTCTAATGCCCAATTCCCATGGCTATTAATATGCAGAGCATTCTTTTACATGAACATCCTTTAATAGTTTCATGAAATCGTACTCTGAGTAACCTTTGTACCAGCAAGCATACATACATATCATTTCAATTATGAGATAAAAAGGGATTAAGTGAGATTAAATCCACAACCATTTGCTTACCATACCTGTCTAGCCCTACTCTAGTGTGTAGCTGCCTCACAATTAGCTTTGGAAAGGCAGCCTTGCCTCTCTGCATGCCACTTCTCCCCACTCCAAAGAATGGCCTCCTAAACAGAGAACTGTCATGAATAGTTTTGCCCCAAACATTCACAGTAGGGAAAGATTAACATCTACATACTTTGCCTCTAGTCACAGATTACATGAGCAGTCGCCGGCTGAACTGCAAACCACCTCAGCCAGTGAGCACACACCACTGATCAGCCAGCTACAAACACAGGGAGGCTCTGGTGGAATGTGGTTTGCAAACACGGGTTGAATACACCATTACAATATGAAAACGCAAGCCAGTGCAGGGTTTGTGGTGTTGCTGTGTAATAGTCAGTTGTGGTCTACATAATCTAAAACATTTCCCCCCCTCTGAGGTTGCTCTCACTCTTTCATCACCAACCACAGAAAAAACTGCATTTAATTATAACTAGTGAATAATAAAAAGCATCTGCATTAGTGTGATATGTTCCCAATTTCTGCAATGTTACTTCAAAAACAGGAGCAGATGTCTCTGTGTTTAATATGCTTTTTTTCTGTGGGTAGCCCATTTGGCATCAGCCTTTTAAATTCAATAGCCTGTACAACCTAATAACCACATAATATGAAAATTATGAATAACATGCAACAAGGTATTGGTTTCTGGCTGTTATATTTGCATTCATATCCAATAAGAGAATACCACTGACTCTCAATATTACCAAGTAAACGAGCAGTTCTTCAGTTTGCAATTGCTCAGTGAATACACACTGTTCATACACAAACTGTAGGTTAATCTCTACCACAGATATAAAATGATAATTGTTACATTAAAATATTCATTCATTATGTTTCTTCTGGTCTGACATCATTTTGCAGTAAAATTTACTTGTCATAAAACTGTAAGTCCATTGTTATCAGAAAGATCAGGTTTCATTTTTCTGGACTATTTCATAATCATTTTTGTGATGGTTTGGTGTACTTTTTTTTTTTTTTTAAGCCAAAGGCATTCATGTAGGCGACAAATAAAAAACTATTAGTCTGCCAGCAACTGAAATCACTACTGAAATAAGAACTGTTTCCGTGTGTAGAAGCAGAAACTGATATAATAGTGACAAGTGTTGACCTGCTGTAGAGAGATCCTCCTGGCTACCAAACTTCAACACAGCAAGAACTGTTTTAGATAAAATTATACTTTTAACGACTGAAGGCAATGTGAAGTAATTTCACACAACTTAATCTTCACAGCAAAAGAGTTCTAGACATAGCACAGGATGGTTTAATCTAGCTATTCAAATCAAAACACAATAATAAAACTAACCCAAAAGTAACTATATAATGTCTTATACTGGAGCACAAATTCATCAGTTACTTAGATATGAAATGATAAAAGTCTGAGATGAGGGGATTTTCAGTAGCAAACATAACCCAGGTTATGCATTTTTTTAATTTAGATCTCAGCTTTGGGCACTTTTAGAAAGATATGGGCCACTGAAGAATCTTTAGAGGAAAACATGACTGGTCAATGGCATAACCTACTCAGTAAAACCTACTGAGAAAGGCTGAATATATTGAAGCTATTTAGATTAAAGAAGAGAAAATGTAATGGGCAATAATGGGACTCAAACACTTAAAAAGGAAAAAAAATACACACACACACACACACACACACACACACACACACACACACAGAGTTCACTCTCTCTTTGCAGCAAGCTGTTCTCCATGTCCATAGCAAACACGTCAAGGAACAGTGGATTTATATTTCAGGAAAGGTGATCCAAATCAGATAGCAGGAAAAACTACTTAGCAGAAAGGCAAGTGAAGCATGGGAATAGATTGCTCGAGGAGATTCTGGAACCTCCATCAAAAGGTGGATGGGGAACATCCAACAGGAACAACTAAGGTATAACTGATCCTTCCCTGAGACAGGGGAGGTGAACTACAGGACCCAAAGGTCACTTCCAGTCCTCTGGTTCTAAGATTTTCAAGTTACTCTGTAGCCGTTAATGAATTCTCACACAGCCCTAAGATATAACTGAGAATTTCCCCATAGCTAAGGGGACAGCAGAAGCATTCCAAAATACTCATGGTTGCAAACGAGCTGATATCTCAGAAGAACTACATATTCAGAGATTGCCAACTCTAGGTCTCTCCTACTCTCCCTTTAAAACTTATTCCTTAAACAGGACAGTATCTATAAGGAAGAGTTTGAGTCTGCACCTGTGAATAAGTGAAATATATAATGAATTTTCCTTACCAAGTTAAATGACGGAAGCAATTCATGTCATAGAACCTCACAGCCAGCAAAAGGGAGAGATCAATTAAGACATATTCCCATAGTTCATAATTGATTTCTCCTGCAGGTGACCTAGTAATATTCATTCTAACTATAAATGCACCATCAAAAAGGTTTCTGTCTACTGCAAGTTAATCAGCAACCAAGTATCTTGCTCTACAAATTCAATCTAATTTTTTCCTCTTAATTTCATCCCATAATTCTAGCTCTTTCTTTCTGTATATTTTTTCAAATATTTGGCAGGACAAGAATTGTAAGTAGAGGCAATACTTTTTGCCAGATACAGCTGTAAACTAGTATGGTAGGAAAAGTTAAGACAAGCTTACAGATGTGCAAACACTTGCAATTCCTACATCTGCACTAGTCTCTCTCAAGTTGCTACAAAGATTCTCTAATTCGTAAATCTTCTTCCTAATGACTGTTATGCACTGAATATCTTCCAATCTTTTTGGCAGTAAGCAGCAAGCTACATTGAGGCTAGATTTTTAGAAGGGAATTTGCAAGGCCACACTTTTTCCCTTTACATATCAGTACTATGCATTCTTTTGAGGTTTTTTTCCTCCAGTTTTCTTGTATTTTGCTAGTTTCTAATTACTTATACTTGTATGAGTAACTCTCAGTGTATCACAATATACCCATTTGCCACCTATTTCAGATGATTGCCCATCTATCACTACGCTGTACTAAATGCCTCTTTATTGTTCTGTTTCCTGCAAGTGGGAACATGCCATCTTATAGCAGGAAGAGTACAGTTGTGAGTTATTTCAAAAATAATAATAAATTCTCTTGTTTTCTTCAAGATACTGCTACTACAGGTTGGGGTTCTAATCTGTAACATCCTTCCAAAGAGCAGTTTATCTTCTGTTATTCACCACCACTGCCCTGATGTCATTAGTGGGCTGCCTCTTGTACAGCCAGGAGAATACAGAAATGGGTTGAGAGCGAACTGATATTGTGCTAAGCCATTTACAATCTAGAACAATGCAGAAGATGGAAAAGGAAATGGAAAAATCTAAAGATACTGTCAAATTGTTTTTACCAAAGTAAAAACAGTAGTTAGGAAAATTTTTTTATTTCTTTCAAATTGGCTTCGGTGAGTTCTGTTAACCAAGTTTAAGAGAACACATACAGGTATGAAAGATTCTGAGTGAACTTTCTTCAGTTCACACACATGAAAGCATTTTTATTCTTACTCATGTAAAACATGCACCACAGATGAAACATCAGATCAAAATCCCTACTCCTAGATTTTAATAAAATCCAATCTTTCCACCAGTATATAAACATGTGGGACCTATGGACCTTTTAAGCTCCACATAAGCTCATCAAAATGAAGTAGAAAAATAAAAACCTAGCTCTTCCTCTGCTAGCTTTTCATGCAAAATACAAGCAAAATACAAAACAACTGTTACAATAGCAAAAAAATTGGTTTGGCCAGGATATTAGCATAATGAAATTGTTATAGTCCATAATTTTGAAGGAAGCAGACTTAAAAAATATATATTTGAAATATTATTTTGATATTTGAACCTTTGACAACTCTATTAATTTCATGCAATTTAATGCATCTTTAACTTCCATGGCAAAGTTGTCAAGACCTCAAATCTAGAATCAAAAGACCCCAAAAATAAAGGAATGAATAAAGTCTGTAAACAGGAACTGCATTACATGCAGGTTTTATTCTGACACTGTCTTCTTTTTCATTCAAGTTAGTCATAGTTTCTAAAACCAGCTTTTTTTTCTTCCTCTAAAACATCCCTCATATGTAGAACAAACATATGAGTTCAGCATGCAAAGAGTATATAAAGATCAAAGCTTAGGAAAGGAAGTAATCTATTTAACTAAACAAACCTGGCTGAACCAAAAACATAAACCAAAAGCTGGGGAGACCAAAAACTTATTTTAATCAGTTGCAAATTATCTGATTTAATCAGAATCTATTAGAAGCTCAGCACTTTTGAATACCGGGTCATTTATTTAGAACCACAGAAAATAATGTAAGAGAAAAACAATACCATCCCAAAGTGTTTCAGGCATAGGTCAGCCAAGATCTGAAAGAATTCCCAAATATCTTAACCAAAATACCACTGTGGTCAGGTAGTCTATGGAACAACTTATTTTCAATTTTAATTTTTTTTTTTTTTTTGGGGGGGGGGGGAATACTAAGAACTTCCCTATTTCTTTGGAGTTTGTTTTGTTCCTAATGTATAAAATGGTTTGGTGCACTAGATCTGTAAGATAAGAGTTGTGATTTAACACATCTTTTGTGACCACCAAAACAAAGCTAGTTAAAAAAACGATTAAGACAGACAGCAGAAATAAATGTAGCAAAGAGGGATATTTTTATCCACATGAAAAAATGGGAAAATCCATTCTGCTTCCCCTGTTTTCCTTTGTCTTCCCCAGGTCCATGCGACATGCATTTGCTTCTTTGGGCTTAATAACTATGTCAAGACAGACAATTAAAAACTATACTTTGTTTAGTTCTCCACATAGGTGGCATACAGAATCTTCACACAGCTAGTATTTAAGTCTACGGAATTTAACCCTGTAAGCAGAACTAAAAAAAAAAAAAATCCCTAACTAGCATTGAAAATTACTATGAATTGTGGAGTACAATTAAGATAGCTTGATTTTAAATACTTCCACAAACACATATTAACTCGTCTTCAACACAACAGGCATGAGTATGGAGATTACAGTACAGAGTTAAGAAAACTCAGCATATCATGGGTAATAAATTGAAAAATTAAAAGCACAGTTTAGAATATTTTGTCTCTGGCCTCCTTAGTTACATCCACTATTTTTCATGCTCTGGAAAAGGAAAACAAACAAACTTTACCAGTGTGCACGCACTGGCAGTAATGATAGTGCACTATAACAGAAAGCCGTGGTATTGGGTGCCAGGGCTCTTCAAGGCCAATTTCTGCTTGCTATTTCTAGGAATAGTCTGGGACATTATTTCATATGAAAGGAAATCAGAATTCGAATATTAAAAAAAAAAAAAAGATGCAACATGCACGGTGGCTACTCAGACTGTACTAAACTGCCCAGAATATCCACACTTTTGTTTCAGATAAGGTGAATGCTACCATGTCCATTTTTTTCTAATATCTGCTATTTCAGAGTCTTCAGAGTTCACTGCATACAACATGTTTTCTCCTGATGTCTTCACTAATGCTCAATTTCAGCCTAATTTCTATGTGAATAAACCCACTGGAGGAAGACAAGAACAGGTTAGCTACATGCTTATACATACTGCAAAACCTAGATGTAATCAGATGCATTGAATCTGTTCTTCTAGTATTTGACTTTTTCAGTGTTTAAAATATGGACACTTAAACATTAAACTATTGATCTTTCTTTCTCTCTTGAAGCCTTGTTTCTCTCTCTTTTCTTGAAGCTTTTCAAGAAATGCATTTTTAATGTTCTTTATGTAACAATAAAAATCAGACATTTATAACAAAAATGGAAGAGAGAAGTAAATCACGTGACTCCAGAAGGCGAGTTTTTATGAAGTGATATACATCTTGAGTCTTGTGCTCAAAATAATTCTGATATTAATCCCTTCTTTCCCATTCAATATTCTCTAGAACAGTTACCACCCAATTTTTTTTTATATTCTTTCCCCAAGAAGACTCCAACACTTCTCTATAGTTGGTCAGCTTTTTCCACATTCTTTTTCTGTAAAGCCTCTTACGCATAGTAAACCTCATTTGCTTGACTGTGTAGGCCTCTGTTCTATTCCTGTTTAAATTCCTTTTAAAGACCTATTAGTCCTTTTGCTGTGCTTCCAACATAGAATCTTTAGTGATTTAAGAAAAGAGGGGATTTGTTATTGCTTCCCTTCTCCTAATTCTCTGCCTCTCTCTGCTTAGGCTGCAAACCCAGAGGGCCAGAATACTTCCCCCCACACCCCAGTCTGAAACGTCTACTATATCAGTAACAATTACAAATATATCATTTCAGTAACACAATCTTAATTTGGTAATACTCCTCTCTATGAGACTGGCAATTCTGCTCTGTTGAACAGTGCTTCAAGATTTCTACAAAAACTTTATTGAAAAAATTGTATCCCTACCACATTATGGGGATTTCTTGCTGACAGGTCAGTATGAGAGACAGATTCAGCCCTGGAATGTTTGTTTTTAAGGGTTGGTTCTGCACTTAGCATCTGACTGGATGAAGGGATAATGTGAAGTCAGTGTGAGTTTTATTATTAAAAGTCATCATGTTGAGCACTTTCATAAGCTTTCATACAGACTGTAGCTGCTCCAAAGTGGGTAGGGAAGGAGCAAGAGAAGAAGTATGTAGTAGCAATATTGTTCCTCGATCACCTTCATCTTTCTGTATCTTTTTAATGACCAGAATAGTGGGTATCTGGATCCTTTCAGGCATTTTAGGTGCTTTTGTAACAGGTAATGGGACCCAGTCCTAGGCACTTTGCTTTTCCCATGTTTTTTTGGAATGAGATGCACAAGTTCCCCCCACACACACATAAAAACATCTCTGATTTTTATTTTTATACATATATATATATATACACACACACACAAACATACATATACACACACACACAGAGCCCATAATTCAACATATTAGTCTTTCAGAGATTCATTTGATGAGGAAACGCTGACTCCTTCATTGAATTTTTTATTTACTTTATAACCTCACAAGTGTATTAGTCTAAGCTCAGGTTCTCATTGTCCAGGTTTTCTGAAGAGAAAAATTTGGTGTTGCAGCTACTGCAGCTTATGAGTTTTGCAGGTTTCACTATGGAATGTGTCAGTTACTTCCACAACAGCAGTTGGAGCAGCTGGTTTACGTACTTAGCATGTACTGAGAAGAGACAGTAAATTCATCTGGAGCTAAGTTTCTGGTATCATAGAGAAGCTGTCAGATCACTGCAAGATCTACTAACTTCACTTACTTTTACAGCATTACCTTTTACATCATCAGCAATTCTGCTTGCTTGCTTCTCCAGCCTATACCACTAGTTGCCTGTGTACCATATAAATAACTATTTACAGAAGCACACTGCCAAACATCTTAGCATGAAAGCATTCTTGTAAAGACCTCCTCTGCTGACAAGTTGTAATTTTCCTGATCCAGTAATGCTCATTACTCCACCAGGATAGAAGTAAGAAAGGTATAAAAGTGTGAGAGGACAGCAAGTGAAAACATTACGCTCTGAGGCTGAGAAACTTGTCTACCTGGGCTACTAAAATCCATCTTCCTAATGATTATAGTTATCAGTTAGCATCTGCAGTAAAACACAAAACATCTACAATGACAAAAACTCAGAAATTTCACCTCCACCCTCTGACTCACTGGATAAAGATTTTACAAATCATTTACAAATAATGCTTCTAATTTATTTGAATTTACACAATTTGCACAGACTGTATACAGAAAGAATGAATGAAGCAGATAATTTCTTGCTTATTTCTAAATTTTAAGGATTTCAGAAATCTAAGATTATGCTGTAGAATTTTTACATTTAGTAGCTTTTAGGCAGATTAATTGTTAAATCACTGCCTAATGCAATATTTGTTTAATACTTGTCATTCTTGTAGCTATAGTCCTCTATGACAAGTCTTAAGCTTTTCCCCAGTTTTACCTTATGACAATCTTAGATCTTATTAAATTAAACATGCCAGTATGCTTGACATAGACTGCACTTAAAATAGAAAAACATTTTTTCTTGGATTCATATAATACAGCAAACACGTATAATCACTCTGATCCTGAATCAAGAATTTCAGTAAAAATGAGCAGTACACCAACTATTGAATTTCTAGTACCACCTCCATCAGACAAGTTAGAAATAAGATCCACATCTCGGGATTTAAGCAGCAGTTGTTGAAATTATACTATGTGAGAACGTCCCTGAAGAGGAAATATCACTTGAACTGTAAGCCACAAATATTTCAAGTATAACTAGGTGCGCATGAAGCTGAGGACTGACAGTGCAGTAGTGATGTGACAAACATTGATTTTAAAATACTGTAGGATACTTCATCCTATTAAACTTTAGTGGGCATGCAAATGAACTGTTCAGAAAAAGCAGAAAAAGAGGATAAATCAAAGGCCCATTTAACCAGTATTATGTTTCTGACTGTGCAGAAGAAGCAAAAGCTTAAGAAACAGTGTAAGAAACAGGACATGCCTAGGGAGACATTTCCTCTTCCACAGACCCTCTGCTTTCAGCTAACCAGCAATTTAAGGGCCTTCCAGAACTAAATGCCATATCCAAACAGTTGTGTTTAATAGCCACTAATGGACTTAACCTCCATGAATACAACTAATCCCCCTTTTAGCCTATTTATAATTTTGGTTTCCAAAAGATCCTGTAGAAGTGAGTTTTACAATTTAGTTGTATGTTGGCTGAAAAAGTGCTTCCTTTTCTTCTGCTTAAACATGCTACTTCATAATTTCATGGTGTGTCCCAAATTTTTTATATTGCAATAAATGAAGAACGATCATCCTGTATTCCCTTTCTCCAGACCGTGATGTTTTTAAATTATGAATACTACCCAAATCAGTGATCCCTCTCCTAAATTCAACAGTTCTAAGCTGTTCAGTCTCTCTTTGTAAGGAAAACAGGCCAGAATTTAGATTATCCTCATTCTCTCATTCTTGGTACCTTTTCCACTCCTACATTTTGACATGATCATGCAATGCTGCACACCGTATTCCGAATGTAAGTTCACGATGGACTTTTGCAGTCCACAGTGATCATGATGCTTGGGACAGCTTGGTGATCGGTCCCACAAAGTCAGAGCTAGTTTTTGTCCTCTTAAAATTCCGAGACTGTAAAAATTAAAGCAGGCTGACACACAGAAACTAGAACTGAACTCGAAGTTCAGAGCAAAGCATGCCAAACTTTGAATGGGCTGAAGAAATTACAGTTTGGTTTTAGAACCTGTTCAAGTGTAACATTACAGTATTTCCCTGCCAGCATTATAAACATATCTATGAACCTGGTTTAATTCTTTCACCATTCTAATCATCTTCAAGGAATATTCTTCCAATATTAGCCCAGCTGATTTCCAATAAAGGCCAAACCTAGACAGCCATAACAATTTCCCAGCAGTAAGTCTTTACAGTTCATTTTATAGACATTCACTTGGAACAGCCATATTTTAAATGTTTCTTACAAGAAACATGTGGAACATTGGTGGTTTGTTAAAAATAATCTATCAAAAAAACCTAAAAACTTGTAGATAACTTCTCAGATCTCTCACAGCTAGCAGAAAAATGGAGCAGAGGCCAAACAAAACATCATGACAAAATGTGTACATGTCTGCCTGGTTAGCATGCTCTGCTATTTTAATCCTTCAGTGCATTTTGGAAGCCTTTAATCAGAGATGTAGTAAACCGTTTGAATTTTACAGTACATGGTAAGTGTAAATACTACCAGCTTAAATGATTTGGGTTTCCATTCTTTGTATAAAAACTCTGCCTGAACATCTGTGCCTGTGAAGATTAAAGGCCTAAAAAGCCTGGAAATAGAAGACCTTTGTATTCACAAATCACTGAAGAGAGTTACAATGCCTGGAAAGCTTAACTGCCCCTTCAACCAACTTTGACCACATCTGAAGAGACTTTAACTTTATTTTAGTAGTCTAGAAAGTAAACAGCTCTGAATGAATTCAGAACAGGTCTTGTGCCAAAGCTTGAAGCTTCCTCCAAGTTTGCCTAATTTTTTCACACCAAGACCACCTCCATCGTGCTCTGTGAGTTTAGTGTTTTAAGACAGAGGTTTCTTTCCATTTTTCTATGAGACCATCAAGTACTTTCAAGTAAATACATGGCTCACTCCTGATCTCACTTTCACAAATTCCATAAAAATCACACCTTATCTCCAGAAGGATTGCTTCTGATTTACAGTAATATAATGATGATCAGCATCAGGCCCTCATTATATCAGAAATGAGGTTTCTTTATTTTAAGGAAGTATTTATCATTGATTTTCATCTGTGATCTAATCACTCAGCCTCTAGGCCTTTTCAAGGTCAATCGTTTTCAGCTGTGACAAAGTTGTTGCCATTTTGTATTTCTACACTTTATAAAACTCTTTGGAATCCACATGTGGTAGAGACATGGATTTTATTTACCCAGTAATTAACAGAACACCGCCTAGATCGCTCAGTGAGTCATCCATACAGCATTCCAGAAGCGGAGAAGACAAACTGTCATAAAAGAGAGTGATACTCCCTGACAAAAGAATTTGTCTAAATTCTGTCTGAAGATGGCTGAAATCTTTATCACTGCTCCGGCCCAAAGCCTGGGACAGACCTAGCATTAAGTACTGCTCGAAAGAAAGGTGAGCAGCTTATCTATCACCTTGCAGTTTCACCTGTTCTGAAATCTAACTGGAAGGAAGAACCTTCCATTTTTCCCAAAGAAACACAGAACAAGCTCTAAGTCCCTGATGTTCCAGGGCTTAAAGTTAATATATTTATCTAAAACCTAATTTTCAGAGCTCTACGGTAAAGCTTGTTAAAAATAACAAAACCATTGGCCTTGACTTTCAAAGAGTATATTTGCATAAAACATATCTTTGTCCTGCCTCCCTTTTCCCCCACAAAATAAGAATTTTATTCCCTAACCATGTTAACCCCCAACATCAAGCATAGGGAATTAGTAAAAACCCAGGGATAGCAGGAAACTTCTTTAAAACTGTTATTCAAAACATTTTGCTGCATTAAAAGACTAAATTTACAGGAAAAGTCCTTGCATGGACTACATCACCTCCCTTCCTAAAGATCACTGCTAAACTAGAAAAGGAACATTGTTAGCTAGAAGCTAAAAATGTTCTATTACAGCAAAGTTTTTAGGGAATGCTACAGCTTATCTAACTGAACAATTAAAGTAAAGCAGCTTCACCAGAGGATATACAAACCTGTACAAAATAGCAAAAGGAATATGGTCTACATTTCAGTGGACAGTGTTTTCTGGAACTGACATGTATGAAAATGCAGTAGTAATGGACTAGTATTTATTTCATACACAAGAAAAACAAACAGAAAACGAATGCCATTAGCAAACACTTGCTGTAAGGAGCCTGGGTGCCGCAACTGCCCACAGGCGCTCAGTATGCCGCCTCAGTGAAATCCGAGTCAGTGGATGCAGCCCGGCAGGACAGAACCACAGCCACCTTGCAGGAAGGCTGTTAGCAAGAGCTGGCTTGCTGCTTCGCAAGCCCTAACAAGTTATAGATTCCAGTCACTGCTGACCTTAGGCTGGAGTTTCACCCTACCTGACTTCAAGGAAGAAGCACACAGAGCCTCCAGTTAACATGCTTCTCAGGATATGTAATAGCAAGGTGGTGACCAGCTGTGGTGGAGATCCCATAGCACTCCTATTAAGCATTAGCCTTGGTGTCTTGGCCAAAAGCCAAGCTTAGATATCAACTACTTTGTCTAACTCCAATTTCCCCCAGTATTTCAAGGATATACAAGACTCTTTCCATGCTTCATGTTTTAATCTATTATAGTGCGTTCAGATGTATTGGGCAGCTGTATCCTTTCCAGTTAACAGAACTGTGACTTTTACGGGGCATAGCAGGGTGAAAAGAACTATGGAAATGAGGAAACACTGCTCTTCACTATCATTATTACAATACAAATGTAGGTGTAAGATCACATTTATACACAAAATTTCCTGTATTGATCTTAAAATTGACATCGTCAGCTTTAGTAATCAAATTCTCATAGCCTGGAATAGTACTCTTACAGTTACCATCCTCTCTGTACACTCCCCCCCACCTTCGCACTTGCACCTCCAGCATCTTCTTTCTACAGCACAGGAAAAGGAATCAAGCCTTGCAATTTAAGCCCTTTACAGTAGTTCAGTGTATTCGAACAAGCAATACCACCAGGGAAAACAAGGATGGAAAGACAAAGATGGAAAGAAATCAGCAGCCAGTTTCTTGATTTCTTCCTAGACACAAGAGAACAAGAGCAAAACCGGTCTCCCTGCTTCTCCCTCCCAAAGCAGGTAGTCCAAACAATCCAAGAATATGCCAGAATTCCATAAAATTTTAGAGTTTCAATTTACTTCTAACATACAGATTTTCACAGGACAAACTTCAGGGAGGCACAGAACGACTCACAGACAAAAAGTCTGTCTAAGCAAGTAAGTCCCAGATGTTAAGCAATTCAAAAACTCTAGATAAGAGCACAGGGGCAGGGGGGAGGAAGAGGGGGAAGAGATACTTATTAGTTGTAACCATCTTGTCCCGAAGCAAAGGACAAGTGCACAGATCTTCATGGTCTGTCCACAGTGACAGATTAATTTGATTAAGACGACTTCTGTTCAGCTCTTAATTCACTTTCACATATTCTGCCAATGCAACCAACACACTGTTATTATGTGGTGGATTTAAGGAGAAAAAGGAAAACAGAAGCAATTCTGAAATGACCCTCTCCAGGGATAAGCAAAATTTCAATGTCCACTTAACAAAACAAAACAAAAAACACCTCCCCCAACCAAAACAGAAAAACTCAACCTCTCCAAAAAACAATACACCATAGGTAGGAAAGTTGATCTGAAGTAGCAGAGCAACTGTAGAAACTCCCTCTCATCCCAAAGAGCTATTTGAGCAATGTTGTTATTTGGCCATTATATTGCAGTGTTACTCAGGCTACATTTCCATGAGTAACTGAACTGATCCAACAGCTCACCATGACCAAAGGGATCTCACTCTTTTTCCACTTTCCCTGTTCCTCCCTTTCCCCTAGTTTTCACTCCTGATTCTGTTCCTTATTTCTCCTGATTCAGTCATAACCCTTCAAGAAGCAGATTCAACTCCAACACAGGAAAAAAAAAAAAAAAGCCCCAAACCTGCTGTCTCTTCTTTCCTACTGGCTTGTTGAGATAAATCAGCTTGCAGAGGATTCCAGCAAACACCTGAGAGAGCACAAGGTGGGAAGCAGGAGTAAGCAGTCAGGGATGGGACTACCTTACTCTGTCCCATTAGTTTCAACAGTGGTAAACTAAGAGCAGCCCAGCCTGTCTCAAGAAACTGCAGCCTTTGACACTGGCCTAAATGTTAGCCTCAGCAGCACACAAGAAGCTCCCTAAGGCCAATGAGCTTGCAGTGTGGAAAAGGATTCAATTCTGTAACACAGAAGGCTATGCTCGTTTTTCAAAATGACTCTGAAAGTACAGTCTTAATTAAATACTTCTGAAGTCACATTCTACTGATACATAGTTATTTTTCATAGTCACCATCATATGTCTGGTAGCAAGTGATAATACCCAATTAATTTCTTCCTGATTTAAGGCTGGCATAAAGGAGAAAGAAACAACATTAAGCCCAACCAGGCTCAGAATTCTCCAACAATATTGCAGCGCCCAATGAAATGTTTGTAAAAATAAATTCTGACACTTCTTCCATACACTGAAAATAAATTGGTTAATATACTGTACCTCCATTAAAGTCAAAAAATATGCATAAATTCAAAGCTACTCTATGGCTTCAATGTTACAACAAATGCAAGATTTTACAGCAAGAAAGTGATTTGGATATTTACACCAGAAATTTTATTTAGACCAACTTTACTACTGTGTACGCTACCAGCTTTAACAAAACAAACAAGGCACAACTATAACTACAGCTGACTATCTCAACACAAGAACATAAGAATAGTTAATAATCCACCCAGAAATGACTTTTGAAAACTTAGGAATACAGACTACAGTGGCTGTCTGGAAAAAGAACTATAATGCTTCATAGTTTAGCCTGCATGATGAATAGCAGGAGGGTTGCTCATACATCCAGTACGGATGGACATGGGAAGTTAATTGCCCAAATATTCAGAAGGATTTCAATCTAACCAGTTTCAGAGGACTTGTCTGATTTTTACTGAACACAAATGGCAATTATTCGGCTTCACACTATATTTCCTCCCTTTTTCCTATTATTATTAAGTAGTCTGACCTCACAGTAGAGTTAGAACAACAGGGCGGGGGGATGACACAACCTCCTGGAGATACTCACCAGCATTACAATTCATGTCTTCAACAGGAAATCAAAAAAACTTCTTTTGCATAGGAATTATTTATATTTGATGAACATAGCATTTTTAAAGTATTTGTATTACTGTCCAAGCCTGTGTTACTTGCAGAGATAAGATTAGCTAACAGAGGGATGCCATAAGCTCAGCTGCAAGAACGTGTGAAGATGCTCTTTGTTTTCAGCTTATGTGGGCATCTGACAACAGTGACAGCATTGTTTAGCGTAAATAAGCACAAAGCTATTTCTAAGTAAAAATCAGGTAGCCAGGTATTGCTGAAACTAGAAATTCTGTTTTGGTCACCTTTTTCCTGTGACCAACAAGCTTCCAACATTAGTTCCAAAACTATAAAAGCTAAAAGCAGAAAACATCACCCAGTCAAATGTTTCCCTAAAAAAGTATTTTCTTACTAGATAGTGTTCAAAACATTTTTATTTATTTTTATTTTAATAGCCAAGCTTATGTTTCCCCAGAGCAATAAAAGAAGGGGAACTGAACTGGAAAAGTATTACATTTGGTTTGGGGATGGGGAGGGGGCTCTTGAAAAGAGAAAAATTACAGAATAAATTACAAATGAGAAGGAAAACAAAAAACCCAAAAAACTTTCCCAGTTGGTGCTGTCATCCCCCCAAGTCTTTTTCCACTATCTGCACTTCTCTACTATGTCAGTAATTTGGCTCATTTTTCTAACAACTCCTAGACCATCATGCCAGAAATGGATTTTTGTGTGCACTCCTGAGGAAAGCAACCTGCTGAGCTCGGCTCTTCCAGAATTTGTTAAAGTTTCCCTTAAAAAAAAAAATTTTTTTTAAACAGCTTGAACACTTCTTCCTTAATATTAAAGTCCTAAACATATGTCACTAAGTCAAGAATAGCTAAATGCTACTTTAAGTGGTTCTAAGATATTAAAGACAATTAAAAACTCTTACGCTAGTTCAGAAACTAAAAAAAGTTTTTTGTTCAAAATCTGTATTATATGTTAGCCTCTCTGAAACTATTATGATATTAAACAAGAACCTACTCCAAAAAACAGAAGAAGAAGTAACAGATCAGAATGTATTAGCAAGATTTTAAAATAAATGCAAACTTGTGTTTTCTGATGTTTGCAGGTGTTTTCAATTCATAAAAAACAAGATCTCAGCTGCACTGTGGGTGTCCAGAGGCATTTAAAACTGGATTTCCAGCCACTGCTCTGGGGACTGTCCTGGTTTTTGTTTCATTTTCCCCAAAGTTTCAGTGTAAGGAAAAAAAAAAAAAAAGACTATTTGGAAATGTTTTAATGGAATATTCAGCCAAATACCTAAGCCCAGTTCTCTGATTGTATTTCCCTGTCCATAGCTTTCAGAGCAAAAATAACTATATGCAAGGTGCACAAGACAAAATCCAAACACTCTCTAGCAACACACATTCAAGGGGCAATCCTGCACACATGCTTAACTTTAAGCTGCAAAATAAACACATAATAAGGATAAGGGTATAAGCTCTTGTTTTACTGGAAGTCAGCTCTAGTTACTCATTTTACACATAGAGTAGCTTATATATGGAAGTTACCAAGTAACATTTTGTTGTTTACTACATTGTTAAAATGACATATTGTTCCTCAAATCCTTCCCTCCTCATCCTTTCCCTTTCTTCCCAGAACACCAGTCTCCTCTCATGTAGACAGAATTGCCAAACAGCAGAGATCTCTGCAGAAATACATAGCTTCCACACCAACAGAGAAGGGACATCTCCCAGAGTTACTAAATCAAGAACTTGCGCTTTATCAGAAAGATGCCTGACTTGGTCTGCAGAGCTACTAGCAGCCTTTTTTGTCTGGAGCCACAGGTATATCAGAAGGTTTCTGAAAAATTTAACACAGCACACTTCCAGTCTAAATACAGTATGGCACGAACAGAATCCTGATCCGCAGTGTAAGAGCTGAGAATGATAGACAGCCTTGGTGCCTGTGTAAGATCCATCACTAGGGGACTTCGGCCTCTCCTGTTTTCAGTGAAAAGAACAGCTCCAAGGTGGTTACCAGTGGAGCTTCCAAGAAAATGAAAAAATGCCCATTAATGCCATATGCCTTCAGCCCCTTTAACTAATACAGAAGATGCTCCAGACTCATAGCGTTTCTCATTCAAATAAAAACAAAGAATTTAATTTTATCAAAATTAATTCCGGAGCTTCACAGAATGAGGCAATTGTTTCTGACTTGCTCTATTCTAGTTAGTAGATTTTTTTCTTCCCCTAAGGCCATATGGAAACTGGATTGCACCATCTCTCCACTGTCAATATTACAAAAGAACGTCTAATTAGACTGAGTATTGAAAGCAGAGCAGCAGCAAACATGACCATCTCAACTGTACAAGGAAAAAAGAGATCTAAAATAGTTATTTAAACAGGGCAAAATACTATGTTTTATTTAAGGTTTTAAATGAAGCACTCGGGCATCTTGAGAAATGCTGCAGTCTGAACTGTGCTAGTTTCAGACTACATGCTGTATCATTAGTGACCTCACCTAACTCGCCTTACAAGTAGGCTGTGCAAGGAGTTGAAGGTGATGGCTGCGTTCTTCATGAACTATGACTATGATAGACGAGTTTGTCCAAATAATATTCCTGCCTAAATACAGTGAAATACACAGATAAAAAAACAAACTTGCCTTGTGGCAAACTCTCCCTTAATAAGTACAGTTTACAAGTAAACATGTATCTTGCATATTATTTAAAAATCTATAGAAAAAAGCAAACAATTTAAACAAAGAGGTTGACATCTTTAAGTTGCTGTGCTTGATTACCAGTGAAGAATGATGAAAACAGCATGGACAGGTCACAGAATTTATAGAGATAGAAGAAAGCTCTGGAGGTCTCCCCCCAGGTCTTTGGCAGAATCAGCAATGCCGACATATTGTTCCTGACAAATTTTTGTCCAATACATTCATAGAAACCTCCATCATGGAAACCCTGAAAGTTATCCAGGCAATATAATCAATTCTTCTTTACCATCATTACTGCAAGAAGTTTTTTCTGTTGTTAACCCAAGTTTCCCTTGCTCCAGTTTAAACCCATTTCCTCTCATCTGTTCACCACAGACAGAAAGCACAGCCCTCTCTTTAGCACTTGTAAGTATTTGGAGATTTTGTCTTCCCCCCCCTCAGTCTTCACCTCTCTCGACTAAACAACCAGAATGTATTTGAGCTTCCCTAAGAGATCAGATTTTCAAGACCTCTGGTAACAATCACTGTTGTCCCCTGCCTCTCTCCAAATGGTCCACTACTTTTCAGGAAAGTAGTGCAAAAAAACTGAATGAAGCATTCCAGCTGAGGCCTCACTAATGCTGAGCAGGATGGAAGAGTCCTCTACACATCCTACAGGTTGCATGCTTTCTTAGACATGCCAGCACCTAAGATGTGCAAACTTTTCACAACAGCACAACAGAAAAGCATAGCAGTTTCCAACTCCAATACCTAGCAATAATTTAAATCTAGCAAACCAAGTGTGGTTGGAGTCCAATGTCTGTTTGTTTCAGACATCTCCATCTCCGTAAGAAAAACTGTTACCTATGAGCAACTAGACACTTCTGTTAATCACTCCGTATTTGAATGCTACTCTCAGTGGACAACACTGACTTGAATTCTTCTTCTTCCCCTTTGTCTTACACAGTAAAAATGCTCTAAAGCCTGAGGAAGGTGTCCATGTATCTCCAGCTCCTATGGCCATTCGAGCAAGTAGTTGTTTTTTATTTTTTTAATCAGTAAGAATAGTGAATCAAGGCCAAAGTTATTTCCCTGCGACTTGCAACAATACACTCCCTACAATTTCTTTATTCTTATTTATAACCACTCAGCTAATTAACTCTGATTAGTCTCTTTTAACTGAGTATACATTAATACAAAAAAGTCACAAAAGTCACACTATCACCAGAACTTTATTTGGATTGCACTGCTTTATGTATCTTACCCTAGCGTTTTCTACATTTACCTCTAAGTACACAAAATCTAAATATTTCTAATGCTTACCTTTCTGTGTTCAATTGAAGGCTGTGGGATGACAAGCTGAAATCCCAGCACTGCTAGGGAACTGAGAAGTCTGAAAAAGCGAATAGTGAAATGGAAGATATTATAATTACCACTAAACCAAACCACACATCTACCACCTATTACAGGGCTTGATACTGCAAGAACTTACACACATCCCATTACTAACCAAAGCAGACTCACTAAACTGTAAGAAACGCTCTTGTGACATTCCCTTCACTACACAGCAGGTAGTAACAGGTACACACATACATTTGTCTACCTATAAAGCAAAAGTACACTAAGTAGAATCCATTAAGAATATTTCAGATGACTTTATGTCTAAATTAAAATATTTTCAGAAGTGTCTGCTTTTACACCTCAGCATTTGGGGTCAAACTGATTTATGCTTTGCAAGTTTTCAAAGTAAAGCAAAAATTCAGCTATCTGTTGACTAAGTCTACTTCTAACTCCGGCTCCTCACTTTCATGGATGAATGCTCCACCTCTTGCACTCAGGAAACATGCACAAAACCTCCATGATTTTGCAGCGAATAGCTCCTTCCCCAACTGCCTAACACTCGTGGAAATTGAATAACCTAATGGGCACAGCTCACCAGAGACTCAGGATAAGCAGCCGAGCATCACCCAAGTCCCCACATCTTCAATCTGAAAGGAGCCATAATGGGAACCAAGCCCAAACAAACTTTGCCCTGCCAAGCCTCACCACCGTAATGACTCCTAGGAGCCCATTACAAGTTAGGCTCAGTTAGCTCGGTCTTCCGTTTGCTACAGTTCGTACGGGGGACTGGTTTGTCCCCTCCTAGCAAGCCACTTCATCAGAAAACACATAGGTAAGAGGAAGGGACAATTAAGATATACTTATTTTCACAAGGAGTTTGACCTCCAGGTCTACAAAGCGAATCCTTGGGACCCTTTATGAAGGAGAAAGCTGCTAATAACTTGTTGAATTTCAAAGCAGAAACAAAACTGATGGATTTGAACACAAAATCCATCTGCAAACTAATGGACCAGACAAAATCCAGCTGTGCTTCCTACTCACAGCTCCTTCCTTCTCTCCCTACACAGTAACATTTTAAATATTTCATATCATCTCATGTATTTTCAGAGACAGACCTACTAAACAGAAACAGCTTTTTTATATTAAGCTTTTCATTACCGCAAATACAGAAAACTCAACAAAAACTCTCCCTAGCAGAAAAAAAAATTGTGTTTGCTCTTGCTAACATACTGCAAAAGGAACTATTAGATAAATATTAATTGTTAATTAATAGGCCATTAATATTAATGGCCTATCATCACCTCATCACCAGTCTATGCCCCTCTATCTCTCAAAGTAACAAACCATTCAAAAATGAAAAAGTCATTATTTCCTTATTGCCATGTTAATTTAGGAAAAAAATAATCAAAACACTTTAAAAGCCCATTAGAAAGAAGTAGTGTATTTTATATAGCTATCATTTGTGATAAAGCAAAGCACAAAGGAGCCAGCTGAAATCAGGGCCAGTTTAAGGCACTATAAAGAAACAGCAGTAAGAGCCCAAAAGTGCAGTTCAGAGCAAGGCCCAATAACACAGTGGTGGATGGAAGCCAAAGGCATGAAGGAAGAAACTGATTTGCCAATCACACCTCGAATCAAAGACAGAATTAGAAACAGAACTAGACCTCCAAAGTGCAACATGACAGCGTTAAGTCTGCCTTCAGCTGACCTGCACGTCCCTTTTTCAAGTACTCATGCAATAAAGAGATCCTAACTATTCTCAACAAAAATGTGACAAGTGTCTCTGTAGGCAGGACCTGCATTTTGACAGACCTAGCCTATACTCTCTCCAAAACACATTTAACTTTTTTTCAGAATCTTCCAACAGTCCCTTCTCTCCCTCATGGCTTCTAGTCCCTCTAATCCCTCAGAGCATGTGAAAGAAAGTTCAAAATTTGCATAAGGAAATGAATGCTTTCACGCACAGCAGAAGGGCAGGGTTTTCTGATCAGTCTGAAGGACTACAAATTTCCATGAATAAATTCTATTGAAATCATACACAAGGTTGAGAGTTCTGAAGTGAGAACTGTAATCTTCAAAGCAAATTACCTACCAGATTAAAGATTTTAGTTCTGAAGTGTATTAGAGTATTATCTAAGGTAGTATTTGTGTGATTACTCTGTGCTAAGCTTTTCCAGATCATTCTTTAAAACGGCTGCATTGTAATCTGCAACTGTATGTATGCTCAAGGACAAAGAAGCTAGTTTTTAGCTTGCTGCTCTATCTGCACTTGGATCTCCCGGAAACAATGGTTATCAACCTACTGTTTCTAGCTCATTGGAAATCTAGCAGGAATACTTAAGCCATCCTGAGGTAAGGCCTCTAACTTCAAATCAGCATGGTGATTTCATTTCTTTTAGTGCCACTTCACTCAATAGCTTGCTTTGGCTAACTCCTCTGGACTAGGGGTTTTTTTGTTTGTTTGTTTGTTTTGCACTTGACTAACATTAGGCCTCCTGAACTACAAAAATATGTTTCTCCAGCCTCAGTGGGTTTGTTTCAGGTATACTTACTATGCAGAACAGCCAAAAAGAAAAAGTGCTCCTCAAAATAAGGCAAAACTTTTCAAATATACATGGACAGCACAGTATTCAAGTCAAAATGTCTATCTGTCATGCAAAGAGGGGGATTATTCTGACACAACCATCTCCTCATGCAGTCACAGCTCATACACCCTAAACTTTCTTCAGGTTTGACAGTTCAGGTACCAATTGCAGTTGCTCTATGGCTGCTTAACTCAGGCCTCCAAGTGCTTGTTTCTGGAGCCCATGCTGTCAGTTATGCAACTATTTGTAGCCAAGCTGCTAGTTTAAGCTAAGTCAGGTATCTATCCAAGTTGCATGGCAATAGACCAAAGAGCAAACACGCTCACTTTCTTTTACTGGCAACACCACTTTCTGTTTAAATGGGAAGGCGTCCTGGTAAGAAAAGCAATAGTAGCTGTTTCTTAGCAGCAAGAAAAGGCTTGCTATTCTGGAAAAGGGGCCCAAATCACTCATTCCCACCAAGCAGGAAGATGGAGGATTCTTCATTAGAAACACCTCTCCCAGTTCTTCCTCTGTCATTGCAGCAAGTAGTAGTTTCCCATGAAATAAGCCGGAGGGTACCAAAGTAATTTCCTTGCATGTTTGCTGTCCCTCAGTAGTTGTACTTCTAAGGAGAGCTATTATGGCCAACTGTGGATTATCCATATAGGAGTGAAAGGATTTTAGGCACGTGATTAGTGTCGACTAGTGCAGTCTAGTGGCTGACAAGTGGCTCTTGTCTCTTATTCCTAACTTTCTCCCCAAATGGCTGTAGGACAGCCTAAGTCTGGGACAGCTTGGGGGAAGATATGCAGGGAGAAGTCTCAACAGGAAGGATAACATAGCTATTGTCAATAATATGTGACAGATCCATTCTGATGTGGAATCTGCCCTGGAATATTAGGAGGGTGCCTGAATTCAAATTCCAAGATTCATGTCTGAATACACAGTGAATGAAGGTTAGATCAGAGTTATTACTGACAGCATCTCCACACAAATCAAAGAGTATGTGGTTCAATAGACTGCAGCTGTCATTCCTAGTAGGACATGAACTTTTGTCCCTGTGATATCACAGCTGCCTGTTTTCTCCAAATCTGCTTGTCCAACTACAGAACTGGACAGATCAGCTTAAAAACAGCTGTTTGCTTTGTCAAAAAAACTGTTTGAAAGGTCTTTCCTATGCTTGCCCCGTGGCAAAATGTTTCATGAATGCATAATATAAGTCTTTGAATGAACTGCAGCACAGATATGAAAGCATGCAAATCTGAATTATTTAAGGCCAGTGACAGTAGCCATGCAGTCTCATCCAAAAAAAAAAAAAAAAAAAGGAAATTTAAAAAAAGGAAAGGAAAGGAAAGGAAAGGAAAGGTTTTTCTGGTGTTTCCAAAAAAACATGCTATCACAATGGCACAGACTAACAGATGCTCAAAGCATAAACAATTACTGAGACCTTTCTCATCTTACTATCAAAGAACGCTATGTCTGGGATGCACATACTTGATTATTTAGTCTTTGGACAAGACTTTTATTTATCCTCCTATGATCCGAACAGTTAAAACGCCTGTAAGCTTTAAAAGCAAGAGACAACCAAATGAATATTGCAGTCTGTTAAAAGCATATTATATACAATTTTACATTTATTTTATTGCGTCACTTACCTCAAAGAAAGTATTAAACTGTCTACCATGATCTTTTAATGCAAAGAGTTTTGAAGTGAAAAGTATTCTTCGGTGTGTTAAAACACGATGCAGATCGCACACAAATCCTACAGAAAGAAAGAGAAAAACATGGAACACGAGTCAGTGTTTTCCAGGATGCCTTTGAAACTAGAGACAGGCCTACATTAGTCATGTCTACCCAAACTCCTGGAGTCTACAGCAATTCAAACTGGAACTTCAGTATACGTTCAATTAATAGACAGGACACATCCCATTTTAGTCAAGAGAACTTCGGAAGTGCCAAAGTGCTTTGCTGAACAGGAATGGAAGGCAAAATCGTGACTTGAATCTCAAGGGTGCAAAACCAGTGTTAATTGCCGTTTTATCTCACATTCCTTGTAAGTCACTTCAGTGACTTTATGCCTTTTCTGTCAGCATACTGGAGATTTTCTTTTTAATTTTTTTCATAGCAAACAGCTCATATTGACTTGTATTAGTAGAACTCTCAAAATTTAAACTGGCTTACCAATTTCTAGTGTATAATAATATTGTTAATACACTCTCAGAATATTTCATGAACAATGCAAGGATGATTCTGTTGCAAGAATACAGCCTGAAGAAAAATCAGGGAAGACCAGTGCTGTTCCTTTACTACAGACAGCAAACCAAGCCACAGTGAAGTTAAATACCTTGCCCATAGGAAATTTGCCCCCAGGAAATCTGGGGTTAAACAACATTCTGAACCCATATTCAACTAATCTTTATTTCTGAATTCTATCATTGAGTCATGACTACTGCAAATGCATGCAGAAGCCCTACCAGCCCTTGAAAATGTTATCACCTGGATACATCTCATGTGTTTGGGTATATTCTCAACTGTTTAGACACCTGGGGTCTTGGTTTGGTAAAGTTGTTATCATATATTGGACAACTAAATTGCTGCAATGAGATTCTTAGACAGGAAAGAAACCCCTGCAGTAAGGATACAGAATAAAGCTGGGGGACAATGAGGGGAAATAAAACACTATTGGGACTGAATTTAAATCCATACATTTCAGAACTTGGCCAGCCGTTGTCTGTATCTTGCCATTTACAAGTGGTTACATGTTGAAATGCAGTGCAGTGAACAGAAACAAGAGAACACTGCTGTTAATAGATAAAGGGCTCTCAGCTCCTGTCAGCCAGCCAAATAATTAAAAGCTGCCTAAAAAGGGACAAGGCTTATGAGATCTTTAAGAAAAGTCAGGTAAACTAAAAATTCAGTGCTAGAAATGTGGATTGTATAGAGGTAACTAGACAAGCTGCATATCTCACAAAAATGAAAATTAAAAAAAATACCAAAAGGACAAATTTACATTTATTTTAAGCAAGTATATAACACTTCTAACAACTTTAAAAGAACAGTCCTTTTACGATTTTGCTTTTTTTTTTTAATGAACCTGGAAAAGTATCATGATAGAAGTTCTGAGCATAACAGGTTTGAGTCAGTCATTAGAAAGAAGGCATTAGAGCTCAGCTAAACTTTATCCTTTCTTTCTGTAGTTCATGGTTATCAGAAGATCTAAGAGCCCCTCTCGAACTTCTTCATTAATATCACTGCTTAAAATTATATAACTGTTTTTTAAAAGATAGGAAACATTTCTGAACGCATTTTTTTTAGCCTAGATCTCCTGCAACACTTTTCACCATTTGAGCTTTTGCTCTGTGGTTTCAGAAAGAGCTACAGTCTTTTAAATGTTAGGCAAATCCATATACATGCCACTAGCACAAAGCATTTAGATAGATCCCCTAGGAAACTATTTACTAACAGACACTCTGAATTGTGAAGGAAACAAATGTTTCATTTCCTGTAACCTGATTCTTAATTACCAGACATTCTGAGGCCAATGGCCTTTTATACCACTTATTGAAAATGGAGGATATGTATGTAACATGGATTGTCACCAACATGGTTTCAAGTTCTCATCATTCTGTTTTTTCCAGATGTATGCTCTTGTTCTGTTTTTTCACTCTACAATAATCTTTTTAACTTACATCCTTGTATGGAGGGACATGATCCCAACAGATTATTGTTACGTGATACACACTCACACAGAAAGAAATGTGTACCCTCTAAATCCACTTTTCTACTTTTCAGAATGAAGTGTAATTTGCAAAGATATTGCTATTGAAGTAATTTCACTAAGAAGCTGGAAAAAAAAAAAGCCCACTCCAGTGTTTCTGGAGATTATTCTTAAAAAGAGTACTTAAAGTACATGCATATTTTTTCCATTTTTTTTTGGTTCACCTGTATCTTCACAGTCAACAGCAGTTTGCATTACAAACCCAACTTTCAGCAGAATGTCCTTTTCAAAATACTTCTTGCTGCAACTCATAGATCCATTTTTTCTGAAATATCATTAGTAGCACAGTGTAAAAACTGTGCAAGTATCTAGAGTGACTTAAGAGCTTGTTTTCAAGTCATTTTCAAAATGACTTAAGTATTTAGGTGCTTACAGCCTATTGAAAGCAATGTCATTTTGCCAGTGGTGTTTTTGATATGAAAATTTGCAAACATGACAATCATTTTCCCTCCATTAGATCTAGAACAAAATTAATACTTGAAATGGCTAGACAGTCAACACAGGGATTACATAACATGAATTTTGGCAAGAAATTTTCAAAAGCCTGATGAGGTGTAAAATGGGTTTGTCACTGCAATAAGTCTTGCAAATGTGAAAGTCAAATTACCTTCCTGCAAGGGGCTTAACAGCACTACAGATCTACCTAGGTAAAGACTTTCTAGTATTCCTATGTGTATGAGAGTAAATCTTAATATCTCAACTGGAACAGCCCACACTCCAGTACTTGAGCAGAGTTTTTCCACTGCATTAAAATCTTTTGACATTTCAGCAGTCTCCCCCATTCTACCCCAACCGGGATGAAACCAAAATCTGGGAAATTGCATAATAAAAAAAAAACCCACCCAAAACACCAAAACACCCCTCCCCCCAAAAAAAAACCAAAAAACACAGAGGATGAAAAAGATTGCAAACCTCTTCTCCAGAACAACCTTTGCTTGACAGTCAAAGGGCTCCTGGTCTCTGTCCAGGTCTAACAGGAGACAACAGGGAATTAAACCTAGGTTTATTCCGCATGTGTAAGAAACTCTCATGGCCAGTTTCGCTGAGCTTTACTGATCTTTTCGTGAGGGGTGTGTCACTGCGTATAATATGTATCAAGCCACAGAAAATTAGATTGTCTATGCAGAGCCTGATTCAAGTCACCTCTTACAGGTGAGTGATCCTAACACCTTCAGACTGCTGCCCATCTTAGTAGTTAGACTACCAAGTTCTGAGCTAATCAGAACCAGCTTTCTTCTTGAAATTAACTCAAATTTACTCTGAGACTCTCAACCTCATCTGCATGGTCTCTTTAATCACCTCTGCCTAGCATCCCACTAGTAGTCAAACACCGCACACCTTTGTCAGCAGGTCTCAGATGAAAGTCTCTTAAGTGAAATTAGAAAGCAAAAATACTCATCTGTAAAGGAGATGTCAAAAAGGAGCAGGGATGGAGAATGCCAGTAACTTAAAAAAAAAAAAAAGAATATAGTAGGCTCATAGGTAATTCCAGAAATTTGGTAAGATACAGACAAAATTAGATGTCTCAAAGAACTAAATGATGCAATACACCAACATATCAGTGCAGGCATCACAGACACTGGACAATGAAGAAAGAGGAAAGCCTACTGGGAAGTCAACAGTGAAATTTCTCCCCACCTCGGCTAATTAACTTGAAGAAATTTCTTCCTATGAAGTGGTCTGAAAATTTGAGAAAGCTAATTAATTAGTTATCCTAACCTCTTAAATATCATGGGACCACTCGCATGCAATTTTTCATGTAGTTATATCCTCTGTGTATTGTGAGCAGATGGCGTTCCACTTTCACAAATTCCAATGTAATTTTAACAACAACCAACCTTTACTTTTTACAAATCCTGTCATTCACATATATGTAAATGTATCTGCGTATTAGCCATAACAGAAAATTTTTAACATGTCCATAAGTACACATGCATACTGACACAAGCCAAATACCTCTATTTTAACTCACAGTTATGATGTGAGATACATCATGTAAATACATATCCAAACTGAATTAAGTTCAGAATTGCTCTGAGCTGTATAGTCTATTTTATCTTGTTGATTTAAATATATGCCAAGCTAAGTTAAATTTCCTTCATTATTTATCTTTCTGGTTAGATTACGTATCTTGCCAGCTACTGACAATGGCAACTTGAAGTGGCTATGAAACTTGAACATCATTCCAAAGTCACGTTTTCCACTGATGTACAAAGCTCTCCTTTTATATTGTTTAGGAAAAAAATCAGTAGTAAATAATATTTAGAAATGCTTAAAGAAAAAAATACTATATTGTTTAAGACTGCCTTTGAATCTGATGCCTTGCACAATGGTAAAAAACAGCATATATTAGATTATAGTTGCTCCCACTTATTAAACTAGATTCAACACAGGTCCTTTGGATTGCATCCAAAATTCACTACATTCATTAGACCTCCATAAAGCACTGCACAGTGCACCAAATTTATCTAGCTACATAACTTGTGTGTACACTCAATAACCTCTTCTATAGCTGTTGATACATACCGCTGTAATCTCTTCAAATATTCATTAGTTATATTAAAAAGCACACTTGTCCCTGAAAGCTGCATGATAGAGAAACCTAGTCTTGGATCTGATAAAAGGTTCTGATGCTTCCATGGATTACACATTTTCATTAAATCAAAAATTGTAAGTTACTCCACCTAACCCTGAAGGTGCCTCTCCGTTTTACTATAAATGCTTTGAAAACTTTAAAGTTCTCCTTCTGGGTGTGTCCAGAATTACTGCAGTCCAAGAAAGCTCTCACTGCCTGTCTCCAATCTAAGCTTGATCAGGATCCAGTTTTCACTCCTTCACTTAAATATTGCAAAGAACACAGTCTAGTAAGTATACTCTACCAACAACAACACACAGAGAGGCTCAGTGAAGCATCTCATAATCACAGGTGCCTACACTCATATGAAGTAGTGCCACTGTGCTCAAGATTTTCAAAATTCCCTGGACCAGAGAGCCTAAATAAGAAATAACTGTGAGGCTAGGGCAATCCTGAAGTAAGTCCTAAATTTTGGTCCTTTTTCTTTTTCTTTTTTTTTTTTTAATCCAGTGAACACTCCACTTCTCAAAAAAAATAGTTTCAGCTCACGTCTTTGGAACTTAGGGGAAAAATGTGTAACCTGATTGTCTGGCATCCAATTCTATCATATTCAATTCTCCTCTGAAAATCTAGGAGCCAACTCAAAGTTGGGGAAATCCAACAGTGACCATATGACCAAATTCTTTATTTGATCTAGCCTATAATATTCACAGACAACATGCAAATTTTGGCTTGTAAAAATATGGTTATACTAAAGTCTGTCACAATTCAAACATTTTTCCGTTAGTCTTTGTTGGAATATGTATAATTTAATTATAGATCTAACAAGGGTTGTGGCATTTATCTTGAAAGTAAAGGGGGGAAGCTGTAAAGATAGGTGCTCATTTACAGATTGTGAGCTACAGTTATGTTATATATTACTAGTAGGATTTGTTCTTTAATATTTCTCTAAATTTATTTTTGGTTAACCTTTGTTTATATTATTGGTTAGGTAGCATTAATGCTTAATTAGAATTCTGTGAACCTACATTTGTAATAAGAGTATGATAATAATGAACCTAATCTAAAATCCACTAAAGACCTCTTCAACTCAACAAACAAGCTAACTACTTAAAAATAGATTTAACAGTGCAATAATGATAGGCTTGATAATCAAATGAAGTACATTATTCTGGCATGAGTTATGACAGATAATTAGTTAATTAAGATCGGATGCAAAGGAAACCTGCTGGAGTATCAATATTAAGTCGATCAATGGTTCTAACCAATTTATAACTCACAAATCCTGAACAGGTTGTTTATGCCGGTATCAGATTCAGCCAGCTTTAAGAAAAAAGAAAGATCAAATTGAGTGTCTGAAAAACTAGAAGGACTTGCTCTTTCTTTCTTCTAAATAACAACCCAGAAAAAAAAGCCTCTTTCTCAAGATCTAGGTTGCACCAAGATTTCCATTTAGCCTGATTTGCTTTCCTTCACCTCCTGAAAGTATTAGCTAATCCTCACACACAATTACTGCATTTGAAGTTCTCAAGTGTTGTTTCAAGGCAGAGGATAGATATGTA
Organism: Apteryx mantelli; assembly: GCF_036417845.1. Classification (NCBI taxonomy): domain Eukaryota; kingdom Metazoa; phylum Chordata; class Aves; order Apterygiformes; family Apterygidae; genus Apteryx; species Apteryx mantelli. The sequence goes on from NC_089992.1 coordinate 18,225,576, forward strand.
AAAGGTAAAATGATTCACAAAAATGAGATCATAAAACTCTCCAAATTAGCAGGGAGACTCTTGGGATGTAACTGCATGGAAACTATTGCAAACCTATCTTTAGTTCATCTCAAGATTCTAAATTGACACGCTGTGCAATTTTGGCCAAATCTTTAACCTTATTTTTTGTAACTATGTTTAGTAATTACATTTTTTAGAAGATTGATTTCTTATGGTGACAATATATGCTTACAGTCTCGTTTCTAACCAATGTTCATCAAGAAATCACAGCTAAAAACACATCTTAAACAGTTCTTGAATCTATGTTATCTTCTACAGCAACCCATCCAGAAAGCCTTAGTAAGCTCAAAATAAGGAAGCTGTAGAGCTTCATCAGGTGACTGACCTTTCCCTGACTTTACTTATTATTTTCTAAGGAAAATATTCTAAAGGTCAGGGTAACATTTTCCACAATTTCCTATAACATAGCTCAGCCAGATACTATACTTTATTGAAAAGATTCCTCAACTCTTCAAAAAGCCTTTGTAAGCAGAATAAAAGCAAAAAGAAAATACCTCCAATAAATATAAGACAGATCAGCTGGTTGCAGCATATATTTAATATTGTTTTCTATATGTTAATTAGTATTCCTGCTCTGGAGTTGTATAGAAATTATGCACACATGTATCTGCTAGAATGTGAAAAGAAGCTCAGCACACAATTAACTAAGATGTCAAGCTAAGGTAGCCAAGACACATAGTGGTTATTTCTCACCTTACCTTCTCTATCTAAAGAGGCTAGTATAGGAACCTTAATACCAGCTCTCCACCCTAGAAGGATTCATTGATTAAAGGAATTCCAACCATTGCCATAACTGTTCTGTACCACTAATGCAAAACAAAGCGACTAGACCTTTCATAAGATGAGGACCTAGGGAACTAACCAATTCTGCCACCATCTGAAAGTACTTTCTCACTGCTCAACTAGTATAGTCCACTTCTGTCTAATAAAAGCAGCTGCAAACTCTGCCTGCTCGCAGATCTGCTAGTAATCATTGCATACACTGACACTAGGAGCAGAGTGTTAAACATTTATTCAACTAAGAGAATTAAAGAAAGAAGTTCTCACAGTTTTAGCACAGTAAGAAACATTTTAAAACTATGAAAAAACCTACTAATCAGACTTCTATACATTACAAATGATCATCTCTAACAAGACAGATTGCATATATTTTTAATTAATTTGGGTCTCATTTTAAGGAACTTCCTTGCTATAACCTGAACACTCCAAAGCAAGGATGGAGAAGGGAATGCATATGCAAAGGGAAGGGGGAGGGATCCAGGGCACATTGTGAAGACCCTTTTCATAAAACAATCTCTGTTAACCGTTCCACAAACCTGAACAACATTAATCTGATTATTGATACTGAAAGAGAGAGCAAAGAGAATGGTTTAATGGCCTAAGAGGTCAGGTGGAAATACCTGATCTCTCTACAGGCACCAATTCAAAATGTAGGTAAATCCTTTATTCTTATGATAAGTGACAGACAAACAGACTTGTGTGAACCCTGTTATGATGAAATAACTGCAATCTTGCCTACAAAATGAGTAAGAAGAACAGGATTTTTTTTTTTTTTTTTTTTTTTTTAACAACCAGTTGCCATTCTAGCTACTGTTCTACTAAGCATAAGTGGCTAGAGTGGTGTTTTGGAACAGTTCATATACCACTTCGAGACCCTCTCCACATTGTATAGGCTCATGTAAAACAGCTTGATAGATATTGTCTGCTGTGACTGGTAGTTAGAGTGCCCTAACTAAAACTCTTTAATTGAGAGAAGTAGTATAAGCAGGGAATTTCAGTCTCCAAGTATATTTATTTAGTAAAAACCTGAGCAATAGCAATATTTCAAATTACATGGCTGCATTTCAGAGCAACTAGGAATACCAGAAATTTCTCAGAGCCTCTTTTAGCCATACTAATTTCTTTACCTGTAAATAACTCACAGAATATGTGCTGTCCTTATTCTTATTCTCCTTTTACCACTTCCTTAATGAACACTGTTTTCAGAACACAAATCCTCCAAAATGCTCTCCAAAATCAAAGAAAAGCTTCTAGCTTTCAACCTATCTCAGTCTGAGCTTCTTTAAAAGATAGGCTTGCAACAGTATTTAATTGCAGTTTACATTAGGCAGTAGATGATGGTTCTCACAGGAAAACTAGCATCTTTTGGATGAGAACCAAGGATCCACTAGCCTCACTCAAAGAATTATAACACATCCTATTTGAAAAGCTTGTAGGAAACAAATATTTCAGCATAGATACTAGAAGACACATGTACAAGGAAAGCAAGGCACAACATATTTCAATAGTATAATCAGCTATTTCTCAGAAACACAGCTGGAACACAGACCCCTCTCATCAATTAAAAATCATATCTATTACATAATTATTGTGCAGTTAAAAGATATCTTCCTTTTGTAAAGGGAAAACATTGTTTTCCAGCAGTCTGTTTAATGAGAACTTCTGTCTGGTAGAATACCAGTCATATTTTCATTTTTTAAACAGCTAACCATAAAAATTAAGTTTCATGCGGTTCATGAAACATTGCTAACACATGTCCAAGCATCAATACCCACTACATAAGAAAAAGGGAATATAATTAAGGAGGCTGGGCTTCAGTGAACAAGTTTTTTGGCCTGTATATTACGCAACATTCAAAAGCATACATGGGTGAAGATCAAGTTATTTCTGGTGAAAAGTGCTCTTTGAAACATTTCAGTTACTAGTAAATAGCTGTGTGTATCATGAACCTACCACAAATGACTCTCTCCATTACCGCAATGCAAATAAAAAATGGAATGAAACTTTTTATTCTCTAAATTAAGGCTGCTTCACACTAATAAGATAGTATATAAAGAGTCAGCAGTTTTGTGGACACACAGAAACACTTCCAACAATGTAAAAATCCCAAACTTTATTACTGTGATTTTCAAAGGAAAATATTAAACAACAGCTGAATGTTCAACTCTACCATGGTCCTCTGAGAAAATTATTTGGTGCTCCTGTCAAGTTACTTGTGACGGTGTGCTCCTTCCCCACCAATGTGCTCTCTCCCCCTCAACCTGACCTCCCTGTAAACAGCACGTAGGCAGGGGCTAATTGAGCATGCACCAACTAAGACCGGTCTAGCATGCAAATATGAGTCAATCATCTTCCCTCCCCCCATAAATAGGGGGCAGCCCAGAGCCCATTGAGCTCTCCTGCACGGCAGCAGGCGGCACTGCAGAACCTCCTCTTGAGCAGGGACACCTCTCAAGGCTACTCCTCGAGGCTGAGAGACTCCTTATCTGTGACAAATCCTCAGTAAGTGATTAATAGCATGCTCAACTTTTGTGAACTTCACAAAACTTTGCTGAGTTATATCTCTGATTAATTGTGTACATAATCCCTTAGACATAAACCGTTGACCAAGTCTGAGACTAGGCTCAGATCCAGCCACACCCAGGCTCCTCTCAGAAGGGGTTTGGAAAGCAAGGGGGTTCTTTCTGAACCTCGTCACTCAACGGGAGGGTCTCCTTCACACACACTCCTTTAGACATGGACCATTAACCAAGTCTGGGACTAAGATTGGATCCAACCACACCCATATTCCTCGCAGGAGTTTGGAAAGCAAGGGGATCCATTCTGAACCTCGTGCTCAATGGGAGGGTCTCCTTTGCACTTGCATCTGACCCTGCCTTCCATGCAGTAAATAACCGAGTGAACCTTGCCAATCGAACCTTGTTAAATCATTCTTACTTATGATTGAACTTTGTTAAGTCTCTATCTTACTGCAATAAACATAGTGCTGCTTCTCTCTTACAAGAGTGAAGTGCATCACTCATCCGCAACAGTACTACATGAGCACACAATTTCAAAGTATTAGCTTTCACAAAATTCCTTCTCCTGTTCTGCTTGTAAGATTTCTCATGTACTTGGAGCACCTGTATAATGAGACAACAAGGAGAGAGTATGTGATGGAGACTTGAAACCTCTGCTTGCTTATTCAAAAGCAAAACGTTTTCTTACAAGTATCAGTGGAGGCAACATCATTCCACAAAGTAGTGCATCATAACAACAATGTTTTCTGGGAATACTTATACATTGTTCCAGAGCAGAGGAGTTATAAAACTGTATCTTTACATCTGTAGAGGGCCACTCCAAAAGTCAAACCAAACCACCTTTTCAGCTTGCTACCTAACCTTTAATTGACGCATCCCTAGTCCTTAAAAGAGATCACTATAGATCATCCAAGTGACCACAGGGAATAATCTTGTCAAGACTGGTGAAGTGTCTCCCTTCTGGGTAGCTATTCATATCTGTTATTGTCAGAGATGCTTAATTTTCTGAAGTAAAAACCCTATGCAGCAGTACTACTACTAAGTGGAATATGTATATATAGGTATAATATAGGCATCCATTGAAATTATCATAAGGCCCACACTTATGCTACAGTAACTCCAAGGACTTCTGTAATATTATTCTCTGTTTACAGAGCTGTAAATGGGATAAAAATCATTCCCAGAGGACTTCAGAGATTTCTCTCCCTGCTATGTAATTCTCTGGGGCGAGTTAAGCATTCTAAAGAAAACCTGACATTCCCTGAAGAATTCAATGGGACTTCAACACAGAAGGCATCTATTACAGAAGTACAATTAAAAAAATCTACTTGTTAATACCGAAACAAGCATGACAATTCAGTGTCAGCTTATTAGTCTATCTACTTACAGACAAAGAAAATACATTTATAAATGGATATGCAAGGCCACAGCCAAATGGATATCTTGCTGCCATGCATTCCAGCTGCTACAGCAATGCACAAAGGTCTTGGTAGTCCAAAGAGCACACCGCTGTGACTCAATGGAGTGCTGCACTGCGGATCACTGCTTTCCTGTACTTTCTCTAATGGAGATTAATGTGGGCACACGTCCCAAAATAACTCATCAAATTCTTTTCTACACAAGTTTTCAAGGACAAGTATTTTAACATACATTTCACTACTGCCATAACTGGAGGGAAAAACAACAGTGACTATCTATTGACGCACATTTTGTACTAACCAAGGTCCGAAAACAGTGACCAGAGCTCTAGTAATAAACATTAAATATGGGGGACTCTCCTCTTCCCTTTCGTCCTCTCCCTGCAGCCAGCAAACCCAACTGTTTTATTTTGGCCAAAAAAGAGATTTCTTTTCTCCTTCATGCAATCCCCATCTGAATTAAGATATACTTGAAGTAACTAGCGCTGCTCAGATAGCAGTATTGCTGCAATCCAGCTGTCATTAGAGAACCAGGCAATGGCTTTAAGCCACAGTTCTGTACTGAGGGGCCAGGCAGAGGTGCACCATCCTCTTAGAAGCTCAAAAATTCACACAGATGTAGTGTCCTCTAACATTTGGGAGAATTTAGGCACTGCATACCTTCTAAAGAGGTGCAGCATATGAGAGCAACATGGGTTTTCAACTAGTTTCTGGATGGGTGCAAGGAAGCAGAAGCTTCTCAAGCTCCCACACAAAGATGGATATATTTTAGTAACTGCCAAAAAACAACTGACAAATAGTGCTGTGATACCGCGGCATTCAAATTAATCCTAAATTAATCCTAAGCACGCTCTTCCTTAGTAAACCACAACAAATCAACTGTCCTGGTCTGTTCTGAAAAAATTCCATATAACTAGTAGTAAGACTTGTGTGCCATGCTTTATTTTTAAGATTCAGTTTAGATGATAACTGCTGGATCGTGGACAGAAACACAGCCCATCATAGAGCTTACACATCTTGCATGGCAGATTTCAGAGTCTACACTCCTGAAACATCTTGAAATGAACTAGTTATAAAATATTGTTTAAACTGCTTTTTACTAAGTAATCCTGTAAGAATGATGAGATTCTAACTTATTTCTCATTAAAAAGCTGTCTGATCTGGCTCCCCACATAGTGGAACAAAAATGCAACAACGAATTTTGAGGATTTACTGCTTTCTTTTATGTTCCTACATAATGATGAATAATAGGGCTAATGAGAGATCTTAAGAGAGTTCTGTAAAACTAAATATTTCTTTTGTAGCTTTAAAACAGAATACCAGAGAATTTAAAAAGAACATGAAACAGCAAACTACCAATGAATCTCTGAGAGCCAGCTACAGAAATGACAACAAAAAAAAAAAGTCTTGTAAATCTTTTGCAAATATTAAATTCCACGTGGAAATAAATAATACGGGTATGACTCAGAAAACCCACTGAAGACCTGTTTCATACAGGGTTTTTTTTAAAACTTTCATCCACAATAAAACAAAGATGAGGGCTCCAGCATGACAACATAGACATTTAATACCCTTATCCTCCAGGCTTGATTTAAGTGGTCGTACAAAAAGTTCATTGTCGCAAAGCTAGATAGGCAACCAAGAGAGCAGCATCAGATGCCAATGGTTTTGTTAAGCCTTTGCTATTTAAAGGGGTATATCTGCAGAGGTGCACCTTCTTTATGTGAAGAACTTCTTAATAGAGATGAAAAGGAAAAGGCTAAGTTGTCCGGTTTTAATAAGAAGTAAGGACAACAGACAACAGCATGCATTGTGTCTTTAGGAAAGAGACATGAAGATGCTGTATGATTAGTGACAAAAGAAGATGCATATAATTTGTATGTTCAGAAATTAGGAACAATTTCTGTTCTCAGTCGTACCCCTTGAGACTGAAGCCACTGAATGTAAATTTCTTAAAGTCTTTATTCAGTTCAGGTTCGGTCCAGACTTCTACAAACACCCTAATAATAGTGGTATCCATCATACCTCCATGTGGTGAACCATTCTGCTTCCTGTATTTTACAACTGAGCTACAAGATCCTTTGTGAGAGGGGAGTGGGAGCTGTTTATTCTTATCCTGTCAATTTGGAAGGGATTTTAGACATCCTACAGATCTCGTCTTGCTGCTATGCCTCATGCGCTCTGGTGGTCCACATGAAGGTTAGTATTTCAGTCCATTTAATATAAACTGTATAAACTGTTATACTCCTACAGGAGATATCAGTTCCAGACACAAAGATCAAAGTTAATCATACATTCAAAAGAATCTCAAGCTATCAATCACTCAGCAGCTCAGTTAAAACATTTTACTACCTAAATATTAAAATCTCCCTAGTTGGAAAGAAATAGTTTGACAGACGCTGTCCAGTGACTTGTAAAGAATGAGTTTGACTGACTGACAGATAAAAGACACTAACTTCACAAAATCATCAACAACCACTGCGACCCTCCCTAACAGTGCTACCTGAGAAACAAAAGTAATGAGTCAGGAAGAAGGTACTCCCTTTCGACTCCCAGGCATCCTTTCCAGGTCAGGTTCTAGATCTGAGTTTTTCCCCAGCCTGTAAGTAAATCTGCCACTGCTTTCAAGAGAGGTTTGCCTGGTGACAGGTTTAAGACTAGACTGTATAATCTGACTTTCAGACAAATGGATCGAGGCTACTTGCAAAGTCATTCACTGGAGCTGATGCATACAAGTACAGTACCAAGAAGGCCCATTCTCACATGCTGCAAAAGCCAGGCAAGTTGAAGAGAAAAAAAAAAAAGAAATACCATACTTTTCTACAAGTCCTGCGTGGGCTTGCAGAGAAAGACAGGTTGATAGAAATCCCCCTTTTAACAAAACAGTGGAAATATTCAGTGCAGTTCAGTCACAGCATAATAAAAACGTGCCTGTATCTTACCTCCCCACTTACTAGTCATACATAATTTTATTCAGGATAAACTAGTCTATTCACAACCCCACCTTGCAACACAGCAGTTTGAGCAAGTTATTGCACTTAGCATCTCACAGCTTAAGAGTATGCCTGGATTATCACTATGCCAAGAGGGAGAAAGCATGAGTATCACCATACTACTAGTCTAGCCACTGACAGTATACACAGCCTTATGGCTGTATCTAGAGTGACTAGCTTCCATGACTTTTGATCAGACCTTTATCATTCTAGGCCAACAATTTAGAGGATTTTATAAGCAGTCAGTTCACCAAATAAAAGAAATTAGTTTGTGCCTTCCTAGACAAGCATGAACTATTTCTGATGTTGCTAAATATAGTTTTACAAAGAACATTTTCAATCCACTTAGGTTTGAATAGCCATTTACAGGCCTCCCCAGAGTTATTCCTAACAGGCTTCAAAATATTTTAAGAAACTAAAAAAAAAAGGAAAAAATAGTATTATTCTGTAATAGTCAACAATGATCACTTGAGCTTACAGTGTTATTTTCTGCCTATATACAACAAACGTTTAATGCAAGTTTCTTTGCTCACCATCTCTGTTGATAATCAGATTTACCTTAAAAATAGTAGTTATTATTTGTAGTTTCCAAGTTGGCAGTCATGTAACTCACAAAAAAATCCACTCTGACATTTTACCTCTCTTTTCTGACCACAGTAAATGTTGAATCTAATCCAGTTTTTCTAACTCATCTACAATACAGAAGCCTCTGCCATCATCACATCATGCTTTAGGGACTTTTGTAACCCTCTTCACTCAAGCAAATCTATTCAAGTGCCCGGGGCTTTGCATAAGTAAAGTGAGAGTGAAGAATTCTGAATAGGGCCCTTATTGTGTCAGGTAAAAAGAAATCAAAGGTCATCTCTTGGCAGATAGAGGCTGAACTTATTTGTGCCCAAGGCTAGGTTATTATAGTGCCCTGACCTTTACCTGACATCACTTGAAGCTTCAAGCAAAATATCCCTGTGCCTACAAACTGAAAAATGGGGACTCAAAATGTGAATGGGACACTTCTTGAATTTGTAAGAAAGACAAGTACAGCCAAATGAAAACTGCTGGCAAAGAAAACTGAGCAACTCCTTCAACACTATGCAATTCAGTTGCTGCTTTAAACATCCCCTATATCACAAGCAGGGCATCCAGCATCAGCAAGGTGGGGTTTTTTTGTTTTTTTTTTTTTGATCAACATTAACAGAGTCTACTGCTACCTGTGCATATTGCTTAAAGTCAGAAAAGTAGGGTTTTATACAGTGATATGTGAGCTTCTAACTGAGGATCTGCCGTTGGAGATTGGGGAAGGCTTGCTGAAAGGAATGCAACTTGCATCTAATCTCTCTTGGGGCATTGCTTGACACAGGATTTCTCAGTTAAACAAAAAACTGTATAGGATCAGTAAACAGGCATCTTGAAAAGCTCTTAAACATAGCTTTAGAAAAAGAGCAAAACAAAAAGCAGAAGCAAACCAACCAACCTTACCTTTCTGAACTCTGAATTGCCAGCAAGATACATTTGGAAACAGTTTCTCCTCCTCTTCCAGTTCAAAACAGTATAAACAAATCACAACTTAAACATAAGCAGCATCATTCAAAAGAAGTCAGATCAGTTTCATTCCAATCCTAATAGTATGAAAGCAGCAGAGACAATTCAGTACTTTCATGCCCTCATTAGTTAAGATGGCAAAGGGACTTTTTTCTTGTGTTAAACATGCTCACAAACTATTGCCCTGCATTCAGCCTGGGTGTGATAAGTTCAGCCAGCAACTGACACGGGCAACAAGAACTCTATAACGATAACTTAAATACAGCAGCATTATCAGTGCCTATGTAATAAACTAGAGCCTGATCCTGCAATATTTTAAACATTCCTATGAGAAGCAACCAAAGTACTCCAAACTCCCTAATGCCAATTCGAGCAAGCCCCTGAACTGTAAGTAGAAAAAAAGTAAGAGTCTCTCTGATGTGCAATATGTATTAACAAGTAAAAGCAATAACTGAAGATGTAAAGGAATATAGGAAATTACATTTAGATTTTTGCAGTGATAACCAACCATAAGAAACTGGCATCCAGCCTTAACCCCTGTGTTTCAACAGACGAGCAATATTTCTTTGGCTGTCAAAGTTAACAATACTAACAGTTAATGGTTAACACACACTATTCTTTTAAATCCTTATTCTTATGCTACTCTGGTTAAGTGTTTAAATACCACGTACAAACACAGAAGATGTGCAAGCAAGTTTGCATGCTGTTCCACATTCACTTCTCCAGTGCACTGCTCCACGAAACTCCAGGAACATGAGACAGAGTTTTCATTGCTGCCAGATTCAGTAATTGTATCCATTCCATATAAATTATGTGTCTTTTGGGCAGCTTGTGTCATGGGATGTCATTGTGTTGTAATTACACAGGGTAGAATTGGACAGGCCCTTGCTTCTCTTTGCCAATCTGATAAGCAAAATCTTTTTTTCTTTATATTTTTGTTGAAACTACATGCTTTAGATAAAAATAACCAAACATACAAATATAAATACGACCAACTACCAGCAGCCTGACATTACCAAACCAGGACTGCAGCAATCACCTTTTACCATGGAAAAAAATCCAGAGCATCTGAAAACTTTCCAGGTCAACATTTGCTCTCACAGATTACTGTCAACTGTTTTGCTGAATTTGCCTGTTAGAGATAGGTTTGTCCCTCCTTGCACTTCACACCAGATAATCTAATGGAGTCATAGGTGAATCTGTCTGATTCAGGATTATAGTTTTTTACTTGAGTATCTTAGTGACGTTTTTGTCCTTCAAAGAGTATTCTTCCATGCTCACACAGATCCAAGTGCTGATCCAGCAAGGCCACACACAACCAATGTTTTTCATCAAGAAGCTTTCATGAAAAAGGGCTTTTTAAAAGGGTTTCTTTGATCCATCCTCTTCACAAAACAAAAGCGGACAGAATACATTCCAACTTTGGCACTACGACTTGCACAGAAGGCAACCAGCAGGCAACCACGCTACCTCTGTATAGGGCCGCAGACAGCGTCCTCTAGGCTCCTGACAAACATTTACCTGTGGCAGCCTTCTTCTCTTGTTTCTTTATCACACTAGGCCATGCAGTCACAAGGGACAGACCCCGGCCCACTTTCTGGGCAAGCAAGGCCAGTTGTGTCACCCCACAACCTAGCAGCTCTGCTTCTACATTGACAGAGAGGAGACAACTTTGGGAAGATGCTGCTCATGACCAGGTTTCTCCACTGAACTTCATTCCTATACAGCAGAGGTTAACACAATCCCCAGACACAGACTAAGTAAACACAGAAGTTGAAACTTCCATCATCACCACAGATATCTCTTGAATTTAACAAAAAGGGAGTATCCTTCTCTTACTTATTTTAATATTTTTAAGAAGTGTGACTTTAGAAAAAAGCCTAATTAAACTAGCAAAATGAAAGTAACAAGAATGCAGTAAAAAACTAGCCTTCTAAAGTAGCATATTTCTCTGTACATTCAATCACATACAGCTCTGTATAACTTTTGTGTTTATAGCAGCTTTAGGAGAAGGGGAAAACAGATCACAGAGATCAGAAATTTGTCCTTACCAATGGGTGAAATCTGTGTTTCTAAAGAGCATTAAAGATATTGTCTCTCAAATGCCTCAGCCTCTGAATATCTCTTACCAGTAATTTCTTTGAAAATGAAATAAATGTTTAAGTAGTAAATAAGCCTTTTGCTGATGCTGTGCACAGGGTTGATTTTTATCTATCATTACCAAATCCTACAATCCAACCATGATTTTTTTGGTATCCAGAGGGTCTCCTGAAGGCCCCAATTCCAGCAACTATAGACTATATGACAAGCACAATTCCCATTAAAAGAGCAAGTTACTAGCTCTTATACTGCCAGAGGAAGACTGCAAACGCAAACTCTAAGGGCTCCAAAACCACCAAGTTGGATGTATTCATTTAGAATTTCACTATTTGTAACCTTGTGATTCTGGGGCAGATCTACCTCATGATTCCTAAACCCTCCATGTGAGGCAGTACCGCACAACAACAAACTGCTAATGGGACAACAGAAGAAGCTTCTGAGACTCTGCTAAATGCCACCACCTCACCAGTAAGATTTATTTTTAGATCTCTGAAACTTAGCCATTCCTTCCCACAAATCAGTGACGATTTGTTAGGCGTATCTTTGCTAATAAAGCTTTTCTCCCTGCTCCTTTTATAAATAAAAAAAACAAATGAACACATTATAACAGCATTCCTCAAAAATTCACAATTATTATATTGCAGGCATTCCCTCCTTCTGCTGAAACAGTCTTCTGTTCCATGGAGAGTTGTGCTGAAGTGACAATATAGAAAAAATGTTTGAGGAAAGGAGGGCTCCATGTGTCAGGCACAGCTAAACTCCAAGACTGCAGTCATATCAACACTTCAATTTTCATGTTTAACACCAACTGATTAATGCAAACTGGGAATACAAGCCAATGCTTGAGAAGACAGTTGCATTCAAGCATTTTGCCAAGTCATTCTACCAGCTATATTGGTAACCAGAGAATGAACTTTGCTGTGTTCAGATATAGCATTAGTTCTGCTGGAGAAATAAAGCACACTGTTTGTTTGCAGGACCAGCAGATATATGTAATTAGTTCCTTATTTATGAATGCAAGCACATCCACAGATAGGCTTTAAAGAAATACTGAAATGGTGCTTTAAAGTGCCGCTAAGATTTCATGGCTCAAACCAGTGGTCATTCTTTTCAATGACAAGAGCACATCACATGGGAATGCCTTGATCCAAAAGCCACTGCAGTTACTGATAACCTTTCCATTGACTTTAGCGGCTCTTGGATCGGAGCTTTAAAGAAAACAGATAGTGGCTCTTGCCCTTACTGAGAAAAGAATCTACAGAACTGATGGAAAAAAGTTATTTTTTTAAACCAGTTTTTCCATATAAGGAGTATGGAATCTTCCTGTGAAGGGAAATTCCAAAACCAGGACCAAAATAAATACTGAAGTGGGATGCCAAGAAGTAGCAGTGCAGCACAGGACTGATGTAAAATAGCCAACAAGCATGTCCTTAAGCTGCAGTTTGAAGAGAGACAGTAATAAACCTATGAGACACATGCTACATGATTTGTTTTTCTTCATGTACAATAGATATTATTACTCCAGATGGTTTTTTTAAAACACATAAAGCACTTGGCATGCAAATTATCTTCAGGAAATTTAACAATTGGCCAATATCCTGTGATTATCATACCTTGTTCAGAGATAAAGGAAATGGAGAAAGACGCCAATAAGATTTGATTAGCACCACACAGCAAGTCAATGGCAGTGTTAAAAACAGAAGTCCACATTCCAGCAACACTCGCATATGTCGCCTAACCAGCAGATAAGGCTGCTCTTCTCTCACAGGAATCATATTCACATCATATCAACATGGGAATATTTGTAGTGCAAGGACAGCTCCTGCTGTAAAAATTTCCACATTTATCGGTTGTACTGCCATTTAAAAAATATATAATGGATGTCTGCAAATGATGTTGACAAGTGCCAATTGTTTAATAGCAACCAAGATTACAAACACTGACCCATCTCTGGGAATGACATAATCCTGCAGGGAGAAGCTAGGCAAATCACATGTGTGACATGACATTCACAAGTCCCCAGGAGAAAACCTTCTAAAATTGAAGCCTATTACAATAATACAACACTAAGGGGGACACAGTTAAAATTGCTTATGCATGGTTGACTTTGGAGTTTCCTGAATTTAACTGCTTAATCATCAAACCTTAACGTTCTCTAACAGAACAACTCAAAGCCCATAGGAGTCTCTACATTGAGCACACTCAACTTAGATCATAAACTGTAACGGAATTTTAAAATAATAATAAAAAAACCAAAGAATCACTACTAAGTGTCTGATTGGCATTTTTTCACCTCCATTTTCAGTAGAACTGCCTCTGTCTACCAATGGCCTGAATATCATACAACTGACACCTGTATATCACACGACTGATGTAACATCACAAGGAACTGAGAACTACTATGCTGAAACCCACTTTTTCTGCTGTCATTGTCTGCACAGAATCACATACTCAGGCCAGTCTAAGTCTTCAAGAGGATTCAGTTTATTTTTATTTAACTTTTGGGCTTAATTTAATGCATGTTTAACTAACACAGTTATTCATTTTGCTCTACAGCAAGAGCGAGTGTTTTATACTCCAATCATAAAACTCATCCCTGCATACCATCAACTTAATTAATTTTCTGCAATTAAATCTGCTGCAGCTCTGAATGAACCTGTTGTATGAAGTGTGAATGGACAGAAATCTTGCACTGTGCAACACCTCCTACTCCAAATGCTTCTGAGAGAGTCATAAATCAGAAGTAGATCCTTTGATTCCAATGGAGCTGTGCCAGATTAGAGTCATCATAAATAAAACCAGGGATTAGCCCTGCTCCTAAATAGAACCTGACAAGCTATGTTCAGGACACAAGCATGGCAATCTGTGTTTTCTACCTACAGTAACTCTGAAGACCCCTATATGATACCCCAAGTCAAAACAGCTCATCTGCCATTTCTAGCACTCCTAAATATTCTCATTTTACAGCACTTTTCTCCTTGAAAGGCAATCTCTCCTCCTAGTCTACTTAATTCCACTGTCCCACTAGATTCCTTGGGAGAGAGGTGATGGAAAAGAAAGCATCAAGAATTACAGATGTCTAACGGATTTCAGCAGTCTCACGTTTCATTTTAAATCCCTGATGATACTGAATGAGTGGAAATCACATCAACCAGTAGATTACTACTAATCTCATGCCAGAAAGAAGTCAGAGTTGGCAAGCTGCAGCTTGATAGATCAGGTTGTTAGAGCGCATTGGCAGTTCCACAAACAGCACAAGACACAGATAAATTTTGGCCTTTTTCAGTTTCTGCTCTTGCCGTAGAACAGAAAAGGAAGATGAGAAAACACACAGAGCAGAGTAACAGAATATTAAGAGCTTATTAAGAGACTATTTCATCCATGGAATTACACTCATGTATTGCACTACTCACAGCTAGTTACTTAAATACTATTTTTTGATTTAAAAAAAGTATATCACAATGATTCATCAACAGATGATTGCACAATGAATCACAAATATTTCTATTACTTTTGTTGGTTATTCACCCTTATCAATGCAACTACTTAGATCTGTCATCTCTGCTAACAGAAATCATTATGCCACTACGAAACCCATGCTGTGCTGAAGTCTTAAATATAACTCTTAGTTTTGCTCCTCTCTAAATCAAAAGATATAAAAGAATTTAAAAAAATACACAGAAAGGTAACAAGATTGGTAAAAGATATGAAAAAAAAAATACTAGAAGTGAGTGGAAATCTAAGAGTCCTTTAGCTTAAAAAAAGGGATAGCTGAGGTAGGGATATGTGGAACTCGCTGCTGCTGGTTTTTTTGAGCCATTTATGTTTCTAGCTAAAGAAAAACATTTGAACAAATTCATGGAAAAGTCCATCGAGAGCTATTAAACACAGATGAGGGGACACACTGACAGTTGAAGAATTCTAAAGAAGAAAAGGCATTTGCAGATGCCCCTTTACTTGCGCCGCATTCCAACATCCTGTAGCCTACACAACAGGAATAGCCCAAGTATCGCTTGACTTTAAGTGCAGGTAACAAAGCCAGAAGCAGGAGAGCACGAAGGGAACTACAAAAAGCCGAGCGCACCGCATGCTTTGCGCACTGTGCTTAGATATACCAAAAGACACCAACACGAGAGCACAGGTGACACATTGCCTCCCTAAGGACAGTTGTTTCTTCTTTTAGCGCCTCGCGCAGGCCGGAGCTGCCGGCCGCGGCTCGGACAACCTGCCGCCGCCGCTGCCCACGGCACACGGGGCAAGACGGGGCCGCTCCTCGCGGGTACCGCCCGCGCAGGGAAGCGCCCTCCAAACGGCTGCTCACACCACCCAAACCGAGTGGAAGCGCCAGGAACAGGGGTCCCACGGGGCACACCAGAAAGCCCTCTCACGGCCGAGAGAGGGTGAAAGCTCCCCGGCTGCAGGTCTGAAGGCAATCGCCTTCCCGCGGTCTCGCAGTCCCCACAGGCCGGTCCCGGGGAAGGGGGCGGGGGGGCCGTGCTCAGCCCCCCGGGCAGCCCCGGCCCCCTCGGGGCGCCCCGCGGCACTGCCGCTCCCCCCGCGGCGCGGGCACGCCGCCCGCCCGCCCTCGGCCCGCTCCCCGCCACGGCGCCGAGCCCGCCCGCCCGCGCCCGCGCCCCCGCCCCGCAGGCGACCTGCAGCGCCCACCGCCACCTGGTGCGGGGCTGCCCGGGCTGCCTGCCCCACCGCGCCGCGCCGCGCCTGGCCTTACCTTACCGTGCCGCTCCTCTCCGCTCCGCTCCGCGCCTCCCGTCCCGCCCCGTCGCCTCACGGCGAAGCTCTCCGCGCCGCGGGCTGCCGAGGGCTGACGCCCGCGCCGCGCACGGGAGGCGGCGCCGCTCCGCCGGGAAGGCCGCTCCGCAGCGCCCGAAGCAGGCTCCCGGGCTGAGGGGACAGCCTCTCCCGCCGCCGCCTCTCGCCTCGCTCCGGCCGCCTCCCGCGCCAACGGCAACCGCGGCGCACCGTCCGCGCCGGCAGCCGAGCGCCGCCCGCGCCTGCTGCCACCTGGCGGCCGCCTGGCCCGCCGGCACCGCGGAGCCGCCCGGGCGCGCCCGGGCGAGGCCGACGGCCGCCCCGCGCCTCTGCGCCGCCCTCCGGCCGCGCCCCATCCCGCCATCGGGCGGGCCAGGGGCACTGCGCCTTCCAGCGGCGGCGGCGGGCGGCTCATGGCGAGGGGCGGGGGGCGCCGGCGCGGGCGGCCGTTGGAGCGGCCGTTGGGCGCGCGGGGGCCGCGCCCGCCCCCTCAGCCCGCTTCCAGCAAAAATACAAATGGAAGGTGCTGCGTGCTTTGTGCTGATGTTTGCCCAGAAGACTGAGATTTGAAAGCAAGCCAGGAACACTGATACGCTGGCACTGTGGAAAGCAAGCCCCATACAAGCAGATATGAGGAGAATCTTTTTTTGAGAACTCTTGAGGCAGCATCTGAGAAAAAAATTGGATTTGTCTCTCTTTTCCTGCTTTCTATTAAGTGTACTGAACATATCCCTCAGGGTACTTTTATTTAACAGTGCAATTAATTGTCCAACATGAGCTCTAAACCTTAGAACCAGATAGTCACTGTCAATAGTTCATTGCGACATTTAGTTTTATGCTTTATTTAAAAAAAAAAAAAAGTCTGTTCTTATGCTGGAACAGACCCAACCAGGTGAATCCATTTGCTGCAGAACACAGCAAAACAGGTTGTGTTTTCTTGGCAACGTTTTGGTCTCTGTTACACTTGAACCCAGCAGAAACAGTAACAGATGAAGTGTTGACTGTGTTGTTCATTGCCATGGCCCTACCAAAACACATCCACTCCATTCCCAAGCCCATATGTAGCAACAGGCTCTAAGCAGAAGACATGCAAGAAAGAGTGAATTCACTAAGCAGGTTCTCCAGGCAATTGCTACAAGATTGTGCCCCCGAGCAGTGTCAGATGCCTTGTGAGCACCATAGCAATTTTGGCTGTTAAAAGGCAGCAGTAGAATAATGCAAAAGATTTGCAGGACTTTCTCATTGGCAAAGACAGACTGTATTATAATGCTGAGGGAAGGGTAGGATTAATCAGCTATGTGACCTCCAAGAGATCTAGCTCTCCCTGATAGTAGGTTAATGGGTTTGGAAACCACAGATTTAATCTAGAGTGAATTCTTCCAAGTCCTCCTGAATTACAGTGTGGTACTGTAACACAGGTAAACATGTCTGTGCCCAGGAAGCTAAGCTGAAGCCTGCTGTAGACAAGCTAGCAGGAAGCAAACACTACCCTGCTCAGGCCATGGTCTAACGCAACACATAAGTGACTAATTGCTGAGCCAGGTAGCACATAAAGGAAGCATTGTTACAACTTCTTTGACTAGCTCTGGCAGATTACTTTAATCTGTATTGCAACTACATCGTCTGCTCTGCCAATTACACAGCTACTGTTTGTTTCTGGGAGGGTGACAACTTCAGTCAGATGGATTGCAGGCAAGAGTTTCTTTTTAGGAGCAAAGATCTGAACACTTAGGTATTAATTAAGCTATTCAGCCAACATGGTGAAATTGCTTGGCTTGAGGCAGATATTGGGTTATCATTACTTAATCTGTACCAGTGTGAGAATGAGCTACCTAAGCCTATCCACCTTTGGCAGGAGGAGCAAATGCTTCTCTATCACTGGAAGCAGAACAGCATAGCCTCCACTCTGGAGGTCCCACAGGTCCGGTCTGCAGGGTGCTAATGGCATTCAGAAGAAGAGCTGGAGCATGACATTCAGTCTTAGTATATTAAAGTGGAGACCACAATAACAGTCTTTGGAAAAAAACAAAGAACACACACTTGTCACTGTTTTCTTTCCTCATCTCTTTTCATCTTCCTTTACTCGTTTCCTTAATGTCTCTTTTGTTTTTTATTTGACTTTTGAAATGATTGCTCCCTCCCAAGAGCTAGTGCAGAGTCCTGTCTCCCATCCCTACATCTTCTCCTCCCATTGCCTGATGAACTATTCAGAAGAGCATTCATCGTATTTTCCCAGCAATGTTAGAGGAAGTGTGTTGTCAAGCTGACAAGGGGGAGAGGAGCAGACCCGTACTCCTTATCTGTGCATCAGAGCAGCTGACGATCAGAACTTGTTCTGAACAAGTGCAGAGCTGGGAGTATCCCTTTCTCATTATATTGTAATGTTATCTCAAGTCTTGCATAGTCTCTCATAGCAAATAAGGTTAGGTAAGAAAAAAATCTACTCTGGTTATAGCTGCACTTTTCTTAGAAATGGACATGAAGGGCATTGTGGAATAGAGCAATTCTTGACAGAGAGCAAAACATGAATGCTTGGAAGAAAACAGCATTCACTAGGAATTTAATGTAATCCCCCTGCAGTAATCCACAAAGGAAATGCTTGTTTCAAGCTTCCATCTATATTTGCTATCACAAGATGAAGTAAAAAATAACACCTTTGAGGGAGGTGTAGGAGAAATCCAAACCACCAAGCAAAGAAAGATCTGGATAAGGACAGGAATCAGCCCACTTGATCTTTTGTGATCCAGCCACATCTTGTTTCTTGGTGTGTAGGTAGGGGTAACCACCAGCTCCACTTAAACAGCAAGTTTCAAAGATTCAGGTTTGAGATACAGGGGAGCATCATGGGATATTTTCACATCTAAAGTTAGAAGACTTCCTTGTCCATGAACCAGTTCTTTGGCCAGCTGCCTCTGTGAAAGAAGAGGAATCTATTGCAGTTGGTTTCATTAAAATTCTTTGGTTTACAGCAGTCTGGGAACAAGACATTTAGTATTAGTTTGAAAATTCAGACTGAATTCCAATGTAAAATGATAAGACTAGTGAACAGATACTAGAGTGGAACAGAGGTCTGCCTTGCAGGACTGAACTGCTGCTCACTATTCGTGAAGAAGAACCTGCACTAAGAGTCAGAATGACTGCATGTAAAATTCCCTGTTAGGATAAAGAAGGAGAGACTCTGAGAAGGAAAATCAGATTGTGTTAGAGTTGGAAGCTGGAGTTTCACTCCCTTTAATTGTTTCATCCATTTATTATTTGTTTTGATACTTCTCTGTGAGCCATTAATTGTTGCAGTGGGATCTTTCTGCTTCATCTCCTTCTCTTTGTGAGAGCAGGCGTCAACACTGCAAAGAGGTAGAAATCTGCTGCCTAGTATAAGGATGACAATGTCAGATTTGCGACAGGTCCAGCACAGGTCAGTGGCACAGTTAAGGTTTGGAAAGTGGCTATTATACAAGCTTTAGATTCTGAGATCTGAGGAAAAAGGAGATAAAGAAACCCTAAAACCTGGAGACATCAGCTGGCTTGCTGGCTTGGAAGTAAGACAGTATAGTTTTATAAATTTTGTCTTTAGCCCTAGATAATTACTCTCTTTAAGCAGGAGTATGAGCAGGGTATGAGTATGAGTTAAGCAGGAAAGAGCACCTATAACAGCTATGAAAAAGAATAGGAACTAGCTCAGTTGCAGTTTAGCTATTTGGAACAGCAGTAGCGTTTTGCAATTCACACTCAGAAACTGTGTTCAGAAAAGTCTCTATTTTTTGTCTCCTATCTGTGCCTTACCCCAGTGCTGGCAGTTCAATCCTCCCTGTCAGATCCCTGCCTGAGAACAGCAGAGAGAGAGAAGACAGAAAGTTTTTCAACTAATAGGTCACATTACAGAAACTGGAGAACATGCCTGTTCTACTCTTCAAAGATATTTTACCTACAAGAGTGAGTTCCAGGAACAGAACTTCCCCGGGACCGGCAGTCACTCTGGGCTGTGGTACCACTGACTTACCCCATAAGGAAAACTCCCCACCAGCACAGCAGGGCAAGTTAATTTTCTAGCCAAATGAAAAAAAGGACTTTCCTTCCTCCTCAATACCAAGTATTTCCCTTTGGTCACACTGGAGGACTTCTCTGTATTCCCTAGAAGCACCAGCTAGACAGACCGCATCCCTCGCTACCTCTCTGCTACATATAAATACCTCAGTACAGTTTTCTTTATAGGGCTATACTCACTAGTCTTTCCCACTGCCTTTTGCTAATTACCATCTTTCATAACAATAACTTTCCTCAGACTTTCATTTACAACCAGTAGCTTTCTCCCAAGAGCCAGTGACAACCAGAAGAGACACAGTACTCAAAACATCCTGGTCTTTTTTTTATTGAATGAGAGGAGCCATGTCTTACTTCCATGAGTCTTATTTATACAATGCCTTAAGGCACGCTCTGGAAGTGATAGTTTGGCTTTTCAATCAAAGGAGCAGTTCACAAAGAGGAACTGAGTAACACCATAATGGGGTAGGGCAGTGGAAGTTAACAGCTAGATTTTTATTTACAAGTTAAAGCAACACATGCTCCAAAGGGTTAAGGAGACTGATTTGGTGGAGGATCAGCAAGCTAAATAAGTAAGGATTAGAAATCATATTTCAAATATCAGCCATGGTAATTAGAATCCATATAACAGAAAATCCGTTTCAAAGAGAACTGCTGCTAGAGCTGCTTCCTAATAGGAAATAGGCATATATCTGAGGAAAAAAGGGAGCCAAAAAACCCAATGAATGAAGAAGGTGCTTTAAAAGGAAGGCTGGAGCAGGAAATATGTGTAAATAGATTATTTTACAGCTCTAAGAGACTAAAAGCTCAGCTTGACAAGCAGGAGGATACATACATTTAGGTGAAGCAACAACATGCATTTAGGAATAGATGAGGGTCATTCAACTGAGTGGCCTTTTTAATTTGCATTTCTTATCTTGACTATAACGCAAGAGTGTAGACCTACAGCACACACAGCATGTGCTGTTTTATATTTATGTTCCTTTGTTGTTTCTCAGCTGTATAATTTAAACCTTCTTTATTATATCTGTAACTACAACACATTCTAATATTTATAAATGGAGAGTGACTTGGCACAATATCGGGTGCAGTCTGTCTGCCATCAGGGAGGCATTCTCCAAATAAGCCTGCCTGCCTGCCTTGAGAGCTGGGAGATCTGGATTGTTTGTTTAAAACCTAACTTCCTCTGAGAATAGCCATGCACAGCTGTAGGTCTATTGACAACTGTTAAATAACCAAAGGCTTCGGCCAAAATGTTGGAGCAGGGCTTAGAGTTTGGGGGGGGGCTCAACTTTTTCATGACCAACTCAATATCCCATAATAAGTGGGAGCAAAGGGTGCTTATGCTGTTCAGAAGCCAAGCAGCCAGGCTAGACAGCAGAGTGCCCGCAAACCTGTGCTTAATACTGTCATGGAGAAGAGGTAAGAAGCCTGGGACCTTCAAAATAGTCATAGACTTTGACAGCTTTTACAGGTTAGAAACAGCAACTTTTGGGTGCCCAGTCACCAACAATCTTTGCCTAAGATATTTTTATTCCCTCTGCATGCAAAGGGAGACCTAAACACCCTAGGATAAGATTCAAAAGAGCCTATATTCTAAATGGAAAGCAGCTATGAGACAAAGAATAGGAACTGCTGCATGAAAGAGCAGTTGTAAACTTCCAGCTCTCTCAAGATGCTCTTAAATCAGGGATTTATTGCTGGGGAAACATAAATAGCACAGCTTGTAGTACAAGCAGGTAGTACTGCTAACCACAATGGGCAGCATGTGGCTGGAAGCTAACCCAGAGAAGCTCTGCAGCCAGGGTGCCACCAGTGAGCACCATGGGGGCGGTGTGGGGAGAAGCCACCCATGAGTCCCCCTTGCTCTGTTCCTCCTTGCTCATCACGAGTTCCCGCACTTTTACTCTTCTCCCTGCACTGGAGCTCCTCAAGGAGCCTTCCAAGTAGTGTGAGAATAACAAGATGATACTGAGGAAATTGTTCTTCAGCATGAGTTTTGACCCTTCTGGGCAGCAAATATGAGACACATGGTCTGGAGAAGTCCCTGGCACATTAGCTGCCTTTGTGAAGTTATTTGCTGATTCAGAGGTGTGAAAACTCCTCTGAAACACTGTGGCACCGCTTGTGGTACTGAAACAGCAAGGACTCCTCCTGGGCCATTAGGACTTCATAAATATTGATTTTGGATAAAGCTTCTGACACAATTCTGTTTTTTCTTTTTTTCTTTTTCCTCCCAAGTGGATTCTCAGAGCTAATTTGCTTAAGGCAACATACATGACACAAGAATAAGCCTTTTGAATAGTGATGCAATTGCTTGGTCATGAAATGAAAAAAGGCTGTATTTTGATTGATAGTTTGAGTTCATGCTGTTTGTTTGATTTACTCTGCATTCTTTGTCACCTCATTGCTATTCTTGCCAACACATGTCAGAGGGCTATTGATTATGGGCTGAAATACTGTTTTAAAATCTTTTTTGATTTTTACACTTTATCCGTTTCCCTATTTTCTTTTCCATAGAAGCCATGCACTTTTACCCATAAATCTTTCTCTTCAATAAGTTTTCTAAGCTACAGCTAGCCACATGCTGGCCTGATTCTTTTCTCACTTGCAGCAGTATGAAAATTTAAGCAATATAATTTACCTCAGCAAAATGATTCCTACGCAGTTGATTAGAATTTGGTCTAATGTATTTGACATAGTCATGATTACACTTGTCTTAGTGCACTAGTACACAAGTTCTCAAACACAACAGCTGCCATCTCAATTGACACCAACACGATTCTCCCAGTCCATGCACTGGAAAGCCCTGTTCCAGCACAGAAGTGGCACAAGGTTACATGTGAACACAGGTACACTGAAGAACTGACTGTTTCCCTGTTTTGGAGGGAAAATCAGACACCTCTTCCCCTAGAAAAGCACTTCAGAATATGCTAAAAATGTGCTCATGTGTTTTGCTGAATTGGGCCCAAATTTCCAATCTTTTACTCTCAGCAGAACAGGGCTAAACCAAGAGGAGGATGAGGGCAGACAATAACTACATCTGAGCAGACATGAGATTAAATGTGAAGTAAGGCACTTAGCTATGCTCTCTCTTGACAAGGGCAAGAGTAGTCTGGTAGACCCAGCAATATTTCCAGGAATGCAAGTCAAGTATATAATATTCACTTTGTACCTGTTATTTCTTCTCCTTGCACTTCAGTGTGCATCACTGCACCTATACCAGAAGGCCCCTGCACTGAACTCACTCAGTGTGGGGCAGAGGCTGCTTTCTGTTTCCAGACAGTTTTTTTCCTTGACATTACCTACTTTCATGATTTACTGATTTCTGGGAAAACTCAAAACTATCCAAAAACCAGAATCACTGAAAAAAGCTTTAGTATCCATATGCAAGCACTCACTGAATGTCTAACCTGGAAAGCAATACCCAGATATCCAGGCTCTGTGATATGGCTCTGATCAGATACTTGAGTGCAGCTTATTGGCAAGAACACTCCTATCATTTCTTGTCATGCTGTCTGCTGACAACCTGTTGCTAAATAGTTTAAGATTTGTATCAGCAATTCAATCAGAATATTAATTTGAAGCAGAAGAGAATTGTTTACAAAAAAATAAATAAAAGGCTTACAGATGAGGTAAGTGCTGAGCTATGGACTTGCTTCCCTGTGCAGTGGACATGCCTAGATGCTTTACCCTTGATTCATGAAAACAGTT
Source organism: Apteryx mantelli (assembly GCF_036417845.1). Lineage (NCBI taxonomy): Eukaryota > Metazoa > Chordata > Aves > Apterygiformes > Apterygidae > Apteryx > Apteryx mantelli. The sequence continues at coordinate 18,249,510 of NC_089992.1, forward strand.
GGACCATAAGCAACTTGCATACCGATATGCAAGCAAATCTAATGTCAAAACATTGGTTTGCCCCCAAAACATTTTCAGTCCACGAGGAATAGCATGAAACTAAACACTGTGGTTGCCCCCTCCCTTGTACCTCCTGAGCATTAATAGGTCTGCATCATCTTTTACTGTCACTGGAGGGTGTTAGCACTCACAGTCATGCTTTCCATTCTGCGTTGAGAATAAAAGTGCAATTGAACACTATGTACTGACTGAATTATGAGGTTATTAAAGAGAGAAAATACTAGACAGTGGAAAATGGACCTGTGTTCAATTTCACTTTTTTAAAAAGAAGATTTTTTAGGATGAGGCATATGCACACAGCAGTTTAGGGAGGTCATGTACGAGTCATCCTTTTACATAAATGCTCATTTCCAAGACTATCCAGCTGCTTTGTAACACACTTCTACACTGCAAAAAGTCATATTTACAGCCAAATCCTCATGCACATAATGTGAACAAGATTTTACTCTGTCCTCTGTAGAAAGAGGGAGTCATTTGGGGCCAAGATACTGAGATGTTCCACGTAACTCATGAACAATTCCCTCATCTAATAAGCCCTTGGGTAAAGATTTTTAAGCTAAAGATTCCTATGTTTATAAGAATACACTTACAAAAGTGTACTAGCAGAATAACTAGAATTCCTAACACACTTGCATATATTTTCTACACTAGAGATTCAGGCCATAAATTTAGCAACTTATATTAAGAATACATAACCTAGTGACTACTGGAGCCACACTTTTTAATTGCCTAACATGGGACAGTTTAAGGGAGTCTGATTCACCACAAATGCCAAACTCCTGTGCACAAAACACCTCTCTCTTTATTTCAGTTTGGGCTCTAAAGAAGTGTTAGGCTGTAATGAGTTCTTAAAATCCTGCCTTTTCTTTTCTCTTTCTTTATTCCTATACACAGGTGTAAAGCAGGTCCCCAGTAGAGTCATCTTCCCCTTTCCCTGCAGACACCTCACACAAATAACAGAAGGAAGGAAGAACAGCAGGAAGATTCGTCTCGCCGAGACAAGAGCAAGAGAGCGTAGCCGCGCTGTGCTAGTGACAGCAGGCAGAGCAGCCCTGCCGGCCTCGCTGCGGTGCCTTTCTCACGCAGTGCTGAAGCCCATCTACGCTGGCCCCAGCCCAGCACAAGGAAGCGCTGCTGACAGAGTCAGTCACAAGCAGAGCCGGACTCCACGCAGCCGAGGGCCAAGCACCCACGGTGATCCCTGCATGCAAGCGCTTGTGCCACTGCTGCTTCGCTGCCTGGTTGCTCCCTGCTCTCTAAAGAAAGCCATGATCTGGCCTCTCAGAAAAGCTGCTGCTGCTTCTAGAAACTTGAATCAAATCCCCTTTATCTGCTACAGAGAAATAAAGAGAGAAACAAACTGGGGGAGGAGAGGGTACATTTAAATTATAACATGAGGATAATTTTTTTTTCAATGGGACTTCATGTGTTGTCATTCTCTGTGCATAACCATAAGCAGAATTTGGTTCACTTCAAGTAGATAGTCTATAGACTTCAAGCATGTGAAAAGGGACGAGCATAGGCAAGCATAATTGGATGAGGGAGATGGTCAGGGTTTTTAAATCATCTCACTATAGCCATGCTCTTAGGGCTATTATGCATTACATACTATGTAATAAAACACCCAAACTCTGCTTCACTTACCTACCTTCCCATAAAAAGCTAATCTACACAACACCAACATCTGCTCAGAAGAAGGATAATTATACACATATGTATATAAATACAGTCTCAGATTAGACACTCACATTTTGTAAAGAAGTAAATAGAATTAATTAAATAAGTATTATTTTGGAAGACATGGCTCATCTTTTTGGAGGAACAATTTAGAGTTGTTTAGAGAGTGAGGGCAATACTCCTCGCTATCTAAATTGCTCTAATTCCTGAATCCTTTATAATAGCATTGCTACTTTTCTGAAGAAAAATATTTTCTTTTGCATTTCAGCTGTACAGAGAAGAAAAAATTTTATATGTAGCTTTGCAGCTTTGAACAGGTGTGTTTGTAGACAAGAGAGAAGAAAAACCATAACTTTACAGTTATGTAGCAACTCTTCAATCTGTAGTGTTTCTAGATGTTAGGTTTATAGTTCCTGCAGTTTATTGCAGTTGTGCGGGGTTAATTAAAATACTTTACAAAATCAGATAACAAGACAAGCAGGGGAGGGAAGGTGTGTATTTTATGTACTGTCTGTTCATCTCCAGTGAAGCCTGTCATGTATACAAGCAAACATCTGTGGAAAGTCTGCACTTTGACCAGAGCAATCTCCCTTGGCTTTCCAGTTTTTGTAGCTTATCCTTTACTAGAATTTTCTCTGTGTGCGTGTGTGCACGCACATGCACAGGTACATGTGTTTTGGGCATATTTTTCACAAACGAAAGAGAAAATTAAGACAGTTTACATGACATTTTGTCTATGTAAAAGCCAAAACAACTTCTGTCCTTATTTCGTAGGCAGATGTTTTAGAAATGTCTCCTCTAAGATTCTATAGAACTTAAGAATTCTATAGCAAATAAGAATTAGCCCTTGTAAGTTGTATGTACAATGTACAATGATGTGAGAACTAATAATCTAGATCACATTTATCCTCTACATTTATATAGTATTCAAATACATGATCTGATCCAAAATGCAATGAAATCAATGAAGAAATTCCCTGGGGATTTCAGCCAGATCTTTACACTGTGAGCAAGAACAAGCTTACTTGCAACTTTTAAGTAACTATTTTGAACAGAACGATGGGCCCATGATTACCTAAGAGATCATATTCCTCAGGATGCTAGCGAAGAGCATGGTTTGTTTCCTAGTTGTGCTATCTCCACCTGCCCTGAAGTCATGCATCTCAGTAACTACATGTTAGTCCTTCTGAAGGGACTAACTGAAGGGCATTTTACTCTTCCCAGGTATGCCTTGCTGCATGTAGAACGCCTAATGGCACGGATAAGCTCTGAATGAAGCTTCTTTAGTCATGCCAACGTCCTTGCTGTGGGACTTGGAGAACAGTGACATGAACTGAACATTTTAGGTCAACTTCCCTTCTGAGTAAAGGGAATTTTACCAATAGAGAGGGCAAATCTTTGTTTCTGGGTGAGAAAGAAGAATCCACCTCATTCTCCTCACATGAACCCAAATAAAACTTCAAAAGAAAGATGGAAAGAGCTATAACAAATTCTGCCTGTTCTGCTCTCATTTGTCACATTTGGGTTGTGTCCATGGGGAAGGCCCACAGCTGCAGTCATGGCACACCACAGTGCTACAGTAAACACAAAGCAAACATCTTCACTGCAATAACATGGGTGCGCAGGTCAGTTGTGTGATTTAAAAGGTAGGCAGCACGCATAACAAGAAAATTTGATGGTAACATAGAAGTAGTCCTTCGCATAACAGATTTTAGATACTTTTAACTGAAATCAAAATAGATTTTTCTTGTTATTTGGAGAAGACAGAAATTTGTTGTTAAAATTTTTGGATTTATTTTTGATAAATCATTCTTCAATAGGACACTGCAACAAGATGTGCAACTCCCTTGATAGAGTAGGAGACTATCATATACTGAAATAACATCACAACCATCAGTGACAGAATCTGACAGCTAACAATCTCTCTTTCTACAGTAACAGTAGTAACAGTTCACCAGTCTAGCATCTCAGATAAAAGACAGCATTTTTGGTACTTACATAACCACCAAATAAGTTGCAGCAAAAGAGACTTTTTTATGGACTATTAAAAATGCTGTAAGAGTTACTTGGTTATTAATTTCTGTATTATTACATAATTTACTTCCACTATTTCTTCAGCAATCACTGCATCTTTTGGAACATTTTGCAGCTCAGAGCCAAAGGATGCAATGGGATCAACTCCCCAGGTTCTATACTGTACCGCTGAAGCATGTTTGTTGCACCTCCCTAACATAATGTCTTTCCAGACTTCAATGTTCATCTAAAAATCAGTACAGTTCCATTTATTTTTCTTCAACAGCCTTCCTTTTGAAAGTTTAGCATTTTCTATTGAAATTATGGATCCAGTTTCAAGCTTGAGAAAGCCAGAGAAAAACCTACGGAACTCTCTCTATTATTCTCATACTGTCTGTACAGTGAGTCAGAGCCTCAGCACAACTTGTCAACACAAGTAGCTAGAGCCAAATCATAACCTCCACTTTAAGGTGTGGACTAGATGAAAGGAACAGAAAATGCGTTACAATGTCCAGAAATCTGTCAGAGGGAGGGAGTGATCTTCAGTCTTAAATAGCACTACAATTTGCTTCCCCTATTCCAAGGATACTGTGCATTTGGGAGTCCAGTACGCACAAGGGAAAGCTGGCAGGAGCAGAAGTGTAGCCGGAGACCCCTCGCTCTGAACAGCGGAGGGTTTTGACACATCCCTAGAAAAGCTCTGCAGAAGTAACTCCATGTTTTTTTTCCTACCTGCACAAACTCACAGGTCCCTGGTATGTGCAGAGAGGAATATGAAGCTAGCTGTTCAGCTAGGGCACAATATTTTGGATGGGACAATCCTCTGCATACTTTGAGATCTAGAGAATTTCCTGATGGATTATGAAATAATTAGTTGGCCTGAGAATCAGTCCTGGGCCCATTCTGCAAGAAGGCAAACTTAATTCCCTCACAATCTCTGACTGGAGCTGGATAGAAAAGTGATTCCTTTCCCTAGGGGAAAGTTGATCATTTTGAGATGTTAGGTTTTCCAAAGAAGTTTTCTAAATTGTACTGAAAATTTTTAAGTTTTCTATTTTTTTGTATACTTTTTTCTGTTTTTCTCCTTTTTGTCCTACCACTTCTTCTAGAAAGAGAGAAGTCTGGGGGAGGAGGGAGAAGGAAGAGAGAATGAAAGTGATCCTCCCAAACATTTATTTTTTTAAACTGTTTTCTAATAGGAAGAATGTTGAAAATTAGTAAGAAAATGTGAAAGATAGAAATAGTCTTTCTGTTTCTAATTGCTAAGATAATCCAAATGTAACCCAGAAGAGTGTCAAGATTCAAACTGCAAAGTACAATCCATCAAAGTCATGAAATGCAAATAATTACAGAGCTGGAATTCCAAGATTACTGTTAGTACAAGGTAAAACCAAGCTCCAAAGAACTTCTTAAGCAGCAAGCAGAAGAAAACTTATCAGGAAACTTTTGATAACCAGAAACATAATGAGGCCTTTTGAACTTTGCTGACATCAGATGGAAATATTTGGAAACAAACAAACAAAACCCTCCATATGATTTAGAAATACTTCTACTTTATAATCACAGTAGACTGCTGCAAAAAATATAATGTCATAAGGGATTATGACTTCAAGAAATAAAAAGCAGAGTACAGTGTTCCAAAATTATAACTTGAAACAGAACAAATAAACAGAATTTGTGACAGAACTGCTTTCACAAGACATTATTTAGAAAAAAGTCTTCCAGAATGCACTGCATGGTCTTTTACACCTATACCAAAGACAGTGACACCATTTAGCTAGTCTGTCTAAAACTCACTGAAAAGTAACTTCTGTGGTCACAAGTGTGTGGTCACTTCAAAGGCATTTCATTTTTCCTGGGTGTTTTCTGTATACATGCTGTTCAGAAGAGGGTACAACATAAATAATTACACGGTACAGGCTTGCATTACTGCTTGTCTGAAAAGATCTGCATAACTTATTCATTGGCATACCAATTGTAAATTATGCTCGTGACACCAAACTGATGCTTGTGTTTACTGTTCCTTGGGGGATAAGCAAAAGCTAAGTGAATCCTTGTTGCATAAACTCAGAGAACAATTATACAAACTAGGCTGTTCCTCACCAGATTGTCCAAAACACCCAGCCTTTCTGTGAAGTGCAGGATCTTGAAGGCCCTATCTGCTCCCCTACTGGACTAAGTTCCCATCCAGAAAGACAGGTCTTTGAATCCCACAACTGTGGGTAATCAGAAGCAAAAAACAGGAATCAGGGCAATGCCTCTATGATATTGTACCCCATTAGTTGCAACTCTAGCAGCATCACCCGGGAGAAAGGTCATTGCTCAGGCAGCGAAATCAGAAGCCTATAGACTGTAACTAACAGCATATATATGCTGTAGAAGCCAGGTGTACAGATCCTAAAATACACTTTTATGAAGAGTTCAGTACTCTTCATTTACCAAGCCAGCTACTATCTCATTTTCTTCTGCATGAAATTAGGGGATAACCTAACAAAGAAGAACCTCAAAAGATTATGGTCATGTACAGACACCTTCCCGAGACACCTCTTAGCTAACTAGATGCAGATGAAGAAATACATGAGAATTGACCTGCTAACAGACCTTTCACCAGCATACAGCTTCTGTTTCTAACTTAGAATGGTTCCCAAAATACCAAGTCTTGACGTAGTTACCAGCCCATGTTTTATCAGATAAAATCTGGAATATGCATTACTTTGAGGCATTACCTTTATAATGGAAAGAGGAAAATATTTCTCTCCTGTGAGACTGGAAGACCTCAAGGACCATGACAGAAAATCAATACAAAATAGAGACACAGCATACCACATATCAGTCAGCTTTCTTTACTCTCCATTACTTGGAAATATTTCCTTCCATGGAAGCCAAATGCATTCTAGATCCTCTTTCTTCTGTTTTGCTTTCCCTAATGGCCTGGCCTGTGGAGCCATCATCACACCTCTTGGTTCAAAACAAAGCCAGAGAGCCTATGGACTATGAAGGGTAGCTAAGACCTGTTATGATCATGACACAATCAGTAACGCTTACGAACGCACAAAAAACAACTTTCTAAATCCTTAGGGCAATTCACAAGCTTGTGAGAATCACATGTTGATACTGAGCATTCTCACTCTTCTCTTCATGACAGAATACCAGGACTGGGAGTAAAAATAGAGCATTTCTTTCTACTGAGGATTATAGAAGGGCTGAAAACAACAGGATATGGAGTGAGGAGGAAAAAATCGTCCCTAGACTAGAATCACATAGAAAAGATTCTTCTACTTTCTTTGAAAACACAGAAGGCTTCAATGTGTCTCTTCTATTGCAGATATTCACACCTGCCCACACCATTTTGCTGGGCTCATATAATATAGCAATGTGTCATGGGAAAGAGGAGCACTTCGAAAGCCCAGCTGTGGTATAACAAGGTGAGTCATGATCCAGATATGTATCACTGATAATCACACACACAACTCCCTCAAGAGAAACCGGAGGACTGAGAAGCAGATGAAAACTTCAGTCCCCTAGGTGCTGAAGGGTAAGCAAACAGTGAGTCAAGCAAAAGCATGTGACAGAAGAAATCTGTATCAGCTTTCTACCCTACTTAATTTCCCATGGATAGATTTTCATCCAAGGACTGATGCTGTCTAGGAAGCTTCTGCCAGCTCATCTTGAACAACCACCACCCAGCTTGAAATGGAAAAAGAAAGTTCCTAGATGTTGAAAGTTTTCCATGGCACCAACATTAACTGCCATCTCTGGCTGAAACAATCTGTCCCCATTGCTTACTCTGATATTCCTTTATCCTCTCTACTCTCCCATAAGGGCAGATGTTCAAAGAAATTTTTTTTTATGTATATATATATATGCATATGTGTGTGTGTGTATATATATATGTGTATATATATATATATATATATATATATATATATATGAGTCTATCCCTAATCTTGCCATTGCTGCAACCCACTTAGTTTTGGAAAAAGGGAGCCTAAATATATTTTAATCACAAAAAGCTGATTAGAGCAGAGCAATGAAGAATCATAAATCTGGCCTGTTTTGTTGCTTATATGATAAATTGCTGCAACAGTTTCACCTACTGTGGCACATTGCCAGTGCTGGCCCAGAAAGTGAGTATGAGTGCCAACTCTAGCTCACTCATACTCCCTTCTTAGTGTTTACTCCAATATTAATTCCTTTTATCCTCCCTGTTCTCCCATGACTATGGGTGCTCACTCTCTTATGACCCAGCAGCATAAAACCTTTTGAGGCTATAATTCTTGTTCTGTTCCAGTTGTTTAGTTTTTTTTCTTACAAAACAAGAAAACAACTGTTGTTGGCAGTACATACATACATTTTAACAAGTTTGTTTCTAACCCCAACACACTGCTTCTGGTGCCAACTAGTTGATAATGTGCTCACTCACCCCTAACAAAGGGGGACAGAAAAGGTGGGCAATCAAGGAAGAAACAGTATCTCCCCTATCTCTAGTCACAGCTGCCCTGCAGTGGGAGATGAGGAGCTTGCTGTCAAGTCACACAGTTCTAATAAGGCTTCCAAAAGCAAAGCCCTACTCAGAACTGGCTGAATATGCATGTCACCCATTATTCACGTACTCAGGCTTGTTATCAAAGTTATGATGTGTAAAAACATAAAGCTGATCAAAAACAGCACACACTGTATGCTTCAGCCAGAAATTCCTTCTCAAGCCCTGTAGTATAAAAATAGTGTTAAATATCAGTTGAAGATCATAAGAAACTACATGCGGAAATGCGATCTGAGTAATTTGACATCTATTTTGCAATATCCCTAAAGAACAATATGGTATAAGAGCTTAAGTCATCAAGTTTGACCTCTCAGTACCTACATAAATTGTGCAGCATTACACCCAGCTTGGGCACAGAATAAAAGTGAGCAACAGGTAGAAAAGACTGACTGAGGTAGGCCATTCTTCTACCCACCTGAATTATTCCTATATCTTGTTGGTCCTTTTTATGCCTCAAAGGAGCAACCTTTAAATTTTGCTTGTAAAACTATCCCACAATTTAGGCTGACTTTGACTCTCTTCCTTGTCTTCAACAGATGCTAAATTCACATCCAAATTCACCTCCTTCCTGGAATTTGTCAAGATGTCATTAAACTAAAGAGAGAATTTTGTCACAGCTGGAGTTAGTAAGTATCAGCTACGGATAGCAAAAAGAAAAAACTACCCCAAAGCTTATGTGCAGACATTCTGGCACCTAAACATAGACTAAACTATTTCTATACTGTCCTTGCTGCCTTTGCAATCTCACTGTATCTTTTATATTTAATCAAAACTGCTCTATGATTCTCATAATCTCTTTAAATTTATGGCTACTTGTCTCTCTGGTGCTTTCACTTGTGTCCATGTTATCAAATTGTCCAATAATTCTACTTCAAAAATAACCTGAATAACCAAGTCCACAGAGGCCATGAATCTTGTAACCACAAAAACACAGAAAACACTAATGGCAGGGACTCCAGGAGCTTCTCCAGCCTTGTCTTCTCCCCACGGCAGGATCAGCTCCACCTGACAGATGCCTGTTAGAGCTATTTTTAAAACCCCAAGTGACAGAAAGTTACAGTCTCCCAAGGAAAGATGCCCCAATAGTGTATTATCCATAGCTAACTAAGCATTAGCCAAACTAAGCAGAATTCATCTTTATGCAATTTAGGCTCTTTATTTCTTTTCCTGCCTATCATAACTGAAAAAGAGAATGTTCTCTTCTATTCTACAATAGCCTTTGAGATATCTGACGTCATTATTTAAGGAAAGAATTTTTGTTTTCTCTCAGTCAGAGAATTTATCTTTTCAAGAAATCACCTTTGCTATTAGAAGATGAAAAAACCATATAAACCCATAGCTCCCACAGACCTACTGGGAGCACCAAAATATTGGTTCGTTTCCTACCATATTTGACAGAGCTGTTTCTGCAGTAAGTATTGAGTAGGGAATAAATATGAATGACACGACTGAACTTGACCACACCAGAACTGAACACAATACAGAATTCAGAACTGACTCACAGACCCCGGTCCTTCTGTGCAACAGAGAAATGACTTTTAGTCCCTTTAAACCTTAAGTATGCTCTTTTCTTGGGTTGCTCACGTACTGGTCCTTTGGCACAAATCAGCAAAGCTTATTGCATGATGGTTCTGCAAGGTCTCTGAGGAGCAGCTGGAACACCCAGGAGTAGGAAGAAGCTGCAATCACATCTTTCATTTACCTCCAATCCTTTTTGACTCTGGCCAACGTAAGGAGCAGGACAGAGCAGTCACGGATATCAGGGAACTTTGTGCTGGGCATCATAGCACAAAGAACAACTGACTGGAGAGAGCATACATACATGATTGCATTGGCCTACTTTGCAGGTGGAACTTAACATACATGCATTAAGGAAGGAAAATATGTACCCGTATTTTTTTCCCCCTCTAATCTTCCCATACTATGGCTTATGATTTATGCAATTCTAGGAATGTTAATGGTGTCAAGCCTTTCAAGAACTTAAATAGAAAAAAATCCTTACCCTGATTGTCTGTAATTCAACCCCTCAGATGACAGCTTTCCCACAATACCATGCTCTCATGGTACCTGTGAATGTGTACACCAGGCAGAAAGAAATATTTCTGTTCTCAAACCCTGCCCAGCACTGAGACATGCCAAAGTCAAATACCATATTCTGCAAGTCTCTTATGAACACAGTCTTTGGCTTCTATTTCACTCCGGCAAGCATGAGCATGTAATTGATGTCCTCGCAGAACCTTTAGAAAAATTAAAAAGCAAGTGCATTCTGGTAAATTGCAACAAAAAGTCCATATCACTAGATTTGATTAGTATACATAACACTACACTGAATCAAATACTGGTGCCCTGAAATTAGTGCAAGTATCTAAAAAAGCAACGCCAACCTGCAATCCTTATTTTTAAGCTTTTAAAACCTGAGCAGCTGTAACATGCTGCCATAATACACTGTGAGGCTTTAGTCTATGTTAGTAAGACAAATACTGACCTGACAATTTAAAGACTGATTTAAATTCTACAAAACAAGGAACATTGTTTAGAATGAGATACCTGCTTTTTAAAGACAGACATTTTGATTTTAAGGTCTTTCAGTAAGAGCTGGTAGAATATTGAATGGGCTAGTAAACAGCCCTAAATAAGTGTTCCCTATGTGCACTGAATTTAGGGGAGCTGGAGTGGAAATGAAGATTTGTCTATAATACAAATAACATTTCCTTGGACTTCAGAAGGGATTCTGAAATATAGGAACTGCCACTGTAAGTCAGACTAGTAGTCCATTCAAATCTCCCCCTACTGTGACCAGTGAGAGTGCTTCTGAGAAAAGCCTCAGAACCTGGCAATTCTTTTAGTGTCACTGACATCTGATGGTGATGAGTTTTATTATTTCATTATGAAAGCATGTAGAAGGGATTAAAAAAACAAAAAAGCAACTGTAAACATTCTGCTTTCCAATCTGTTTGAATATTCTTGTCCATGTGTTATGGAAAAGGTGAAAAGAAAAACAGGTGGGCTTTTTCAGAACACACATCACACATACACCAGTCAGGTCTTCTCTCATCTTCTCCTATGCAGTAACAGCCCTACTCTCCAGTCTTTCCAGGAGCTGAGGGCACTTGTTCCCCTTCTATTTCTGTTTTCTAGTAAGAGGGAGGTGCAGCTACAGCACAGTTCTCTCTCAAAGCATGAAAATAATCTGAGTATTACTTTCTGCCCTTTTCTTTAAGCATCTAGATATAGCTTGTTTGCTTCTCTGACTGCTGCTTCACATTGAGCAAATAATTTCCTTGTCATTTACAATGATACTAGTTCTTTTTCCTGAGCTTTACAGCCAATTTATGTCTGACTGGCTAAAATAATTCCTTCCACTGCATGTTACTGAGTGTTTGACAATTGTTTCATCTGTCATCATGCTGCCTGAGCCAGTGGCTTCACTGTGTTCCCTGAAGTCTTTTGTGGTCTTCTCTAGGACTATGTATTTCACAAAGCATTTCCAAAGCCTCTGTGCCGAATAACAACCCTCTGCCCATTCAATTTTCTTACCTGGATTTCTTTACAATGTCCATGGGAAAGCAGGTTCACAACAGCCATAAACACTAATCCTTCAAACATCAGTTATTCAATTCACTCTGTCAGCTGTCTCCATTCTGTAAGCTTAGACAATCTTCATTTTGTTTCTCATACTATGCAGCACTTAAGATCAGCACTCAGCAGTAACCACTAACAGAAATCAGTTCCTGCAAACAGTTTCACTAGACACTCTGTCCGAAAGACAAGAGCAGCAAGAATATGCTGGGTTTCAGAGGCACAGTGGGGGGGGGGGGGGGGAATAGAGAAGACCACAGTTAAATAAGGCTGCCATTTGCTCATCAGCAAAGCACTTAGGTAGGTTCACAATCACAGATGAGTGGAATACGTTGCAAGACATACTGCATTCCAGGTGCACTGAGATGGAGGCATGAATGTCCCTCACAAACAGAAGGCTGCTTTGTTTCACAAGTGTAATGGTACTAAGGTCTTTTAGACAGTCAGTCACAGATGCTGCAGTTTGGATTCTACAGTGAGGCATGCAAAGAAAAAAAAAAAGATTAGCACATTAAAATTAAAACAGATTAAGTAGACAGGATCAGCTCTGACTTACTAGAATGCTTCTGGAATGTGGTTGGTTTGTAGTAACACAGTTCTGCTGAGGTTTGTATTCAAATTGTCACAATATATTACCATTCCTGACAATTTCAAAATGTAAAGGAAGCCCCAATTTGACTTTTAATTTAATGTCTTAGACAGACTTAGTAATATTTTATTCACTGAACTTCTCCAGAAAAAATAATGGCATCTGCAGATTTTCAGAAAGCTGCTGTGAGGGTAATCACTCCCAGTCAGCAGTTGCTTCACTGGTTTCCTGTTAAGCAACTGGCCTATGAAATTGCTCCACAGATGCATCAACAGTTGTCCTGCTTTGCCCCTTTGATTTCAGATGATTTTCTTCCTGATATTTTCTGATGGTTCTCTTTATCCTTGCTTACACTAGATAAATTACTTGCTGCTGGTTCAGAGGGCTGAAGAGCATGCAACTGCAAGCTAAGTGCAGAACATGCCGTATTAGCATTGTTGGGTTTAATGCCAGTTCCCAAATGGTTCTGAACAGACTTTGTCCTTGTGTATGCTGTCAGCTAAACCACATTCATCTGTGACTCAGCTGCAACATTGCTGACAATACCAGCAAGAGATAATTTTCCTCGTATAGACATAGGTCTTTTTTCTTGCCAGATGTTAAGCTTTGTGTCATTTATAAGTACAGGGCAAGGTCACTCTGCCATAGAACTTTTGGGAATAATTTCCACTTGAACTGACTGTGCCTCTCACTGTTGAAAGTCTTGAAAAGTAGTCAATGAAACAGAAGGCCAGATTTCAGAGTGGTGTAAATGTGTGCATTTCTATTGATGGTGCTGGTTTGTCTGATATAAGAATTTGGAGCATATTTTAAGATCACATTTTGCCTCTCTTTTCATTAACGTAATATGCTCTAGTTTTCTTCAAGCTAACATGATATGGAAAACACTTTGAATTAGGTGACAAAGCCCCCCGTGCACACAAAGCTTCTGAAAAGTTGTACTCAAATGCAAGAGCCAAACCGTGTTCACAACCAAAGGCTGCTCTAGGCTGCTTAATAACTTTCAAAATCCAGCTTGATGGAGGTTCTTACTTGCTCTGCCTCTCTCACTCAGAGGATGAACTGTAGACTTGAAACAAGGCAAGGCAAAGATCATTTTTATATGGTACACTGTTTGACATGAGGCATGAACTCTGGGTATCATGACAAACAACAACAATGAAATAATTGGGCTCTCCTAAACTATATTCAGCTCCTCATTATGTGTACCCCATATCCTAGGTACCAGCAAGCCAGTGCCCAACAGCCATCATTTCTAAGTTGAGTTGTATCAATTCACATTCAAATGTTTGTTTCTAGTTTCAGTGAGCTAAATCTTCAAGCTAGTCTTAGCATATTTCCTTAAATATTCTTTCTGTGCCTTACTGATGTGCAGTTATTTTTCATTTGGCCTGAATGCTAATCAAAGAGACAAAATCCCTACAGTTCCACCCCTGCTTTCTTCCCTTCTCTACAATAGTGATACAATTGGCTTGCCTGCTAACTCATTGCTCACCTGCATGCCACTGACTGAACAGAGATCTGCAAACAGCTCCTTTATAAATTTTCAGAGACAAATATACATAAGAACTAGGTACCCAAGAAATCTGGTAGATATATCAGGAAGACCTCTTTGGGCTACCTGAGGATGTTAGCACAAACCCTGGGAAAGCTGCATACATTGGAACAGTAATCCACTTCTGTTTCAAAGATCCAAAGTTTCATGGACTTTTTTCTTCCCCTGCTCCTTGAGGTGGTCCCCAGGATCACAGCTGAGATATGTGGGCAGAAAAGATGAGAAAGCCTCTGAAGAAAACATCATTAAGAGAGGTTGGATAGACATAACAATGCATAGCACGTTGGCAATGCCTTTAACCTCTCTGCTCTCTTCCTGCACATTATAGCTGTGGCTTTGGGGGTTCTACAATGGATACAAGTTGAGAGGGTAAGAGGTGGGTTTTGTGGTGTCATGTGGAAAGGCCTGCAGCATAGATGTTCTATGGTTCTTTCTAGACTAGATATTTTCTGTATGGTTTTCTGCAATTACAGGGATTGAGCTTGAGGATCTAGCAATCTCTTTCCTCCCAACATTTCTGTATTCCCACGTTTCTAATCAAGAAACAGTCACATCAGGTTTACTAAGAGATACACCCAAGAAATTGTTTCCTCCAAAAGCTAGAAGAAAACAATCCTCTTGCGCAGAGTGGAGGGGAGGGGAGAACACACAAAAAAACACCAGAAATGACTGTTAGAAACCCTGCTTGTGAATAGGTTGGTGGTAAGAGAGAGAAGCTAAAGTAGTAAAACCCATCTAGATTGCCCTACAGCAAATCTTTAGCAAAAATGCTAAAGAACCTCAGATCTTCACATAAAGACTTACACTGTGAGTAGACGTATGATATATTGGAAAAAATCTCTTCCCCACAGGCTGAAGAAAATGTGTTTAACATACAAGCAATAGACTGAGCAAAGATAAGCAGTGTCAAGTATTGAAACCTTCAAGATCTTTAATCCATCCCTGTACAGACTTGATTCCAACAATTTCAGGAGCTGGCCTTGGGCATCCACCGATTCAACTGCTGAGTTTATCCAAAAGGTGTGACAGTGTATTACAGGGTCATTATTTTAAATACACCAATTCACAACACAATCACAAAGTGCTCAGCATCCTGAAGAACTGCAGGATTGTACCAGAGTCCTTTCTTTTACCGGAAGAACAAGTTTGCTACAGGCAAAATATCTCCATCAGCTGCTAGATCAAGGACATATGATATTTTATGGTGACTTAATATCTTATAGGAGTACATGCTTAGAATGCACAGCTGCATTCCTCAAAATAAGCGGCATCTCTGCTGTGTTAATATACTGATTTCTGTCCTTTTCCAAAGTTTGTTTGCTAGCAAGAGGTCAAATGCAATTTTTCCTCAAGTATGTAACCAGGAAGAGGGTGCTTAAATATCTGGCTTAGCTGATGAAACTGCCAGGGAAAGAGTCCAGTTGTGGAGATAGATTTTTCAAGATAGACATCTGTTCACTAGTAACTGGACTGCAATTACTAGACACTTTCTTCAGATGTTATTGATCTGTGAGAAATCAGACAACAGCTACTCAACCATATTTTCTACATGAGTTTAAGTTTTTAGAGGCCTTCTAAAAATTAGAAGTAGCAATAGTGTAAAAGAAGCTCCTAAGAGCCCTGACAAAGACGAACAAGACTTATAATGCCAGACCCTGTACAAGCAAATAGTGAAAACTGCCATCCCTAAGAAGCTGATAGTCTAACTAAACAGTGAGCAGAGTCACAGGGAAGATACCCTTACTGATTTTAAAACTGAGGAAACACAGCACAAAGACTGAACTGCTGCCCACCGCCCCAGCAAGCGAAGCCTGGTTACCCAAGCTCTAGTTTAGCTCCAGTAGCCAAAATGTCATCCTTTGACAAAGTTTTTCTTTAGACAGCACAGAGCATCTGCTATTTTTTTCCCTTGTTCCAGGACAACTTATCGCTCCCCTTAGGGAAGGAGGGTGGGAGAGGAGCCACAGGGTCACCCGAGTCCCACCCCGGGGAGGCCATACAGGCCCACAGGATGCCCCACTGGCTGTGGGGCCACACCAGCAGAGGGGCCACAGTTATCCCTGGGGCAGTGTGCCGCTCCCCCGCATTTCTGAAGCATTGTGTTTATGAGGTTTTAATGCCAAAATTAAGTTTTTACCCTCAAATTGATGCAAATTTTCATAGGGTGGAAAAGCAACTAAAAAAAACAACAAAAACACACAAGTCAAACTTTTTTCAGATCATAGAATCTATTAAATTCTGCTCAAAATGAAATTATTTCCCCTTTTATTTCAACAGGTGAAAAATAGAAAGTTGATGCCATCTGTCAGCTCTGTGGCTCCCCACCAGCACACAGAGCACCTCGCAGCCCAGGGCCGCAGGGCTGGGGACAGCAAAGCCCTCTCTGCTCCCGCTTCATTCTAGCCTGTCACCGACACTGCAGCCCAAATGCTGCAGCATTTAGCTCATGTTTCACATACCATATACTGCATAATGGGGGAAAACCATAAGCTTACTAACTGGCTCCAAATCCAGCTTAGCACATGCCTTCCGGGTCCTTCTCTAGACAGCAGCAAGTGAACAGGACTAGATTCAGCTATGTGGACAAATAGACAGATACTGCAAGATACTGCACACTTAATCCCACTATCAGAGAACTACTTTCAAGGAGGGCAGCTACTGGATGTTACCTTGGCATTTTGTTCCCCAAGAGAACAGGTTTAAGGATAGCAGAGTTCAAAGCTGCAAACCAGATGCAGTGAAGTGAGGTGGCCCAGCAGCTGCGTCACCCTGGCTAGAGGGGTCAAGGGAAGTCAGTGAGGGAATGCACTGCTTCAGAGCACAGTGGCTACAGGCTCTGTTGTCTGGACATCGGGCATCCTCTGAACGATCATTTGCAGCTGTCCTCTCCTTTATTCCTCTCTGAATTTCACCCAGACTCACAAGACCTCTTTGCTAGGGTCTATGCATTGAGAAGCTGATTTCCAATTACTAGCCTGACAAAAACATTTTTATTTATTATACTCCAGTTAGAAGCCACACCTAGCCTTAAGTCATCATTTTCAACTTTATGACCTGGCAAAGGTATTTTCCCCTCAGAGTTTTATAGTGGAAGATCTGCAGGAATGTTCGCACCACAATTCCTTGGAGCCTTAGATCTGCTGCTAGTGCACTCTGAGGTTCTGCCCTGTCAGAAGACATTCTCCACTAGGAGAAACTTTCTGAAGAATCCCATACTTTTCTAAGACTGGTGCTGCAATTCTATACACAAAACTTAAATCACTGCTGTAGACAAGGATTCTATGACTGGAATAATTCTTAATTTCATACCTGTTCTCCTAATAGATTATGAACAGGTGTAAGTGACACTTTGAAAATGGCTGCTGAACAAGAGCCTTGCTTCTGGCAGGTTCACAGTGCTGCAGCTGTGATAGTTTTAGCAGAATCGGGAGATCCCAGGTGAAGATGAGGTTGTAGCTTGCACCTGAAATGAACATATTGCTGTGTCTCAAAACTTCCATAAAGTACTTTTATTAGACAGGAAGTTAGACTTGTCCTGTCCTTTGATATTTTAGTTTTTATGAAAACACTGACCAGGAATTGTAAAGAAACCACTGCTTTGCACCAGCCTGAAACCTATAAACAAACTTAAGTTATCAGTGGGAGTCTTGCATGTAATGGCCAGGAAACCTGAAGCCTGTCAAGCTTTGAGCTTGATTTGGATGTTCTCTTCCCATAAAGCTTTATCTCTTCAGCACACGGCATTATATGGAGCAAGCCTCCCATGACAGATATAAAAATCAGTGCACACTAAAGTTAGAACACACACAGAGGAAGAAGGAATGCCAAGTTAGCTTCCTTATTCAAATGTGTCACAGCTGCTTGGCTATTTTCAACTAGAGTGGCAACAAAAATTAAAAAACACACTGAAATTAATGAAATTGAGTTAGTAATTACTCATAGATTTTAAAAACTCACTAGTGACAAATGATGTTATTTCAGGAGGAACACACATAAAAAAACTTGTTATAAGATAAAAATTTTAGCTTAGAATTGCTTAACTGCTTTGGTGGTTTTTTTGGGATCAGCTTAGGTCTTAAACATGATCGTCTGTTTAAGAGGACTAACAAAAGGGACTATAAAATAGGACAACACAATTGGGAATCTAATTCTGCTCCCACTGAAGATACAGTACAGTTTAGAGACCTCAGGAGTTCCTTTGGTCCAACCACTTGTTTAAAGCAGGGCTGACTGACACTGGATCAGGTTGCTCAGGGCCTTGTTCCTGAGTCAACAGAAGAAAAACAGTATCTACTAGAAATTTTCATTCATTCAAGTGAGTCCTGGGAATAAGCCTAATTCAAACAAGTTCTTTCCAGTTTTGCTGGAAGTATTCCTTCAGTTGAAAAACTGCTTTCCCAGGATGGGAAAGATACTTTATCTAGCTAATCCAGATTGAAAGTATGAGGAAATGTTTTTTCAGATATTAATCTAAAATGATATTAACTTATTTCACTATCACATCCTCATGAATTGTACAAGCAGTACCAAATATTGGTATCTCTATAAAAGATCAACGAGGATAAATCTTTATCAAAGCATGCTGTTCCTCATATAGATGAAGATTTAGTAATTATGAATAAAAGTGAAAAGTACATCATGAGGTTAGAATATGGGACAATGATCCAAAATACTTGGCTCTCCTCCCATCTTGGCCATATAATTAGTGTGCGATCTTGAACAAGAAGTTTAGGGTCAAATATTTAAAGTAATTCAATGATGTTGGACTTGAAAGTTGAAATACTGTGAAACTTCAGATGTAGGACAACTGGCATTGGGGGAGAAGAAAGGACAGCTGAAGTTGCTTAGCAGCCAAACTACAAATGCTTCATGAGTATTGCCCCGAATGCCTCATACTGAAATCCACAGCATTCAGAAAAGTGGTATGTTCATAGCAGTTTACTCTTGACTTGCAGTCGCTACATGCTCACTTCACACTTAATCCTTTAAAACTACTAGGAGACTATCATGAGTATTACAAATATTTAAAGTACAAATTCCCCCAGTATGCATGACTATATTCAGCCCATGGGTAAAATAAAGCTCTTCCATCTCTATTTAACAAGATACTCTAAATACAAGAAAATCCTTTACATTCTTTACCTTCTTCTTCTGTATCTTTTTCAGGAGAACACCAGATTCAAACAATTCTTATCTCTCTTAATTCCATCTCTAACGCCTGTCCAATCTGTGACCTGTCTAAAGCAGCAAGAGTAGTAGTTGCAATAGAACTTGGTGTTATGAGCAACTGTCACTACCCATGAGAACAGCAATAATAGACTGCTACACAGTGCCAAGGAAAATGCTCTGTAAACCTTTAGCAGTTACCTGAACTATTGCTTGACTCTGAGCAGCACAATATTTTGCTTTAAAAAAGTTACCACAATTTTTAATTACACATTAGTCTCCCACATAATTTATTTTCCATTTCCTTGGTTCTTAATGAGATCGATGCTCTGAGCCATATTTCAGCCCCAAGGCTAGCATTAGGAGCATGCAAACCTTTCTTAGGAAGAGTTCCAAAAGTCTTGATATTTTGCTGCCATGAGTTCACAGGCTGCCTTTAGCCCTGATCCCAGTGCTCTTGGACAGCTTGCTCCTGAACAGAGTCAAGATTTTCACAGAACCTGCCATTGCCTAGGCAGCAGCCAGTGAAATCATGCAGACGTGCATGCTGTTGAACAACACGTTCCAAGCTTTGGGGGGGGGGGAGGGAAAAAAAAAAGGGAAGACTTTTTACTCAATTCCTTTCTTCCCTCTCCCAGTAAAAAAGTCTCAAGTTTTATAAGATAGCAGAACTTATGAAAAGAGATGGAAAAGACATTACTATTAAATATACTGCTGGGTGAATGTCTGTGCACATGTATTTGTGCTTTAAAGAGAAATGCTAAAAGAATATTTTAAGAATTAAGGGAAATCTTTGACTTTTTAGAATCAAATTCCATTTGTCAGGTGATCTTAACTCCTCTGCACCTCACTTTTTCCTTTTATCCCCATCCTTTCTTCCTTTTTTCTTTCATTAAAACACACACACGAAGACAAAAAAAACAGAAAACCCCTTTGAATGTTCCCTAAGGCATAAAGCAAGCAAATGGAACATACCTTCTCTCCAAACCATCTAAAGTATGTATTTAGATGAGAAAGTGAACTTGTCTTTGTTCTTTTTAAGTGACAGCAAACAGGTGAGAAATTTTTGAATGAGGGAAGAAAAAAAATCAAATAGATGTGCTTATCTACTGCAGTGAATTTCACATCCTGTAACAGGAAGAAATGCAGCAGGCTCCCTTCCTCTTGGTAGAGGACCCTTCAGAAAACCACAGGTACTAAGTACACAGGCAGATACAGGTTTTATAGCTACTGTGCTGCTGCTTTACCTGGATCTCCAACAACTGGCATAACTGACTCCACTGCTAGTTGTCCAAATGGATATTCCATGAATATAATTCTTTTTCTGAATCATCCTGGAAAACTATACTTATTTGAAAACTTTATCCTTGAAACATTGCTTGGAATTTCTCAGGTGGGAGCTCTGGAATGAAAGAATTCTGAAATAGTTAAAAATCAAACTATGACCTGAGGGAGACGCTACTGAACGAATCAACCTTGAGACAAAAGGTGCAAGGTCCTGCCTTTTCCACTCAATCACCAGGCTCAAACAGCTATTCACTGACAACAGCAGTGAGAAGGTGTATAGACTTAAATTTTCTGTTTGCTAAGTTATTGTCCTCAATAGCTGTTCCATGGAAGATGCTACTTCAAATTTGGTCATGGATTTTCAAAGAGAGACTACTAAATCGTGAAGTAAAAACAGATGTCAAACAGGAGGACTTACTTATAATCCAATCAAAGACAGAGAGCAAACTGTAGAATAATGAAAGTTTACATGTTAATGTCCTTAGAGTTGTCTGCAAGAAAATGAAATGGCCTCTTCAAGGGAGTACAAAGTAGCTTTCTGTTCTGCGGTCTCATATCCCATGGCAAATCTAATTTTCCTCTTTCATCAGATGCTCTGGTTTTCTGAGTTTGTTCCAGTGTCCTAAAGGCCTTTCATATGCCAGAGATGCTTCCTGTCCTAAGTTACTAAGCTCTACAACTGCTCGGCCCCTGGTTCCAAACAAAAATCTTTCCTAAGGCTCTGTGAATAAATGGAAGGAAATGAACTGCACTCAATCACCAAAGGAGAGACCCTCTTCTCACTTTTGCAGTTTCAAATTTGAAACTAAATACAAGAAATCCAAACTGCTCCCTCTACCTGGAAGGAGTGGAAAACACAACCGTCATCTCACTGAGAGAGAAATTAGATTACTCCTGCTATCATCAGCAGGGTTCTGCCTCAGTAACACATACAAAACCAGGCTCAGCTATAAGCATTTATTATGATATTTAAGCATACGCTTGTCAACAAACATTTGTATACATACTTTGTTGGAATGTGACCCAAGTAAGGGCAAAGGCATGAAGTTAATATTTATGGGAGCTTTTCATTTAGTACATTTTTTGTGACACACAATAACAACAAAAATGGAATAAGGTTTACTGTTTAAAAATTAGTTCTACAGTAATTTCAGAAGTGTTTTCAAGAACAACTGTATTAACATTTTAAGAATAAGTAGTACTTAATGTAGTACACTGCCCATTAGGACTCTCTTTTTCACAATATCCTTAGAGCTGTCAGGGACAGGAAAAATATCTCTAAGATGAAGTGTAAGGTCTTATCTCAGAAATAGAATTTACCTATTTAAAACAATTTATGCTCCAAAGGTTAAGTACAATAGAAATGGTTCTATTAATTGGATTTCTGCTTATAAGAACTATGAAATGGCATCTGATGACAGAGCGGCAAGGTTATCATTCCTAATTATGGATAACCAATGGAATAAAATTAAGCCCCCTCCAGTTCACATTGAAGGAATTGTGTGGGTTACATTTCCAATTATTATTGAAAAAAGTATACTAAGATGTTTGTAGTGGATCTGTATAAGATGACAGACACAAGCAGCTCTGGCAGATATATAAAATCACTAGATTGAGTTCTAGTGCTTCTACTCAGTAAAAGGTTAGTGATGTCACCTGTTGAACAATTAAATCTCCTATCAAGATCTTTGGTGTGCAATAAACTGTTCCACATTATGACATATTTCTTTGCAAGACAAATTCAGATTGCTCCAGAATGTATGTCACTGGGAAACTCACAACGGCAGTTTGTTTTGTTGATAGTTACTTCAAGAAGTTATCTGAGATGCAGTGACTACAAAAGTACGCATGCAAACACTTGCATAAGCATGTGTGTGCATACACACACACAACCTAAGCATTAATCTATCAGCTTCTTACAAAGTAAGGATGACAGAAGGGAAAGTAAAGAAGAACTTCTAGTCACCTTCTGAATTTCTGGGCAAAAAAACCATCCTTCTAGCTTGAAGCTTTTTTTTTTTTTTTTTTTTTTTTTTTAATTTAGCAGCTTCATGGGCAAGCAAAGAAGAAAATACATGAAAAAGTGGGTTTGGATTTTTTTTTTTTTTTTAAACACCTGGCCTAAATTTCTAGTATTTTAAAATGTGATTTTCCACTTAAAATTTTTTGGGGGTATGGACTCTTTTATGGTTCCCACAACAGAGAATTTATTATTCTCACAAAGACATTTCAAATGTGGCAACTTAGGGACTGATTCAAATCTGACTTCAGGCTGACCACATGCATCAGCTGTATAAAGCTGCTATAAGCATGTAGGTAGTTCCCTTCTTGCTTATATGCCCAAAGAATAGCAGTTGCTGCAGTAGATAAGACGGGGTAAAAGTATTTCTTTCAGATTTTTTAGCTTGCTAGCCTTCAGATAAATGTTATAGACTGAGAAAGGTGGGTGGAATGGGAGGAAATGGTATACACAAAATGAAACACTTCATAAAAAAAGAGAATGAGATTCAGGGAGGTAGGTTTATGCACTTTGCTTCTAGAAAAACGAAATGCAAAAAAGACTCAGCACACAAAAATTAGAATGCAGGTAGTGGGCTCAGCTATGGATATCAGCCATAGACTATTCTATGAGTAGGAATAGCTTTGCTATGGTAAGTAGTGTATACTAGTATTATAAAACTTTGTAATAATAAATATTTTAAGCAATCATATGAAGTTCTGTGTAAATCTGCAGAGTATAAATTACATAATTTTAGGACAATGTGAAATTAACTTGATGGGCTTAATTGGTCATCATCTTTGGAATAGGTAGGATGCCCAGCACAAGCAGCATACTGTTATTTGGATGATCACTAAAGCAGCATTTTTGGTTTGCTTTCCTAAGTTTGTAACAGAATGATGTTTTTGGTCTCACAGTTAAAAACACTAGCTCTGTAAGGTAACTGGCCAAGCTTTACAGATGTGCCTAACCTCCATTCTATCATTAAATATTTTGCTGACTTGCAAACTCTGCTTTGGGTGACCAACTTTATGAAGAAAGCATGTACCTAATGTGTTTCATTTAGCACAGTATGGCCCTAACCCATTAAATGTTTGTTTCTTTAAAAAAAAAGTAACAATAGTAACAGGAAAAAAGTCTTGCGATGCAAAATGCAATGTAGAAAAAACAGAAAACACAAACCAGTTGAACAATTCCAATAAGTCACCCAGACACTCACTTAAGTTAAGGAATCCACTGGGGGACTGGACCCCAAAAAGATGCTGTGGATGTAATTTTTTTTTTTTAATGGAGAAGCTTGTTTTCATCTTCCTCACCAATATCCGCACATTGGTGAGCTTAGTCCTGTCAGATCAGGTTCACAGCAAAGGGTTTAGAAAAGGAAAAGGACTGAGGGAGGTGGTAGGCACAAGGTTAAAAAAGCCAAACAAACAGGAAGCATTCAGGAAGGGGTGGCTTCACATTTGTCTCATTTTGGTCTTACAAATGTTTGAATACTTTCCTATTTAAAGATGATCAGAGTAGTTTTGGTCTTAGAAATATCTTAATACTTTCCTATTTAATGACAGTCAGAGTAGGAATGGAAATGAAGGGTGGTAACATTTCTGCTCACAGATAAACTCGAACTCTGAGAGCTGCCAAAATCTATCAGCTCTACTCCTTGGTTTCCATCTCTGTGGGGCTTTGTTGTAGGGCTAAAACTTGTCTCTTTTGCAACGTGCACAACCAGACGTAACTCTCAAATGCCACTAGATGCCTCCCACGAGACCTCATGCAGCTTTATGGCCTCCCATCTTTTTTACTGACTTAATGAATTAAATGCTTATTATAGACAATTACACACCACTGCTGAATACCGGAGCTAACACCTAGCAGATACAGGCAGCAGTTCACACCTCCCATTGTTGTTCTTACAGGCTCTCTGCAGAACTACAGATCTGCATTGCCTGCATCCAACTCCACATTTTTGAGGTTTTCTTTGCCACTTAAACAGCAAAGGCCTAACTTTCTTCAAATAAAGAATATCAAAGCTGAGACTGAGAGGAACATCATGGAAGTCTCAGAGAATTATGTATGAACCTCCTGGACTTTTTCAATTCCAGATGATAGATCAAGCAAATGAGACAGACAGAGAGGAGTTCTCTGCAGCATCCTCTATGTACAAGTTCTTGTGATAACAAGAAACACTTTTAGTACTAAATCCCCCAAAACCACTAATAATAAATGCAGGAGCACTAGCAGTGCTGTATTTTTATGATGATGCTTCATCAAGCATCCAAGAAGGTCTAGATGCTGCTGCAAAGTCAGCCAACTTTCAGCAATGCAAAACAGCTGCATTCTCCAGCAGTACAGTTGTGAGGAGAGAGTTTTGCAGAATCAAAGACAGCTGCAACATGTTTTAAGTAATTCTGTGTAATCCTAATTCTACTGCCCATTGCACACAGGTACATTAGAGGAACAAGGATTAATGTTGCTACTTGTAGCAGAGTAGGCTCTGCTATTTGAGAAGAGAACTCAGAGCCAATGAGTTAGCATTTAAATGCTTATTTAGTGTTGGAAGCTTCCAGAAGCCTGTAGACAAGACACCTATAACATTGCAAGGATGACCCCACACTTCAGGATGAAAATATACATCTCAGTAGCTTGGTTAACCAATACTGAAGATTTTTGTCTCTGTATCAAGACTGTTGGCCAGACCACACTGAAATATGAGTAGTTGTTGATGGAAATATAAAAGAATCAAAATAAATGGCTAAGTTGAAAAAAAAAAAGGCCAGAAAAATGTTTGAACCTGTTTGATCTATAGCCTAAAGCTCAGGTCCTGCCAGAGAAAATACATTTACATTTTTTCTTAAAAATCTGGGAGAGGCATAATGGAGTAACAGTGCCATAATCTGTAAAATAAATGGTCCATTTAAAAGACATTTTAGGCCAGTTTGAAGATTCTGTGGATGCTTGTCTGATTTTCCAAGCCACTTTCACCAAATCATTCAGAAGTCTTCTCAGGTCTCAGGCATTATCTCCAGCTCTAGCCTTTGACTTGCACAGGTTCTGCAAATGTGTGGTTTAATGACGGTGACACACCATCTCAGAGAAGCATGAAAAGAATAGCTGGTCCTCTTGAATTCCATACAAGAGGAAAGTACTCCAAGGACTGGGCTGCTGGCAGGTTGGAGGATGATTTCCAAAATTAAAAGGTGAGTGGTTCAGTCCTGCCTTCAAACACTATACGAGCCAGATTCCATCAGTTCAGCCTAACTTGGAAGCAAATGGACACACTTTCTGTTAGTAGTCTCACAGAAATACATGAGACTGTTGAGGAAACAGTTCTGCCTACTCTTTTTTCCTAGGAGGACTATAAACTTCTCCCTAGCAAAGGGGAATAGGTGCCTGGATTGGACCATTCCCTGCCATGTGATTGGAAAGGGACAGTTTACATGAGCATGACAGATTTGCCCACAGCCTGTTTTCTGCTTATATCTGAACAGCATCAAGGAAAGGTGCCTTTTGAGAGCTAGCCGCTGTCGCCCACCACTTCTTGCCAATTTTCAGTGCTTTTTAAATTGGGATTGAGGGTATTTTATCCCTTTATCATAGTGGAGATGGTCTGCCAGCTTCCTGGGAAAGGCGGCTGGTGGGAGCAAGCTGCTACCCCCAAAACCCAATTCATCTAGCTTGAAATTCACAAGCTTATCTGCTCTGGCACAGAACAGAGCTGTGAAAATGTTTTTCCGAGAAACGTATTAACCCTTTAATAGCTCTGACCATATAACTGCTCCCACTTCCTCTGGAAAACATGAAAATGATTGGTGCCACACACTTGTAAGAGTTTACACAATGACTGGTTTTCATAAAGCATGTTGCTTGGGAAAGTTTCTGGCAGATTAGCAGGAAAGAGACATCATGCAGTAAAGATTATCAACACTGCTCATAAAGGATTTATACAGGGCTCAATTAGCTTTGGAGCTCAGGCTTACCCCTTCGGCATTAGGATATCTATTCATCTGATTCAGCTATCCTTTGCCCTTTTATAAAGCCATTACTAGAAATTCCCAAAGTGAATAAAGTAGTAGAAAATACTCACTGGTGAACAAAATCACTGAACATGACACATGGCAGAGGCATCCTGTTTTAACATACAGTCTGCAGAAAGCCATCTTGCGGAATGAATTGGGAGAGCAACCAAAGAGAACAGTTAAGGATTGGTCCGAGAAAAAGGTGAATGTTCATTGACGTTGGGGTGCACATATTTCTCTCTGAAGATTACACAGCTATACAGGTTCAAAGTGAGACTTGGGATCCTGGCTCCCAGCTCACTCATTCCCATGCCTAGCCCTCTGTGTAACTCAATTGCAGTACCACAGGCCTTCGTCTGCTCCACAGCCCTACCTACCAGAGGCAGCTGGTTTGCCTGATTCCCCTCACACCAAGGAGCCCTTCCAGACAGCATTTCCCCAGCTTCTATTATTATGGTCCCCTCCACCTCACAAACTTGCACTCTTCCTCTCTTGCCACCCTTCCACTCCTCTTCATCTTCCCAACATGATCCAGAAGAAGCAAAACTAGGAAGGCCTAAATTACAAATTTTGTGCTGGTTTGCTCCTGATCTCCATTCCAGCCACAAAAATAACCAGTTCATCCACCTAGTTATGATCAGAGCTGAGCCCAAACTTCCAGATGCAACTGCAAGAATCCATGGCCTTTCCCAGCTCCTGCTAGGAACAGCATGATATAATTTGCTATTTATGCAGGCACTCATTTCTCAGATCTGAAAGTAGATGCAAATTTTCCAAGAATCCCAGCAATTTAGGGTATATTTCATTTCTTGTTCCATTTGGAAGAACAAATTAGTACCACAGGCTGACTGCTTTGTGCTGACCAAGTAATGAAGAACAGCCACATACCCAGCTTTCTTAGGTAAGTGAACAGGCATCAAAAAAGTACAAAGCAACAGCCCCACACAGAGACTCTGACAGTAATTTAATTCAACTCTGCTAAAATGACTTTAGTAAAGCAGTCTATGAAATCTTAAATACAATAACTAAGAATTTCCAGAAAGCAGCTCTGAATTTTCTGAAAACTACTTGTGAAACTTCTGCCTGACAAGTCAGTTTTTACGAAGTTTATTTCAACATGCTTTAACTCAAAATTTCCTTCAAAAGATTAAAAAACCCCACATACCTTATTGGCCTACAGTGAACAAATTATGTACAAGATATCTATCTGCTCTGTTTCACTGTGTACAAGTGACTGGTATTCTTAGCTTGCAGTTGATGACCCTCATAAGACTCAGTTTACCCTAGCCAAAATCATGATCCCAGTTTATAGTATCATAATTCCTGCCAGGCAGATGACAAAGCAAAAAGATGTTGTAGCTTCTGAAGCTCTACCTCTCTCTGATTTAAAGTCATCACACAAGACTAGAATGAAGGAAAGCCAGACAGCACCTGACATCACTCTGCTTTAGCCTAGAAAGAAAACAAAATGAACTGGGTGGTATAATAATGTTTCTCTCTAGAAGACTCTGGCAAGTCCCTCAAAAAAAGTACTTTATGAAATATCTAGTCTTGAGCACATTACAAAACAGTCCTTTGAAAGGTTAAGAAAACAAGTCCCTTAAAGCTTTGTCCAAAAATAGGTAAAAATTTTCAGCCAAGATATTGAAATAATTTTTAATTGAGCTGAAGTCAGTTTTCCCCAAACCTAAAGATTTACAAGATTCTTAGCTGTATCATATACTGCCATAAAAAATTAAAATACCGTAAGATCAAAAGCCAGGAACTTGGCAACCTCATTCTAGATTCCCAAATGCTTCTGATTAGGAATCACTGAATTGATTGCATTCTGAAACAAAGTGGGCTGAAAAGGGAAAACCCGAATATGTATGAAAGAATCCACAGCAGAGACTTCTACTCTAAATCAGCAAACATTTCAAAGACGTTAAATACTTAGCACATAAGCACACAAAAATAATACCTACTTTCAGCGCATTTTATCCATTGCAAGTTCTAGTCATTCTGTAGATTCAGTGACCAATAAACAGAGCCATGAATCCTCCCCAGAATATAAGGCAGACTAGTTTAAAAAAATCCAGGCAATACTTGACCTGTAACTGTTACAGGTGAAAGTGTTAGTTAATGAAGTCTGTGTTAGTGGTAGCCAAGCAACCAACTCCCTCATCTGCTGATTCACTTGAACCAAGAGCAATCAAAAAAGAAACTCTGAGTGCACCTCCCTTTGCAACAAGACAGTGCCAGGAAAAAAAATCCCATTGAAACAACATGTGCTAGAACTATTTCACTCCCCACTGACAGAGCATCCCTATCCCCAGCATTCTTCCTCTTGGCCTCTCTGCACAGCACAGCTATACTGCTTAAGCTTTACACTGATTATAGAAGGTATTAATTAAGCAATAGCTTCACTGTAGTAGTTCCCCACCAGAGAGATGGGGAAAGGGATAAATTTGCTTCTGCCTGCCTTCTGTTGAACCAAGCACCAAAGCTAAAAGCAGTGCTGACCAATGTTTTCCTTAATAACAGAATACCCTGGAGCTTGGAAATAAAGGGTGGGGAAAGCAAGAGCCTCCTAACAGGAGAAGAGCAGGAGAAATATAAAAGGATCTGGCTTCTCACAGCAACTCTCACACCTCTAAAAATACTCAAGGCTGCTCTGTAGCTGCCCAGCACTTAATATACACTATAGATGACACATACAGCACCTGGCTGCCTTAACACCTTTGTCAGCTCATTATCAGGTATCTAATATAACTAACCTTTTATTTCATTTTTGCTGCTAGTAAAATTCAGGACACCAGGGGACAATCCTCTCCAAGGTACTGCTTTTTAACCTATGGCCTCCTTCTAGTACCATTCTGGATGAGCTTGACAAGTGTGTTTTATGAAAATGTGTCTCTGGAGTATAAAATAAGAGCTAGTCAGTGAGGGAGCTCTTAAATATTCTTTAACATGACAAGCTTTACAATTGACATGCATCTGTTATGCTGAAAGACCTCAAACACATTTATAGATCATATACTGAGAGAGACTGTTATTAAAACGCAGTTAGTTTGTCCCAGCAACATGACAAAGTTTGTCAGAGCGATGAGGAGTTACAGAATATCTGAAAATTATGATTTTCTTATATAGGCAATACGTGATGATCAGATTTGGAAACTGCCCTGAGCACATCTAGATCTATTAAAATACTTTCCTGATCCAGCCACTCAGTGTCTCTAGTCAATCCTGTGAGTCTACCGCAGTAGAGTGTTTGCTAGCATCAAGCAAGGGCAAAAGTTCAGTACCAACAAAGAAAAACCAAATCAATACAACTTTCTTGCATCACTTGTGGTTCCTTTTTTGATTTCCCTTCCAAGTAGCAATGAGATCAAGATTCATTCAATTTAAAGAGTTCTAACAACAAAGCTGAAGAGTCCTTTACACCTCCAAATTCATATTTAACCAATCTAACTCTCTCTTTAAAGATGCAGACCACTTATTTTTTTTAATAAAACTTACAATACTATGAATAGCACTCTTTGCAAAATATATGAAGAACCTGTTCTACAACTCAGAAAATATTAGTATTATCTGCAAATGACCTACTTTATTTGTAGTCAACCAGCACATAATACTCACTGTATGGGGGTGTGTATATTATTGTAAATGGATGCCCTGAGTGAAGAAATAGCTATTATTTAACAATTCCCACTCTAACTTAGCAATCTACCCATAAGAATAGAGGAGGCTCTATCCATAAGAAACAGCACCATATCATCCTCCTTTATTTGGCAATATATGTACTCAAAAATAGCCAAGGAGAGTCCCAGTGTGCCAGATCAAGCCCCTTTTTCAAAGGTGACAAAAGGACTTAGCAATCTAGAATTCAATGAAGTCTAGCATGCTTTGGAGTATGCATATCTGATTTTGGAAATCTAGAACACTCAAATTTTATCCAAAATCTAAGTGAGCACATGCTTTTTTATGATAAAGTGGGCTAGTTCTGTGGCTTCAGACTGGCATAGGAGAAAATATCAGTGTTAACTGCATGAGAAGGAAGTAGACAACAGGTGGTAAGGACAGAACTTGTCTGTCCAAATTCACACTTCTGCAGACATCAACATCTGAATGAGTGTCTAGACTCACCTGACAAGGGAAAAAAAACAGGCAATTCCACTTTATTACTCATCCTGTGAAAAGATGGTCACTTGCATCAGATGCATCACATTGTAGAAGTGTCTATTTCCCTCTAACTACTGCAGAGCCTAGATGACTAGCTGAGGCATAGATATCACCATAGATATAAAAAATAAGTTAGGACAATTCTCACCTTGCATATAAGTTACATGTGAAATTCTAGCCACTCAAATCACTGGGAATCTTGCAACAAGTTCAATAGGACCACAGCTTCAGTCCACACAAGTTATCTGTTTTAGATTTTGCTTTGTGATTATGCATCCCAATTAAGAATATAAATCAATACAAATACCTCTTAAAATCTTTAGCAGCATGTCAATTCACATTTAAATCTTGCAATATTACATCTGCAGCAGAGACATATGATAGCACTGAAAAAATGCAACATAAACAAAGCTTCATAAATAATCCTTTGGATCAACAGAATTGCTTATCCTCTATAAATTCAGTCTATAAACAAAATGAATAAACTAGCATTTAGACTCCATTCACAGCATCTTTAATATAAAGAGTAGTCCAAAGTGAGTTATTATTGGGTGGGAGAGGGGAGGATGGGGAACTTACATCACTCATTTCTCAATTAGGAATAAAACCAGCATCCAGGTTTTCATTAAACAAACTATCCACTTCCATTTTTATTCCCATCCTTCTGTTTCATAAACTTGCAATTTCAGATGTCTACAAATGGTTAGCACTTTTCTTACAATCTACTTCGCATTCCATCAAAGATTGAATACTGTCACGGAGACATTCGTTATTGTAGTAAATTAAACTGCTCATGTTAGGAACAGTTCATAATTTACATTAATAAATGAAAACCACCAAAGAGAATGCCTTTGGCTTTAAACACTCATAATACTTAGTACAAATTAAGTGTAACTGTGGTTACATCAAGATTTGTCTTGGGTAATACTCATTCCAATTAAACATCCAGTAACAGGCTTCAAAATATAAAAGGGCCTGAACCAAAGACTTACCTAATAAACTTAAACTTAATTAATATACTGCCTTTAACCTTACACCTCTTGTTTCAGGACAAAAATCAAAGATGTTTTAGCTCTCATGAGTCCTAGTCTCTGAAAATCCTAAAAAATAATGGAAATACGTGGTTAGAAGTAACCATGTGCTTAAGTGCTTTGCTGGATGATGGTAAATGTGAAAAAGATAGATCTCAAAGTCTACAGTTGTATCTAGAAGTCTGGACAATTTACATAAAGGGCCATTTCCTGTACGATCCCTGATTTATTCATGATATGAAAGAGCAACCAGGCACCTTGCTTTATAAAGCAAGAGAACAAAAATAAAATGTTTTGCTTTTTTGATTACTTCTTAATCTAGACTCACATGCCCAGGGCAATGAAGGCTTCAACTCTAATAAAGCAATTAGCATTATTATAACTGTTGAGTGTGGAGCATATGCTTCTGCTTATGTGGCTCTCAATTAGATAAACACTGAAGAACACAAGAGAAGAAATGAAACCTCTAAGGACATGGTGAAAATTCTGATAGCCTCTGGTTGTTCACTGCACTGGCATAGAGTGTTGTGACATACAGCATTGAGAGTGCACAAGTGTATTTTAAACAAATAATTGCCACCATGTCAGAGAGGTTTTCATGCTCATGTCTTTTAAACAGTGCTTATGTCTTTTGCCATGGGTTTACAGGTTTCCACAGTTCCCATGCGTCTTTGCAATCTCCATAGGAATACAATCACTTTATCAAATATTCTACTTACTATTCACTGACTAATCCAATGGTACTTGTCACAGCTGGAAATGCTTGCCTCAGATTTTTCCCAGTTCTTCCCTTTTCCAAGTTGACAAGCCAGTTCTCCTCTTCTAGATTACAAAACTGAATGTTCACATTTTATTATTGACATTTCTTTGGAATCGAAACTACATTTCTACAGAGGCTCTTGTTTGTAGACCTACACAAAAGCTTTATAGTCAAGTCACTCCAACAGCTTTGGCATGTACTTTACCCAGGATGTGATGGTTGAACAAAGTTTATTATATTCTGTCGTCAACTCTAATTCTCTCTTTATTCCACTAGAAAACATAGATCATTGGAACCTGATGCAAATAGGCTACAAATGTGATACATATCTATACAGAACACAAACTACAACATATGTTGTCACATAATTTAATTTCCAAGTGCAGTATAACAGATAGCCAGTGAACTTAGCATTTTTTATGACTAGAAAGTCATGTCTTCTCCATACACTGCTATGGTTTGTTTCACCGAGTGTAAATTATATTAATGCCACTGTTACTTGCATAACCAAGTAAGATGTCTAGACTATGTGAGCATGTAATACAAACATCACATTCATAGGCACAGTTTCTCCACCACTGTAGTTTGAATTAACTTTACAATCGCTTGTCTGATGGTATATTATACATAGATGGAAACCATATGTGATTCCAGGCTATCCTCCCCTGTGCTTAAGTGTTAAATGCTTGATATTACATAAAGGCTTTTTGTTATCCCGATTCTTGAAAGACATCGTTCTCAGCTCTGAAAAGGTTAGTGATGTTTATGTTACCCATGTCTAGTGTTCCAGAAAGAATGAACTTGTTTATGAACTGCTCAGTGTTCATGTAAAGTTCCAGATCTGTTAGGTGTAACATGAAGTACTGCTAATAGATCAGCATTTAATCTTTGGGATGTGCATATTAATCAAGCAAAAGCGATAGGAATAGTTTGTCTGAAACTAGAAAGTATCACATTTATGAATCTAGCAACATACTGGATACCAGTAAAACGCAACCAGAATCACATATTGATAGACTGAGCACTGACACACTCCATAACAAGAAAATGACACACAAGAATAATTCTTCCTGAATATAGAGGCAGCTGCCTAATTAGGAAGATAGCCACCAAAAGTGGAATTAAGCATTGCTGTAATTCTGTTAGCCAATATGTAGATTGCAGCACCAAGAAATCTGATCTGTTTGGATTATATATTTTTTGTATTGTACCAATTAAAAGTCCAGAGCAATCCTGAAGCCATCAATTTGCGTTTTGGGTTTTTGTTTTGTTTTGTTTTTTAAGTGGATAAAATTTATATATTGCCCCTCCTCAAGTCAATGCAATCAGTATTAGGGAATACATGGTTAACTTCTACAAAAGACATTTCTTGGGGATACTCAATACTTCTAATGCTGGATTTGGTAGAAATATTCTAGCCTATAGTTGTTCTACTTTTCTGTGCATGGTGTACCTTTATCAAAAAGACTGAGATCAGTTTTTCCCCATAAGACTTCCCTGTTCTTCACCAGGGCTTCCTGACATTTGACACAACAAGCAGAAACATCCATCTATACAAGAAAGGCATATGGGGTCAAATACACAACTGGTAGAGAAATGCTGTTTTCACCACAGTAAACAAAGACAGAAGTTACTCTAGATGGTGGACCTTTCTGCACAAGCTTCTGTCTCCTGCTGATAACAAAGAAAAGCTAGACAACAAGTTAGATCCTTTGAATGTATAAGTAGTCCCTTAGATTCAATTTCTTTAAGCTCATGCTCAGAAAACCATGGTCTGAGCTGATGTGTAAGCAGATACTAATTACCCTTTTGTAAGAATGTCTTAAGTCTGTGTAACCTAAACTCTAATTCTTAGGTTAAAAATCAACTGGTTTATATTCACTTCAGAGTTAAAGCAACTTTATCAGACCACAAAGCAAAGAAATAACTAGTCTCCTCTTTTCCCATTCCTTATGTGCATGTAGCAGAACACCAAGTCTTACAAATACCCAGAAGATTGATGCTTCTGGTTTAAACTAAAAAGAAAGTGTTTTCACTGAAGCTGGGCTTCAAGATGTAGTAAAGCTTATGGGATCTAGGAATAGGAACATACTCATGTAATCTATTTTCCCAGTTAAAAAAATTTGCTATTATTGTAATTCTGAATATGCCCACTGAAGCCCCAATCTATAGACCACATCTCTGTGAATGTTGCTTAATAGTATGAAAGAGCAAGTATTTGTTTCAGTTTCTTAAAATAAACCAGCTAACTAAAAGCAGTTAATTATGGTATGTCACTATGATATCAAGTAGCAACAGAAAGCATCAATGTTAGTCACTTTTACAATCTATTGCTCTGATTTAAAAATGTAGTTGTTTATCTTGAATTTGTAGAAGGTATGCACAGATTGTGGACTTGCTACCTTTTGCACAATAGCATAACTTAGTTTACAGGTTGGCCAGTGTTTTAATAGCTTAACTTTTTTTTAACGGCTTATATGATAAAAGTATGATTATTTGTAGCAGTGGAGCAAGATATTTTAGTATTTTATCATAGATTTACATGAACTGGAAAACAAAGTTTTCAGCTGTTTCAGGATTCAGATCTAACACTTGATCCTAGCCAGTAGAGCAGTTTTACTTACTTTACTGTGCTTAGATAAAACCTCTTCCCAGTACCCTATTTTCCTCAAAACTGACAGGATCAGCTTTTGGGTTGTATCAAGTGAATCACTTCTCCCTTTGTTCTACTGTGGCAGCATATCTGCAGCTCTGTTACTTTTGCAGATTCCATATCAAAAAGTCTATGAAATACAGTTCCTCTACTGAAATCTGATCTTCAGTAAGGAGACTGATGCATAATAAACAACGACTCTGCGTGGCATAATAGGGCCTTCATGCATGACATGGCTAAACTGAAATTGAATAAAAACAAGATATATCATTATCTGTCCTTGTCTGAAAAAGAGGAAATTTGTCTCAGAAAACATGAGAAAACTGTAAAAAACAATTCAAGATCAAGGAAAAAACACGTTTTCAAAAGATTTAAAAGTCAAAACAGTATCTTTTAACCCTTATTTCCAAATGATGAGGAATTGCTACATAACATTCTCACTCCCTGCCTGTGCAGAAAGTCAGATTAGATGAGATCACAATGGTCCATTCTGGATTGAATGTATATAAAAGATTAATAACAACAAGATTTGGTTTTATGAAATACTTAAATGTTTTTTAAACACAAAATGACTGTTTTCAGCCTGGAAAGTTTTACTGAAAAGGTCCACAGCTTCAAAGTCAATGGCTATTCCAATCTCATGATTTACATCTGGAACTGGAAAGTCTATACACGCAGTGCCTAGATTTCAGAAGCACTAAGAAGTTGCTCACACCAACTTCAAACAGATTTGTAGGTTTCCAGGAACTCAGTAATCAGCACAGCAAGTAGAGTAATGAATCCCACAATTCTGTATGAATTGACTTAAATAATTTTGATATACACATAAACAATATATAGCATGCTAACAATTCTAAGATTCTCGGGCTGTTTACAATTCTGTGCACTCTTTGGTCTAACATCACATTAGTCCATCATTCACTTGTTTCCTAAAAAGACGACAGATTAGGAAAAACATAAGCATTTTTGTTCCTGCTGGTCCTACTTAAAGAAAATGTACACAGACCAATATTAATCTTTTCTTCATTTAAAATAGCTGCTTAGCTGCCCTCACTTTAGTCACTTAACAATCCTGTTATGAAACAGCTGCTAGAGACAAATGTCTGAACTGGCAGCATTCACACACAGCGCACTCTAAGGAGATGTTTCTACAACTCACAGTCAATCCCCTCCGATGCATTTCATTTAGTTTTTATCAAGACCCTACCTTATAAAGCCTCCAATCAGGATTATGCTTCTAAAGCCTCAGTATCACAAGGTCTGGCTTTTCTCTGGATTTTCCCATGGAGAACTTCCTGTTCTTCTAGACCAATCCACCCTTCTTAAAATGCTTTTTTCCAATCTTTTATTGCTGCTGAATGTGATTCAAAAGGGGCCCATCTGCTCTGGCTACATCATCAGAAGAGTTTTGCACTTTCACACAGCTGCTGAGGTTTCTGTCCCCATGCAGAGCTGGAATTGCTCCACCCCTCCCCCTGCACAGATGATGTAAAGGAACTGATGGATCCAAAAAGCTTTTGCAAGATCATTTCTATACTGACTGTATTTCTATACTGTAAACTCTCTTCTCACTTCTTTGCAGCAACTTAATTTGTTCCCTTAATAAAAAGCACCATAAAACTTGAGAACGCAATTTTCCAAAGGATAGAAAGAAAATCCTATCAAATACACTCATTTTACTATAAATTCCATGAAATAGTTCAAAAAGCCTGAGGAGTGATTGTTTTTCTATTAAATTCTACCAACTGCTAGAGTAGTTTCTACAGGACTTTTTTACATTTCCTTAGAATCCAAGTGATTTAACCTCTATTAAATTCCGTAAAGAAGATTGCTGCCATGCATCGCATTTTTCAGGTAAGAAAAATCTATTAAGCTGAAGAGCAACTACCTACAGCATGTTTTTGAAGATCAGATATAACATAAACCAAACCTGCCATGTTTGAAAAGTAGTTTTAACACTATGCATACCTTTGTTAACCTTAAAGGACATCAGTAACATGCACTAAAAATGGGTCACTTCTGACAATATCAATGCACCAGTTTCACCTGAGTGCGAGCTGACTGTATAATTCTCACGTTCCTATGACTACCTCTCTCCTACTGATCACCTGGCTGTTAGTCTGCTAGTTACTGTTGATAATACTGAGCACTACAATAATGATCTGAAAACACGTTCTATAATCTGTCAAATTATATAATATAAAGTCTTGATCAAGTTTAGGGTGTAAAAACAATAATTTATTAGTTTCTGCTCATAAAAAAAATTCCCTAATATTCTTGATTTTTTAAACAGCAGCAAATAGTCAAAAAGCAGATAATTGAAAAGTGTTCAATAAAAAATAACAAATGCATTCCTTAAAATCAATGTTGTAGCACTAAAGCAGCAAGGATAGCAGAAAAAAAATAAACAAGAGCTTAGTAAAACATTTATGCCATGGCATAATCACCAACTTACTTCTATGCTATCTCATTACTTCAGCCAAAGAAGCACTGTTAAAGCTTTATACAAGTAAACTTTTGTTTGAAAACTACCAAGAAGGAAAGCAGTGGAAACAGAGTTCATTAAAATTTAAAGGTATCCCAAACAGGGAGAAGTGGGGGAAGAAGGGGAAGGGAGAAATGTTCTATACTGATGGTATTTTTATATTCTATTGTTTTAAGTCTGTGAAACATCATACAATACTGAAACCAAAAACTTGCAAAAACAACAGGCCTTGACTCTACTATTTTTGATCAGCAATCCGCTGTAAGCAGAGTTTCATGTAGGAATTTTTATTGCGTATTTCTATCACTGCATCTCTGACAAGCTCAATGAACATTTGAGGCCAGAGCTTCTGCAAGGACTCATTTTTCATATTGATGTCAGCAGCTTCTTTCACTAAGTTCTCGATGTATGTCTGGCAAAGCGTTTTTCTTTCCTTGATTTCCTGGATGGGAGAACCATTACACATTGTAAAAGACAAAGGAAGAAAAGGTTAAACAAGAACAAACTTATAAAACAATCAGGAACATATAATGAATTAAAGAAAATAGTAATTGACATGAAAAGAGGTCATCACAACTTCTCTGTTAATTTCAGACTGCACAGTCCAGGATCTACTTCAGCTTTGATGCATATGGCCATATAATCTTATTACAGTTTAAATATTCATAAACTAAAATTTACTTTGAAGGAGCTATGTAAATATCTGAACAGCATTACAGTTTTTATTG
Source organism: Apteryx mantelli (assembly GCF_036417845.1). Lineage (NCBI taxonomy): Eukaryota > Metazoa > Chordata > Aves > Apterygiformes > Apterygidae > Apteryx > Apteryx mantelli. The sequence continues at coordinate 18,287,812 of NC_089992.1, forward strand.
CCTATTAGGATAACAAGGAAAAAAGTACAGACACTATGAAGCTCCAGACTTTTTTTTTCTTTCTTTTTTTTCTTTCCTTTCTAGCTTTTCATGATTATACAGCTAGCTGCCCTAAGAACACTGTCATTGAGAAAAATAAGCTAGTACACACCCCTTGCAGGTTTTCCCTAATGAACACTGGCATGTGCATAGCTAACATAATACGGTATTAGGTACTGAAGTAACCTGAAACTTAAAAATATATATTTTTAATAAAAACAGGAAAACACAATGCAACTACTGGTTCTGCATTTTAGTCACTTGTAAACCATATTAATTCCTCCGTAGAATGCCATAATAAGCTTTGAACAGTTATATTGGTGCTAAATATCTAACTAACTTGATTTATAGCATTGCCAAAAATGTTAGGTAGTGCTTTGGCCCAGCAAAACAGGGCTTTTTTTTAAATGAGATATAAGGCAGAGAAAATATTTTCCAACTGTTTATTTGAAAAACAGATTATTCAATAAACCTGACCTGCCTTTTTTAGCAATAAACTTTTGTTCAATCATGTTATGCTAGTTTACTGCTGATGGGAATCAGGAATTGGCCCTTATTGCCTATCTTACTCTTCTCTTGTGATATCCTCTAATATCTGCAGTCACATATAACACGCTATAACAAAGGACAAGGTGTGAATCACTACACTGTGAAGAGAAAAAAATGCATATTTTTTAATGGACTGGACAAAAACTATTGCGTTATCATAGTGTTTGTTCCATGGTAAAGGGCAAAAGGAATCCCTCTCTGGCTTACTCTATGCCATTTGTAGTTTTAATGGCTGTCTATTACACAGCTGCTATCACTCCTTTTGAAGCTAAAAATTTTGCTAAAATTTAATCTTTCCATATATGCAGTCACTGTCTCTTTTCCATGCGATCTATTTGAGGTAAGAAAAATGCAATGCAATAATTGAGTTCAGCGCTTACTGAACTTGATTACATTTCTGGCACTATAAGATTTATATATTCCCACATAATCAGAGTAGCTAAAGGAATGTGGAAAATAGTGCATACTAGCTGGAACTCATGGAGATTGCTCAGAAAGGAGATGGTGGCTGAAAGAAGCACGTCTTCCCCGGGGCAATCTCCTTTTGCCCAAGCAAAGGAGTTAGCAGGTCAAAAACACAAACTGAAACAAGTTTGACTGATGCACTTGGCTGAAAAAAGTCAGCCTGCAATTTTATTACTAACTACAACTTATATCTCTTTTCCTCTAACTCATTTAAAAGCTAGGAAACAGCTCTGTACTACTACAGCCTATGCTATCTCTAATCTTGTCTGATGGCGCTCTTCACCAATTCATTTTGGGATATGCTTTCTGACTTTCTAAATAAATTAAATAATCCTGGCATGTGCAAAATCTATTTATCCTTGTGAAAAACCATGCTTACTTCTTACATATTACTAACGTAGGCACATTTCATTACCAAAGTAAGGTTCGTAGGTGAGAATGTATTTGAGACCATGGCACTGTTCAGGAAACGCTTCTTTAAAGATGCAAATGGTTCATTATCCTGTACTCTGGCATAAATTAGTTAGATGAAATGCTTGATCAAACTGTTGATTAATACATGTAAATATGGTAAGCAGTGATATTTTAAATTGCCATTCTGAAGAGCCCAACTGAAACTTGATATATTGACAAATTCCACAAGTAATAGTCAAAAGCTATATAATAGAGAAAGTATTTTATAATGATGTACTTACCTCAAGCTTTTCCATATGAAAGTCCTTTGTGCTGTAATTCAACGTGGCTCGAGCTGTGCTTTCTCCTCCAGCTCTTCTGTTATCATTACTCATTTCCTCATTTCCAATTCCAGATTTCTTTCCCTTTCCCTCTAACAGATAGTGGAATTGCTTCCTCCTGTGAAAAGATAATAAAAAGATTTACAGTTTTAATTACTGGAAACTTTTTTAAAGTGCAGATGTTTCTAGTTATCTAATGGTCTTTCTTTTTCCTCTCTGCCTTTGAACACGTAGTTTATGAGCTTTCAGGTTATTGTATCCTCAAATCACTTAAAATATATAGATGAGTCTAGATAGTCCTCCATTAATTTGCTTCAGTACAATTTGCTCTTTGACATATATCACATCGCATGTCCTAAATAGAAAGTCTTGCAAAGAAGACTTAAAGTTTTATTAAGCAAGTCATCTGCAGAAGACTAAAAATAGCCTTTAAGCACCTTTTTTCTTACAGCACTTGCCCTAAGTCTGTCTTCAGTGCAGAAGTCCATAAATTTTCCCCAATACCAGCACAATCAGAAAATTAAACAAATAGTGCATTTGTGTGCAAGTGCCTCCTATCTTACCAAATAAACTTCATAAAGTTTCTGAGAAAACTTTTGTCTTCATGAATGAGGAAGCACTAGTATTTCTGCAAGAAGCAAAAAAACCCTTTTCTCTAAGATTTTGTGAAATTTTTATCTTTTTACCGAGAAAAGATTTCTCATGACAGTGGAAACAATTAACCAATGCATTCTAGCCAAATTCCAATTCAGTTCATTGTATTTTACCTATATACAGTTTCTCTGAAATTTCAACTGCATATGATAATCACTTTTTTGTTCTAAGATTGCTAACAACTATAACAGTATATTCTTCAAGTGATGATATGTTCCACCCAGACAGAAATCCCATTTCCATGGTAAGAAATCAATATTCTAATATTTAGAGTTCTTGAAGCTTATCAACAGGACAGAACCAAGTTTTCTCCAAAAAAGGAACTGAAGAATGTTCCAAAATAGAAAAACAAAACAAGCTAAACAAAAAAAACCCCTTTGTTCTCTCAGAAACATTTGTTGCAATTTCAGTCACTAACTGTTGAATTAAAAAGTTTTTATAGTCTCTATATTCCTTTGTATACTTTATCAACTATTTTTACCTAGATTCTCCAAGTAGTGAAAGCATGCGATAGTGTGGCAGCTCAGAAGATGCTACATAGGCCAGAATGCCAAAGAGCCTTTCAGCCATTACAATATCATTTTGAGTAACCTGTAAGGAAAAGGAGAAAAGCTTCAAAATTAGCACATTTGTATTTCACCAGATAGATGCACTGAGAATCAAGTGAAGTTTGTTATACAAAACACTGCATACAGATCTGTTCTAGGTATATCTTCAAATTTCAATTTGCTTTTACTGGCACTTCAGATATACTTTAAAAGAAATCAAATGACTTGCTTTTGCTTATTTCCTGCGATTCTGGAAGCTTTAATGTATACACATTGTAGCCTGTGCTTCAGAATATTATCAAATGACCAATTTTATAACCCTTCAAGCTGAGTATCCCAAGGCCAGACATATGAATTCTGCTCCACATTGCATGCACTTACAGAAAGTCTACTGGGAAATTTCTGATTAAGTTATGCTGTAGAAATGAAAAGACCCTGGGCACCTACATGATAAAAGATAATTTATGGTCTCTCTGATTTTGGCAGCATCACAGAGAAGACTTTATAGAAAAATTTGTATTTTCTTTAAGGTATAAGTGGCTCAATTTCTCAACCCAAGAAAATTAGTTTTCTTCCATTATAATTCTCTAAGCATCATCTATACAGCTGTTTCAGCATAAAGTTACAGATGTGCCTTAAATAAGTTTTCAATGCTTGAAAAAATTTTCAGGATGTATTTTAGACATTTCAATTTTGAATTTTGTTTAAAAAATGTGGAAGGGTTTTTTGTGTTTTTTTTTGGTATTAACTATCAACCTCTGAAGACCATGGCTTGCGACTGTCCTGCCCTGAGGACCAGACTATGAACTGACTTGAAATGCCAAAAGTTTGTTGGCACAGTTTTTAGACTCCTGGCTTTTCACTGAGTGCAGAAGGAATCATTATGATCATCTAAATCTGACCTGAATAGCACAGGCCAAGGAAACTCACTCAGTGACTTAACTTGTGGATCAAATTAAGTTTCTGGTCAAGCTATAACATGTTTTTGGAGATGGACATGTTCTTTATTTAAACTTCAGTAATTACAATCTTTACTATGTACTTCCAAACAGTTCTTGTGTTCTATACTACACAAATGTGTGAATAAAATAAGATTGCATGAATTCCTGTTTAACATTTATACACAGTGCAATCTACCCTTGCCTAAAGTACACTGCAACACAGCATAGTAGAGGTAGGAAGCCACCAGAGAACAGACAGCTCAGGAAGTTAAAAACGTAAAGAGTGATTTGACTGAGTGAGAGAGCACGTGCGAGTGCAAGAGAGCACGTATTTATAATAAAATAGATCTTATTTAGTAGCTTCAGAGTAGAGGACCTCACTAAACAATCTGTTAAGAGAGCAAGGTCTAAAACAAAGAGAGCAGAAGGCATCTATGGAGATAAAGGACATTACAGGCAGAAATACCTGCCAGAGAAATAAATGATTTTTTTTTTTATGTTGAGAAGCATAAGGAAACAGCTAACAGACACCAATGCTGAATTCACTCTCTAGTTCATAGAAATTCATGTTCACTATCTCACACTAGTACATTCTTTTCTCCATTTGTCACAAAAAGATTATAACGCTAATACCACATAAATGTAAGCCTACTATGCCTGCTCCTTGCCGAGTAAGGTATGTTAGGAAAACAAGCACTGAAAATGTCAGCAAATGTGATGCATCCATTCTAATGTATGCCATACCACTTAGTGCAAAGCATTTTGTGAAGTTTAATAACTTCAAACCTTTGCAACTCTTAATTAATCTGAGATGACTATCACATACTATAGCATATTGCACTGAGCTAAGAACAAGTAAAACACAATATTCACGCTATGGCTGTATCAGATAACTAATAAAATATCTAATCGAAAACACATGACGATGACCAAGTTAAAATACTAGATCTAAACACTAAAACTATTCAGTCAGTTAAACTAATGCTTGAAATTGAACACACATTCATAAGTTTTGTTGTATCAGAACTATTCTCATTTCCTTGTATGATCAAAGCCTAAGTATAAAATGGTTACACAATATGCTTAAATGAATTTACTTTCTGGTGATGTAAATGGGAATATAAGATGCAAATGAACAGCAATACTAATGCTCTAACTTTCTTTTCATTTTAAACACTAATAATCTTGAACACAGCAAAGGTAAAAAAAAATCTATTTGACAAACTTTTCTGCAATGAGATTTTTAGCTATATTTTGTAACTAACATTAAAAATATAAATGATCATGTACTGTAGGCTAAGCAGTCAACGCAATTTCTGTACAAGTATTCAATGTCAGTATTGTGAACCTTTTGAACTGAGCATTTTGAACATGACATAACAAAGAAGTGATTCTTAAAGAAATTCAAGAATAAAATCTTACAATTCTTTAAATTTTTAAAGATGACATACAGAAATAATAATCAAAAAAGAATAAGTTCTCCTTTCAGGTGTATCCATACCACTCAGGCATAGGTTTGGACAGTCATTTACAATTGCAACATCTGAAACAATATGACTTATCTTTATAGCAACCAAGGGTCTTAACTTTGCTAATTGTAGTACAGTGCAGTTGTTAGGCTTAAGGAATGCACAGCAAAACAAATTATGTGATGAAGTGTACTTAGTTTTTTTTTTTTTCTTTCATAAGATTGAAAGGACACTGACATGGTTCTGCTAATTTCATTAACAGTTCACCTGTGTTTAAAAAAAACACAAAAAACAACATTAGTTTGTAAGACCAATAGTAACAAAGAAGCACCACTATGTCTTACCTCTATTCCATTTATCTTCTGTAGATTAAAATGGTTCAGTCTAAACAGAACATAATATTTCCACAAAGTGAAGCTGACAACCGGATTTCCCTGAGGATCAACAGTCAACTGTTCAATGCGATTCACCTGGGCTAATGCATTGAATTGCTGCAGTGCCACCAGATTTGTCTCCTTAAACTTCAGGTGCTTTAACAAAAAATGTCAAAGCACAATGAATTAAATAAAGACAACAATAATGAGTCAACCAAGTAATTCCTATTCTGTGCTACTCCAATTATTTTCAAATTCAAATAAAAAAAGCTTTAGGTCTGACTAAAGAATTGGGCTCACCTGACTTGTACAATCTACAAGGCAAAACACATCACTGCATGAAGTAATTTGTGTATTACATATATTTAAAAACAGCAAAATTATAAGCTCTTTTAGCAATTTATAATTCCTTTAGCACCGACATTAACAGTTCCAAATTACAAAAAGCAGTGATACCACTTGAGCAAGGTTCATTTTAATTCTCACTGACACAGAGAATTAAGTACAACATATATTTAATATTCCACTCTTCCAGCTGTAGCAGGCTGGCATCAAGTCACACCTGCTATTTCTTTGAACAGCGCCATACACTAGTGTTACCGCAAGTATGGTATATTGGGCTCAACAGCAGCATTATTGCAGGAAGTGGAAGGAAGAAAAAGTGATGGTGAAGATAAAAACTTTTCCTGGGATTCTGCAATCCCCTATAGATGTATTTGTCTCAAAGAAGCAACTAGGTTCTGTTAAACTCAAAACCCTAAAAAGAAGCAGGGATTTGACCCAATTTAAAAATTAATGTAGGCTGTTACTATTTTATTTGTTTCAAAATTACTGATTTAAATGTTTGAGAAAAAACATGCAGAAGGGACTTCTTTATTCACATTACTTTGGTTCACCACAAATTTAAGAATTCCAAGAGTTGTATTGATTTAACTAGCTGTTCTCCTTGAACTTTCTCTTTTTCTCCTATCACCTATTTGGACTGTGGACTCATAACAAATGGAGGTCTCTTGATACCATGCATCCATAATAGTATTGTAGAATAATAATACTGTATTTCCACATCAGTTTTGCAACTTAAAAACAAACAGCTAGGTCTAAGGAGTTGTAAGAAATAATTATCAGTCTAAAAAGAAAACATTATAGTGTTTCAGAATTTGAATTAAAGTCTAGATAAAAAAGTATCAAATTAAAATTAGCAATATAGATAAAAACAAACAAATATTTAAGTCACAAATGTATCTACACAGATGAATACTATCCAGCATGACTTGGCCAAATTAATTTCCTAATGAAGAACATCAGATATCCTGTAGCTGTTCCCCTCAGTGGAAATTTGAGGTCTTCTTACCACAGAATTAGGAAATTTGATCTTCAATTTTGTTAACACTTGAACAATTTCATCAAATTCTATGAACATAAAGGAGACTGTGACAACAGTTCCAGCTGTTTGAACACTCCAGTTTCGATCCAGGCACTCCAGAGCTCCAGAACCATACAAGTAAAGAGTATCTCCTTCCACTTCCACCAAGTGAGACTCTAGAACAGACAAGCCTTGTACTGCACTACTCAATATTGTATCAAGAGATCTGTGAGGAGGAAATAAAAATGCAATAATATAAAAGAGAGAATTTTGAGGTAGTAACTGAATAAAGTCATACTTCACTAATTTACTAAAACCTGAATTGTCAAATATGATTGCAGTTATCAGTTTTTGTTCATTTGCAGTACCCAGTCTGGTTCAAAAACATTAAGGGTTGGAAAATCCTGTTTCTATCAAGTAATATTACAGATGTTCTGCTTCTTTGGCAGAGAAGCTCTGGGTGTACTTTGAGTGGGAGAGACAAAAAGCATCACTCATATTTAATAACCCACTTAAAAATTCTAACTCAATGCCAACTAAACATACTTTTTGTTGTTTTAGATATCTAAACACAAAGCTTCAACCAAAGTATTTATTCAGGCAAATTCACCTTCATATTCTGTTCTCTACATATGACAGGAAAAAATCCCACAAAAAGTTTCACATTAATAAGTACTATAGGATCCAGTCCTTTAAGGCCAAACAGTTATTATCAAAACCAACCAAGGATAATGCTATTCGCAGTGCTGAACAGTCATTTCCATTTATTAACAGTATCATTGCTTACTTAGAATCCATATATTGCATTTCATGACCAGGATTCATTATTCAACTTAAAGATGAGAATAATCTTGCATCTTGCTAAACTCATTTAATCCTTTGAAAGCATTAAGATATTTAGATATTTAACTAATGTGATTTTTCCAATTCTCAAGATTATTTTTTAAATTAAATAAATCCAGCTATTCTCAACTGTCATCTCTGTGCATCTTACTTCCCACATGACACATTCAGCTGAGCAGAGCTGAGGCGCACACAGAGTTCAAGATGAGCACAAGTCACAGATTTAGAAAGCTGCATAATGTTGATTACCATCTTGCTCTTTACTACCTTCCTAGTATTCCGAGCATATTTTGCTTTTTTGACTACTAGTGATTACTGAGCTTATGTTTTCTTGAAAATATCTACCACAACTCTAGGATTTCACTCTTGACTGGAAACATATTTCAGAGGCCATCATTTCATATGTGAAGCTGTAATTATTTATCTACACTGAATTTCACCTGCCATATTATTGCCTAATCCCTCATCTTGAGGGAGCCTTCTGAAATTATTCACTGTGATAAAACATAGTAGTATATCCATGTCAATTTTAACCTAGCTAGTGGGGGTAAAACAGCAACACAGGCTTTAGGGTAACAAGCTGACAAAATTATCTCAGGCTTCTCTCTTCGAACACATATTGACAGGTCTTCACTAATCTGTTCAAACCAATTTAAATCAATGATCAAGACTGCAAATACTTTCTCATTTCTCTACCAATCATGGAAAAAGTCCAAACTTTACATGAAGATCATTCCTACAACTTCATGGAAGAAGTCTTAAAGCATGACTTCTCAAGCAATGAGAATGAGTTCATTAACAGGTTAAACCTCAAGCTACTGTAGTTACAGTAGTAAATTGAACTTTATTAAAGCAGAAATAATCCACAAAGCAATTTGGAGAGAAAATACAGGATTTTGGTTTAGCTTGCCCCATACATGAATGCTGAAAAAGAGAGGTAAATTAATTCAATCACTTCCAAGGAGTACAGGCAATTTTTGGTGATCACTAAGTCAGCTGTGGTCAAGGAACAGCGCACACTTCTAAAATGCTGACTCAATACTTCACTCCCTGTTTAGAACCTATAATGGAACATACATAGACATTCCAGAAATATGTTTTCTGAATTACAGTATTAACACTGTCTCAACAAAATACAGCAGTATCTATGAAATTACAGTAGCTTGAACTAGTGGGTCTTAATACTAACAGGCACTGCACTGTGCTTCTAGAAGGACTGCTCAGAAGAACATTAGTGAATGTTACTTCAATATATTGAAAGTTAGCTAGAAAGAACAAATTCTGTTCTCTCCTTTCTACATATCAATTTCTTCTAACTTTTGCATGGTATACTAAGGCATAAGCAAAGTCCTCTCTTCATATGCAGCCAATTTTGGTCATCTTTCTTCAAAGAACTTTTATCTCCTTACACATTTCTTAGTTTTCAACAATTAGAAGAGGATACTAGAGATAAGAAAATTACTGTCTTCTGAAACAAGAGTCCTAGAATCCTTTCCCCTGTCCCCTTCAGCGAGCACTGAGAGTTATGTACTAACAAGTTAATTGCCATTTTACTTTTGAGTACTGTCAGACTTCAAAGGAATTGTATGCTTCCACATAACATGATAGCTTTAGAAGTAAACTTCTAAGGTTTGCTCTATGTCTGTTCATCACTCAGCTCCACTCCCAAACGCTTATCTCAATTAAAGTTACATCCTCATATTAAGTAGTTGTCTAGATAAAAGTAGGAGTCAATAAAAGGAAAAAACTGGACTCCCCTGCTGACTCAAAGCAGCTTGGTGGCCTGTTTTATTAACTTTGTTTCATTGACTCTGTTACACTTGCACTAGAATCTTTTCATCATTATATGAAACATCATAAACGGAATATAATGGACTCCCTTGGTAGCCTCACAGTGAGTTGTCATAAATATCTTGAGATATTTATACCTCTTGAGAATCACAATGCATTGAAAACGGACCTTAGCATGTATTTCCTCACCAGTCTCCCACAGCAATATATTTAACAGGGTCTGTGACTTAAGTTTATACCACTTCTGAAATGCACTCTGAATTATTGTAAAACAGTATCCACCTAGGATTAGAAAATGACATTTTTGCATTTGTTCAGTGCTTTAAGTTTCTGTATCTGAATTTATACTTTTCAAAATGTGAATCAGGATCACAGGGGAGGCATCTACATAATGTGCATATATAATGCCCATTCATATATATTTTAACCTAAAACGGCTATTCTCTTCTGTCAACTAGCTTGTCTGATTTTCACCAATTTGAATTTTCCCCAAACTGCTTTTTTTTTCCTCCATGCAAATACTCATTTTAAAATAGCAATATTTCCTTTTTTTTAAAGGAAGGTCTAAAAATTCCTAGAAAGTGTGTGTGTATATATTGTGTAAATATATATATTTTTTTATTTTTATTTTTTTTAACTTGGATGGGCTAAGCATAGCCCAGAATTGTATAAGCAAGGCATACACAATTCTGTAAGATACAAAGCCTAAGTAAGGTAAAATTTACTGTGAATTTATTTTTACAAGGACATTTGTCAAAGAAAAAAAATTCTAAGATTTCTAATTTGGATGTATTGCTCCTCCAGTAATTGTGTTTCATTACAGTAGCATAATGCACTCCGAATTGCATACAAATTTACCTTCAGGGCAACACTGATGATACTGATGGAGATGCCTGCTTGAATAAGGGTAGAGATGTAGAGTATCAACACCTTTTCTCCAAAAATCTTCCCAGGCTTTCAATTTGCTTCTTTTGAGATCAAAAATATCACTCTTGATATGCACATGTCCCTTTACAATGCTTATTTAAATTGCTTTTTAAATAATTTTATAGTGCAGCACATTGACTTTGTTATGGGGGGTGATTACTAACACTGAATTAAACTTTTAGGAAAAAAAGAAGGCAAGAAAGCAGCCGCTCAACAGATACTTGGCGGAAAGTTTTGGAAACACAAGAACAAAAAGGACTATAGCAATTTAAGAAGGCAAAGGAAAAAAATCTTTTAAAAGATGCAACACTTGGGATAAAAAAAAACAGCTCTAGTCAATATGATACTGAAACTGTTGAGATCTGATGGGTTCTGTTTTTGAAATGCAGAAACTTTCTGCCTGTACCTAATGCTTCCTGTGTCTAACAGTCATGGCAGGAATTTGTACTTGCTATTGAACTTGTGCAGACTATTTTTTCAGGTTTTTGCCTGAGCAAGTCAGGTCAAAAGTGTACTAGTTTGGTTGTAACCCAACTGAGGCAGACATTGTTCATTAAATTCTGCATTTGGTTTTTAAATTATATGGAGTGTTAGATGGCCACCTTTTAGATGCATGAAAATAAATCACAAAGTATGTCACATAAATGTAATATACATAGAATACTGACTATACATAAACACATTACATTGTGTATTTCAATTCACCTTTTAAAAAAGTAACTGGATTATCATCTAGCTTGTGAAGTTTCTAATCTTGGAAAAGACCAAATGACAAAAATATACTTTTAATAGAAACATAATACCAACCTTAAATTGGGTTGACTGTAGTATCTCTAAAGGTGGAATCTGAAAGTTCATTTAGCTTTCACTCAAACATATGCACCTATTGATTTTAAATGTGAACTATATGCATACAGAAATATCAATAGATTTTCCTGATGCATAGCAAGACTAAAATTCCTAAGTATGTTTCCATTTAGGCATTAAGTCCTTAAAGAAATACCAATATTTTAAAACTTTCCTAACTTTACTTAAAAAAAAGCAAGATAATCTTTTCTTTGCAGTCTTAAAACTAAGTTTGTTTTTTTTGAACTAACAATACAAAAATTTTCTTCAGAATCATTAAGTGAGGAATAAATCCAAGTCGAAGTCAAAGAACTGCTATTTTTGAAATTTACCTTTCACTTCTTTTGTCAATTAGTTGCTGTTATATTACTTGTTACTAATGCCCAACAGATTTAACTGAGAAATAAAAGATGTTTTCAGGATGAATTTGGATATATTACTTCTGATAGTGAAATACAGTGAGATCTCAAAGTTAAGAACTAACTTGGAATATAAAACATGAACAGGAAGAAATATTTCCCAATAAAATACCTGCTTTCTTCAGGAAATACATATGCAGCACTGCCATTGATCTGACACGGTTCATTATCTTTATCTGGATTCAAAGAAGCCACAAGGGCTACTCGATTCTGCTGTATCTCCCACTGATGAGCAATATTACAAATCGTTAATCGTTTCTTTTCCTGAAACAAGATATGAAAGTCATAATAGGTTATGACAGTGCAGTATCACCACACTGATTTGTTCCAAAAGAGATACGTTGCTTAATCAAAACATTTTAAATATTTTAAACATTTTGATTTGAAGAAACAGTAGTACTAGTTAGCAGTTATGCATTGATTTCAATGTGTCTTTTAGCATTATTTTGCATAACTGCCAGTGAACAATGATTTCACAGAATTTAGGATAAGAGAAACAAGAGAAGTAACATAAATAAAACCACAACTGTTAGAAGCCTAGATTTAAACTAGTTAGTCTGGATAGCCAGAGAAGTCTTGCTGAGCTGGCTGTAATATTCCTCCCACAAAAGAGGGCAGACAGCTTGTGACAAGCTCCATGCTGCTAGTGATCTTAGCACCTAAACTAACAGTTATGCAACTGCTATAGACATAGCAGCAAATGCAACATAACTGTGTGGGGAAAGTTACCATCTTCCTAAGAGGGGAAAAAAGTCTTATTTTTTAAAAACGGAAGAATGAAGTTACCTTTGTGATAGACACAAGGACTAGAACAGGTCTAAGTTCAAACATTATTTTTAAATTCTAGAGAGGTCCTGTCAATGAACCGGTGAAAGTCTTTGAGATGTCTATTAAATACTTGTTCTTGTACAGTCATGTAAATCCTGTCAATTACCTACAAGTCTACCTTTTAATATATCCAATTTAGTATGCAATACATTCACCACAAGGTTAAACAACAAGGTGCTTTTGGACCAGCAGTTGAACTCTCTTCAAATGAAAACTGTGCACAAAATAAGTCGTTTCAAAGGGTAAGTCAGCTGTTTTAGTTCATTTGTTTTTTCTGAATCGGATCTAACTGGTTGAGAGTTAGCTATCTCTGCATTACACTACTTCTTAATGAAACTCAAAGAAACAGGAACTTAGAATTTCTAAGGGGAAAGCATTTTACGGAGCTTAGTATAAAATATATTTACATCTACAGAACATGGTCACAGAGCCAACCAAAGCCAATGATTTCTTGGTTTGTACATGTTGCACTCTAAATTCCTGCTGCTACAGAAATGTAGCCTTTGAGGGCTACAGAGCAACAGCCTTAAAGTTTCCCAGTTCCTAGGAAGTACAAAAAACTTGATATTCTAGGAATGCTTAAATTTCTCTAAAATACTTCAACACATCATCACTGGAAGGGGAACAAAATATTCTTACTGATGTTTTAGAATAGAGAGAGAAGATCTGAATTTGCCATGTAGTATAAACAGAACTTCATATGCAGCCTGTTTGTCAATTTTACACATAAACAGGGAAAGAAAAAGAGGTGTAATACTGAATATTCTACTTCAAAGCACTGAAATTTTGGACTGAAATCGTAAAAACTCATTAGTTTCAAGTTGCAGTGATCTCAAATCGAGTCCAAAAGGATCTTGTACAAGTTAAATCACCATTAACAATTATTTCCTTGAAGTGTATGCTAATCACCTTTAGTGGTTTCTTACCAACATGTTACACCTGTTTAATCTCATTTGAAATATCATTACATTAGTTCCTGTCTCCATTAGAATATTTTTAGGCTGATTCAAATGCACAAAAACAACACTATACTGATTAGGATTTAAAAGGCTGTACTTAATATCCCAAAAGTTAGAATGTTAATTTATTATAAAAATCAATGCTTACATTTCTGCTTAAAGACAGGCTCTATGGCTAGTTTTGTAAAATGGAGCTACTTGTGTTTTCACATTGATTTAAATCAATTTGGTAGCCGCAGAAGAAAAATCAATATGAAACCCAAGGTTTTATTATAGCCTCTTCTTTCAAATAGAAGGAAAAAAAATAAAAAGTGTATCTGATATGCCTGCAGAGACAGGTGGGGGACCAGAGTAAACCTAGTTTTACGATTTGAAGTTATTACTTTTTAGATATATTAAGCTTGACCTGCACTCACTATGCTCCTAGTCTTAATCTCTAAAATTAATCATCATGGGACTATCACCATTATATTTTTACATAATTCCTATCACAGTGAATGAGTTCTGGACATTACTGCAATGTAGTTTATTAAGAGCTTTCTTAGCACGTGTTAGCACATTCCATGTTGGAGATATGAGGTATAAAGCTCTACAAATGAACAGTTCTTTGAAAAAGAGAAAACAGTAGATGAACAACAAATGCTAGCATTTGTTGATCTGTGACTGCTTATTTGTAAAGCCTAAGTATTTCCTTAAGATACTATTTAAATTGGTAAATGAAGGACAACTGCTTACGTTTCACAGAAACATTTAACACTGACAAGTGAATCCCACATGCTGTAGCTATTGTACCCATTACAGAGAAAACACTAAGATCCATTTAAATTTCTGATAACAGAGATAAATCCACTACACTTTAAATGCTGATAAAAATTACGTCCATGGAGATGTTTAACAATGACAAAGTATAGGGAAACTAATCTAATTGTACTTAAAATGTTTCTATTGTCTTTATTCTTTTCAGAATGCATATTTATACATACAAGAACACTCTTTTAGCCAGTAAGATCTTTCAAATTAGTACAAACTTAAAATGCAACCTTTACCTGAGAGACCATCAGATTGCTTTGTACAAATTTTCTTTAAGTCTCACAGTATCAGAAATCTTAAGAGTGTTTATTGTTTTTAAAATGTTCAAGTTCTTCATTTTAAAAAGTAAAGAGCACAAAACTCTGCTGTGTCAAACTCAATTTGCCAAAGAAGTTATTGTATTATCTGACTACATAACACTGAGTGCACATATTTCAGAGATGAATGCCTTCATATCACAGAAAGCAAGGGAAGCTGAAATAGTCAGGAGTTTTTTCCATCACATTTAGAAAATTTTATTTGTTCTGGAGGTTGGGGGTCTCTTCATTACCTCACCTACTGCACAGCTCCACCATTTGCTAGCCCTTAATTGTGGGCTGCTGACTCCTATGGAGCTTTCAAAACTTTTTTTTATTTTACAGAAACAAGTTTTAGAAGTGGGAAGATTCTGCTAACAATAATTATTTCTTTTTCTAGTTAATACTGAGTTCAGACACAACTGAAAAGGAACTTGAGACTTTCTCAGAGCAGTGGGTTTTAGCAGAAAAAAAAGTCTGGACAAAAGAGAGGAAGAAACTCCACTGTGAAGGCAGACAAATATCAGCAAAGAAAGAAGACATGGCATTGTTGAAACTAAGTTTTTCAAAACAGCACAGGAAAACAGCAATTCTTTGCAACTGAATGACTGGTTTGGCATTTCATTTATACCGCATACAGTTTAGGAAAGGTGGGAGGAAAGTGACAGCAACAAAAATTGCAGAATGATTCTCTAAATATTTCCTTCAGAAAGAACTCTTATTAAAATCATGTACATTGCCAATTATTTCACTAGACTTTAAATCTATCCACAAATTTGTTCCATTCAATTCAAAGGTGTAAAACAGAAAAGAGCAGAATCCAAACACACAGGAAGATCATAGTTAGTAAGGAAAGAGATACAAATCATCTTATTGAATCAAGCAAAAGATAGTGACATTCGGCTGTTATGCCACTTATCTATTTGAAGATAAGAAAGATACCTCCATTTAAGCATAAAACCTTCAATATCCTGTTGAAACCTGAGTGACAATGGCATTACGCATTAAAATATGACTTTTTCTTCTAGAGAAAATCTCCACCAGCAAAAAACATTAAGAAATCTAGGCCATCAAGACAAACAAATCCTCTGTTATAAGGAAACATACCTCAAAGGTTAAGTACATGAAATAAAAATAACACTTTCAACAAATACAATCTTCTTTCCAGTTCAGAGACAGTCAGCTTTTCAACGACAAAATAATGCAATGTGTGAATGCTACTTACTAATTTCCCATTTCTTTATATTACTAAGGACTGTCAAACCTTCTTACCCAAACAGATTTTAAGTACATCTGTATCTTATAAGGAAAAATACTGTTCTGAAAAAATGGAAAAATGACAGTATTTAAGGCCTCTTTGTAGTTATACAGATCCAAATTATTTCTTTGGTAAAATACAGAAAATCAAAATATACTTGGATGCAAGTATATAGAAAATTAAAATACACTCTTAGGCAGTAGACATGGAATTTTTTTTCCTTCCATATATTTGGTTCTTTTTCTATAGTTATTTTTTTAATATACTATTAACATTCTGCTCATGTCCTTTTACTTTAGAGTTTTATACATTTGCTGTACTTCTCTTTACAGCTTCCCGCAACTACTTTCCCTCTAAACTCCTTTATAAAATATGACTTTGCCTAGGCAACCTAATACAGATACGTGAAAATATTTTTTTCATTTTGATCATCAAGCTGAAAAAGCTTCCTGTATAACCATTACTGGATGACAAAAGGTTTTATTTTAGGGCATTTTTAATGAAAGCAAAGACGATTCGGGAACAAACGGCTATATTCAACAACTAAGGGAATGCTGATGCACTCACATCCTTGAACCTTGGTCTCCTATTTCCAGCATAGGCCATTTAGTCACACCAGCCTGTAAGAGTATTCTGGAGTGCACCTCAGTCTCCCCTGTTAGGGCTATTCCACCTTGTGCACATAAGCATCAACCAGGCCAGAGTTCTGTCGCCTGGTAGATGCAGGTCCTTCTGAGAAGGACAGCAGCTGCAGTCTCGCTGCTGCTCTGGTGACTACTTAACTCTTACTACAAAGAGGAACAACTTCAACAGGAAAGAACAAAGGAAAAACTACCTCAGAACACCCTATACGGCAGCAGTTAGGGCACTCATCTGAAAGGTGGGAGACCAAGTTCAAGGAATTTGAAATTACTGAAAGTCCTTTACTCTTGGATTTACTTTATTTCTGGATTTGAGAAAGTGAAGTTTGCCATTTATCACCAGTCCCATGTAATCAGTTGGGTTTTTGCTACAGTATAACTTGAATGGTTTAGGGAGGAGGGTTTCAGTTGTGGAGTGCACTGTTTAAGCTGTAAAAAAAATTTTTTAAAGAGATAGAAGCATATGGGATATAGAAAAACTACAGAAAAAATATCAGGATGTAGAATATTACTGCAAACTAGTTTACAGTATATTTATCTAATTTCAATCAATCATAGAAAATACCTTAAGCAAGGTCTGTTTATGGCTTTCACGCTTTCTTTCTTCCTCTTTCCTTGCTGCAACCGATGCCATGCGCCTTTCTTCTTCCTGGATGAAGGAAAAAACAATATTATAAAAGTAGAAATGGACCAGGTTATAAAAATATCACTGATAAACTATTAACATACTCCTTAATGGGGGTATTCGAAATATTTTTTTTGAAAGATAATACACCTTTAGAACAGTATCAGTGAGAATACAATGGGATAGATAGGCTTTGGCACAGGCAATAGAAACTCACATGGACTATGACACATACTTGGGCAAATTCAGACTGAAGCTATATATCCTTTTTTACCCCAACCAAGATCAATAGTTTTGAAGTGTCTAGTCACGCTCAAACTGCCTGTCTTGACTGCACACAACATATGCCCTGTAATGACTAGATTAGTGCAACAGTTATATTCATTTTGAGAGTGAAAGTTAACAAATTGAAAAGAGAAACATTATTTAGACCACATTAAAATCTGTTGCTTGCTTTATTAAATCAGAAATATTTCTAAGTTTAATGCCATTACTTATTATTTAATTTTAGCATATACTAAGGATAGAGTTTAACGAAGGAAAAGAAAAAAGGCTCAGCAGACATGAGTTCTCTTCCCAGTTCTACAAAGGATTGCGCATGAGCTTCTGCAAACCACTTTCCTGGATCACAATTTCTCCATCTATCAGAGAAGAGCAGTGTCACTGTTCTGTTACTTTGAGCACTAAATATGAAATGTTGTACAAAAATTAGGCGTTATTATTTCAGCATTTTAAATAAAGCAAACCTCTGAAAAATTCAGCATAGTGAATCTTATGATTTTCCAAACACATCTTAAGGATGTCAACCTAGTCCTTCCTAAAGGAGGAAGGAAAGAAAAAAAATCCAAACCCTCAAAAACAATCTCTACCCCATTTGCTACCCCATATACGATAATAGAGCAGACAGAGGATAAAAATATATTCAAAATACATTCAAACTACCCTTAAAAAAATTTTTAACAATGAGAAAAAATAAGTTTTCATCACCTCATTCTCCAAGTTTTGCTTTTGCATTTCTTTAGTTATTCTACAACTAATTGCCAACAATGTACTTTGTCACACTGCAACCATTTGCTGTTTGACAAAAGGCAGAAAGAGGAAAATTAAGTAGTAGGGATTTTCCACTGTCCTGAAAACAGACCTGAGTCTAAGAACTAAGTAATCAGTATGTTATGCCTTGAACAAGACATGGACATATAAAGAATATACAGGAGAAAATCTAATGGATTTAGAAATTTTGCTACTCAGACCTTCCAAGTGGCCTGGAGACTGGATTCTTAAGGATTAAAAGGCACCACAACCTATCACACCCCCCCAATCCCAACACATCCATCTGACATGTTAATTTCTTCTAACAACGAGGCCCATAAAAAACAATAAACAAAATTCTGGGGAAGAAAAAGGTTATAAATCTATGTGAATGGCTTGTTTTATTTTAGAGGGTAATGCAACTCTTAATAAAAGCAATGAGAATTCTTTGTTTTCATTAATGTGAGTAGGATTGAGATGTTTACTTGTTAAGTAAACATTAGAAAAATAAAAAGAAAACAGTAAAGGAACAAAACCAAACCATAAATGTTTCTGAAAACTTGAAAGCTTCCTCAAGAAATCTACAAGAAATACAGATACCTACTCAGACTGAGATACGAAAGACAAAGGTATTTATACATTAATATTCATACAGTCCTTTGAAAATGCACAAAACATGACAAGTATACCTTTTCAAAGAGCATTCAAAATATAACAGTGCGTTATATTCTTAGTATTTTTGTACCAGTTATTGCACTTAATAGCTTTTTTTTAATATGAAAATACACAAAGTGAGTGGGCTGAATTCCATTTATGCCTGAATTCTAACCCAAGAAGATTAATTTTTATAAATATAAACTATTTCTAGTGGCTTACTTTTCTCAATCAGTAACAGAACTTGATAAATAAACAATATTTTCAAAATTAACTATAATACACTACAATATTTCTCATCAATATTATTATCTATTCACATTCAAGAAGAGAGGCATTGATTCCTAAGTGAGTCATGTAGCAAAGATGTTTAATTCTCCTGGCATAGCAATTTAATGCTGCAGTACAGCCATATTAGGTTGAATGTTGCCTATTTACTAAAGTCTGAACATTCTCACAGCACGGTATTTTTAGAACATATATTTTTCAAGTAACAAAAAAATGTTCACTACAGAGTAAAAAGTCTAGAGTTCTTCCAACACAAATATTTGGGAAGCATACTTTAACTTGTTTTAATTCATATGCTATTTGGGTGTTTCTGTTAAAGTGTCTTCCAAGAACATAGAGAAACTGCTTGGTTTGCATTAAAAGAAAAAGCTCCTTTTCACTTTCACTTTCCAGAAATTTGTGAGTTAAGTGCATTAACAAACAAAAATAAACAGAAAGCTTCATCAACCAAGACAACATTTATATTTCACATTTTCTGTACAAAGAGCTTATTCTGTGTTCAGAGTATCATAAGAACCCCTAAGCATGGGGATGAATGCTTACTGGAAGATGAAATAAGACAGGAAATTCACACCTACCATTGCTGTTACATCTTTAGGTAAATCATTTCCAAAGTTTAAGTTAAGTTTCCACAGCAAGGGCATTTGTTTATGCGTATACAGCTCACCTGAAGCCCAATGGCAAACCACAGAATTTGACACCAATCTTTAAAGTGATTAAAGAAACTCCAAAACTGTCTCTCTATGACTTTAACCTACCCTGCATATATTAAACAAGTGGTCTACCCTAATTCAGATTAAGGCATGAGTCTCTGGGTAGGGGAACTTCTTATCAGTCTTATGCAACATTTCCCTGGAGCACAAATAAGACCAACTTTTTTTTTTTTTTCCTCCTCTAAAAGCTGCTTATGACCTCTTGAAGATGAAGTTTTGTTGGCAGCTTCCTCTGCTACAGGTCTACTCAGTTCTTCCTGAATGGGGGATTACCAAGGGGCTGATGTCATAGAAATAAAAAATAATTCAGTTTGGAAGGGACCTCAGGAGGTCACTATGTTTCTGCTAAAAGGAGCATCAACAATAAATTCTAAAAACAGATACAAAAGGCCTTACAGAACCTACTAGCTCAAAATACTGTGTAATGAAGCCAAATACCTGAACAGGAGGGTAACAGGCTGAGGCTGTGAAAATCATGAAATAAAACCCATTCCAGATACGTGCCACAAACATCAACATGTAATTACTAATGCAAGATAAAAATACACTGGTCCTCAAGGTACGTTACAAAACATTAAGAATTACAGACAAGGATTCTCATGACAGCTATTTATCCCAGTTACACATTAAAATGCGTTGTTTGTCTTTACTTAAATTGAAAACAGCCTCAACATAACATATAAACACTATTATACTAAATTAATGATATAATTGTACAGAAAACAGTTTAAAGCTTATTTTATTTTCTGTTTAAATCTATTCATTTGGCATTGGTTTATGCTTTTAAACTTGGCTTCCTAAAGAAACAAGATTTTTTACAATTTCAGAGTCTTAAACTTCTCTAATGACTTTCGAGCACATTAAATAACATCTTAAAAGTATGTTTAGAAGTCTCAAATTACGTTTTATTCCTGAAAGTGTGATTATTTAAAATTGGAAATACAGAAAGACAAGAAATATAATCTAGTATTCCTACCACGGGAAAGGAAACAGAAACTACCCATTCCATTTCAAACGGAAGTATTGCTGTCTTTCACACTGGGGAAGGTGAGAGGGTTAGAGAACAAAGGGCACTAATCCATAGCAAAATAGACTTACTTAATACTCCTGCTTTTGAAACAACTTAAGTTTTTCCTTCATACTTTAAGACAAACATGCACAAACTTACTTCCCTAATTCAGTTTTCTCTCCACTTCCACAAATATCCCTTCTCACCCTCTCTGCCACCTCATAAAGCCTTCCTTTAATTCAGCTCAAGAAACATACTTCTTGACACTATCTTCCCTATTTCCATACACGACAGTCTACTGCCCTCATTCAATAGTCAGTGCAGTGCATTCTCCACCAATGCAGCCTCAATACAAAGAATGAAATGAGCTAATGCAAATTATGTTCTGACAAGAGCCTTTCAATTAACTGGATAAGACTTTCTTCATGAAGAGTTTATACTAATTATGGGCATTGAAAAAAACACTTTCTTACCTATAGTTGTACAGAAAAATAAACTTGGCCTAAAAAAATCCAAATTTTACTCAGTATTCTTAGAAGCAAAATGATAGAGAAAACATCTGCATAAAGATCAAGGGCCAAAATCTACATTTTATGGAAATCAAGTCAGTATACATTTCTTGATTAATCTTACAGAACACATGCAATCAATCAAGAAAAAACAAAGTTATAAAACAAAACCTTTAATAACCTTGCCACAACTCATTCATTATCACCCATTCTTTTTTTAGCTCCAGCTCTTTTGAAACTCTTTCCATCTCCATTTTTCTTTGCTTCTCCTCATCATTCCGTTGCTATTGTCAGTAACTTTATGTCTCCTCTTGATAGTTCCCAGATGAACTAAGGCTATTTTAAACCATATCTTCTGTGTCTTGTCTTTTTGTGTGTTCAAAACAATAAAATATTAGGCTAACAATAATGCATATTTGATTTCTGTTAAAGAATTGCTGACAGCTCTGCCACCTACAAAACTGGTCCAAACCCATTTTGCCCTCTTTCCCTAAATTCAATCCTAATTCCAGATTGTCAGGACCCACTATTGAAAGAACATCTCCAGTATACCTCACAGTAATTTAAATCCCAGCTGGGTGTTTGAAGCAGCACACTGAGCACCTGTGGAAGAAGGGAAATGTCCTACTCTACCAGTCTGTCAGGAAAGAAAAATTCATCATACTAGAGTCAACTACTACAATGACCACAGGAGAAACCAAAACGCCGTAGCTCTGTTAGAGACGGGCAGACACTCTTCCAGAAGGCAAAGATGCCAGACCATTGGGAAAGAACTTGGATGTCCTCTCTTATGTTGAAATCTTCTCCATTTACTGCTTCTCCACTTCCCACCTAAAAGCTTACTAAATAACTAGGAAGCCATCTTCATGAAGAGAAACAGAAAAATAATTCTTAAAGAAGCAAAAGTCTCACCTTCTGCAATCCAGAAACCATTGGATTGAGCTTTTAAGGCTGCAGGTTTACATTTTCAGTGTGAAGCAACAGTGGTGACAGAACACAAAAAAAAACAAGGCATAATAAAGCTATTATCATCCTTACCAAAAACTTTATTTCCATAGTATTGGCATACTGATAGCTCCCCCTGCTGCTAATTGTGCACTATTGTAACAAAAACTCTACAAATCTTAATTTTAGCCAAGCCTATCATTATGCCATGCCACCAGTCTTATAGGATGTAACATCCAGCAAGACCTGAGATGGATCCTAAACAGAGCATACTGGAATGCACATATTCTTCACAACTGGCTTACCATTGTTCAAACAAGTTATTTCCAAAAGATGATACTATTCAAGTGACTGAAAAAGATGATAACTTTACAAAGAATGAATGCAATGTTTTATTTCCATAGTACATCTACCTTAAAATTATTCTAATAATTTTCATATAGATTAGCTAATATCACTTTAGCTAATGCAAAAAATTAGGAGAATATGAAATATGGCCTGGAATATAAACTTGAGTTTTCAAGTTGTGAATAGAAAACACAGTACACTTAAACTGCACAAAATTCAGTTGCCCTATATTTGCAGATGGCAGACTATGTTACATATACCACATAGGCTGATTTAATATAAGAATGAAATATGAATATAAGCATGTTTATAGCAGGAAAATATGCATGGAAAATAATAAATACAGAATTTTTGACCAATCATTGATCTTTAAATTATATTTGACAATGAGATATATGTCCTTTTTTACTTTTAGTATTAACTTCTCTTTTTTTGGTAAGATCTTATTTAAAGGGGAGGATTACTATCAGCAAGAACAAATCTGGAAGTTCCTGAGGTATCTTTTAAGGGCTAGAAAAAAAATTTTTTTAGATATTCTTCTGTAAAGAACTAGAACACTATTGTGAAGCGAGGAAGTGTAACCAGCTGATGGAATGGATAATGTAATTCTGTTCTGGATAAAGTAGTAGAATAAACTCCCCGATCCAAAGAAATGCCTAAGAAAAAAAACCACAACTAGCTCCCCCCATCCCCAATCTAAGCACCCTAAGTCTAAGTTCAAAGTGAAAAGAAGCAAAGTTTTACTGTTAAAAATATGCAGTTTAACTTTTGATCTAGAAACCACAGTGCATTTAAAAACAAACGTATACATAGCAGATTTTGTTGGGAAACCGTAATGAAGTGAGGGATAGAAATTGTGTTCCCAGTTAAATTATTTCACGCTAAGAGATACGCATACTTTTCATTCATATTTAAATATTTACTCTATGGAGGCAGACAATATCTGTTAACTTATGAAAGACTAGAGGAAAGCTGAACTGTATGCACTACTGAATAAGTCCACTTTTGAAAAATTTCAAACTACAAAACATATTCAAAAAGCTTCAATGCCCAGAAAGGCAGCCACTGGAGCATGTTAACCGGATAATGCAACAGACTATAGACGTGACTGGAGCGCACTAACTGTAATACACTTCAACTTCATATAAAACTATTTCATTTAGCCATAAATCAAATCATTTTACCTCACAACTGAGGCAGACTAAAGGTATAAATAACAGATGGTTACTGATGATTACTACAGGTGACACATGGGAATTTGTCAGGCCACTGTAACTCAGCCTTTCCCACACACACCCCTTAAGCCTTTACATTAATTTATCAGGTTTGGAGAAAGTAAAAGATTTCCAAAACAAAGTTTTAGATATGCAACAGCAAGTGGACAGGTTTTTTCAAATGGAACTCATCTTCTAGTGTGGACAACAGATAAGCATTTACAGCCTTACAGTAATTTTTTTCATAGATATGCAAAGCCCAAACTCATTACAGGTGCCTAACTCCCTCCAACTTCACTCCCAATGATTTTTTGGGTCCATGCCTCAGGGGTTTAAAAGCTTAACCCTTATGTTCAGAAACAGCTTAGGAATGAGATGCCCTAAGAAAACCCCAACTTCCTCACAGGAAAAAATTAAAAAGTTGTAAAAATATGACGCATTCTCTTGAATAAAGCAAATCTGTCCTGGTTTACAAAATACTAACACAACTACAATGCATAATGATTTTGTTCCAAGTGCAGAGTATTTTATTTGCAGGGCAGCTATATGTTTCTGAGCAGCTCCCTAAGGCAGTTACCATCCATCTTTTGCCCTGAGGTTCCCTTTCTCCAGGCAATCCTAGCAAAGAGGCCTGGCACCACAGAGTGGACATCTTGAAAACTAACAGAAATAAGCAAAGTCTCTCAGAAATTTTTGAATATATCCTTTAGCTTTTATTCCAACTTGAAATAGTTCTCACCCCAGCAAAGACAGCAATTAAAAAGCTGAAAGCAGAAGTAACAACTCTGTAAAACTCAGTTTTCCAGCAGAAGAACTTCTGATCAGGTTAGTGAAGAATTTCTAGTCAGAAAGAACAAATGTCCAGGTTCAACTCTCAATTCTTTGCAAGACAAAGCAATACTTAAGTTCAGAATGGTCTGGACATACTTCAAACTAATGAAGAAAAGATTTTGTTAGTGTAATTAGAGTTTGATTCTACTAATCAAGTGAGAAAAAGCATATACTCATACTGTACTTCCATTCCCCCACTGAGTTACATTTACCCTTAAGTTTGATGGCAACAGCATGCCACATTACTAGTCAGAATAGCTGGATTTGGCATTGCCAACTCTCTAATTTTATCACAAATCTCATGATACTTAAGTCATATGAATATCTGGGTAACACAACTTTTATTGGAAAAAGCATATAGCCTCCTCTACATGAAGAAAAGTTTAAAAAGAAATTCAAGGCTCAAAAACCAGAAGGCAAATAAAAAGAATGCAAAACACATTCCTTTTACAAGTAGTTTTATGAGCAGCACAACTAGTGAAGCCTGGTTTTCTATGGCTTTCTGTCTTGTGGTTGATCCTCTGATGTTTAACAAGCTGCGAATCCAGACTAAGCCTTTCCCATGGTTGTGCACTTCTAACAGCTCTTTCCCATGCAGAGCCCATAGAGTTTAAAAAGGGTTTAGAGCTCTTTCTGCAGTTTTTTCCATTGCTGAGAGTACTACTAGAATCTCTCTCCACTGTGTTTAGGGGGGAAAAAACAAGACCTCCCTCACACACACTCTGCGGCCTAAGTTCAGGGTACAGATTTATTTATGTTACTCAGGTTTCTGAAATAATACTAAGAAAACAGTTTAAAAGCAAAGCAATTTGCTGGTATTCAATTAAGTCAGTATAAATTCAAAAAGAAAAAATCCCCCAATACATGGGAAGAAATGATTACTGAGTATTCTAGATACTGGTGTAAACCCCTTTAGAATACATGTTTTCCCCATACATGTTATACTTTACATCATAATTGGGTCTATTTTAGATTCACAGTGGTTTGGTTACAACACAACAGGATAGATGGTACAATAGGTGCAATTTATAATGCATTACAGCCTTTGTACAAAGTAAATGAGCACTTAAAATACAGCAGATGTATCAGCATCTGGTCAAAGACGATAACTGTTGGTTGTTAAGCATATTATACCTGTTATCTTGCTGTTATGTGGATTCCTCTTGTAAGCAGGTCAAGCTTACACATCAGAGTAGATAGAGAATAATTAGCACATTTACTCTTTTATTAAGAGACAAAATAGATGCCTTAATGGCAAGGCCCCAGTTAATTTCCATACATGCTCTACCTCACAGCATATTTTCATGAAATCTGTAGGAAGCTAGCTGTCCACAAGTCCTTTTCTCCTTATCAAGATTACTTGAACTTGACCAGTAGATGCTGAAGTGAAGGGGGAAGAGCAGATTACTCAAGGTAGGGAGAAAGGCAGACAGACACACAGAAACAGTGCAATCAGTGGGTTTGCTTACAGAGGCAGACCAAAAATACACACAATTTTTAAATGAAAGAGGATAAAAATAATGCTCTTTTTAGGGTAAACAGACTATTGCTTTGGAAGAAATATGCTGTCACTTTTCAGCTACAGAACAAGCCAATACAGACTACGTTTATGTCTGTACGTTTACGTCTACATATATGTTGTACTGTATATATCAAATGAAAGTTTGAACAAAAAGCTCTACAGTTTCTACCACTGTCACATGGCATTTGGTGACCCAGTACTTGTTAATGAAGAAAAACAGTTTAAACATTTAAGAATAAATAAAGTGAAGCAAAGAAGCACACCCTTACATAATACTGAGCAAAATAAAAGGGTTAAAGCTTTGAATATTTTATGTCTAAATATCATTAAATTCCAGATTAAAATAAGAAATGCAATTTTTTTCCTCTATATACAAAACTCTACATTTTACTCTTAAATTTAAACATCTAGTAAGTTTGACAAAAATATGTTATAGAATATTTCTTACTGTGATTCTCTTCATATCTAGCTGTCGGAGCTGCATCATATGATGGAGAACAGTGTGTTTGTACCATGTCTCCTGAGCTATTGGATTGCCATCAAGGGTGATATCTGACAAGGATGAGGAATCAGCAAGGCACAGAATATCCTCAAAACTGTAACCAAAAAAGTTTATAGTTTTAATGCCATGGAGTAGGAAGAACTTTGAGACGGAAGATTTTTTTTTCTTAAGGAAAGAATATTTTTCTATACTGAAGAAAACAGCATATCATATATGACAAATCAAATTAAAAGTATTTTGAAAGGTCAAGAACAGCTGCTGTTCTACTTTGTCTCTCCACACACAGGTATAAAGAGATGCAGAATAAAGAGAAGTTGTTAACTAAAGGAATATAGTTTCACATTAAAAAAAACTAAAATAGTATATATATCAACTTAGAGCCCCCAAATAGTATGAATTGCATTTGCCATTAAAACCACCATGAAAACCACAAAAAATGTAAGAAAAGTCAAGTACAAAGACACCAGCATGATCCTGGGTGTTTGTGACATTACTATATATTGAAAGAAAAACAAATACAAAAGTGTCATAGTATCTTTAAAACAGATCTGCCTATTGTTCCAAGTTGTCTACATACACTAAAGAGTTGGCTGGTTTGGTTTCCTGACAAAAATAATTGGCCTATGTAAAATGTATTTAGAGATGTACAGCCTATATGCTCTTCCTTTTATTGAAGAAAAAATTTGATAAGAAAGTAGCTGACCCAGATAAATTGTATTTTTAATATCAGGGAACTATTTAATCTGATTTTTAAAAGAAGCTAAAACACTCACAGTAGTAAATAGGACTCCAACACCTTTTAAGAAATTGATTACAGTGCATACGTGTACAACTGCGGCCATCCTCACGCCCTGTGGCTTTGAAGTGTTGAGTCTCTGTTACAAAGTTAAACAACCAAGTTCAAATAAAAGTACAAAATAACTCCATTCTCAAAAGTACCAAGTCAATTAAAAAAACTGAAAATAACAAAAGAATGAATGATGATCACATCAAAATATAAACAATAAAGAGCATCACTTTGCTAGACAAGCAGAAACACTTAATGAAGTTCTGAAATGTGACTACTTCTGAACTGGAAGATATGGAATTATTGTCAGAATATCCAAAAATGGAGTTCCTACTGACTGCATCAACTGGTTATAGATCTTACTACTCTTAGTGGCAGGAAAAGTCTTCCTCCACTATAATACTTAGGAGGATGCAAAACCTAAAACATGCACTGGACTGTGACTCAGAAATGATGTGCAATACAGATGCTCAGACTAAAGACTGCCATTGAAGAAAATGGCAACTGCCTTTATCATCAGTATCACTCAACTTTCAAAAAGCATACCATAATCTGCTGAGGACTAACATTCAGGTGCAAAAGGCCAGAGAGCTACCATAATGTCAGATGTAAAATGAGATGTCTCTGAAAGATTCTGGATATTAGATAAAACATTTCCACAACTAAAATAAATATGCAAAACAAACAAACAAAAAAAACAAACATCACCAAATAGCTCTCAGTCTTAACCAGCAGAAGAATGGCCTGTGTATATTAAGGATCTGGACACCAGCATAAGCCAACAGGAGTGACAGAAAGAAAGCTTCCAAGAAAAGTGTCAGAACAAACAACACAGTTAATATGGCACACACGTAACTTCAACGTGACATACCCAGTGGCTGGGTATGAAAAATAACAGAGTGAAGTAGAAGACTCTACTACCCTTTTGCTCAATAGATTAAAACAACACAAGGACTAATGAAAAATGAACTGTTTGCCTTCCAAAGGAACCAGCGCAGGTGCTTAGCATATATGATTTTTTTTTTTTTTTTTTTTTGGTACATGGGGTTAAGATGAAAAATTTGACTATTGCTTTCTCTGCTCCTTTTTGTGTCCTGGTTACCTTTCCATAAAACAGCTTGCTTAACTGCAGTATTGGAAGATCATGTTGACATATTACTTAAAATATCTATTCAACATCCTCTGAAGATAAAAGATGATTTTCCCAAATGACACATCACAGAAGTCAGCAAAGCAAACTCAAATATTTTAGCAGAAGAAAGGATAATGGTGAATTTCTGTTAGACTA
Source organism: Apteryx mantelli (assembly GCF_036417845.1). NCBI lineage: Eukaryota > Metazoa > Chordata > Aves > Apterygiformes > Apterygidae > Apteryx > Apteryx mantelli. The sequence goes on from NC_089992.1 coordinate 18,316,830, forward strand.
GAATAGATTTTACTTGACAAACTGTTTTAAACATGAAAATATTTGGTCTTCAAAATTAGTTTCAAATAATTTCAATATATTCTTTAAAGGGTTCTACTCCAAGCATTTCCAAACATTTAAGCAAATAGTACTCCTACCATTACATATGATTTACAGAATTTAAGTAAAACCAATATCTTCAGGAAATGACAGAAAAGTTGAAAGTTTGCTAGTGTTTTCAAGACCTTCCACTTAAACATACTGCCATGCTCTGAAATTCTCAGCACTTCAGCATACCAGAATATTAATTCTGGAGCTAAAACAGATGTGCTTGCTTTATCCTGCTTTTAGCTGCCCTATTAGTAACCCAATTTTAGAGCAAACAGTAGTGCAAACCAGTGAACTTTTCAGATCTTTGCATATACATATGAAAAATAAAGCTCTAGAAATTCAGTGTAGGAAACAATATATTGTACTTACTACACTGGCATCCCAATCCTAAGAGAAGCAAAGCTTTAATATAATACATGTACCAAACAGACCGCATACTTTACAAACAAGCTTCTGTCTGTTTCCCACCACAGGGACAACCGCAACAGTGGTAAGTGCTGACACTCTATGCGAATCAAGAGGCCACGTCTCAATGCTCTCTCTGGCCTCTGTTCACCACAGCGGAGTTGAGCCACTCACATAAAGCAGCTGCAGATAATGCTTTTTCAAACTGGCTCAAATAATCCTCTCCTCTAGTGCTCAGATGGAACATTTACCCTTCTTTCCGAAAAACCTTCTCCTGCAGGAACCAGGAGCAACTAGCTCTCCTTCCTTTTCTGTCTTTCTTTCTAGCAAAGGTGAATTCACCTCAAGTAGCAGTTTCAGTAATACAGACAGTATGTGTGAATTTAGGTTAAATTACCCAAAAGTGTTTTCTGGAGATTTTTTCATATTCACAAAGTAGACCATTCTGAGAACTCTGTCAAGAGGTAGGAGTCCTCCAGTCCATCCAGTTCTCTCCTCTGCCAAAAGGGATACAAACACACTTCTCCCACCTTGTATGTGACTACCGCAATTATGAAGCAGAGTACTCCGGAGTGGTGCATGTTCAACCTCCACCAGTGATACTGGTTCTCTTCTAAATATTTAGCAGGCACGAACTGGAACACTTGTCTTCTGGTAAACAGCCTGCTTACTGAGAAACACAATTGTCCTTCCTCTCTACGCTTGCACCCATGACTTTTTAAAAACATGTTCCACAAAGTGGAAAAGCTCTGGAAAAAAAGATGGAAAGCAACATACTATAGTATGGTAACTTGGGTGGTAACACGCTCAAGTTGTAGGTTCAAAAAACATTCAGTCGAAGAAAACTTGGGTCTCCCATCCCAAGTCTCTAACAACTAAGCTACTTATGAAAACAGACATTTCTACCGCAAATCAGTCTTTTGTTCCCATTGTACTTCTCTGTATAAATGTTTAACAAAAGTATTTATAATTTTTCATTCTGATGAAAAAAAAAAAAACTTGTTTAGATTAGACTAAGAACATTCCTTCTCTCAGGTGTCCAGTTCAGCAACCAAGTCAAGAAAACAATCACCAGGCCTATTGAACTGGTAGCCATTTTTCTCAATACGGCTAAATACAACGCTTGCAAATGCAAATGAAAAAGCAAACATAGTGCTGACCTGGAGCAAAGTATAATAATGAAAATACATGTTTGTTTAAAAAAAGTCTTTCCTTTTTTCACATTATAAAATGCAAGCAATAATAACCCTCCTTCTGAATCTTGGTGGGGTATCTTTCCTGAAGAAAATTATTTCTGTAATCTCTTCCCAGTACCACCTGACAAATTCAAAAACTGATTTCTCACTCCTCCTTTTAACTAGTTCTAGAGACACAAACTATAATCAGCCATACAGAATGAATACCTTCAGTTTGTAATGGCTAAATTTTTTCTGGGCTGAAGAAATGGGAAATCCTTTGTTTCAGACCTGCACCAACTTTCACAGTGTGTGGTTTTAGCTTATATTATCTTGCTAACATATACCTTTAGTGAAAGATCTGCAGAGAAACAGCAGCATTCTGAGGCCTCCTCTGAAGGTGGAGAGGAAAAGACTGTTCAGTGATGAAACCTATGATAGATTCATATGTCTTAGCTACAGACAATTTTAAAAAGGCAATCCTGAATCTTTTACTGAAACTACAATTCATATATCTCAGTGTGTATCTATTTAAGACTCAAGGATTCTTGCTGACATAAAAATAGAAAGCAATACAACTTTACATGGAAACACTGTCTAAGAAATCCTCGAAAAGTACTTTATCTTCTGAAGCACTTCAAATTTTTTTTGAAGGATTTTTTTTTAATGGTCATTACAAAAACATTTTAATGAATCCATAATACAAATATATCCAGTTTTTGGCAACATACTTTGTTGTTTCCACTTGCAGGTTTTCTCCATGCATCTACAGATGAATGAATCAGAATATCTATTATAACTAATTACCTAGAAGTCATTGGATAGAGACAGATGTTTATAGAGAAAATTGTTTTTAAAGATTACCATATGGCACATAGGAAAATCAGATAACTCAAAAATAAAGCCATTTAAAAGGGCTGTAGGAATGTTCGGACTTAGCACTGAAATTCACTACTATTATGGTTGCAGGCAACTTCTTTGATCAGTTCAAAAGCATCAAGCCAAGTATCAGATGGCTACGGAAAATGGCCAAGAACTTACTGTTACATTTAATCATTTTGCTGTTAGGTGATATATCTACAGCATAACACAAAATGAAGCATTAATGAGGCTATTTAGCCTTCAAAACTCCTATTATGCAACGGAATGTCATTACTTCAAAAACCTAACCAAATACTATAATCAAAAAAGTTTTTTTTTTCCTTAATGTATATAATTACAGGCACCTGAAGAGTTAAACCAATCCATCCATCTACCTACCTATATAGGTATTTAAAATTTGTAGCAGGGAAATATCTTTTTTCTCTAAAATTAAGATTTTATTTTTAAATCTATTCCAACTACAAATTAAAACCAAGTTAACATTATATATTTGCAAGACTGTTCAAAGTAAGTATTTCTAGCTTACATGTATGAAGCTAAGACTAGATCTACTAACATTTTAACTAAAGCTCCAAGGAATAAAAGATAAAAATCAGGATAATATACTCAAAACAAGCTACTGATGACAAAGTGAGAACTGATTATGTAAAGTTTGAGAAATCTTCTTTAAGAAACTTGCAAAAAAGTCGCAAACATTTTTCTTTCCTTGCACACTGCAAAAATAACACAATGAATCTACATAAAGCAATGTGAGAAAGGAGTCAGAAAACCACATGAAATATACTAAGTACATAAAAAACATACAGAAGTTCCACTGACTGCAGTGATGCTCCCCGATGACAAGGGAACCAGCTACTGCAGTCCCCCCACTGCTCTTGCCAGGCTAAGACATTTGTTAGAAAAACACAACAAATGGCATGTTTCAAATCTGGGAATTATCCAGCAGGAGAGAAGAAAAAAAAGAAAAAAGCAAATCCTTCTCTTCATTATCCCAATTTAAAACATGAAGTAAAGAAACTAACAGATGAACGAAGGGAAGAGTATATTAAACACTCCTGAAGTTCATCTGTGAGTTTTTAAAATGCTTAATACCCATGAGTATTTAGGAGATCACTGCATCGGTACTTTAAGAGCCTAAGGAACACAGACAAGTAGGTTGGAGCTGTCTGCAAAAAACATAATGCAGGTCAACTTAAACCATTCAAGCAGCTATTACAATAAAAAGCTCATATTAAGTATAACATTTTTACAGAAGAAAACAGGTACCACAGCAACAATGAAGTCTTTTCAGTAATTAGAGCATGAAGCATCTTTTCCCTATCCCTATTTATCTGATTCTAGCAAAATAAATCTGGTAAAGGCTTGTGATGATTAAGGGATAAAGGCAAGCCCATATCACTCAAACTGAAAATTAATGCAGGGACAATTTTTTTGAGCTTTTTTTTTTTTAATATTGGCATGAGTATAAATGCAGATTCTGAAGATGCATGCATATTAAAAAATATAGAAGATATAGAAGACAAATCTATTTATTACAAAGTATGCTTAGCTGCTTGAAACAACAGAAGCCTTTCTTAAAAATCTGAGTTATTCTATTTCTACCATCTGGTTTGAAAGTGAAAGTACCATGAATATACCTTTCAGGCTTTACTAATAAATGGGCAAGTAAAATATAATCGTGAAATACTCTAATCAACATAAGTAAGCAGAATCTGACTCAGCAGTTTGTGCCAAGCTCATATTTCATTTAATATGCAATCACTGTATTTAAGTGCCTTGTGCAATACTACTTTAACAGATATGTAGTTTAACAATAAAACATATTACTTTTTCTAATTTTCATAATTATAAATATGATCATCTTTAAAAGAAAAGTAGAATTTTCAAAGTAATTTCCATAGTACAATTACATTTAAATGCCAAAGGTTTAAAGAAGTTTTCATGTTTAAAGTAGGAAATACATAATGGCTTGATTATGCAGTCTAACATGTTACAAAGAAGCATCTGCATTCATAGTGTAAGAATTTAAAATTTAATAAAATACAGCTTTAATAGCACACCTCAAATTACTGATAGAAAACAAACTGCTACTCCCCTTACCTAGATATATTATTGAAGCTGAGGAACAAACGCTGGAGACAGGGCAAAGTATCCACATCTTTCTAGAAGGAAAGAAAGAGGCATAAATTCAGTTGCTGAAAGATAACATCTTCTGAAGCTTTCTATTTTGCCTGATGATGAAACACATTCATTTCTATATACTATAACCTTGCTGCAACATTGATTTCTGTTGAACATGCAGCTCCATTTCTCCCTAGTGCAGACTGCAAGGGAGTGTTTCAGTGCAGATATCTACTCTGCAGAACAAGCTGCACCACCTGCAAGGCAAACAATGTTAAAGAAGAGGATGAAACTGCTGCTGGTTTCTGAACAGGCTTTTGGGAAAGAAGCCAAGGTGCTGTTTCAGCATTTAAGCTGCACCTTATGTACACTGTAACCAAACTGTTAAAAAAAAAAAAAAAAAACACACAACACACACCCCTTTTGTGAGCATGCTGCAATAAGGCTTTTGAAGTGCTAACTTGTGCCAAGCAGCAGGGTAACTACCACTTTGAAATAGCAATGGCTCTTCTGCCAGAGAAAAACTGAAGGATTTTGTACACTCAGTAACCTCACTGATTTTAAGTTTATATACAATTTGCAGTCTGATTAAAGATACCTTTAGGCAAAATATGGAATTACAATTTATAAAAAAGAGCAAGCTTTAAGAATGAGTAATTCTGAGTTTAATAAATACCACTAAAGACCTTTGCAGAACACCTTAAAATAGTTCAAAGAATTAGTAAACTGAAACACATCAAGTAAGATTAAACTATTTATGAAATATAAATCCACAATGGCCAGACAGCAGTCTGCAGTGATGCACATACCATTCAAACTGTACAGTTTACCCTTCAGTCATAAGAGGGTATCTCTTCATCCTACTAAGGAGCATACTCCAACTTGCAACCAGTGGACACTAATCTCATCACTTATGAAGTGGCACAGGGGCTCACTACTTTGATTTTAGCCTCCAGTCAAATCTATAGTCCTTCCTCCCACCATCAGATCTGGAACACATCTGCATAGCATTCTGCAAACAGACAGTAGCTCATTCTACCCAGTCAGCTAAGCACAAGGCAGCTCTGAAGATGCTGTGTTGCAGCTATTAATGAAACATTGCACATGAGCTAACAAACCATACCGAGAATCATAGCTGTCTATAATAAGCAGGTCTTATTAGCTCAGGTCTGTATTAACTGCAGTCGCAAAACTCCTACTTTAGAGCTATTCCGAGTCCACCTAGATCAGACCATGGAGAGACTGAGTTCACAACTGTCATCTAGATGTACCCTCAGTGCCTAAGGCTACTTATAGTGTTGACACTTAGGGAAGGAGGGGGGGCATGATACTAGTTGAACTATACACAGACTGTGCACAGTAATTCTTCTTAAGCAGCACAGATTTTAAGTGATCAAAGATTTTTGTGTTTGGGAATACAAAGTAATTTCCTGTGAAGACTGACTTCTATAACTAGCATGATAGTCTGCTGTCCTGAAAAATATGTTGCAAGCCTCACAGGCATGAGAGTGAACACCTTAGTTACAAGGCCTGCAGCAACTTCAGTTTCAGCATGAAGTCATTAAGTCAGCCAACCTATGAGGCAGGAGTTTTCATCCTAAGAGGATGCACAACTTAACCAGTTCTCCTCCAAGTCTAAGATGAGGCTGCAGATGACAAAGACAGAATGTCCAGCTTTTAATACCTGAAAGTAGGAAAGCAGGTATTGCTTTCAAACAAAAATACAGATCACCTTCCTAATTAGGGATGCTAATTCACTACTGAATGAAAAGTAAATAGACATTCCATAATTCCCGGTGTGTAAAAATTCATGTTTTTAGTGCCAGATAAGACCCTTTGTAATCATTTATTCTGCCCACTTGCCATTCCTCAGAATAGTCTAACTTCTTGAAGACACTTCCAGTTCACCTCAGGACTGCCTTTTCCAAATCCTACAACTTTGGATGAACTAGAATTTATTCTTTTAAATTCTAGGTCCTTTGGATTCAAAGATTTCCAGTGAAATCTGATGAATATTGCAAAGACAAAGAATGGCCCCAAAATTACTAATCTAAGACCAAAGGATTATAGGAGATGATTACACATTTAATTGCTCAAACAGGCTGCAATCGAATTGGATAACTTTAATTATCTAATAGAGTCAACTGCAACTCAGTATGGAACCTCATTTTATTTGACAAATGAGAAAATCATCTTTCCTATAAAATAATAACACATTTCTAGGCCTCACAGGAGGAAAAAAATATATTGAAAATAAGGAAGATTCACAAAAATGTATTGAGAGAGAAAAAGAATTTAAATATTAATTTTAAGACTAATTTAATGATTTTGGGAGGGAAAACTTTTTCAAATTCAACATTGAAGATTCTGCCATTTAGAGGAACAATCAAGTTAAACAAGACCCCATAATTATAGTGTTGTCATAACAACTGAGTAACTAAACCACAGCCCATGCAGTAGAAGCCTTTTTTTTTTTAAATGAATTCAGAGTGGAAATTTTTTGGTTTAGCTCCATACCATACCTATATCATGATTTAAATGCCAAAAAGCAATTATCTCGCTCAGTCAACAAGAAAACCTAAACCTCTTCCTTGAAGGAAAGAAATCAAAAAAACCCAACTCTCTCCCCCCAACTACTCAAGTACTCTAGCAATAAAGTAACTTGAATGTTCTTTCCATAAAAGATAAATTTGTTTCTATGTTCCTGGATTTGCAGTAATGTCATATTGCAACAGATTTTGAATTCAATACAAAATAGTGCAGCTTTCACTCTTCCAATGCCTTTCTACTTCAAAAAATCAAAATAAATCTAATACATGAGCATTTAAAAGAAAGCACCTACCATTAAAATGGGAAAGATCTGATTTTAGGAAAGAAACATACATTTACTTCATATCTCAAACACCATGAACTGTCCAAAACTTGACTTCATATGACTTCAGAGTCCTTCTCTAGAGGAAGGAGAGCTAGTGCCATGTCTGCTAAAAATCACCATCCAATTCAAAAAGTGATCCATTAAAATTTAACTGGGGTAACAAACAATTTTATATTATAGACAAAATAAAACACTTCCATAAACAGAATGTCTTCTGAAACAGTGCTTCTGGCCAGGGAGGAATAAAACATTAAGGTGAGATATAACAGAGCCCAAGCCTACAGCTCATTAACTTTCATGTTAACTCCCCGTTTGCAGCTAGAGGAGACAAGGAGAATGCAGGAACTACTCCTGAGAGGGGTGAGAAGGCACCAGCCGTAAGCAAGGAAGAGAGAATCCAGGAAACAACTGCTGTGGGGGAAGGGACAGTGACAGAATCAGAAATCAGCAGAAATTTGAGGAAATAATGTCTCAGCAACAGCAGAAGGCTTCTCCAAAACCAATGAGAACCACCGACTTAAAACCATTTTCTAGAAACTATGAATTACAACAGACAACAGAGCAGCCTTCCCACAAACATTATGTTCTGTAAATTGCTAAATACAATCATTTTTTCAAAAAGTTAGGCTGCATTAAGCCCAAGACCTTATTAACAAAAATATGAGGACCCAAATATATACATTTAAGTAGACTGTATTATTTTAAAAGTGCTCTTCAAGTAATATACGTGCCATACACAAGTCATTTCCACAATTCCAGAAAAACAAATTAAAACCCTAAAGTAGTAAATGAAAAGCTTAATTCTGTACAGCACAAAGACTTATAATGCTAAGTTAAAGCTCCAACTGGGAAATTTTGCCTATGAGATCAATACCTGTTTTGACTTTTAGTATGAGTTTTTGTGAGGGAAAATGACTGTTGGGGGGGGGGGGAAGGGGGGTGCATGCGCACAGTTTTGCTTGGTTTTTGCTTTTACTTGGCCCACTGAATGACCCAACAAATAGCAATCAAATCTGAAGAGAGATGCTGGAAGAAATCTTGGATCCCATGCAGCCAGCAACAAAATTTCCAAATACACAGAATTACTATCCCACTTCTAATCAGCTTTGTGGGAGAGGGAAAGGAAGAGGACAAGGGATAGGGCAAGGGATAATTTGCACCAAGATTTCTGAATTTGGCTGTAAAAACACATGAAAATCTCTCATAAAGAAAACTCAGCAAGATTCTCCTGATAAAAGTAAAACCTATTTCCTTCCCTTTGAGAAAGAGGCATCAACTATGCTTTCTCCCCCAAAATATACATAAAAAGATTAAATCTAAGATGACCTAACTACTTAACTGAGTTACAGAAATTAAGGGGAGAGAGCTTTGCTTTTATGAAACAAACTTGTATAGAAGTCTCCAAATTCATGCATTAGAACTATAAAGCTTCTCCAGAAACCTTCTCCCCTGCTATCATGTGCTATCAAGATCTGTACAGCTACAAGCAACCCCATTTAAACAAAGTAACACCAAGTAAGTCACTATGTTATTTTCACCTTCATGGTATAAAAATAAGCACTGCAGAAAAACAACAAAAACAAAACAATACAGAAAGATTTCACAAATCTGAAATGCTGACATGGTTCAAACAAGTAATAGTATATCTTGGTTTAAAACAAATAAAGAGACATTTGGTTTTGTTCCTTACTATAGCACAGACTTGATTATGACGAAGGTTGAGCTCTGTGAGTGAATCCAGTCCATTAACATTTTCTACAATGGTTAGTAGGTTTCTGGCAAGGTTTAACACTCTCAGTTCACCCAAATGGTTGATATTCTCTATTTTAGTAATCTGTAAAAGAAGTATAAACATGCACAGTGTGTTTTGCATAGCTACACAATAGGTATATATAGTATAAACATATACATTTTTAAAAAGCAACATATACAGATAAAAACAGAATCAACTTAATCCAATACTGTGCTTTTTACAACTTTTCTAAACTGTGATAATCCTGTCATAAATTGCTGAAAACAAGCTATAGTCTAGCGGAGATTAAGTAGTAGTATCCACTTCACTAACATCTTTCTAGTCATACTACAGTGAAACTAAGTCAATAGTCCTCTCCTTGCCATAAGAAATTAAGTTACTTCAGCTATGCTGTCCTGTAGCAGCACCCTCAAAGAGGCTCCTTGACCACTCATATCATAAGCCTAAGAGGACACTGATGATGTCATGGTATGCCAAAATAGGGAAATTTTGTGCAGAGCTGATCCTTAGATTGTCTCCAAAGGTACTCAGACACACATCCAAATCTCTCAGTACGTCGCCACAAGAGTATGTGGTATTGTAGCTCCATACCATCACAGAAGTTGGCACTGACTTCCCTTCATGCCTTTAAAAGGTCAGCAGCAGCATTCACAGCTTTGTCTCTAGGAGCTCCACAAATGGGCTTCCCAGCAGGTCACGAGGCCTGGGACCTGCTGCACATCAGGAGCCAAGAGCAGCCACAGCCCTCTGCAGAAGGAAGCAGTTATTCTGGCACTGGAACTTGTAAGGAAGAGTTTTACGAGCTGATGATTGCTGGACTCAGCGAGACATGCTCAAATAAAAGTCAGAAGAAGAAAGCAGCAGCATCCTTAATTTGGATACACAGCATGTTTGCTTGACAGCCCCCAGCATTTCTTTGGCAACTCATGGCTTCCTGTGATCAGAAAATGGAGGGATCAAATAAAATGACTAACTTACACTGAACAGGCTGCTGCTTTAGGTTTGCTTTTATTTTCACTGTCTTAAAGATTCAGGTGATACTGAATAAATTTAATTGAAAAAATAATGATGGCTACTGACCCTTAATTTTATTTTTGACTTGTGGGGAATGTAACTGTTTTACAAGGGCATTAATGATTTCTCAGCTAACCCAATATGGCTTCATTTTATGCTGTTTGTATTTCTCAGTGATCCACTCAAGGATCTCTATCCAGATATCTGTTTCTCAGAGTAATCTGGGATCTGTCCTCCAGTGTCTATCCAGATGTTCATGCAGGACTTGCACACAGCAATATCATGGAGTAGACTGTCACTGCACAGAAGGATATTCATATCATATTCTTACCAAAACCCATGTTATATGGCAGTAAATGGGTTATCAGGTTTTCCCATAGAAAAGACTTTGGCCTTTCACAAGGTGTGGCAGTGTATCCAAGGACAGAGTGCACAAAGCTACTAAAAAATACAATGAATTCCCTTGCAACTAGATTGAACATCTGCCCCGTCTGCTGGAAATGAGATCAGCGAAAGCTCCCTTCAATACCCTGTACTTAGGCAGGCACGCTATTCCTCCTGCAAGCCACCAACAACAATTAGATGCAGACAAACAAGACAGTGATTAGTGTCAGACACCTTCCCAATGATAATGAACTTTGCTGCTTTAGACCAGTACAAATCTGGCCATGCCAATTTCAGAAGATGTCTAGTAACTTCTGGAACAGGAGAAGAGGTAAGGCAGCTATTATGAGTTTTCAAAATGTAAATAGTTTCACACGCGTGTGTATATATGTATATATAAATGACATATGACTTGAATATACTGCAAGTATTCCAGTAGTTCTTCCATAAAAGCTTTCTGAAATGCATACATGTTAAGCAGATAACAAAACTACCTAAATCACACCTCAGATCAACTTTTGATTCAACTGCTGATCAAATTATTATGCATCACACCTTTTTGTGTATTATATGCAGAAAAAAATGTACACAGGAAGTAAAATTGTTAGGATACCAAAACAGTAAATAGCAGAAGGAACAGAAAATACCACTGTTCAGAACAATGTATTTTGACAGAGACTTGTAAAAGCAAAGCCAAGAGCAGATGGTTAGCATGAAGAGTACAGGCCTCTGCAGATGTCTGTTTAGCTGGAATTACAGCAAACCACAATGCAGAATTTGAAGTGATCCTAGCATCTTACTGCTACTGCAGAGATATGGATTTCATCAACAATTTATAGCGATCCTATTTATAACTTTGCTCAGTTTTTAGACTGTCAGCTCTATTGGATTTTCTCTATTTACTATCATGCATGCATGAATTTGGTATATACTACATCTATTAATTAACAAGCCACTCATCTCTTTCCAGGCAATTCAAATAATATTTCTTTTAGCAAAAAGAAATTATATCTATCACTTTTAATGGTATTTTCTATTAATTATAATTTAAGATTATTATGAACCATCTTGAAATGCTTTTTGAATACATAAAATTAAAAGATTTTACTTGGAAATATTGAACAAAACACTGTTCTGTACTTTGTTTGCCTGTATTTTTGAATCCTTTGGTATGAAATAATTATAAAAAGGAAAGAAAATCAGAGAAGATTGTTATGCAGAGCATAACCACTAATCAATAATTAAATTGTACAATAGTAGTATCTTATGACATATTTCTGAGATAATTTAAAAAACGACCATGTTTGCAAAAATCGAGCTGCATTTTTTTCATTATGCTTGCAGCCTTGAACCTTTGGAAAAGAAAATGATTCATTGAATTAAAAAGTAGTTCTGTTTTTGTTTTCTTTTAATTTCAAACAGTATAGAGTAAGTTTCATTACAAATATACCTACTCAAGTTCTGCTTTCAGTAAAACCTAGCTTATTTTACTAACTTTAATGCACTCATTCATTAGAAGACAGAATACATTCTAATACAACTCTACCTAAAATAAAAATGCTTTAAAGGGATTTATATAGAACATCCAGCATTTATTACTTTGTTACAGGAAAGATCAAGCTAACAATTAGAGTTCTCTACACAGGCTACTCAGTGTGCATGGAGGCACATTATTTAAAAATTAAATGTTAATCTAAAGACATGTTACTATTAAGTTATAAAGACCAGGTGTAACTATCAGATAATAATCTCTCATAGCCTTAAAATATTAGTAAATAATACTCTGTGAAGCTCATTTTGTAGAGTATTTTTAATAGACACTTTTTTTGTTTCTTACCCTGATCCTGAAAATTTAATTAAAGACAGTAACTTTAATTCCAAATAATTACGCTATTTATTGCAACTGTTATTTTAACTCATAAGATATGAAAGTATTGTCACTATATTTCTTGTCTAAACAGTGCTTTTTCTTAAAAGCTGCTTCACCAGAACCTTCTATTATTGCAGATCAAATTCACAAGGAGGTAGAGTGTGAGCAGCCCTATACTGAAACCTTGCTATACAACCAAATCCCTCAGTCCTCATTAGAACGATAGTGCTGTACAGCACCGCAAAGCAAGTCTGACACTAAGTAATCAACATAATTAAAATTTGAATTATATTACATTAAGTGTACAATACACACAATCAAGTGCAAGGTCTCTGAAGAAAACAATGCTGTACTATTATCCATTTATCTGTATTACTGCTGTTAATAATAGAGGTTTTGCACAAATTAAAATTAATGTTATTAGGAGGTTGTATCTTCTTACAAATTTTAATGGGCAGTATTAAAATTAAGCAGCTTACTAAATCATGTAATAAAACCAGAAAAAAATTACAACAAGGGAATTAACTCTTTTTTTTGGTCAAGCACAAGCATTAAGTGCAGTATTTTATTGGGCATTACACAGATTTTTTTTTTCCTGAACCTTCTTATGAACCTTTATTATATGAAAGGGTTTTCTTTAAGAAATAAGATTTAAAGGGTTTTCTTTAAGAAATAAGATTTAAAGGTTTGATTTGGAACACCACCACCAAAAAATATTGAACAAAGTTTTGCATTTAAGCATTTTAAAATACTACATCTTGATGTTTTAAAGCACATTCAGTTCCCTATTACAGTCCTCACTGGGGGAGGAAGCAGGGGGACAGACAGGACTCAAAGTTCAGAACAAACTGTATTTAGCCAAAATATCCTGTACCCAAATAAATCAAAATATTTTCCAAAAAGTGAACAACAACAACATTTTACTCCTTTTATTTCTCCTCCCCTCCAAGCTCTTGGAAACATTCCAGTCTTACAAGTTTCACAAGCTGCACCCGGTCTATGGAACTGATTTACATCTGAAATGGGGAGGGAAAGAGGGACTAAGGATAAAACAGGAATCTAGCTTTCCTCTAAACTGATACAGCTCCACAAATATTAACATAAAAAAACTATTTCTAGCTAGGCTCTAGCAGTATTTTTGAAGAATTTGAAAATTCTATTTGAGTATTTATACTGGGTCCATTAAGAGCGACTGATGAAATATCTTACGTAGAACTACTGTGTATCATGAAACAGTCAACTTCTTGTTTCAGTTTAATGCATTTCAAGTAACTTTAATATAATTTGTACACAGGTTTAAATTTTTTACTGTTGAGTGATCCTCTGGAATCAGAGACAACATATAAAAGATATGTACATTAGTAATTATAGGTTCTAACCCCAATAAATTTAAAGTGATTACAAGAACCTTAGAATATTTCTTCAGTGAATTACACTACTGAAGTAAAGATGAAAACTATTTGGTCAGATATTATGCCGTAGGTATTACATATAAAATATTTTAATATTTTATTGCAAATAAGATGTCCTATGACAGCTACAAAATTGTAAAGGGAAAAAAGGGGGTGGGGAATTAAATGACAATACTTATTTCTTTCCAGATATGTGAGTACCTTTAATGTGCTCAAAAAGGACTGTGGAGTATCACATTCACTGAAGAGCCACTCTGGCAGAATAACTTGCAGGAGTCAAGATTTACTGTTTATCTCTATAGCCTACTACACTAAATTATGAGTTTCATTTAATGACATCAGAGAAGCCAAACTATAGAAAAAAAAGACTACAGAGAGACTCTGTTCTGTATCATCTCAGTTACAAGCAGTAATACTACTGCAGCGGTTTATGTTCTGTAGTGTAGTAGCAATAGTATTGTTGTCAGGCAATGTCATGCATACTATAGCGTTTCAGTTAGATGACATAATGCATGTCAAGTTATTCTTGTACTTCTTTATGTTGGGATCCATCCTGGGGACTGTATCCATGACGGCCTCATTAGGGCAATTTTCCTTAACAATAACAAAAAAAGACTCCCCTCACTAAATCATCTAATAGAATCTAGTAACACTCTAAACCGCCTTCTGGTGATTTCATCTGTCTCTCCCCATTGAGTACAGAGGGAGGCTAGTGATATTAGAGCTACTGAATTTAAGTTAGTTTTTGGTAACATTTCACCCTCTTGTATCTCAAGTAAACTAATCTTCAAATACCACTCTACTGTGCTGAAGACTGCTCACCTGATATTCTCTTGTATTAAGAGACTGCCTTCTCTAGGAAGAATAATGTGTGCTCATTAACTAAAGTGTGGCAACTTGAAAAGGTAGGAAACCCAGTCAAGACAAAGCTGCTGTATAGAAAGACAAAATGCCTTAAAATAGAATACTGTTCTAACATGTATGAGAATATGAATCACATAGGATGACTGTATAAAAATAACAGACAAATCAACCAGTTTGAAGAAAATTCAACTGTGGTATTTTTCAACAAATAAATCACTAAAATACTCTATAAAATGACATGTGATCGACCTTTACTCTAAAGCAGTAAGAGAACTGATGAATAGAAGCCTTCAGCATATACTCCACAGGAAGTGCACTAAAGACCAACAGATTTCTTACATAATTCCATCAAATGAATGGGATTTATGAACACCAAAACCACAGGAACATTGCTATCGTAACCTCAAATATAGACTGCCATTCAGTGAGTACTGTAATAGGATGTTGTTTCAGTGCACTACAGTTCAATCTACTGCCACAGAAGTTTTCATTCATGTAATAGAGGTTTTTTGCGGCTTTACTAGTGACATTTTTGCAATAGAGAATTATTTGTCACTTCACTAGTACCCTCAAAATAATTCTCTACTTTTTTTTTGGTCTCTTATTTCCCTAAACAGGGGAAATAGCTAACTAAAAGAGAGTTAACTCAGGCTAAAGCTACCCTCACCTCAGAATCAGAGAATCACAGAATAGTCAAGGTTGGAAGGCACCTCTGGAGATCATCTACTCCAGTTCCAGACTCCACAACCTGCCTGTTTGGGTTTGACCACCCGACAGTAACATTTTCCTTATGTTTAAACAAGTTTCCTATATTTCAGTTTGTGCCCATTGCCTCTTATCCTTTCACTGGACATCACTGAGAAGAGTCCAGCCCCATCTTTGTTACTGCCCTCAGTCAGGTGTTCATACACACTGATGAGATCCCCTGAGCCTTCTCTTCTCCAGGCTGAACAGTCCCAGCTCTCTCAGCCTCTCCTCACATGAGATGCCCTTCCTCATCTTTGTGGCCCTTCACTGCACTCCCTCCAGTAAATCCATGTTTGTCTTGTACTGGGGAGTCCAGACCTGGACACAGCACTTCAGACATGGCTTCATCAGTGCTGAGTAGAGAGGCAAGATCACCCCCCTTGACCTGCTGGCAATGCTCTTCCTGATGCAGGCCAAGATAACGTTTGGCCTTCTTTGCCACAATGGCACATTGCTGGCTCCTGCTCACTTTGTTGTCCACCATGTCCCCCATAAGCTTTAATGCAAAGCTGCTTTTCAGCTGGTCATCTTCCAGCCTGTACTGGTGCACAGGGTTATTCCTCCCCAGATGCAGGGCTTCACTTTGAAATTCATGAGCTTTTTGTTTGCCCATTGCTCCAGCCTGCTGCTGAATTGCAGCACAACCATCTGGTGCATCAACCACTTCTCCCAATTTTGTATCCTCTGCAAACTTCCTCGGGGTACGCTCTGTCCCACTGTCCAGGTCATTAATGAAAACAAATGGTATCAGTCCCTGGGGCAGATTACTAGTGAAGTGGCCTCCAAGCTGGGTTTCATGCCACTGATCACAACCTTTTCAGGCTGGCAGTTCAGCCAGCTTTCAATCCACCTCACTGCCCATTCTTCTAGTCTGTATTTCATCAGTGTTTCTATGAGAATGTTATAGGAGACAGTGTCAAAAGCCTTGCTAAAAATAAACAGCATTGCTCTCCATTCATCCACTGAGCTAGTCATTTAGTCATAGAAGGCTATCAGGTTGGTCAGGCATGATTTCCCCTTCATAAATCCATGCTGACTACTCCCAGTCATCTTCTTGTCCTTAATATGTTTGGAAATGCTTTCAAAGATTAGTTGCTCCATCACCTTCCCAGGGACTGAGGCAAGGCTGACCTGTTTCTCAGGATCTAACATGTATTCATTTATATGACATCCCTGTCTTAGGCCAATTACAATCTATGCAACAATTTCACTGTTGAGCAGACAACATTCAGGAAAAAATTTACATCCAAATTTTAGCTCATCAGTACCATTCTTAAAGGAATCTATTTACTTCTTCCTGGACAGTTCTGTATCAACCTCCCTTCCCTGGCCAATTTTAACTACAATAACAATTTTTGTAATACAATTAAAAAAACATTTTTGTATTTACAAAAAAAAATAGTTTGTAATCAGCACAACCAAAAAATAACACATGCAAATCTGGACAATGCCTTTAACAGCACAAATTTTACATTGTGGCCCAAGAATATATTAAGAAAATCCTGAAAATATTCCTGGCAACAAGATACAGATGGTGTCACAAAGACAGCTGTCTTTTCTAGAAAATAGCCTTAAAGCTGGATCAAGAATGCACATTTCCCATGCCATATCATTAAATATTTTAAAGACATGTTTCTTGTAGATGTGAGAAAACAAAGACAAAAGTGCCATAAAAATATCTGTAGCTCATAAGAAAGAGTATGACCGAAAAGATGGTAGCATTAAGTAACCAACACAATGTTTCAGTGACTGAAATTTTTTTTGAGAAATTGAAAATGCTGTGCAGAGGAACTAGCAAATATTCACACAGCACATACAAATCATACTAGAATGGCAGCCAAAGACACTTCTGTACAGCAAAGTGAATTTCAGTATGTTTATATTTTTCCATAGTTATGAGAAAAAAAACAAACAGGAGTGACCCACACCACAAAAGTGCAGTTAAGTCTTTTACTTGGAATGAAGAACCATCCCATCAAGGAAAACTGCTGCTCACCCCTGATTTCAAGCTGTAAAACTCATTAGATATATTGTAGATTTTTTAACCTTCCTCCAAGAATTATGTACAGGATAATACCATAAGCAATGTAATAAACTGGATGTATCAAGTGCTTGTTAAGATACAGCAAGTCCTGTTTTCTATTATTTTTCATTATGAGTGACAAATGAGATATTCTGTTTCTGCATTCTTGTCATTAATCCCTACTGAACTCATGGAAAAAAAAATATATATATATATGTATGTTAGATACAGGATATTGTATCAACAGAACACTGACTAGAATCAGACATTTTGAACTATACACCAACACTTCATTTTTAATTCCACTGACCTGTTTTAACTGCTACACTCTGGAATACCTGAATGCATCTTTTGATGTTCTCAAATCCAGTTCTGTAGTTGAAGTGAATTCTTGAGAAATTTGTGATTTGGGAGAGATACAGTTTCAGCTAAAATAGAAGACTGTCCAAGTAAAGGTTCCATGAACCTCAATCTCAAGTTAAAAGGCACACAGACTCTCTATTATTAAAAAGCAAACAAAAAAAAACAGACTTGAAAACAATGCAGTGGGCTGATGCACTCTTAAACAGTGTCTCAAACTCACTACTTCTTTCTTTCTTCATTATGCATTCAAAAAAACACTAAATACATACAGCAGACTGGTATTTTAAATCATTAATTCCTCAACTAGAAAAAAAAGTTTGAAAGTCAAAATTTGCCTAGCCAGAAGTTGGAAAGGAACAAAAAGATGTAATTCATTAATGGAAGAGAAGCCAGAGCCTTCATTTGGTCTATTCCATAAAAAATACACTCAGCTTACAAAAAAATCACACAACCCTGCCTCCCCCTCCCCAGAAAACTAAACATCCCATTTGCAGATGCTAGCATTTGAGTGCTTCACATGGACATATGACTCAAACTTTCTAAAGAAAAGCACTTATCATGCTCCAGAGATTTAATATTGAGCCCCCGATACAAGTTAATTTGTGATATTCTCTGGGCCAAGTTTGGCCTATAGTTATGAAGCTGACCTAACAGCAGCTGGTTGGGCACTATGCCTAAACTCCTGATAAAGTTTAATTAATTTAAAGGCTGCTGTATGAACACTTGAGGAAAAAAATCTACTTTATGAACATTTGAAAAGTTGTACATCATTTATGTTTTATTTCCACTGGTGATTCTTCCACTTGTGCTATAAAAGTGTGCTGACATTTTTTTCCCCAGCAACGCTTAAGAGTACAGACTCAAGTCAAAATGTCAAGATGACACACATGTAATTGCTTAGACAAAAATGCCTGCACATCTGCATGACTAATCTGTAAGAAACTATATAAAAACTTACAGTGGCATTAATGTGAGGATTATAACTACACATCCACAAACATTTTAGCCATCCTAAAAAGCAGCCCCTCCAAGACTCTAGTGGCAATGTTACTCTATTCCTATACTGCATGTGTCACTACTGCACAACATGCATACTGCTAGACTAATTATGTCATTTACAGAAGCCATGAAGTTATCACACATGACAATAACTGATTATAGTGTTATTTGGGGCGGGGAGGGGGAGAAGTTGATAGCATTCCCATTCCCCACTGTCAAGCAGTAATATAATAAAGAACACGCAACACATCAGTAAGAAGTCAAAACTGTCAAAGCAGGAATCCAGAAAATTCACACATTGGCTTTATACAGTCACAATAACTATATGCTGTTTTAAACAGCTCAACCATGGAACATTTTATAAAATAAATTTAAAACACATGTGATACAAAAGAACACCATCTGGTTTACCCTTATTTACTTTATGCTGTTTCTTTCATATCCATTAAACAGTAATTTTTCTTCCATATATACTTCAGCCGAAACTTCATGCATCATACAGATAAGCTATTTAGAATACACAGACATGACTGCATAGTCTCAATTTGGAAAAACTCAATAGAAGTTAAGTGACTTAAGTCAGTTCAGAAGCCTGAATGAATCAAGGGCTTGGATCCATTCTACTTTTTCCTGTAGGAATCTAAGTCTTTTACAGATATGTAAGGATCTTGTTTTGTAAGATCACCAATAGCAGAAAGAATTAAAAAAAAAAAGTGAGCTTAAATTTGTCTGTGAGTGACCATACTATTTTAACTATATCACAACTACTTAAGTTAGATGATTATTCTACAGGTCTACCTGAATGAGTGCTGTTATACTTGGTTGTCTCAGCGTTTTCGTTGCTCTAACTTTCTGAAAGTACAAAATGCTGGAAATACAACAGACTGAATACCAAGATTCAAAATAACACCATACCACCTTTGATTAATTTACTGATTTCTGTGAACTCAACTGTTGAAGTTCACTATCAGTTCCCCTTCAAAAAGCAACAGTTTAGACATGATGCATTTTCTGTCTTTTAGTATGCAAGCAGCTTAAACAAATTTTTGCACTGTACCTGATTTCCATGAAGATCTAAAACATCAAGGTTTTTTAGGTTCTCCAGATTTGAGATTTTCTTTAATCTGAAACATTTAAACGATGACAAAAATTGTTTTTGTTATATTAAAAAATAGCTTTGATTTTCCAACTAATAAAAAGTCTAGCCTTTTATTTATGCCTACAAAGAGTAACAAAGAAAAACAAAGCTCTCAGCTATCTAAAATCAATAAACAAATGAGTGTGCCTTAGGCTCCCCTGCCTTCCCTTCTGACTGTCAAAAATACAACATAGTAGCAGTATGCACATCCCTCTTCTATGAAAGAAAGGTAAGTAACACTTGCACCATTAGAAAACAAAGTAAACAATCTATCCAAGTAACAAGACATATTATTACTGGAAAGCAGCTAATCCCAAACCAGTTTAAAGAAAGATTAGAGAGACACAGACTCTTGAGAGTTTGCTAGAAAAACTCGGAATAAAAAACTGAAAAGCACTGGCCCTATCTAAACCACATGGATCTCCGAGTTTTGTAGTATTTCTTCTCCTTCTGTACAGCTTCAAAATCTTAGAGCTTTTCTGTCCTATCTTATTTGTAGAGATGACAAACCCAGGCTATTATACAGCCAACAGCATCATCTACTGGTGGATGATACCACACGTCACATACATTACACATTTGCTTCAAGAATAATTAAAAAACACACATAGCCCAAGCTGAAAACCAAGTCTTTGCTAGGAACCATGTCTGACATGCAATCTTTTACCAATATGTCTCCTCATGGTTATCTACAAACCATACTTCCGTATAAACAAAACATATTGCACTCAGAGGTGTTACAATTTGGAAAATAACTCTTAAGAATAACTTAAAGTTATCATTCTTCCTCTCCCCCCAAATAATTTGCTATAAACAGAATTAAAATCTATAGGTGAAATATTTAATAAAAAGGCCATAAACCCTAATAAAATGCTGTATTATTACAAGTTCTCAGTTTTTGAACATAGGTTGAGTTAGGAAATATATTCTTGGTAATCTGCACATGAATTTCAGTTTATTTACTGGTTCTTCCTTTACCAAGTATAATCAAAAGAGAAACTGAACAAATTCAGATCACAACCCTTCGACACGTAAGCAATTCCACAGATACTTCCATTGAATTGCTAGAATTAAAGGCTACAGGACTTGGCCTGTATATTTAGGAAATAATGCAACTTGCTAGTTGTGTCTCCCAAAATAACAGAATCAATAAATAAGCAGTAAAATCCATGATACATCTGCCTGATTCCCAGCTAAACAAATGAGGCAGGAAGTATTTTTATTGGTTACAAAGAATCAATGAATGCTTTACTTGATGCGAATAGAGATTCAATCTGTCACACAGAAATCTACGAACAAGCATTTAATAGCCAATCAGGACAGAAGATTAGATGGAAACACCTATATGACCTGTATGTTTAATTAGGAAATACTTCAGAAGTGTTGCTAGAACTTACATAAAAAGAAGCTTCTGAAGAATATTACAAGCAAAACTTGTGCGATTCTCCAATGGGATCCTCAACACTTACTAGATGAAAAACTGACTTAATACAGTTTTGTTACAAGACATAACAGCTGAGCTAAGAAATGGCTATGTTCAAAAGAGACTACCACGAAGTGTGGAGAAAAAATTCTGCAGATTAGCTTTTGCTGAGAAGACAGAGAACTTCCCTTTGGATTAGTCTCACATGAAAGACACATACTGGGCTGAAAGAAAGTGCAGACAGCGCTGGGAACTGGCTGGCTGGGTAACACCTCTACAAAAAGAGACCTGGGGGTGCTAGCACACAAGAAAAGGAACAAGAATTGGCAGGCAGTGAAGGCTGACCATGTACTGGACTGCACTAGCAAGAGTGTAGCCAGCAGGTTAAGGAAAGGGTTTACTCTTCTCTGTTCAGCTCTCATGAGGCTGCATTTGGAGTAACCTGCCCAGTTCTGGCCACTCCCATCCCAGTACAAGACAGACATCCGACACACTGGAGAGACCATCAGAGGGAAATTAAGGAAAACAATGCGGAGGCAGAGGCTGAGAAAGCTAACAGCAGATCTGTTTGCTGCCTTCCACTATCTGAAGTAAGGTTATAGAGAAGATGGAGCCAGATTCTTTTTGGAAGTGCACTAAATAACAAGAGGCAACACATCACACACAAAACTCAACTGGACAAGGCCCCAAGTGACCTGGTCTAATGTACGTGTCCTCTGACAAGAAGGTGCGTTAGATGACCTCTAGAGGTCCCTTCCCAACCTAAATTTTTCTATGATCTCATTTCTGAAAGTTTTTTGAGAAGACTAGTTTTATACAATTAGTAAGTCTTACCAGTTATTTCTATAAAACTAAATATAAATTAAGGGAAAGGGGAAAGCAAATGACAAGCCAGAATAGTTTAGCTTCAGCCAATTTCAGCAAATTCACGAAAGTCTGAAAGGGCAGTAGCCAGCAGGTCTGGTTTTGGCTCAACTTAAATATTGAAAGCATATACTACATAAAAGAACCACTATGTCTATATCCCTAAACACACATATATGTATATTCATATATACATATTTTTATATATGCGTATGTATATATTCATATATATTTTCCCCCAAACACATATTTACTCCCCCAATGAAGTGTTATCATCAAATACTTTAGCTAATCCTTATTATACATTCTGAAATATAAACACACTACACTCCTCTAAAATATAAATAAATAAAATATGATGTGAATGCAGTTTGCCCAAATTTGGAAATGTCTGTGGCAGGACTAAGTGTTGATTTTTAATTTCATATACAACAACATAATTTTTATATGAACGCAGAATAGAAGATTAAATTTTGAATGATAAACTTGCAATGAAATTAACATCCTCCTAACATATAATGTAATTGCTTTAAAAAAAGAAATACAAAATCTTATACTTTAATACATTTATTTATTGCCTTTCTAGCTCTGTCATCTTGAGTCATTCTGTCACTTTGGATTCATGAGCAAATTAAGAAGTAAGATTAATCTTTATTATATCTCTGAATGTCATAAAGAAAAGATATTCTAATCTGTGTACATGAAAACATAATATTTCTGTGTGTGTTAAGACCTGATGCTTGACAGGATAATGACTATCATTCCCAGTATGGGTTAAAAATTAGTTGCTTCTGATTTTTTCAGAATTCTTTCAAACCACTAAGAGAAGCTGAGAGCAAGACAAGACACCTGTTTTAA
This sequence comes from Apteryx mantelli, assembly GCF_036417845.1. Taxonomy (NCBI): domain Eukaryota; kingdom Metazoa; phylum Chordata; class Aves; order Apterygiformes; family Apterygidae; genus Apteryx; species Apteryx mantelli. The sequence goes on from NC_089992.1 coordinate 18,340,090, forward strand.
TGAGCATTTCCATGGCAACTCCCTGGACTGGTGCCTGACAGCTTATCACCTAAGGCCATTCTATTTTCATTCCTTTCAAACTAAACTGATTCAAGTTTGTGGAGATTCCACCCTTGAAAAAGAAACCTTGTCACAGGATTGAATTAAATAAATTAGTGTGAGCCAAAGCGAAAACAGGGCAAGCTAGCTTTAAGATTCATAAAGAAGCAGAAGAAAGAACAGAGTAAGGACCAGAAATTACTGAAATTGGTACCTAACAGGAAGATATAAACAGGTGAGACAGAAGACAAAGTCAAAGAATATTCTGTATAAAAAGCATGCAAGTCTTGTTTTAATTCTGTTAAAGAAAAATTAAGTACCCACACCACTCGGAAGGAAATTCACTAGTTAAAGAATCAATTCCTACAGAGTCCAATTCCTACAGTCTGCAGCTAGAACCTCAGATTTTCTGACTCTAATTGAAGAAAATAAGATCTGACAAATAAGATCTGAGAGAGAGAATGAATTTTAGCACCTCCAGTAAGAATAGCCATGAACAACGGAAAGTAATATTAGATAAACTGCTTGATATCTGCCATATGAGAGAAAAGTATCAGTTGATCTAATTGGGGGTGAGGGGAAAGGAAGAAATCAAATGCCATGTGTCACTTTTTAAAAGGGTTAAACTCTTTGGCTTCAACTTAATTTTCTGATAAAATCACACAAAAACATCTGTGGAGCAGGTCATACTGAAAAACTTAACTACGCAATTCACAAGTTCTAGAGGTATTTACTTCTCTTCAGACTTATAGAACAACAAGTAATGCAGTCTAGACCTAATTTGAAACACTGGTTATTCATAGGATGATTAGCAAAGTTTTATTTATTACTTTGGTATAAATCCCCTACACTTACACATGAACTTCACCAAAATAGTTATGATTACAGTTTAGAGTTCCGACAGTTTACAGTAGCATGCATGTAAACATCTTTAGCTCACTTTCCTTCCTATATTTTGAGAGTTACTTTATTTTCCTTATCTGCCTCTGTATGCTCCTATGCTTTCAGTTGTTGCTCATTCTACCTAAACAGCGGTACTTCGAGATTAGATCAATAGGCCGTGGGGGGCAGGCAGGAGCAGGTAGACAAAGGCCCAATATGAGACCCTCTAGAGAAGCACAGGAAATCTTCAGACCCTTGAGATAGTTGTGCCTGTTACAGATCTTTTCCACACTCTTTTCCTCCATGCTAGCCTAAACCTAAGGCTGGATATCTTTGATGATTATATCCTGAAGAAATTCCTTATAAAAAGTGTCATTACAACCTTAGATTTTTAGATAAACTTCATATTGTATCATAAATTGACAGCACATTACACTTCAGCCTGGATATTTCAGAGGCTTTATCAGAAATTTTCATCCCATCTTTGCATCGGCACAGAGAAGGCTTACTGATAAATTCTGCAGGGGTCCAGTGCTAGCCTCAGGTCTCCTTTTCCAACTGATACTGCAGAAGCAAGATTTGCTTTACCAGCTTCAGAAGCTTAATTCCACAAACACTGTATTGCCATGATGTTGTTCTTTTAGTTCGTATTTTTATTTTCCTCACTTTGAGGCTGAAAGCTTAGAATTATTGATATCCATCAAACAGTGCAACAATCATACACAAATTCACTCTTCCATGCAAGTATGTGTCACAAGGATAGCAGCCTGAAGACCCCAGGTAAAATGAGTCATCCCACTGGTCTCACAGCCAATATTACAATACGAAAACTCTGCAAACAATTGATACAATGATAGATCACCAATATTACACCACAAAGTAGGCTGCTTTAAGTTAGTGTTATTATTTTTACCTGTTCTTCCCCAACAAAAGGACTCGTAGGGATCTCAGAGTTGAAAGCCCACTAATTTCCTCTATCTGATTATCATATAAATCTAAGAAAACAAGATGCTGTAGATTAGAAATATTCTGGATCCGAGTTATAAAGTTATGCTGAAAATTCAAAAGGCGAAGATGATCTTCCCCATCAATAATTGGGCACACCGTCAGTTTTTGCCTGGAGGGGGGGAAAAGAAAAAAAACAAAAAAACACACACCCTTAAATAACAAATCAGTAATTCACCCTTTGTATTACTCGCTCTGACTGAAATGAAAAAAGTGCATTATCTTAATTAAGGTAATTAAGTTTGCTAACTCCATTTTAAACAATCATGGGATGTGGCAATGACTCTAATATATGAATATTCGCACCAAAATGTAGCAGAAGTGTTTTCAGAATTTTCAGAATGCTTGTTCTTAATCAGAGATGTTTGTTACATAGAAATCTTGCACAATAACCATCAGTTCAAAAGTTTCATGTTGTGACCACACTATAAAATTTCAATATATACAACCTGCCAAGGTTTTATCAGACACTACATAAGCAGCCTGTTTAGATTAGAATTCAGTGTGCTATGTCTACATAGTTTGCTTTGGTTTATAGAACTTTACATTTAGACTACAAATACATGAAATAGTAAGTGTTAATATGTAGAGTAAAAATACAGGAAGCGATCCTAGAAATGGTTGTTCCCATCTTAAGACTACCTCCAGACTACCTCAGTCCTACTGAGCTCACTCAACTCTTTGGACTATGTAAACCTTAAAATAGAAAGAAAAAAACAGCAGCTCTCCCCCTCAAATAAAAAAGCTCTGTCTTTACAATTAAATGCGTCTTTCAGATAACGAGGCCAGGGCCAAAAAAGTTAATCCATCAAACTAGAACTAGATATACATTAGGCTCTGATTTTCCATAGATTTCTTGCTTGACCTCGAATTCAACGCTTAAGCTAGTTCCGTAGTTTAAAGTGGAAAAACCCTGACAACACATTACTTACTACCTTAGATGACTGCTCTACAAATATACCTACAATCATGTTGAATTTTTACCACAAAGAGACTGATACAGAATTTCTTGATGGAAAATGATTCATCTCACTAAAAAAAACCAACCAAACAAAAACCACATACACACCACCACCAACCCACATACCATCTACCACAAAGGGCATTACCAAAATACTCATCGCTATAGACCATTAGACACAGGAGTCGCAAGTTATGATGTGTATAAATCTCATGTACAGAACATGACAACCACATAATCTCAAATACACCCTACTAAAAATATTTCTCACCTTTCCAGGGTAAGCCTATCAGAGTTCAGTATTTTTTCTTCAGCTGTACGTTGCAATACAGGAAATGATGTTATTGTTGAACTGCTCCCAAAATTTGTGTTATCTATCAGAAAATCATATAGAGGATATTTGAACTACTACTTCAGAAAATTATTTCATTAACTACAAATATTAAGAGCAGAATTTTCTTTCTTATTAAAAGGAAAAAGTTACATAGTGCATGAAACTGCACTTTGCCTCCATTAAATGGTTCTGAATATCAGCTCTTTCCTGCCATTTAGTTTACCACAACAGTCCTCCATATCCTCTTTCAAAAGTATGTCTATTTGCTTGATTTGTGACAGTTTGTGACAATTTGTTATAAAGCAGACATTGCAGATTCTTTTGTTTTGATTAGAATAACTCAATGCTGTTTTAAGGTAAGGTTGTATATCAGTTTCATGGCTTCAATACCTGAACTCAAAGAAGATATTATTTAACTTAGAGAAATTTTATTTTATAAAAGAACAGGTCAAGCAGGCATAGATACTACTAGAAAGTAATGGACCAAAACACTTAACAGTCCTACTGAGACAGAGATGAAAGTAAATTCTTCTAAAGGTGAAGTGTATTCAGCACCTAATAATAACTGTTATTTTATCTCACTTCATTATCAAGAAAGAAACAGGCAGCCCTTTAAAACACATTTACATAACTGTCCATCTTTACTCATATTGTTAATGTACTGAAGAAGAGGGAAAACGACTAAAAATATCTGAGAAACACACCAACAAATGTGCCCTCCAAACTCTGGCTTATTTGGAAAACAATCCACTGAAAAACATTAGTTGAAAACATATTACCATGCATGTGCACTGGCACAAGAAAACGGGCTCAACTTCTACAAAAGTTTGCCCTTTTACTTCAATAAATCAGAGATGTCAATGAGAAAGGCATGAATTTTTCAACAAGCAACAGAGATTAATTTCTTTACTAATAGGGAAAGTGAGCTCCTTATTGTCTGTAGCGTGTCAACAGAAGAGATATTTAAATAACTACCAGCTTTGCTGGGCTTTAATCTGATTTAGAACCCTTTCAGTGCTACCCTCCAACTTCTTATTACTAGCTACTCTAACAAATGAGAATGTAACAAATTAACATTCTCTATGTATCCTTCAAAGTGAAAACAACTGCAAAGAAGAAAAGTTAATCAATGACACAGAAAATAATGAATTAAAGTAACTGCAAAAGTCTATCAAATGAGTTTTGCGTCAGGCTTCAAGCCAATAAACACAAGATTGAAGATGTAAAAATCAGTCTGAAATACGACAAGATGGCAATATAGAGACTTTCTTCTTATAATGTCATCCTCCTAAAGACATATATGAAAGAGCCCTATTACTGCCCTTTTATTATATAAAGGTAGATTAAAAAGCCTATATTTAAATGCCTATATTATGTTTTGAAAGATATTGCTAGTAGTTTCCTGACAATGATCACTTAACCTCTCTTTATATGCCAAGGGAATAGTAGGAAACACTTGTCATTTAATCATACATTCTGATAGCTAGAAGCACATCTTGCAGGTTGCAATTTTTCAGTAAGACACCCAGTTTAAAAAGACTGGCAAGTTTTCACGATTACCTGAAGCATATGAACTAAAGCTGTTTTGTCAGGCTCTGGATTTTGGAGGTGTTTGAATCCTGATAGAGGACCTGTATTTTGCTTCAGCTCCAAATCAAAAAGTTCAGTCAGACTGGATGGTACTGGAACATATATGTGCTTATTACACACCAAAGGACTTAGTACTCTTGGATTTCCCAGTGACAGAGGAAGGAGCTGGGAGGGTGACAACTGCAGAACTGAAACTCATTCCATAATAAAGTAAACTGATACAGTAAAGACTCCTAAAAAAAAAAATCACTCTGCACTGAAGAGCTGTTGGCCTTTATTTTTACTGGAATGAATAAAGAAATGTTGTACCAGATAATTCAGTGTCATTATAATTAAACTGATCTCCTGTCCTAATCAACCACTGTTTCCGTATGACATGCAAGCAGCAGCAATATAACAAGAATTGTTGCATTTCAAGGCTCCCTCAGGCTTCAATGCAGTGATATCACCAAATGTCTTGCTTTTCAGAGCCAAAAGAACACACACAATAGGAAAACAATCTCCTCATACCAGGTGCTCTGTATTAGTCACTAATTTTGTCTAAATATATTAGAAAGTTAAACACCCAATAAAAGGTTACAATAGAGACTTGCGTGGCTTCAGAGGGAATGTATAGTAGCGCACTCGAGATAGACTATGGCTTTGTAGAAAAAAAGATAACTCCCATGAACAAAATGAGGAAAAGAAAAGCAATGAGAAAAGCATAAAAAGTAATGAAAAAATGAGAAAAGAGCTAGGTAGTAGAAGGATGGAAGCTTTAGGACATGATGCATCAATAATTATTGAATTACCATAACCAGTTAGGAAAAGCTGCTATACTTACATATGAAATATTGTCATGTTTTCCAGTCACTATATAGTCTTTCTTTGTAAGAACACTGTCTAATTAATAAAAAAAGATAATGGAGACAAAAAAATTCAAACCATACTGAGCATTACCTTGCCTTCCTGAATAGTTTTTTTCCAGATCATGCTGCAGAAGTCTGTTGTGGAAAGATGACTGCTCTTTATTTATCCTGAATTCAAACTGTAACGCAATGTTTAAGACATGACAAATATGAAAGTTTTCAAACATAAATATATATATATTTTTTTTTTTACATAGACAAAAAAATGAGTAACAACTACAGTTCTCAGGAAATTCTGCAAATGCTTAAAAGAATAGCAGAATTACTCCACCTTAAAAAGAATATTCATTCTATTAAGATACTACCACTTAAAAATTTCACCTTTGGAAACCAAAATGAACACATTGAAGTTACCAGCACATTTATCTAGAGTTGACCAAGTGAGGTTATGCTCTATTGAAAACAAACAAACAAAAAAACCTACAAAAAGAGCATTGGAATAACAGTAAAAGAAATACAGACAGAAAAACACGACATCGTATATCAAACTTATGGTGCACTACACTATAATTCAGTGCTTTTACTTTATGTATCTTCCACAGAATGAAATAAATTACCAGACTATTAGATACATCAGATAATACATTAAAAGTAAACTTCTTGCTATTAAAAAAAGGCAATTCCTATCAGCAAGCATGTAAATTCAGGTGCACTATACCCTTGCATTAACTAGTATTATTACTTAGAGGAAAAAAAAATAATTACTGGTTTGTTTTTATCTGCTATTGATGACGTCTGGATAACCAGCTGAAGGCAATTGTTAACCTGCAAAATGGAGAAAAAAAGAAGGAATATTACACTTTTCAAAAACTTCTCTTAAAACAAAGAAGTAGAATGTAACATTTTTACAAGGAAGGTACTTCCAACAGTATAGTTGGAAACTATTTCCCAAAACTATTATTTTGTTACTAACTAGTCACAGCACTAAGTAAAACTAAGTAGTCTTCAGTATTATAAATACACTGAAAGAACTACTTTCATCTAGCCATTATCCTCATGAAGATGTAAACGAATGTTTACTTTTAAATATATAAACACTTTTTTTTTTTTAAGGGCAAGACGTGCTGACCTTTTAATCGGATTTATAGCACAAAACACAGTACTTACTGCTAAACAACAAAAGCGTTTACCTGAGATATTTAACCAGACAGCTCTACGTATACAGATACGCACACCTCCAGCTCCCCAACAAGCCCCACGAAGCGCACGGAGACACAACAGGGGCCTCCCCGCGGGGGCCACTGCCCGGGGCAGGCCGAGGCGCGGGCCGCCCCCGCCTCACGCGCCGCGCCGCTCGCACCTGCCCTCGCGGGCGCGAGGCCCGGAGGCGCCGCGCCGCCCCCTGGCGCGCTGCCCGCGGCGGGCGGGACCCGCCCCAGCACCCGCCCCAGCACCCGCCCGCGCAGGGACGGCGCTGCCCGGGGCAGGGTCCCGCCCCCCCCCGCGCACACCGACAAGAGGCTGCCGCCCCGCCGCCCTCCGCGGCCGCACCTACCGGGCCGGGCGCGGCCCGGGGGCCCCTGCCGGGCCGGCACTTGCTGGGCACCATGGAAACGAGCCTCCCCACGGCAGCAGCGGCTGCCGTCGCCGCCCCTGTCGGAAATCGCTCCGCCGTTACCGTGGCAACCGCTGCTTCCGGCTCGCCCCCGCCGCGCCCGCGGGCTTTGTAAGCGCGGAGGGGCGGGGACGGGGCGGGCGAGCGCCGGCGTCCCGGTGCCTGCAGGGCCGCTCCGCGAGCGGGGCGGGGCGGGGCGGGGCGGGGCCGCGCCGCCCGGCCAGGCGTCCAGGTGAGGGGCGGGGCCCGGGCGCGCGCAGGCGCGAGGCGGCGGGGAGGGGCCCCTCAGAGCGCCTCGCGCCCGTCAGAGCGCGGCGCGCGTTCGTGCCCGGCCCCGCGGCCGTTAGGGCGCGGCCGCCTCGCGCCCCTCTGAGGCCCGCGGCCGTTAGGGCGTGCCCGCGGTGCGCGGGCTGTCCTCGTACAGAAACGTGCCCTTGTGCTGCGGGAAAAGGACGGGGGAGTACTGAAATCTCTGATCCTTTTTGCTCCGTAGCCTAAAGCAGTGGTTTGGGCTGATTTACCCTGATGAAATTGCACTCTGAGACTGTTCAGAGCAAATCTAAATACAGCTTTTGGTGATGCTGATTGCTAAGCCAGCTACATGAATAAGAGGGGAAAAATGCAACTCCTTCCCAGAACGTTTACCTTGGCACAGCTATGTCAAAATAATATTTATGTTGGCTCATCTTTCATGGTTTAGAAAGGCGGGCTAGCTCATCTGATGTAAAAGGTGTTTCCGTGCGAGTATGCTGCATCTCCTCCGGAGGGCTGTGCTGCCACAACTGCGCAGGTGATGTTCTTCCAGTGTAGACAAGCCCCAGGGGAAATTATAAAGATTTTAAGCATGGTTTGTAAAAGTTTTAAACTAAGTTTCATCACAGATAGCTGCATTTCACTGTTCTATGAGTAATTTTTTCTCCCACAATCTTTCCACATTTCAGAAGCCTGTTGGATGAAAAGTACAGAAAACAAAAATATTTATTACCTTTGCTTTTGAGAAACAATAGTAATAAAAATACAGTAATACCATCAGATTTTTCTGAAATCTAAATGTAAGTGACTATGCATAAAAAACTGTGAAAAGGCAAGAAGCTGAACACAGCTTCTGGGGTCCTATCTGCCTCAGCAAATTGCCTAGCAGGCATGTACTTGTCACCCAAAATCTGAAGACACTCAGAAAGCAGGGTACAGCCATGGTGCTTTGAGAGTCTGTTGCCTGGTCCACTTCAACCTTGCATCAACTCTAGCTGCTGGCAGACTGCTATCTGCTAACTCCAGATACACACAATTACCTAGTGTCATCTGTAGCTGGAGGCAAATCCACAATGGGCAATTGTTGCTCTGATTGCTCTTCTACCTATACTCATTTTACAGATAGATTAAGCAATTTTGTTAGATGCACACCAGTCAATATCATTTCTCTTCCACCTAACCATACTTTTGATTAAAACTGAGGATGGGACAAAATCCATAACTTTGTATATTTTCCAGATTTTATTTTAGGAATGGACTATGGACATTACACATGAGTTGAAGGCTTAAAACATTTCCTCAGAGCTAAGCAAACAAATGCTTATTTAATGTGTAGAGATGTCTTTGTCAATATATACTTTTAACAATTTGTCTTAATAGGCACTGAAGAAAGTGAACAAAAAATAACCCTCACACCCACAGATGGGTGTAAAGACAGACACAAAACTGAGTGTCTCATTTTATGACTTAGCAAAGTAAATATAAGTTCCCAGAATTTACTGTGTTAAGACAAACTGTTCAGGATTGTGACCACAAGGCAGGCAAGAGAGGATCAGATACTGGTGGAGAGAGACACGCAAGGTTCATAAGGTGTTAAACAGGATAGATTTAATAAGGACTTACACTACAGACTGCATGGGAAGCCCCAGGAACCACGCGGAGGGTTCACCGATGGGAGGCTGCTGGACGCCCAGGTCAGACGCCCAGGCAGGACTCGACTCATTGTATCCTAAGGGTCCCTTGAATCTACTAGAACTATTTCCTTATCTCGGCTGTGCTAACCTTGAGTAGCTACTGTCCGGGAAGCAGCTAGACATTGTGGACAAAAGGGAACATGCATGCCTGGCCCTGATGGGAATTTGCTCCGTGTGTAGTTTCACACGCTGGGGCTGCTACCACGCACTCTGCCAGTCGCTGACTCCTCGCCAGGTCTTCTGCAGGTGTTCTCACTACAATGATGAACACTGTAGTGGAAATGTAAAAAGACAGTTGATGTTATAAAAATTAGCAGAAGATTTATTGTAGGTTTTTAATGGACGTTTAAACAATTATGATAGCCTATAGGAAAATACAGTTTTACTTATTGGCAATCAGAGATAATAATGTAGATGCTATTATTTTGCCAGTGCTGATTTGACTGAATTAATAGTGACTGAAAGCAGTCATCTGCTGATGATTATTTAGCGGCCTGTGTCAAATACATTAGAATCTTACTCAGATACCTTTTGGAAGCATCACATAATACACATGGGGAAGACAATGGGGACCAAAAGTTAATTGGGATTAAAAAAAAACCAACACAACTCTGTCTACAGAAATATTAGAGTAGGACCATAGTAATGGGGCATAGCAGGGGAAATTGGCATTGCCAGAACCTCTACTACTGTATTTGTTCTACAAATAAGCAGAGGGATTTCAGCACGTCACTCAAATTCATCCGTAGTAGTAATTTTATTAAATTCTTGAAGCATGGATAGGAAAATTAGAGAATATTTTGCCCAATCTTTCCAGCAGTAGTATCAGTTAACTGATTTAATATCTAAATATATCAATCACAAATGAAATGTATAGCATATGATTTTGTTTTGAAAATGCTGAACTCCATTGCTTTGGTTTCTGAAGCATTTAAGAGGCTGTTAGAAACAAAAGCTTATTAATAGAAGCAAGCTAGAGGACTTGGAGAGGATGTAGAAAGCCAAGATGGAAACAAACAAATGTTGTTGTGTGCTGTGATAAATTTTTAGTTAGTTTTCTAGGCTAAATGGTGTCAAAGTAATGGCCTCCTGCTATAATCAAGAAAGTAATATTCAGTTCATTTTTTGAAAGGGAATAAGATTGCATTAAAGACATTCTTGATATCCAGCATCAGCTTTTCCTTTTAAATGGGATAACCTGCTAGCCTCTAGATTCAGCAACTCAGATTTAGAAGGCTTACCACAACAAGCGTGAAGAAATACAACACTTAAGCATGGTATTCATTGTTTTCCAGTATCTATTTTCATTATTTCTAGAAGTTGAAAACTGTTCCGATATTCAGCATGCAAAGGCATGCCATGGACCACAGTGAGGGGTTTAAAACTCAGATATATTCCCAACAGCAGGCCCAGGAGGAAACCACCACCCGAAAATGAGTATGCAACTTCTGCTTGCCCGCACAGCTGCCCTGAAAGGACTGCTTTAGGAGGGGAAGGACTGCCTGGGATGAAGCACCGCACCAGCACTTGGGAGATCTCGATTGTATTTCTTCCTGTTAGAGAAATTGTATGTCATCTTAGACAAACTATTATGCTCATCTATACTTTTTTTCCAGTATATAAAACAGAAATAGTACTTAGTTCGTGACAGTAATAATCTAAGCATAATCCGTATTTGGGAGATACTCAGATACGTTGGTGAGGGCCTGTAAGTGTCAAGCCAGATAGTTTCTAAAAAGGACGAGCAGCTCTTGTAGCCCATAAACCCCACAGATGGGTAACGGGTGGTTTTAAATGCATAGATCAAGAACTAGCCAGGTGGCTAGAAACACCACAGCGACAGCAAGGGTGTCTGCTTACGGGGTGGCTGTGAATTCCACCGTGTTGCCTTCCCCCGTCAGCACCCCAGTCCTAGCTTTGTGTAGTGTGATTTTTAGTTGTCATTTGCTGAAAGGCTGACAGAAAAATAAGGATAATAAAAGTTTATTTTGTGAGAAGTATAAAGTATGCAAATATTTAGACATTACTGTGCCAGCAATGCCCCATAAGAAATCTGTAAAAGCTTTGCACAGCTGAGGTTTGGGGGGTTATAATCCTGATGGGGCATCAGAAGCCCTGGTGAGATACAGCTTCCCCTCTAAGGACTTGTCTACATTATTCTTTTAAATTCTACCACCATTACAAATACTGTTTAATCTCTGCTGGTAGTTAAGCATTATAGACCATTGTTATATATATATTTTTTAATAATGCTAATTTGTAAAAGAGACCTAACCAACATAATATTTGAAATGACATTGGTCTTCATCTAGGCTAATTCTCTCAGCATTATTAACATGCCTGTAGTGGACTAGATGATAGCAGGATATTTAGAGAAATGTAGGCAAGGCCAAAGGCCAGCTCTGCGCAGCGACCATCAGGAAAGCGGAACAGCAGATCCTCTGTCATTCCCTGTGGGATCGGGTTCACTGCTGAAAAATATCTTTAACCCAGGCAGAAGGAATCATCAGGTAATTTCAAATATGTCTCAAAAATCTTTTGGTTAGTTGTAGCACAGAATAGTTCTTCGTTCATACTGGCGCTGACCTTGTTCCTACCTAGGGAGGCAAACAACCCCCATGAATTTAAGAAATACATAATCAGCCCCACAATCCCTGTACTTACTCCCTCCTAGAATGTCTTTTGTATTTGAATTTCTATTCCCATTGAAACCAGTAGCAAAACTATGCCTTACCCAAGACTTCTTATTACAAAATGCTGTTGCCTTAGCAGAGGGTAGAGATTTGGTTAGTGATGCATGTAATCATATTTCATAAACAAAATTTTTCTTAGCTTAAGGCATGTTAAAAAATAAGCCAAACCCATTGAGGCAAAGCAGTAGTTTTAGTACGTTTTAATGCCAGCAAATCTGACTCATGAGTACTGTTTGTTACAGTGATGAGAATAGTAACTGGCCCCTGCGTGGAGCCTACATTTTTGCCAATCCAGATTTTTAAAAGCAAAATATTGAAACAACACAGGGAAGTAGAGTACAGATGAAAACAGGGTTGCAACAGATGAGGGAGGGGGGTAAAGATCCTTCTTCCGTTACACAGTTTGCATGTGGATAGCATTGAAAGATCTTCCCCGATTGAAGAATGGATATTTACAAGGCAAATTTAAACACCTTCGATTCTCATCCTGCAAAAATATACATTATTTTTAATACTAGGAATAGTCCTCTGAAATCTAGAGTGCTAGTCTTAAATTCAAAGTTAAGCCTGTGCATAAATGTGTCAGAAATGGGGCTCTCTATTTCAATAAGCTCTGGGGGGGGAATGTTTTTCTGTGGTTGTTCAGTACCTCGCGGAATTACGGAGCAGTGCTCTAGAAGAATAAAGTACATCCGGCCCGTCCTCGTGCGTTCAGTGCCGACGTTTCCAGGTCTCATCCGCAGCACTTACACCCGGCTGACTCCAGGTTAACAGTTTTGAATCTCCGAAAGGCCGCGGCTGGCCGGGACGCCGAGGGCAGCGCGGGGCCGGGCCGGGGGTGGAGCCGGGCGCGCCGCCCTTGCGCTGCCGCGGGAGGCGGCGGCGGGAGGCAGCGGCGGCAGCGCGGGGCTGCGCAGCGGCTCCGGCCGCCCGGCCATGGCCCAGCTGCAGCCAGGCCCCGGCCCCGGCCCCGGCCCCGGCCCCGGCCCCGCGGTGCTCATCCGAGTGGCCGCCGAGGCGGAGGCGGCGGGCGGCGCCCCCCGGCCCGCGGCGCGGGGCGGCAGCGGCAGCGAGGAGGACTGCGGGCGCGGCGGCAGGTCCAGGTGAGCCCGCTCCGCTCCGCTCCGCTCCGCTCCCCTCCCCGGGGCTGCGCCGGGGCCCCGCGGCAGCGGTGCAGCCGCAGCTGATGCAACGGCGGGCGAGGCCCGGCCCGGCGGGGCTGCGCGGCCCTGCTAGCGAGGACGCGGCGTTTCTTGGGAAGAGCGGCACAGTACGTGCTACTGATCAAATTAGCGATAAGTTATTCCTGACAGACGTTTCTCACAGATTTTCTTTTCTTTTTTTTTTTAAACATAAAATCTATGACTTAAGTAGAATTAAGCCATGAACTGGCACTTGTTTTATAGCTTTGGAAATAAGTTGGCCAGTCACTAAATCAAGACTCCTTTAAATGCAGAAATAACTACGGCCATATAACCTACTTCTTACTCTGCTCTTCCTCTACGGCTTGATAATGCCATTGATGTTTCTGTATTTAATAATAAATTGTGGGAATTATTATCAATGCCTGAAATTCCTTTGATGCCTGCCAGGACATCTGTAAAAGGAACATCCAGGATTTTGTGTCAGGAAACTGCAGGGAGACAAAGCTCATTTGTGATCTTGTGCTTTCTACTAAAGCTGCAGGTGCTGTAATAGATCCAACCACAAAAAGATTCAGGTATAGTAACATGAAATTCAGTATTTTGTTCAAAGAACAGTTATTTCTAATTTATTCTCTAATTTAATATCCTAGCACACATTAGAATGAATTGCAATGCATTATTTAAATTACAAGGGTATAGTTTGGGGGGATTTTCTGCAGCTACCAAGGTTGTCAACTATGCACTACACAAATGGGAGGCAAGGATAGCTAAACACAAGCAAAATGCTTAACCTGAGTTTCCTTAGTCTTACCACAATCATACGTGATTATTGTCTTTCTGTAAATCAAATGCGTACCACAGTCTACAGTATTACATTCTACTTAAGTGATTTCTTAAATTTGAAATATCTCTTGTTTACCTCGATGACTTTGACTTTTCTTTGACATTCCTTGCTTGGCGAGGAAGCTCAGCCTGCAGGTGGGCGTTGAAGCCGTGGTGGCGATGGCCCTGTACTGGGGCAGCCCGGGAGCTGGTGGGCAATCCACGTCCCTGGCTGCAGGGACAGCGCAGGCAGCAGGGGCTGCAGGGCAAGCCGGCCGGTTGTGCTGAGGCCCAGGCGTGTGCCCAGCTCCTGCCTGCAGCCAGCTCCTGCCAGCAGCGGCAGTCTCGCCCTTCAGTTCTCCCAGGCACCCCCTGGGTTTCCTGTGGCTCCTAAGAGTACAAAGATTTTAGTAAACAGTTAATTTCTGGGAAGATGGGCCATGCTTGGCCTCTAGGGTTTCACTGCTCTGCAAGTGCTAAAAATATCACGCTTGTGGCATACGCAAGGGTCTGCCAAAATACACCATTTGATTTTTCTTCTTTTAGTGAGGCATTAGTAATGTAGACTTTCTGTTTAAAAAGTAGGAAATTTAGAGCTCTCAGGCAGATTGGAAAAGCAGTGCATGTACAGATGCTCTTGCATGCACAACAACTGAAGCTATGTTTGAGGAGTTCATTAATTAATTTTTTTTTTTTTTTAATAATGCACAAGTGGGCCAAATGAAGAGTAAAGCTGCTGCTGAGTGAGGACTATTTCCAGCCCAGACAGTCATCATATGGCTTAAAATGCTTTTCAGTTATCTGGTTTTGGTGTGCACACTTTCTTTTCACTGCTTTAGTGGTGTGAATCTTGCCAAAACTAGTACAACGCCTTGTGGACATAGTTAGGCAGTTCTAAAGATATTGTATACCATTAAAACAGGATATAACTATAAGGCCACTGTAATAATACCAGTATCAAAACTAAGATATGGCTATTAATCTATAAGACAAGCATGCTGTATATACAAAGCTTGTGTAAGAGCTTCTAACCCTGGCCAAGACCAGAAAAAAATGTGGTTATTTTCAAGCTTAATAACACATAATAGCTAACTCTTAAATGCCAGTTATTTAATCCGGTGCAGTAGGTATTACCTTCAAAAATGTTCTCTGACAATGCTGATCTATATTAAATTCTTGGTGGAGGTTGACTTTTTGTAAATGGCCTCTTCCTGATCCAGAAAAGGCCTGAAGTATTGACACAGAGAAAGCTATAAAGGCTTCACATCACAAATAGGTGAGTATAATTCACACATGCTTTTGCAATTTACATGCAACATTAGCTAAGTAAATAGCTAACATGAGCTATTTACTTTCAGGAATGTAGCATTGGGTAAGAAACTATTTATCCAAGCACTTGGCATTGTAAGGCCTGGTCTAACCCCCCAGTGGGAATAAGCCATTTAATTCTTCAGCTAAGCTAAGAGAATTTCTAGATTTTTTTTTTTTTCAATTTCTTGATTCTGTAACTTAAAGTCATTTCCTCAGGGCCAAAACCCTACAATTCTCAGGGAGGTCTCTTCCTTTTAAGTGTTTGTGACATTCAGTCTCCAGCCACTTAGCTGCCAGGTATTTCACAAAACTCTTCAGAATGTGTGTCACAAACATGATGTCTCCTTCTACACATGAAGCAAAGCTGTTCTTGCTCAATTTAAATTTCTTCTGGGTGCAGCCAGACACTGGAAAAATCTGAGCTTTAAAAGGTGAATGTTTTTATGTTTATATGAAAATGGGAGTCTTCAAATAATGCTTAATAGAAATTAATTTGAGATTTAAGATTGCTGCTGCCAGTCCCATTACTAGGAGCCATAATATTGTACCCAGTGGTATTTTTTACCAAACTTTCAGTGGTTGCACTGTTGGAAATTTAGCTATGCTGCTAATTATATTGTCATATAATGCTTATTACTACAGTATCACATTCTTTTCGAGACTTGGCAAAATTTTGTCAAAAGGTTAGGTTGCATCCAGAACTCTTAATACGTTGTTTGTGAGTTTTGATAACCAGAAGACAGTATCTGTTCTCTATGCGCATATGCATTTAGTTTCCTGTATGACTAACAGCTAGCTGAGTCACAATTCAGAAAGGTGGTTTTTCATACTATCCAAGTAGTTTTGACAGGCTTATCCTTCATAAAGCTCTGAATAAAGAAATAAGTAAATCAAAGTGGTGAATGACTACTAGATATTCTCACTCTGCTAAGAAAAGGTTACCTTAAATGCAAGATGGAGCTTACAGCTTTTAGAGGGTTTATTAGCACAGACATTCGCAGGTATTTGGAAGGTTCAGATGGAAAGAAAATAGAGCATCATGCTTGGGAAAAAAGGTAAAAATTAACTGCATATTTGTTGCCCTATCTGGGGGTGAACCATAAGTCGAAAAATCACCAGCTTCAAAAAGACAAGCCCTAGACAACTGCAAAAACTTGTGACAACTGTGAGCACACTCCTTATGCAGAATCCATTGACCTAGGTAGGATCTCCAAACATAAACCAAGCATTTGCCTGGGCAGTATTTTTGCCCGTGTGCAGGCACCGGCAGTTCAGGGCTGTGTGGGCATACGTGATACCATCATTCCGCATTAAGATCACCCCGGCTGCTGGACAAACTGCTGTGCAGAAAGGCGATTCAGCAGGCTTCATCCTCCCTGCAAGGCTGCCTTCAAGGGACCCTAGTATGGCACTTGCTCCCTCTTGTTTAATTATTTCACAAGTTCTGCAAGTCATTTAAGACAATTTGGGGAAAAGCTGTGTGGCTTCCCCTTTTCATTGAGACCTTATTAATAGCAATTACATGATTTATAGGGTCTAGAGAGCTTACTGGGTTGTTTTTTTATAAGTAGTAGTCTTTTTTTTTTAAACTTACATGATGGTCCTACTGCAAAACTAGACCTTTAATAGTTTTGAAAAAAAAGGCTCTGGCTCAAGATATCATTTAGACTTGGGCACTACAGTTCATGTAGCAACATTTATGGCTGTAGTCTGTGGGTGAACTATTTGCCCCAATACTACATAGCTTTTTTTTTTTTTTTCCAGCAACAAGCATGTGTTGCTGTAATTGGATGTGGCAAAAAGTTTATCTCAAATGCATGGTTGCAAGAGCTTTTTTCTGGATAGGATTTTCAGTAGTGCTCCGTTTTGCACGGACCTCTCAATGTGATTGGCGTTGGGGGGAGATAGGAAACATAACAGCAACCTGCATATAAGTGTGCACCTGATCATCTGTTCCTGAGACATGGTACAAGAACTGATACTGTACTGAAGTCCTTAATCTGAAACATACCTACAGTTCAAGCCCTTCATCTGTTAAAGTAACTTCACTTGTGGTTTGTCACTCTGGAAGTGACAAGTAAAAAGTGCTACAGTGCTCTCACTATTTTTTTACCCTCTGGATGCTGGCTCATGATACCAAATACATTCATGAAGTGAAGACGCTTGGGAAATTATCATCGCATCAAGTTAGAATATTACTTGTTATACAACAGTACTTGTGAAACAAAAATATTAAGTCTAACAGCTTCAGCTTGGAAAGTAAACTGCTGTCACTGGAGGAACTCTGCATAGCACCAAGCGCCTGTGCACCTGCGTTTCACGTTTTAGTGCCAGACTGGGGTTGGCAGAGGGTTTGTAAGACGCTAGTGTATGTGACTCATTGTTCTACGCTAAGATCAGCTCTTGGAATGAGCTCAGGAATCTGATTCCTGAGGCTGACTGGAGAGCTTCATCCTCTCAGCTGGCCTCAGATGGAGATGACTGCATCTATTCAGTGCCCATGTATAAAATAAGTTGAAGTCAGCACTGTGATTAAGCCCGTTCATTTTGAGAAAATTTTTTGCATCCAAGGCTTTGCTGCGGTCTGTTAATAAAATGATTTAACTGTTTTCCAGTGGTGGGGAAAATGATGATGACTCTGACCAGAACTGGAAGCCTCCAGAAAATGATCTGATCCAGAAGTTAATAGCACAGATTGAATATTACTTCTCAGATGAGAACCTTGAGAAGGATGCCTTCCTCCTAAAGCATGTGAGAAGAAATAAGATGGGCTATGTCAGTGTTAAACTCCTCACTTCTTTTAAGAAGGTAAGTTAACTTTCAAAAACTTTTAGTACCTTGTGTAAGCCTAGTTCATCTCAAAAATTTAGAGGGCATGAAGAAAACTTCATAGGGTCAGTTTTATAGTCTTCCTTTCTCTGCCTCTCTGAGTTGATGCAGTTTTGATGTGATGGTTAGTTTTGCTAGAACTTTAATTTCTAAACTGTTTCACGATTGTCTAGGGGAATCATAAGCTTTAAAGTGACTACATTTTTTAAATATTCTGGGAGGCAGTCGAGTCCTTTTTTTTTTTTCCTCTGAGAAGGGATGGTGAATTTGATACCCTTTGCAAAAGTATGGAGATCCAAAAACTATAGTAATAGAAAGTATCCGGCAACAAAAGTCAATTGGTCAAAATCTGCGTAGACTTACCGTAATTAATTTAGGTGGTTAGTTAATTTGAGATTAACTGTTATCCTTAAACTGTGTCTGTCTTAAAGGTGAAACAGCTTACCCGTGACTGGAGAACCACAGCATATGCACTGAAGTACTCGGACACTCTTGAGCTCAATGAAGATAACAGAAAGGTGAGAAGAAATACTCCAGTTCCAGTGTTTCCAAGTGAAAGCCATCCCACCAAGATGTTACTAGTGTATGATATCCACTTGATTTCTGAGCTGCAGGCTCTCAACAAAGAACAAGAAAATGGATGTATGCAAGAAAAGATAATGGAGCATCTCCTCAAAGCCTTTGTAACTTTTGGTGTAATTTCATCCGTTCGTATTCTCAAGCCTGGTAGGGATCTACCACCTGATGTCAAGAGGTTCAGCAGTCGGTACAACCAAGTAGGAACACAGGAATGTGCAATTATAGAATTTGAAGAAGTAGATGCTGCCATACGTGCTCATGACTTCATGTGTGCTGAAAAGAGAGAGACTGGCATGAAAGTTGTCCTAATAGGCATGAAACCTCCAAAGAAAAAAGTTCCCAAAGACAAGAACCGTTACGAAGATTCCACCAAGAGTCTTAACAAGGTTAGATCCCTTAATAAGAGAGTTGAGGAACTTCAGTTTGTTGGTGATGAATCTTCAGCAAATAGCTCTTCTGACCCAGAGAGTAATCCTACATCACCATTGTCAGGACGCAAAAGTACTGCAACAAGTACTACGAATAAATTAAGCCCTATTATTCACCCAAACAACCATTTGAGTCCTAATGTGTCACCCAGATCAAGTCCTTGGAATAGTCCTTCTTCACTAAGAAAAGCAACCAAAAAGTCTCCACTGGCTGAAGACAGCAAACTTAACCCAAACGCTAGCCCTGAAATTCCAAGGAAGGGCACAGATTATTCTTCAGATAGCAGCATCACTCCTTCTGGTAGCCCATGGGTACAGAGAAGACGACATGGTCAAACTGTATTGCAAGAGAAGAGCCCAGTCAGTAGCCCCATGCTAGCTCGCAAGATACAAAATGCAGATGGTCTACCTGTAGGGGTGCTGCGGCTACCTAAAGGGCCTGATGGCACTAAAGGATTCCATAGTGGATGTGAAAGAAGGAAAGCTATGAAGAATGAATAAATCATTCTTTAAAAACAATTTTGCAAGTCAGCCAACAGCTTTTGTTCAAGCTTGGTGAAAGACTGTCAACTGAGTGACTGAATTAAGTCAGTATTTAATTTTTAAAGATTTTGTATTCATGTAGAGACTTTATCATTTGTATATTGGTGTACTCACTTATCTGCATTTTTTTTAAGTATTAGTTTGAAATGCCTAAGCATTGAAACAGGCATCTAAAACCATTCATGTAACTATTTACTATTTGTAAAGCTATGACCCTGAAGAGTAGTGTGTAGACACTTACTGTTTAGCAGTTGTATTTTGATAGCTATGGTATGTTACCAGTCTAATCTTAAGGAATAGAGGTTTTGAAGGCTTCCTCGTTTTGTCTCAAAAGGAACTAAGAAACTTATGTTATAGTGAGCAGTTCCTCTCACCTTGCATTTATCTCCAAAGACACTAGCTATGGTTTACAGGACCAAAGTGTGTATTTTTCTGTGATGTGAATAAGGATGCTGAGCATTGAAGATTGTTCTGTAAGTTTTAACTTATAATCAGGTGGAAATAAACTAGAACATTAACTCAGCCTAAATCTGTTTCTTTAAAGAAAAAGCTGCAGCTGAACCGACACCTAAACCAGATCTATACCATATAAAATTCTAGTAGTTACTCAATTTACAGTGCATTCAGTAAAAAGAATAGATTGAAATGTGCTCTGCCCCACCATGGATTGTTATTTCAGTGGTGATACTTCACTCTCATATTGACTATATGGCAGACACATTTTTACACAATATTGTAAACTAAACAGTGGTAATCTCACATTAGCTCCAAATTTAACAAGAAGGCTCAGTAACAAATGCCTAAATTAAAATTACTATTATCTTATCTGAAGCCAAAGAAGGTACCTTTGCACTTTTATTTAGAAAATTATATTCCTGAAAAACAGCCCAGCTACTAATTTAAAATTTGAACCATACAAGACAGTTCTGATTAGATTCTTCTTCATTGAATAACTTCTCTACATCCTTTCCAACTTTCATTTCTGTTTTAAGTGTGCTCTTCTGCAGTGGAAATAGCTGCAGTAACACATGGTTAGCAACCACCGTACTGCTGTGCACGAAAAGCCATCAGTCCTGAGGTATTATTCCCTCTCCTCCAAACAGATTCCTGGTTCTTTTCCTTTTACTTTACACAAAGGAAATCCACCAAGTTACCTCCTGATTTCCACTACTGGTAGAGACACCACAAATCCAGATACTGTTATATTCAACCTTTTTATCAACAGCAGATCTACAAGTATCTAAGTGACAGGTAAAGAAGATACTCTTCAGAAGAGTGATTCCCTAACTCTAGATTACATACAACAGCACTGTCCCAGTAGGTATCCAGACCATCTCCTTTTTTCTTCTTTATGAGGAATACTGTTGTCTCATAGTAATCAGTTGTTTTTTTTTAAATATTATGAAGTTACGTAGCATTCATGTACCATCAGATACCAAACAGTTTGAGAACAGTAGTTCAATGGATACAAAACAATAGTTTGAAGGCAAAAAATCAGTTAAATGGTAATATCGAGAGCTATATGTAATAGTCTGTAATGTTAAAAATCTCTAAGGCACTGTACAGGTACAGGGAAAAAAAAAGGCAACATTTACCAGAGCTGTGCTCTTTGAATGAACACATCTGCATGTTACATTTAACATGTGGATCTTAAAAATCAAATTTACTTCTGTGCAACACTGACAATTTTGAACTAAAATCTCATCAGGCACTAATTATGCCTCTATTTTGCTATAGAAAAAAAACATCAAACAGAAGACAAACAGTTTCCATATTAGTATATTCATATTCAGTACTCCTTTGAAAAGCTTCAAAAGTTTGCTTGTTTAATAGCAATGCAAAATATTCTAGGCATGAAATACCTTCTCTCTGGCTACTTTTTACACTAGCTGGCAAACTTTATGGGTTTGTTTGTATTCTTACTTCAGATTTTAGACATGAGACCTTAGTTGTGTATCCTTAGAATTTGGCATAACTTGTAACTTGACCCAGACCAAAAAGGATTCAGATCTGGACTGTTAAGGTTCAGCAGAGATGCCTACGATTAAAGTAGGGGCAAAATTTGGTTCTTGCAGTACCTGACACAACGTACTCCATTATTCTGATGCCCATTTTGGCAGAGGTATGATCTGTGCATAACCAAAAACTAATGATAGAACAGGAAATTTTGAATTAATGATCCCACAATTTGATCCATGAAAGATTCCAAAGACTATGTATTACCTTTATTAGAGGTATCAATTTTAATCATCTTAGTTATGAGTCTTATACTGCAACTATGTGTTCTTTACTTCACCTAAAAAAAATTAGGTGAAAAATGTTTTGTTTGGGGCTTGAATTAGTTTTATGTTTTGTAGCATTAATGTGGCTGGCATTCTTCAAATAAATGTCAATGCTAGTCTGCAAATAGCTATAACAGGATCATTTCAACAACATGAACGTACATTATTGTAAGGCTAAGTCAGTTCAGAAACAAAACAAAAAAAAGGAAAGACTCATCTGATGAATGTTTGTGAATTAGAATCTTGAAAAAGCAGAGGAAAGCAAAAGGCACAAAATAAATATGCACTGATTTAATAAATTAGGAAAACACAACATTTGTAATTTCAATATTTTAATTCTCTTTGAGTTAGGGTAAATTGACACAAATTCATCTTTCCCTTTGTAGAAGTACTCTTGTGCCTTTGTGCGAGTTAAAAAAAAAAAAAAAGAAAAAGAAAATCCTCATGTAAGTGCTGTTAGCCATCACCGATCACCCCACTGGGTCATTAGCACCCTTCTGTGCCTATCCTCTTTCCCAAGGCAGCTTGTCAACAGGACTGATATTTCTTTGTCTGACCGTGTGCGCCCACGCTGCTGCTTTACACGTCAGCGGGATCGCCGGGGCTACATTGTGAAGTCACCACTTCAAATCAGCTGCACTGAAAACAACTAAAACCCATCCTCAGTTCAACCACATCAGAGGTCTCCTGGGCAACATTTCATCATTAAAGATATTTGGTCTTAATTGGTTTACCGTAAGTTTGCCCGTTGAAAATGTGTATTAGAATCATGTGTATTCTGTATGCACTTTTTATGTGAAAAAGTAAAATGTTTGAAATAATGCAAGTGTAAAGTTTCTACTTTACAGAAAGAATTCAGCTTTTTGCATCAGTGTATTATTTATCATTCTATTTGTCCTTGTTTTCAGAGGCCAACTCCAGTTACTATAGTACAGTTGTTTTTGAAACACAACATGAAAAGATCAAAGGTGTTTGTAATTAATCAAGTAAGTCTGTTTTTTACTTACAGGCAAAAATATTTGCTATTGTTTTCTGAGGTAATGGTTTTGTCCCAATTCTCTGAGATAACCGGTATGAAACAAACGAGATTCTTCCCCTGTTCATGTGTTCTAGGAGCAGAGGGACTTTCTGCTCAGCCAAAATGGGACAAGTACAATGAATGTCAAAGTTCAAGACATAATACCAAGATGTGCTACCATATCAGGTAAAGTTTAATTGATTTTAGGTCGACCCAGCACACTACACAGATTTCAACACGTAAATAATCACACATTTTGTTTAAAAATACGTCCATTATAAAGTGGGTCTTCTTTAATGTGTAGCAACTTAGTTATTTTTGTAAAAACAAACCACAATAAGATTAAAATAAACTTAAAATATTTCTATGACATAATAAAGTCACTCAGTAAAGAAAAACTCCTTTGTGTATTAAAAATTACAACACTAATAATTTGCGAGAATCAGAAATAGGAATTGATGTAAACCTATTTAAGAAGTCCAAACTGCGAAAGTTGGGGGGGGGGGAAAGAAATTAACAAAACAAAATTAAAAGGAAATCATTATGTATGCTCTATTAACAAATTAATAGTTATAAAATACAATGCAATACAAGTTAGTACTGCATAGTTTTGGGGCACACAGAGGAGAGAAACACTGACGACTTTCACTGAGTATCATCCTGTCAACAGACACAAAGCAATTTATAAAACTACTGAAGTGAAGGAGCCTATGTCTAGGAGAGAGAGGAACCAGAGTCCTCAATGGCCTTATCAGAGATATTTTTGCCAAAGTACAGGCTGAGTTCAATTTAAACCTACTTGGAGCTGCAGTGTAGATAAAACTGATACGACTTGAACAGCCAGCTTAGTTACACCCCAAAATTTCCTATTCACCCTTCTAAAATTCCTCCCTGTTGATCATGGCCCATGTGTCAACGCAGCTGCAGTCTTAAACTGAAAACGAGGTCATGCCTCTTTTCAACACATTGCTTATACCAAGTATATTTAATTAATGCAAACTAAAAATCTTAAAAGACTCAGCTGAATAAAACGAAACAAGCCTCAACTTTAAGTGAACCTTTAAGATAATTACAGATATGCATCACAGTTAGTACGCATGTATGAAATAAAATGATAATTCTCAATCTGTCATGTCTACAAAAAAGCCTTACTACAGAAAGTAAAATTTGTTGTTACATTGTCACCACATCTCCTGAAATCCTTCAGTGGACATTATTTGAAATTTACTTTGCTGTATCCATACTTGGTATCCTATTTTGAACAGCAATACTGTTTACTCTGCTCACTATATAATTTCTCCCTAAAGAGAAATTACAGCTTCATCAAAACAGAGGCTAGATTTTTAAGTACATTGTGACAAAATCTACTCTCATCTCCTTCACATTCCTTAATGAAGGAGGACCTAACACTGCCAGACTTGAAATAACAAAATATTTTAGATCCAATTCCCAGCCTTTGTATGCATGAAGATTACATTACAGTCATGTATAAAGGTTGCAGAATTTGCACTTACCAAAAACTAAGGGTATTCACTGCAAAAACATTTTCTTTTTCAGCCAATAGTCCTGTACTGGACAGAAAACAACTCAGCCATATCAAAGTCATAGACACCATCAAGCCCTGGAGAACAGCTGGAAAACCTTTTGGTAAGAATCATTTGCTGTTTTATCCTACAGTGGATCCTGCCTGCAGGTACTTTAGTGCATGTGAAGCAGGATATGACCACAACAGGATGAGGATAACATTTTCAAAAGTAGGTTAATTGAGAGACTTGGTTTCTCCATCACTTACCTGGTTTAGAAGATTTGTCCTCATCATAAAACTGACCTAAGAGCTTTTCAGACAGGAAATTTTGCTACCATCAACATTTTTTTTTAGCACTTTACACAGCCATGAAGATACCATATCATTGCAATACAAACAGATAAAATGACTGTAAGTGAAATACACTGCCCAGCTTATTAAAGAAGACAACTAGGTAACCCTTTTGATCCAGCTTTCCAGTGATTAAATGTATTAGGAACCTACTGACAGTTGTCAGTGTTTTATAAACTTTAGTCAAGCTTCCTAATCATGAAGTGCTTAAGCTTAAAAATAAAAACAAGCAAGAGCAGTTCCCATCCCAGCAAAGGGAGCAGCTTCTAGAAGAAGATACACCTCACAAAATACTATTGCTATCCATTTTGGAAACAGAGATGGATTAATAAATTATACATTGAAATTAACTTTAGAACAAAACTCTAATTCTGTCATCTTTATGTCCCCAAACTTATATTTCACTGGTTATAGGCAGTGCAAATTGTGTATTACTGCATTAATTAAATTGTGTAGGTGAAAGTATTATAATTGGTGGTTATTCTGGATATTAAGAAGATAAATAGACCCATACTGTGTAATCATTTCATGAACAATTTTAAGCTAAGTATGTCCATGCTTTCTTATAAATATTAACAATTGAAAGCGTGCATTTACTGTTTACTTGCCTTTTTATTTCCATTTATGGAAATAATGGCAAGAATTCCAGCCAATAACGTAAGATGTGTTTAGAACACGATTTCTTGGATTCCTTGCTTTAGTTATTAAGACAGCTGAATGTACTAGAATTCAATAGTAAATACACTATGAGCTTGCAGTTACTCAAAACTCACACTGCTGTAGCCTAACCACAAGGGGGACTGCGGAGAGGTTGAACTAAGGGTCTTGAAGATTCTTCATATAGCTACACTTTCAAAAATTAAAATGGTCTAACAGTTATGATGCAATGGTGGTTGATACCTGATTTATGCTTTCTGCAGTGTGTGACCGCTTTACTCTCTGGGCAAGTTAGAGAAGTGGACAGAAGAAAAATGAAACCCTGCTGAACAACCACAACTCTTGCTTTCTTCATGTTCCACTTGACTGCTGCTAGACATTACAGACACCTGGCTAAGTTTCATTGGCAGATCAAAAAATAAGCTACATAAAGAAAAGATTTCAATCAGTCCAAGCACAGAAGTATTGATCTGTAACTCTTAAAAGATACTCCAAAGAGTTAACTGTCAAAATACTTATTATAGGAAGAGTACAATTAGGACGGAGTTAGGAGCAGAGTAGAGTAATTAGATTGACAGTACACAGTTCAATCACTTCTTTGGAGTTGGGGACCTATTACAGCCCATTTTCAGCTATAATATCTCATATTAACAGCTGTACCTTTCAACTTCTCTGTGACTTCAGAACTCTGCCGGCTGGAGGGAGCTAGAATTGAATGTGACAGCTGGTTCTCGCTCTTTTTTACCCATATACAAGCAGTCACCTGAAAGTGGACAAAATAAACAACTAGATGCTTACCTGGGACATCACAGAATGAGCTCCTGGCCCCAGACGAGGTACATTGCTCAGCCCAGACAGCTGCTTCTCTAAGGAGCAGACAGCAAAGCTACATGTGTTTCCTCCAGCTGCTGCTAGAAGGTCATATTATTCATTTTAGCATGTAAGTAACATGAGTTCTCAGCAGAAAAACTATCCTTCAATGAGACATTAAATTTGGTAAGTTGACAGAGACAGATCCACTGTGCACAACCAAATTACATTGCATTTAAATGCATTTATTTAGATTCTCAGTGTCTACATATTAATATGCTAAAATGGTGATTTACATTTTTACTAGATTACTATATTTTTCCTTTGATTTGTCTTCAGATACTTTTAAAGGAAAAGTAGTGTTCAACTGAAATACTGAAAACCAGAGTTATAAAAGTGTTCTTTATTATTTAAATAAAGCTATGTTAAATATCTCAGATAAATAAGAAAAAGTTATCTAAATATTCTTTTTGCAATTAAAACAAGATTATTACACAAGGCAAACACTATTCATACTTATTATCCATACTTAGTGAACAGAATTATTTCATTCAAGATACAAATGTAGCAGATCTGTTTCTCAGGCACAGCACATATTAACAAAGTGGAGGAATTTTTTAACCTTCCAGTCAATTTCTCTGTTATGGAAGTCAACTGAAAAAAAATTCACAAGAAGAAGAAGAAAATATTACTTCTGCAATTGCTGAGCTGTCATAAGCTAACTCACTGTTTTAACATATTCTAATTTCATGTGTGATTGGCCAGTGACTTCTTCCAATTTAGTAATTAATTCAGACTTCAGGACTTCAGACAGATTACTACTACATTAATCTTTATCCAAGCTGTTATTTGTATTCAAATAATCTTAAGGTACGCATATGTAAATGGATATTGCTAATCATTTAATTGTTTTAGATTAAAAAATAAATTTCTATTCAAGCTAATACTCCAGGCTTTATCATCAGAAATATTCTTCAGCTGGCTCAGCCATACTATCTAGTTGTCCTGAGATACTAGAAGCAGCAACGCTACAATTTGACAAGCTGAGTTTGGACACATCACAAATATTTGAAGACACTGTATTAGCTACCCAAGGCTTCTGCAAAATAGCCCCTTCTCACCAAGAAGTTTATGGAAAGATCCAACAAAACAGAACTGATGGTGAATTCTGTCAGGGCAACACACAATCCATGTTCCTAATCTCTTCAGCAAAATCAACAACCCTGACAATTTCATTAAGAACTAAATTTGGCAACAGACTGGTCATCCTCTCATTCAAATAAGCTGGTTTTCTGCCTTCAGAACCACCACTCAATGCTTTCTAGTTTTGCTAGAACTGCAAAAAACATGCCTGGTCACTTTATACTTCAACCCTCTCAAATTCAGAATGGTTTCCTCAAGTAACAGAAAGTTACTAATAAAAGTTTCTAATAATGGCTGAGGTTTCCCCAAAACAGTAATCTCTTTGGGGGAAATAGGTGGTGGTGGTGGTTCTGCACAGTAGCAGATCAAAATGCATCTACAAACATGCACATGCATATACACACACCCCAAGTACCTTTCACTGTTTGAATGAAGGAGCTCCCTCTGCTGTCAGAACAAAAATGGCACCACTCAGAAGAAAGCAAGTATACCTCTCAAAACGGACAATTACTTAACAAATTCTGAAGCAGGTTATATATGCTTCTGTTCAATAAATACCACACACACATACACTAGAAGTATCAGTTTCAAAAGCATGCAGGTTGTTCAAGTTATTTTTATTGCTTTTTCAAAGCAACAAATGACAAATTCTAAAAAGCATTTTAAGAACTAGGCCCTTTCCTCCAAACATATCACAATCTGCTAGGTGTTTAAGATTCTTAACTTTATATAGTATAAATATAGTATGGAGGCACTACAAGATACTATGGATACTGAGTGCATTGATAGGTACCACCACATACACTAAATGATCCACAGCAGGTTTCAGTCATACGTATACATCAATAGAAACAGATGCAATATTTAATTCCCTTGAGACAAATATTTCATTCTCCCTGAGGTTGTCTCTGTCTTCATGTTCACTCAACTGCTCAAAACTTGTTTAAAAAACAAACAAATAAAGCAAGATAAAACACACACACACCAAATATCCAAACTGCTTGGTATACTGTTGCCAACGGATACTTCTTTATCCCTCAAATTTTGCCTTTATTTTGTTCTGATTCTGAACTTTGTGATATGATGATATATTTCAACAGCATAATTTTAAAAAATAATATTATATCAACTAGAGAGAAACTACATGATGACACATCTAGAATTTTAGTCACTGACTGAAAGCTCTTCCAGACAAAGGGACTGTCTGGAAGGACTTTTGCTTCTATCCTCATTAACGAATAATGCTTTCTTACATTCTTGATTTTGCACAGGCACAGCTTCAGGACTGGATTCATAACCCTGAGATCTGAAAAATGCCAAAGCCAGGTACTTCAGTAAAAAATGCTTATTAACTAAGCTAATACATCCAAGATATTTAGAACAGCATTTTGATTAATCAAACAGAGTTGGCTTCAGTTTACACCACTGTTCCTTTAGCTTTGATTTTACCACACTTGAAGCAAAGATATAGTCGATTGATTCATAGGAAAGATCCCACATCTGTGATCGAGTAAGATTAAATGTTTTTGCAACCAGCTGGTATTCCTGAGATAGATCTGTTGCAAAGATGCCTTTATCATCAGTCTAGAGTTAAATTGAAAGAAAAAGTAGTTTAAATTAGTTCCTTTGTATCAAAACAGCCATTTTTACACGTCACAAATCATTTTATGTTATTGTATTTCACATTTTACTTCATACTTCTTTCATCTATTGATAATTACTTCATACCTTATTTGCCCCATTTTCCTCAAAATTAATATATTGTTCAAGCATACAAGAAAACTTATTAAAGTGATAAGACAATTTGTCAAGAAAATAGGATTTTCTATAAAAATAGGAAGCGTCTATTTTAAGCCATCTTCTGTCCATGGAGTACCTGAGCAAACTATTTAATGAGCTCACTACCTGCTTATTCTCTTCAGAAACTCTTCTATAACTTTAGATAATAAATAATAGCTAGAAAGATGGCCTGTTGGGCCCACCAAATGATGCATGCATGTAAGCTATGTGTGTATGCGTGTGTGTGTCCTCCTTATCCCTTTCCTCAAATTTGGGACCTGGAACATATTCTGTATTCCTACATCTTCAGGGAAGAAACTGTTTCACCATCTGCATTTATACAGTGTCAACTGGAACCGTGTCTTGATACTGACTGAAGTACTGTGCTAGCATCTTAAACACATCTAACAGAAAGCAACTTAAAGATTTTTAATCTAAAATGATCAAATCAGGATTATTTAAGGGTTAATGAGATTTCTGATCTGCAATTCAGAGCTCTCATGTCCCTGGATAGGGAAGAGACCCTGCTATTTCTATCTTGTTAAACTTAAGACACTGTAATATCTCTCTCTCTTGCTATTCTTGTTTTTATAGGTCTTTACGGGTAAACAGTTTTCTCACACGACTTTACTGTTTATCTGGACTTTTCACACTTCAGAATATCTCAGAATAACATCTAATCATGGATTATTTTTCAACAGACAAATATCACAGAGTTCAAACTCAGCAATAAGTACAATAAAGATCAACACTTATTTGAATAATAATATAACAACTCTATGCAACTCTAATACACGCATATATGCCTGGACAATACTAAAAATTGTAAGGGTTAAATCAACAGGATGGTAGGGTGTAAAAACCTGCAAATGCCAGCAAAAGTACTTGGCATCTCAAAGTTTCAGGACTTTATTTAGCTGTCAAGAGTACTCCCAAGAAATTTCGTTCAACACAATAAATACCCTAGTATGTACAAGCTTAAAAGCAGATGTTGGACCAATACGTTTAAGCAAAATCTGTCCATATGCAAACACTTAAAAAGTTCACAGCATACATACTTTCCTTATAAATAAGATAATCAACTATGTCTTGCTTTTACAATAGAAGCAAGATAAATATCAAGAATTTACATTTGTACCACAACTATTTCTCAAAGCAGAACATTATGATTTGCTATAAGGACAGAAATTATAAATAAAGTTAGCCCTGAACCATATAAGGAGATATACTTCTCCAATTTCACACTAGTTTTGGTTCTAGGGTCTTTGTCTAAATACATGTTTAAAATCAAAACTCTTACACAAAGCACTGCAGGGTGACCTATGTTGTACCAGTATCCAAAATGGTGTTTGTCACAGGAAGGTACTGTCTGAGTTTTGATGTTTGATGTCATGCACAATTCTAAGGAAAAAATGAAGAAGCAAGGATATATATCAAAATAAAAGACATGTTTTTGACACATTAATGGATTTACTTCTGCCCCTGAATGAAAATTCAAATCAACTGTTGTTTCTTTCATTTTCAGTGCTTCTAATATTTTTTGAATGTTATGAGGAAAGTTCACCAGTCAATTCCTTCTCACCTACCCTCTGCATGTACAGTTTAGGGAGCTTGCAAACCAGACCCACAAACACCAAACAGTCTTGCACAGTAACTAAAGATTATGCTTTGGTTTTGTTTTCATTTGAGACATCAGTTGTTGGCTTCTGCCACAAATATGACACCAAACCTAAGAAGGCTGCAATATCAATGCCTCTCTCTATCCTTTTGCTTTATTTGTTTATTCAATACCAATAACTGGCATTAAGGTGAAAGAAGAACCATAATTAACACAAATGCATATTTTAAAATGTATGTGAAGTGAGGGGTAGGTTCATAAAATATCTAATAAAGCCTACATAGGGGAATTTAAAAATCATCAAAAAGTACTCTCTGATAAAATTTATTTTACATAAAAAAAAGAAGCGTCAGCAGTACACCTTTGTCAGTAATTTTCTCACATACCCTTCCATGTCAATATCTTTCTAAGTCACCTCTGGTCAAAGACAAATCTTTTAGAGTTACTGGATCAGTAGTATGATATCCTGAAGTATAGAGATTACCAAGCGATTTTCTGATTTTACTTTTCTTACCAATAGGTATATGATTCTGTCTAACAAGTGGCACTAATTCTTCTGAACCTGTTGTTGCAGAGTTGAGAAATGTTCCATGTCCAATTCTGTCAGGAGGCAGGCCAAGAAGAATTTTGGTCTCCTCTTCTTGATTTGGAATCTAGAAAGGATATTTTACATTATGTCATGGCAGCACAAAACAGTACAGTAACAAATTACATCTGAGTTCAAGTTCGACTTTCATAGCATGCTTTATCAAAAAAAAGTGTTAATGAGACTAAATATCCGCATTAATGCACCACTACTCTCTCTAGAGGGTAGTAAAGTGACTCAGGATGGAATTACAATACAGAAAGAAGCCATAATCCTAAAAGAGTATGTAAAAACAAACAATAGTTATTTGCAGTTCTAAAGTACTTTCAGTTGGAGGCTGTCAAATCAGCTTTAGCCTCAATTGCAGAGAATAATAAAGAAAACTTTTACCTCTGAAAGATGCAATGCCAGCTTAAGACCTGCCTTTTTTGCTTCTGAGAGGGGTTCCAAAAAATCTTGACCATGTCCCGCCTTGAAGACAGAAATACATCATCATTCTACAGCTTATTTTTATGAAACTCCTCCAATTATGATTGTTAAGAAGTCTAGCAATATCAAAATGCTTAATTAAAATACAGATAAATTTTAATCATTTTTCTTTTTCCAATACTTCACTTTTGAATGCAGTAAGTTAGCTGATGTTCTGTTATACGGACACAATTTAGTCAAACTGGCCAAAAGTCAGTAGTTCAGATGATGCCAAACACTGACTCAAGCCAATTAAGTCTCGATTTTGATACCCATTTCACAATTATCACCTAAAGCTAAATGTATTTCATTTCAATTAGACAGCTATCCTTAAACATCTCTGTTTTCTTAATAACCAAAGAGTATTTAGTACTTCTAAACAGAATTTAAACTAGCGTCAGCTTTCAATATTATTTAAGTTACCTCAACCCCATTGATCTGACTGGGACAATTTAGCAACAGACACTTCCCACATAATCACTGCTTTTCACTGGCTCTCTTCTGAGTACCATGTAATAAGCAATTGATTCTTTGTTAGAGTATCTGCCCCCTACAGCAACAGGGATAAACCAAGTAGCAAAAATACAAGCAATCCATTCAAACTACCAACAAACATAGGACAAAAACACTTAAAAGAATAAAGTATGACTGGATCTGCTGTTACACAACATTGAGTACTTACCTTCAAGGACAGATAAAAACAAAACAAAAACTTACGGTGGGATCACCACTGAGGTCAAGTCCTACTACAACCCCATCAGTGGAAAGAAGGAACTCTTCAGCAAGTTTAACAGTCTGCTTAGCAACTGCAGGGCCACCTCTTCTATTTATTGCTATTAATAATCTAGGAGATAAATGTACTTATTAAGTTAACTACAAACTGTAATAACAGGAGACTGACTAATCTGATACCAAAAAAAAAAAAAAAAGACACTTCCTTCATGGTTGAGTACAGAGAGTATTTCTACAGGCAACTGTTCAAGTAACGGAGGTACTGAAGTGCAGAGGGACAACAATTACAATAGCATGTGCTGCTGCTATCATCAGGGATTAGTACACTTTGTACCATAAAAGTTTGCTCTGGTACTAGAGCTATTCTCACAATATCTTCCTTCCTGTCCATAACACTGGAACAAATGACTGGAATTATCCTGCCACCAATTTCAGCTTACACTAATACGTTAGCCTGTGAAATGCAGTAGCAACAGTGGTGGGAAGGCAGGGAAGAATACCCTGCCATTTGCTGCCTGCACTGTCAGGGAACAAGCTCTGACAGCAGCAGGCATGAAGAATGGGAATTCTTCGACTTCCACAGGTAAATCTGACAGGGGTCGCTACTGAGAGTATAAAAGACAGAAACAGGCTCACTGTCTCCAAGCAACCATGGACACTAAAACCCTTCTGCCAGTTGGAACTGCCTCTCCTTTAGGGCAGGCTGCTTGTACAGCTAAACCAGCAAAAATCTTCACAAGGAACTTAGGCCCTGATAGAGGGGTCTTTAATGCAGTATCCTCCAAAAACCACTGCTTTTCCTGAAAATGTTGCAGAGAATGCATAATCTTAGACCTAAAAGTTTCACCCAGTTTCATCGTCTACCAGTAAAAAGGAAGATAAAAATTCATGTTTCCATATGAATTATCTGATTTATAGAGGACTGTATGAAAGCATTAGTCAAATTGTAGGTTAAAAAAACAACAAAAAAATAGAAATCACTAAACTTCCTCCAGTATATGCATAATTTTCTTTCCTACACTGATGGTTTGTACAGCTGTCTGCAAACCATGACCGAACATCAGACTCAACAAAACCTTGAAACAGAGGCACTGTGTGCGTTATTTACCTTACATCTATATCCAAGCCTTCTTCTTTACACTGCTTTATACCTTCAAGTACAGTCTCAACATACGTCCTTTTGGTCATACCTACAAAACACATGTACAGTACTCCTTTTGAACCAACATATTTAAACTAATATCATTAAGTCATGTTGCAATAAGACCCAGCTCTCTAGCCTCATAGTTTAATTCTGCACCCTTGATTTTGCTCCATGGTTTTCTAATTTGTACAGTTCTGAATCTATTTAAAAATATACATATTTATTTTCAAGCATACATTAGGATTAGGTGTCCTCCTGAGTATCTGGAAGAAAGAAAATAATTTCGTATGAACCAGAGATTAACAATAGCTACTTCTCTGATGCATTTATATTAAACCACACGTAAAGGAAAATAAAAATGAAGTAACTAAAAGAAAATATATTAGCTATTAAAAGAAACAGTCAGATATCCTACTAAAGTGCATGGTCCAAATTCTTGGATAATGGAGTCAAAACAACGCGCGTATGTCCTCCAAAATCTACATATATTTAAAGTACCTTTTTACTGAACCAACTGAATTGCACTTGATACTAACAGAATGTTAATTAAGTTTTATAGTACAATCAGATTTAAATTAAAAACAACACACTGTACCTGTGGCCTTTTCTTCTCTAGGAGTGCTCCTCAACTCCAGATACTTGACCCCATCATCAGCAAATTCTTTAATAACATCTTTAGTTATCTGATTAAAAGACAGCATATTCAACATGATGAAAGTAATGCTTATAATTGGTTACATTCTCTTTTTCAACTTAAAAAAAAAAAAGTGAGATTTTGGTGCAAAACACTTGTGTAATTTTCAGGCCCCATGTGTTTCCATCACTCTCCATCCCTGGAAATACTACCCGCAGAGGGTAACTTCAGTTCCCTCAGCAATACTCAGGGAGTACACAGGGAGTTATGACAAACGAGAATTTCCATGTCTGAACAACAATACCCCGCAGCTGGCGCAGTCACAATCCCTTTCACAGCTATCTACTGTTCTGAATGTTGAACAGGCTGCTAAAAGACCCTTTACGGAAGGAAAGATGAGGATGCTAAAGCACTTTTTTGGCCTTATTTTCATCACACAACAGTCTTCCTTGTCTGTTTTGTAATTGGTGGCACCAAAAAAAAAAAAAAAAAAGGCAATTCTAGTTCAGTAGTCTTGGCATATACCGAGCCAAGGAAGAACCAGGAGACTACTGTAAATCAAAGCTCTGATAACCATGAATGGACATTTTTAAGTCATTATCAGTCCAAGCAGCTGAGAGCTCAGAATGACCACCATACTGGAAGCTCATTGCTTTAAAAAAGAGAGTTAAATGGAGGAGTTACATAAAATCCTGTATTTCTAAATTTTCATGTTTTAGAATAATAATTTTAATCTCCAATTGAAGGGACCACTGTTGATATCATTGTTACTCAGAACCCAATGTTGTTAAACCAACTAATTTTGTTTTTATGTAATGCTAGCCTTGTTTTCAAAAAGGAAAGGGAGATATTTTTGTTTGTTTGCTTGTTTTAAGCTAAGTTTTGATTAACTTACCAGTAAAATGTCTTCAGTCCTAGTGGTAATCTGATAGATGATCTGAAACATCTGAAAGCATCTAAAACAAAACATTAAAAAATTAATTGGATGAAAGTTGAATGGCAATATGAGTATTACAAAAACAAAAAGGCTATACCTGGAAAACATGTATTCACTACGCTCAGTTAAACAGCTTCTCTGTAGCTTAAAATACATGTCCACTTATAGGACAAGCAAGACCATCTTAATAGCCATTTCTGATTTTAGGTGCCAACAATTCATTTGCAACAGAAATTATTATTACATTTACCACAAAGCTTTTTAAGCACAAAGGAAAACATGAAGTTTCCAAATGAGGACACCATGTGAGTCAATTTTCTCTAAAGAGCCCATGCTATAAGTGAAACTTTTCAGTCCTTTAAAAAAGAAATTAAATTTAATCCACATGACATTTCCATTTAATTTGCACATGTCTAAGAAGTGACTTTATAGATACAAGAAGCAAAAAATCTACAAGATCATATTGTAATTAAAACTTCAGCAGTCAGAGCAGGGCAATGTATTTCTCTGTTTTGAACTTAGTCAAAAGAAGCTTGGTAGATGTTCATCACACACACACACACGTATGTACACTCACTCATCTAGAGTTCTCTTATTTCCTTTGTCAATCACAGTCATTCCGTTCTGGATCTGAAGGTACGGTTTCTGCGCCATAAGTTTCTTCATAGTGGCAGAACTGATACAGCCATTCAAATGAGCATGAAGTTCCTACAACAGAAAGCCATAGGATTTTTCTTTCCCCTCAGTGTAAAGAACAGCTTTTATATCTTGTCTGTATTATGGTTCCTGATTCCCACATTCTTGTTTCACTATAAGTAAGTAAGAATTAGCTCTATGTTTAGTTAATAATGATCGTTTCCTCGTGCTTTTACGCGCACCAATACAGCTGAGGGTGTCCTGTTTGCTTCTCCCTTGGTGTGGTGCCATCGGTGCAGACCTCAGCGGGGGCACAGCTGGCTCTGGAAAGAGCTCATCAGCTAATCGCTGGAGTGCACAACTCAGGGTGAGGAAGAAGGAAGGGAACAAACGTTTTAGAATTAAGAAAAAAATACATGGGATTCAAGAACTTTCCCCATCAGTTAAGTTTATAATTTCAGAGTTCTACGCTGTTTGAAAGCAGCAACATTTTTATACCCCCTCACCTTTCTCTTCTTCACGCTTTGAAAAGGTAACTCACGCCACAGAGACGCAGCAAGCCGCTGTCGCCACCCGTTAACAGCAAACGGGCTGAGCAATCGCCCTCCGATGCCCGAGGCCGATTTCTGACAGACTCTCTCTCGGCCACCAAACTTTCCCCGCGATCCTTGTCTCGGCTCCCCTGATGCCCTCACGGCTCCTCGCATAGGAAAAAGCCCCCTGCCCCCCCCCCCCACTCAAAAGCGGCCTGCAAGCCACCCGCGGAGCTTTGCACCTCCTCCCCCCCGCGGAGCCCCTCGCTCTTGACTGGAAAAGAGCGAAACTGCCACTTGTCAACACGGAGCCCAGGCGCCCCCCAACAGCACGAACAGGTGAAGCTTCCGCGCGGCGCAGGCGAGGCCCCTCGCGGACCGGAGCGGCACAGCGCGCCCCGGCCGCGGGCAGGCTCCCACGGGGCGGGAGAGGGAGCGGGCGCGGGCCACGGCGCAGCCGCCCCGCCACCCTCGGCGTGGGGCCCCGCGCCGGCCCCGGCCGCGCAGGTGGCGGCGCCGATAGCCGCGCAGGGAGCGCGGCAAGCGCCACACGGGCGCGCCCAGGCTGCGCCGCGCTGTCGGAGCCCGAGCCCGAGCCCGCGGAGGAAAACAAGATTACGCGGAACCGATTCAGCTGCGGGGGGATCAGGCTGTGAGAGCTGCAAACACGCTGCACGGGCAGAGGCTTGACACCCTTGTTCCGCACGCGCAATAAGGGGCTTTAGAAGGAGCTTGCAGAGCCACCAAACGCTGCCGGCCGCGCTGCCCGGCCCCCGCCCCACGGCCCCCCGCGGGAACCGGCGGGCACCGCCCGCCCGCGGCGCTCACCACTTTGGGCAGCTCCCGGTAGAAGCGCAGCTCCCGCTGCCGCTCCGCGCCCGCCGCCATGACGGCGCCTGTGGCGAGCGGGCGGGCGGGGACATGGCGGCGGCCCCGCCCCGCCCCCCGCGCCCTCAGGCGGCGCGAGGCTGCGGCGATCCGTTATTTACCGTTGGAAGCAGCGTCTCACAGGGGCGGGCAGCGCCGTCACCCCTCCCCCCCGGTACACTGAAATACAGGAGCAGCGAGAAGGAAGGTGAAACACAAAAACTACATTTCACATTCAATACAAGCTTCAATGTTCAGTTTATTCAAGTCATAATTTTCAGATTTACTGCACCTTAGTACTACACAAGCAACAGTTCAAGTCCAGTGTAACAGAGCACTGCGAGAGGCCATGGAGCGGAGAGGTAGGCAGCCAGGGCTCAGTACTTCAGTGAGCTGAACTATTCTTCAATAACGTCACTACAGTTTGCTACATGATGATACTTCATTAAGGAAATATCTTGTTACAAAGTCGTAAGTGGATAAAGGTATTGATTATATACCAGACCTCTTTTTTGAAATTAACTTCCAAGTTTGCTAGCACAAGAAGAACAAATGTAGCGTTCACTGATATGCCAGGTCAAACCCAACCATAATAAAGACATCTTGGAATGATCCTAAACTGTGTTTTAATTATTTCATATTTAGCTTTCAATGTTATTGCAATCTAATTCTAAAACCCCTCCACACTTTTAAGTCAACAAGTCACTAAGCAAAGGTTAGATCTTGCTATACCCAGAAAGAGATTAACATAATTAAGATCATAAAACATGGCAATCTATATACTGCTAAGGTAGTTTAGGCTTAGGCAAATAAATTATCCTCCAAATATGAAAACAATATATTACTGACATATCTAGGGAATTTAGTTTTGTAGTTAAACTAAAACATAAATATGAAGTAAACAACTCAATATGAAGTTAGTTTACATCTCTTTTGGTGCTTGACAGATCAAGAACAGTGTGGAATTCAGTTAGCAGTTCAACTTTTTTTCATAGAAAAATAGCATGTCCATAAACAAAAAGGAATTTCAACTTACTCAGTGATCCACTCTTTTATTTTACCTTAGTTAAAGGCAAACTAAGTACAGATACTGTACATTAAAATGTATGCACATAAAAAGAACAGTTGTTCTTCATTCTACTTTAAAGGCTCAGTTTCTACATTCTTTTATTTATGTCCCTTTCCAAACAATTACCCCTCTCTGACACATATTGCATCTACATTTAAATATAAAGAGAGCCATCTGCAGGTCCCACATAGCCAACACCAATCAGTAGCACATCAATTAGTGTCCATATTCCAAGTCCACCAAAGCTGAAGAGTTTTCCCAGACCTTCCCGCCACTGACCCAAATAGAAACGATCTGCTCCAAATCCACCAAGGGTGATGCTACAAGAATAAAAACATGATTATTTATTTCTTAATGAACTCAGGTTGGATATCCATACTTGCTTCTTTTTGATATACCTACAAGTTGATGATGGTTTTGCTTTATATCACACAGGAAACCACAAAGATTTTATAATTACCAAGTCCGCTTTTTTTTTTTTTTTTTTAAAGTAATGAGTAAGTTCTTGATGAAAAAGCACTATTTCTTAGCTAATGAGTATTATTTGGAGACTTGACAGTTTTTCATTTGTGAAAAGAGATAAAAAACAAAACAACATTTTTTCAAGCTTTGCAAATTTGTGTTTCAACTTTTCTAGCCTGGGAGAAGATTACAAAAAAAAAAAAAAAAAGCTATAGGAAGGTTATTCAGCCCAATGCAGTAGTAAGGCAATGATAAATTTCTCCAGCTGGTGGCAAAGACAAGAATGACTATAACGAGTGCTTTAGATCACTTTCTTAATCTGTCTTATTATATCTGTGGTTCAGGCAATATAGTCTTACTACCTAATTTATCATATTAACCATTTTTGAAATATCAACTTAATGAAAAAAATAGTCTTTTGAAAGTGCTTCAGTTACTTTCTAATCACTACTGTACTGCTCTAATGGTTTAATATGTCAAAAATTAACCAGTTTATTTCAATACTGCCATACTGGTCTCTTCCCAAAGATTTCAAAGCACAAGAAACTTCCCTTTTAAAGCATTTCTAGCTGTTACAGTTGGAAGGGAAGCCATAAAAAATCCAAGCCAGTTCTAGACAACTCAGTGACATCTGTTAAATTCAGAACATCCACATTCATTTCAAATGCCAAGAAACAATTTGTACAAACAATTTTCAGCACCATTTAAAAAAGGGGAGCAGAAGTCATAAATCTACAGAATTTTTTGGGCATTTGCACCTTATTTGACACCAGAGTAAAACACATGTCCTCCCTGTTTAGAAAAATGATCACTTTGTGAAGCCTAAGAATCATTGGCACTTATTCTGAAGAAAGTACATTAGTTGCAGAAATAAGGTAGAGGTTTTCTTTCAAGCTCTATTTATTGAAGACCACTAATATCATTGTGTATGAAATCTTAAGGCATCCTATGTGTCCAAATTCTAACCCAGATAAATACAAATACCCAGAAAATAATGGGTACTCAGTTCTCAATTAAGAAATACCCATTGAGCAGAAAAACACACAGACTGAAAATTTAATACTCAGTTACTATAATATTTATAATCATATATAATTTAACATGAAGTTCTCTAATAGCTCTTGTGTACCTTAGAGCCAAGGCAGTAGACCACTTATAACCTCCAGTCCAGTTGCAATAGAGCATCTTAGGAAAGACACGATTACCTAAACATCAAAACACATTCAAACCTTACTGCAACAAACAGACAAATGGCTCAAAGAATTAAATATGAAGCA
The DNA here is from genome assembly GCF_036417845.1 of Apteryx mantelli. Classification (NCBI taxonomy): domain Eukaryota; kingdom Metazoa; phylum Chordata; class Aves; order Apterygiformes; family Apterygidae; genus Apteryx; species Apteryx mantelli. Next base: position 18,380,188 of record NC_089992.1, read on the forward strand.
AGAACAAACCATATTTCTCTAACAAGAGACTAAAATGGTTGACATTAATTGAACCAAGCACCGTCAATAAGACAATAACAGAAAAACCCATATATTGTCTATTGCACTCTGTTCCATTAATCTTTGTCTCATACCAGAAAAAGGCAAGGTAATTGAAAAAATAAAGAGGGGGGAAAATTAAATTAGTTGGGTGAAACCAACATGAATTTTTAGAAGTTTTTTTAATTGATGACACTTGAAATTGATTCTATTAATGGTGTCCAAATTAGTTTAATTCATAAAAGTGGACAGAAATAAAATAGAACTATTTTCGCTCACCTAAAGGTACATAACAGTAGTCTTACAAGCCAATGGTTACAATTAAGTGTCATTTTTATAATTAAAAATTAAAATGTAACTATAAAAATACTCAATTGTCAGATTAATCAAGGTGCAGACTGTTACTGCAACGGACATAAACAATCATTGTATTGATTCATTACCAAAAAGTTAAGAAATTCTTTAGAAAAAGAGTTTCTTTACAAAATCTATTTTAGCCCACCTTACCTAGACAATGAATATGATCCCGTACTGTACAAGTGGCATTATATCGTTGTCGCGGACAAGAAACTGTCATGCAGTTTGTAGAATTGGTACATACATAATCCGTTGTCGCAAGCTGCCAGCAAAATTGGCATGTCATGTTAATCGTAAAGTTCTCCTGCTCGTTGTTATTCTGATCCTATAAAAGGAGAGTATTATCACTTCATTAATAATCAAGAGTTTCACAGTGTACAGTATCCAATTACAGATACAAATCACAAATCAGTTAATAAACTGAAACTAAACAGATACAAATCACAGATAGAAGTTTCAAGCAAAGTACAGCTTATTCTATGTTTGCCATCTCTATGCAGTCAAGTATAATAGAAAATCAACAGTAGAAAACTGATAAGAACAGTCATTAAAGCCCAGTTTAATATTGCTGCTTAGTCCAATCTAATTGTAGGCTATGGCCAAAAGGAGCAGCCTCAACTTATTCAGTCTTTTTTATATATATATATATATATATATATATGAATGATCAGTTTGCTCATCTGACAGACATTTAGACCCCTACCCTCAAAATGTTTCATTTTTCATTAATCAAACTGATTTAACTCAACCACATGGCTGCATGACAAAAAGATCCATGCAAGGGGAGGCAAAAAGGAGTGTAGGTCTGCCTCTTTCAGCAATAGCCTATGGTTAAATCAGATTAAATGTACATAAATCTGCAAACCTGCCTATATAAGAAACTGGTATCTTGTCATTAAAGAAATTTTAAAAATGAATTTCCAAAGTTTTAATTAAAAGACTTAAATCCAGATTAAAAGTAATAGGTTACTTACAACACAATGAACATGTGGCTTGACTTTGCAATCGAAAGTGGCTGGCTTCCCATATATACAGGAAAAGTTTGTGTTACATGTCATACAGTCTGGTGGCAATCTACTGCAAAGCCCATTGCTAGGACATTTAGTCACATAAGATGGCATTTCTGTAGTTTCTGAAAAACGAAGTGAATAAAATGAAAAAAAAAAAGATTCTATATAAAGTGGGTGTGTACATCTATAAAAGGCTTTCCCTATTATGCACTGAACAGAATTAAAGGTTAGTATTGCGCACCACCAGGGTCTGCTGAGCTAGCTGAATGGGCTACACAACACAGTAAGGTACGCTGCAAGGATCCTGGCAGAAGGTCTGTACAGGACAGTGCATCAACACAATACAGTACAACACCAAGATTAGGGCTTAGCATGAATCCCAGAAGTAATGTAACCGTCTAGAAAGAGTACCACCTCAGCCAGTGTTTCTCAGCAGGAGTAATCAGCTTCGGTACAGAAACAGGTTGACACCAACCTACTTTTGCTTCAGCACTAAATAAGTAACAGCTAGCTCAGACATTTGCTGTTTGCATGTGTTCAGAATCACCTCTTTTAAGTTGTTAGCAAGAAGAGTATTTCAGCCAAACTTGATTTATCCCTTAGTGAGCTACAAAAGCTGTATTTTTGTTGCATGTGAAATAGTAACAACTTCTTGCAGAATGCTAGAGTCTTTCAAGAGCTTCCACAATCCTGAGAGGGTGTTAAACATGTGAACCATGATCCCAGCTTAAAAGGTCATTTTCTATCTGTAAGGTTTTATATGGACAACCTTCCCAATTATATAATCCTGACTAGTTGTTTAAGGTAATTTAAAAGTAATTCTAACTGTGTTATGCTACAGTATGTCTTTTACGACTGTAAAGACATACACAGGTTTACATAATTCTAGAACTTTACTACTAAACTCAAGATTTGAGGAAGAAGTCCCATAGAAAAACAACAAAAGAAACAACAAAAGCAATAATTGTACCTGCTGCTTTAAAATAGGGAGTATTTGTACTTGTTGAAGTTAGACTTTTTGCAAGTGTAGACTGGGTCTGAGAGTGCTTTGTGGTCATCAAAGATCCTGCTATAAGAAGAAAAAAATTGGAGAAGGTGATACTTCTTGAAGAAAACTGTTCTTCAGAAACAGTTCAATTCCAACATCCTGATATGAAATTACAAGTGGAAAGTGTAATGAGGATAAGAAAACTGTAATTATAAAAATCCACTTTCCTAGTTTAGGAATAGTAGGCTGTTCAAACATTAAAAGTTAGTGCTAGAATTGTTCCTATTAGACAAGGAAACATTTTTGTCTCAACCCAGCCTCTTTTTTTTTGATTCTTGAGCATCCTACGGTGCTCAGAAAGCTGATCATATGCTACTAACAAAACCATTTAGTCAAGTAACACAGTTGACTTCCTTAGCAGAAAACTGGAACAGAAGAACTGGCTGGAAACCGTGGCTCTACTTGCGCAAAACAACGTTTGCCTCTGCCCAGGCTCAGCAGCTCCGAGGAGATGCGGCGCTGCGCGGCGCTCAGCGCTTGTCACGTCTGCGCTCGAGCCCGCAGCGCATCACAGCAGGGGCGCGCTGCGCCCGGGCGGAGGAGGAACGCGTTTGCCACGTCTCCCTGCCCGCACGGCGCCGAAGCGCCAGCGCCTTGCCAGCGACGCTCTAGCTCATGCCCAATTCGAGACGAGGAGCACGAATAAACCCGCCGCATAACACGCGAGCCACCGGCAGGCCGGCGCGGCGCAGGGGGCAGGCGCCCGCCAGCCGCTGCCCTGGCGGCGGGCGCTGCGGGCGGGGCGCAGCAGCCCGGCAGCCCGCGACTGCCGACAGCGGGGCGCCGGGGCAGCGACGGCGCATCGCCCGCCGAACAGCCCGCGAGTCACCCAGACGGCTGCCCGCGAGCCGCCGCGCCAGGGACGCGCTCGGGGCCCCCGCCGCCGGCCGCGGGAGCAGGGCCCGGCCCCGGGGCAGGGCCGCCGGGCGCCAGGGCACCGCCGGGCGCCGGGGCACCGCCGGGCGCCGGGGCCGGCACCGCCGGGCCTCCCCCACCCCCGCCGCCCCGCGGAGCCGGGCCGAAAACGGCGCCCGGCGGCGCGGGCGCGCTCACCACGGCCCGACAGCACGTAGAGCTGCGAGAGGAAGAGCGCGACGCTGCAGAGCCGCTTCAGGGCGCGCAGCCCCGACACCGCCAGCGCCGCCATCTTGCCGCCGCCGCACGGCTCGGCTCGGCCCGGCCCGGCCCGGCGCGGGGCGGGGCGCGCGGCCACTACCGGGGCGGGGCGCGGCGCGGCGCGCGGCCACTACCGGGGCGGGGCGCGGCGCGGCGGCGCGGGGCGCAGCGGGGAGGGGAGCGGCGAGATTCCGCTCGTCTCGCGGCAGGGACGGGAGCTAAACGGCGGCGGCCCCCGGCAGCACCCGGCCGGCGGCTGCGCGGGCCTTCGCCTCGTGGCGGCACCTCTGGGACACCGAAGTCCCGCGGGGGCGCGTGGCGCCTCCCGGCCTTACGGAGGAAGCTAACGAGAACGCAGGCACCTGCCCGCGCTGTCAAGGCGAAACCAGGCCTCGCTCGGCCGAGCGCAGCCTGAAAAGGGGTGAAAATCAGTGCGGGGGGGGGGGGGTCCACCTCCAAGAATGGGCCAGGAGCGCCTACAGAAACGGGCATTTGGGGCACGCTGGTACCGCATCTAGCATTTCCCCCTTGCAGAGAATTTTGGCTGAGGGAGAAAATGCAGCTTCTGTTTTTACTGGAATTGCTTTCAGTATCGCAGCCGGGTCGAATATTATTCAAGACAGTGTTTACCTTTTCAGGCTACTGCTAGAAATTCGTTTTGCTGTCCTCCCTGCTTCTTCCTTTGCCCATCCTGCGTCCTTTAGTCTATGTATTCCTCCCTGTTTATATCCTTTAAGGGCTGCAATTCATACCCTTCTCTCTGCAAACATAATCTTATTAGTGAGCTATCTCAGGATTACACAAGCACACCGAGAAGATTAAGTTTCGTGGATGCCACCATCAGCAACCCTATGCCACCGACGCGCAAACCGGGCAGGCACGCTGCCATCCTTCCTACCACCGGCATCCGCGCTTTCCCTAACCGCGGCTTCCCGCTGTTAGGCAAAGCAAGCCCAGAGCGAGCCTATTCCCGCTGCTCTTCACCCTCCCGCCAGCGAAGGCCTCGGCATGAGGCCTTGAACACCCTTCCCGCCTCCCTGCGCGCCAGGCCGGCCCCGGCGTCCCCTCCCGCAGCGTCCCCTCCCGGCCCCTCGCGGCGGGCACTGCCACGCGCGCGACGAGCTGCCCGTGCTCAGCTCCACCACCCTGCCCTGCCTCGAGGAGGCTCGCGCGCCGTCGGCGGCGCCCGCCGGTGTCACTGCGGGGCCCTCTGACTGAGAGGGCTGGAAGATTTGAATTTCACACCTCCGCCATCGCTGCCGGTCACCTGAAAACCTGGATGGGTGGCTGCAGTATAGACACACCTGAGCTGAAAAGTTATTCTTACATCTGGAAAACCTAGAAATTCACCTTAAAAAACTGAAGCTTTCAGTTCTGGAGTACATCACATAGGGCACACATATATCATGAAGGCCGGAAGTCCGTAAGAATGAGTGAGTGTATAAATATACATATATAATATTTGTAAATTTACATACATACGTGTGTGTGTGTGTATCTATACACACACACATATATAAAATCACCCCTCCGCACACCATGTTAATTCTGTAAAGGTGAGCAGAAAGCCTTTTTCCCAGCACTTTTTCATTTAATTTTTCCAAAAATGTTTTTAAAAGCTGGGGGAGGTCAGTTGGTAGAAACTGATTCACAAAACCAAACCAATACAAAATCAGAAATAGGCCTATAGAACGTACATATGCACAAGTGTCAGGCAGAAGGAAAACACTAACTTTGCATTTGTGTAATGTTTATGCACCAAATATTATTTTCTGCTTCATTTCAGTGGTATTTAAAATCACTAAGGTTGTATGCTATATTTGAGTAACACATCAAACAACCCTAGCTAAGCCTTGTCACTAAAAAACAGCTTATAAAAGTGGGAAAAAAAGTATATCGGTGACAATTCAGCTCTCCAAAAGATTTGATTCAACTGCCTGTAACATTAACTTTTAAAATCAGTGTGTAAGTGTAAACAATTAAAGTCAGATAAATACAACCAATTCAAATTCCAACATACTGTATTATAAAAAAGAATAAATGAAAATTATGTCATCCACACCTTCTCAGCATGCTCAGCATCCCAAATAAGCACAGCAATAAATTACAAACAGAAAGGTTTTCAGAGATGAATTTAGTGTTTTTTGAAAGGAGTTAAACTGACAGCAAGCACAAACAAAAGTAAAATCTTTGCACACATGGATATGGTAGGTAATTCAACTTCTTTCTTGGCAGTCACGTTTACGGCAACCAGTTATCCCATTCTAACGCATTCAGTGCCTTGTTTCACTGAGATTTCCAACAAAGACACTAATGTATTTGTAGCCTGTGAACATGGATTCAGAAATAATTAGGCTATCCCCACCTCGCCCACCATATCTGACATAATTTGGAGTCAGGAAAAAAAAAAGTCAAGCTGTTCCTTATAGACCCACCAACTGTCAAGTTTTGGATTCCAGGTCACGTCGGTTATGTAACTACTACGTGACTGAGGTAATTCAGCGATGGCAGCAGCAGCCAGGACGCTACCCAGCGTCCTCTTCCTTGACTTAATGGCATCCCCGATGCATTTACACAGTAAAATCAAAATAATTTAGTAGCGGTGTAAGATTTTTTTTTAAATAGCCTTTATCAACTAGTGCAGATTCACTGGGTTGTCAAAACAGTCGACAGTTGCACCTGTCCTTTCATGCTATTCCTAAAGCACCAAAATGGGCTGCATTTGCTTGGTTTGAATACGCACTACCTGGAAATTCTTGCAAATGAGCATTACTGCAGTAGAGGAGGAAAGAAATACTATTTCACATGGGCAGTTAATAAACTGACAGTAACTAACAGCAAAATCAGAATTCTTCTTCTGCATTTGGAGTATGTGAACTCTTAAATTTCTTGAGTTTTTCAATGGCAGAAGATACTGAAATCTCTCCATGAACTTTGTTGTCTCTTGCTCGCACGTTGACAGCATTATCTGCTTTCTCCTTTTCTCCAACCACTGCAAGACATACCACAAACAGTATTGGGCTGTCTCCCTGCATTAAAAACCAGAGTCTAGGCTAACTCTATACCCAACATTCAAACCTTCACAATGTTCAGAAATATAAGATGCTGTAATTACCTAAGATAAAGTTATACTGGGCCAGCTGTGCATTTCTTATTTTCTTGTTTAATGTGCAACTCTGGTCGAGATCCACATCTGACATAAATCCTGCTTCAAAAAAATCACTGCAAACCTAAAAAAAATGGAGTATATATTCTACACCATGAAATAGTACATCCTGTAATCCCCTCCAATAAGTAATTCACATATGTGCATAATTTTGCTCTTACGAATAGATATATGGAAGACAGTAAAGTTGCTTGAAGAAAACTGCACACAGATTTAAGCACTTGGCAGGACTCCAGTTAAGAGGGCAATACAAGGTAACATCCATACCAGATGTTTGCTGATCTCCTCACACAGCTACACTGCTGAATGTCAAAAAGGTTTCCCCAATCAGAGAAAGGAGAAAGAGGAGAAGGAACAAAGCCATTTATGCTTGCATTAAAGAACAGGGGGGAGGGCAGTAAAAGCACACATACTCAAATGTAGTCAAGAGCATACGTGCTGGGGAAGGGAGGAAACTGGTTCCATTCTTACTTTAGGGCAGATAATTTTATAATGAAATAGGAGTTACTATATAAGGTTTGTAGTCCAGAATATTTTTTAACAATTACTGAGGTATATACATGATAGCACAGCCCAAAATATTTGTTACATATCCCTTTCTCGAGCTTACACAAATTTTACAAGGTATGAAAGATTTCACCTATGGAAAAAAAAATGTCTGCAAAGTCATTAAAGCAATCCTTTGTTGTTCTAGGACAAGCATTTAAGAAGCTATTAAAATTGCTTGCTACTATAAAAAGGAAGGCTCTGTTCTCACCTGCCGGGCATACTCTTCAGAAGCAGGTCCCACAGGTACAACCATGACCTGCCGTGGAGACAGCCAGAACGGCCTGGCAAGTATATTAACAACAATATGAAAGAAATGTGTATTTTACACCTGTGCATCAGCAGTCGTATTTCCCAATAATAAATTTCTTTACTTTATAAAAATATTTATGCAAGCTAAAGATGTTGGATATGCCATTACATTCACCCTTTCCAGTTCACATAAAATGGCAAATAGATTAATCCAGGTTAAATGACATATGCACAACTTCGAGCTTCTGTTCACTTCCTAGCTGGTTTCACAATTTTTAACATAATTTTAATTTTACACATATTATCCACTTTTATTTATTATATACCTTTATAGTGATGGGTGGACAGTTTGAAAGTGAGAATTAACCCTTTCTTAATACTTCCATCCATTAACGGAGATATATCTTCAGAGCTAATTCAAGATGAAATAAAACATCTTATAAATTAAAAAAAATTTTCATTCAAGACTAATTCATGTCTGTATATATAACTACTTTACACGTTTAACCTCTTCCCAGTATAAAAGCATGACTTTTTAAGATTAAAAAAAGGACCAAGTAAAATGGAATATTAATACATTTAATTACAATTCTTATTTCTGTTACATTGTATAATTTTTCCTTACAGTTTCATAAAATTGACTTTCTAATCATGAACTACAAATATAAGGATATCATACAGCTCAGACCACAAAAATAAGACTTCTTTTTCTTGTTTTCTTACCTACTAACTTTGAGAAAATTCTAGGAAAATTATTTTGCATTATGATATACAGGAAGCATCTATATTTTCTAGCTACATTGTTAAATGTTCCCTAAAAATGTATTTGTGCCACTTACCATTTTCCTCCATAATTTTCTGCTAAAATAGCTATCATTCTCTCCACAGACCCCAAGATAGCTCTGTGAATAATCACTGGCCGTTTTTTATCATCACCACCATCCTTACTGGAAAAGATAGGTAAAGATTAAAAAAAAAAAAAAAAAAAAAAAAAAATCCTTCTCTTAGCCCATACACAAATATTCCTACTAACAATTTTGACTCTACTTTTCATGGAAGAACAAAATGGAATTATTTATGCTTCTGTAAAATCTACTACTTTTACTAAAGAACTTGCTTTCTCTATGTCATCCGGGCTTTTAAAGAAACATCTAATAATCATAACAACTAAAAACATTCATGCCTAGTGGCATAGGCACAAATTCCTAGATTTTAAAAGATGCTCAACTCTACAGTTTGAGTCCAAAGCTCTGACTCAGGTCCATTTCTGTGCATTTTAATATTTTATACTCTTCCTCTCCGTTTTCCTCTATGATTGCATTTATTTTGTTGCAAAGAATCTTACCTGCTCTCACTGTTCATTTCCTTCCTTAAGTTACAATCCTGTGATTAAAAAAAAAGAAAAAAAGAAAAAAAGAAAAAGAAAAGAAAAGAAAGAAAAAGAAAGAAGGAAGGAAGGAAAAAAAAGAGCCAGCTGCTGTTTGTATCAGTATTATGATCTACCAGAGGACTAGGACATCTATTGAAAAATATGCAGCAGGACCAAAAATAATGAAGATTCGGTTTCTATCTTCCCCATCAAGTTCTTTAGAATATACAAAAATAATCATTTAAAAAAAAAAAGTGTTTTCAAGGCAACATGGTACTAAGACTAATTTACTCAGTGGATAAAACATCCTTCTTCCTAGCTGGAAGCCAAAGTGGGATTTCCTTTAAAAAGTGTTAAGGTGTGTGTTTGTCCTTCAAGGTGAAATAACTTTAACTGATAAGAACTATGAACATACCAAATCTTTAACATGTGTTTGAATTTGTATACAACATCTTCACAGGAGAGATGGTGACTAGGCTGAAAGTGAAAATTAGCTCAACCCAGTCTCTTTAAAGACTATATATGATCTGGAGAACTGGCAGATAAGACACGCAGATCATCATTTTTTTCCTGTAATTAGTGGCATTTACAATTAAACTGAGTTATCATGACACTGAGGAAAATTTTCAAGTTCATGACTCAGTCCAAGTACTAACCTCCACTCACAGATGTTTCTCCCCTTAAACCATTCACGTTACTTACATACAGAATAGCAGTTTAATGAGCAGTTTAACCTCAGTTTAATGAGAATTACAAATATTGAAAGTAAATTATCATTTTTGAGGGCATTTAAAAGAGGAAGATAAGTTGTTTAACCACTCACCCAACATAAGTAAGATTAAATCGAATGGGTAGTTGAAAGTCAAGCTGGATAGTAGCACACTGATGGTATCTGCCAATAGCATCTTTAATTTTAATATCAATCTGTCAAGCAAAATATCACAGTTACTAGGTACAGTTTGTCTGCATTTTGTCTGTAATCTTGTCCCAAAGTTGTATTAAAATACTGATTTACTAACCTTGGGACCATAAAAGGCTCCATCTCCTGGATTCAACTGCCATGGTTCTCCAAAGTTATTCAAGCTGCTTTGAAGTTGCTAATTATAAAAATAAATAAATAAAAGAAGAATGTTTAAAACTTTACAGGTATCTCAGGGTCTTCCATTACTGTAAAAGTAAAAGCATTTGGCTACACTAGATCATGTAGCCTCTGAAATACCAAGGGTGCTTTGTACTTTGTCACGCTCCCCATGGGCAGCATGACTCCTGCTGTTCAAACTTTCAGTCGTTTATGATAAACAATCTTGAAATAAGAGTAGTTTCTTGTAAAAATTTTGTGATTATTCTGAATTTGAAAAAATATTAATAAAAATAGAATCAGTTCAAAATAAGGGCCTAAGTAAGAGCCAGACAGTTGTCATTTTATACAGAAAGTCCATATTTTATACAGCTTTTCAACAAGCATTTTCATTTGGTATGCTATTTAGCATCTGATTTAAACAATCTCACTAACTTCAGTATTCAACATGAAAAAAATTAGTTAAATATCCATTTCTGAAAATACAAATATTAAGGCTGTTTATGAATTACCTTTTCAGCATGATCCCAAATCTCTAACTCTCCTAGATAATTTTCAGGCCTTGTAGAAAGATGCAGTTGAAAGGTAAAACCAAAGACAGCATAAACAGACTTCAAGAAATCAAGACAGCCCTTAATTTCTTCTTCAATCTTAAATGTAAAAAAAAAAAAAAAAGCTTAAAAATAGAATAAAAGATACATTTTGATGCAAATAAAAAAAGGAACTGGATTTACAGTATTCTTCATAACCAGGTTTTAACAGTTTCTGTGCACACAGACACATATAGATACATTCTCATAAGAGTTCGTTAAATTAAAAACAAAAAAACCCCTATGTATGAAAATTATATTCTCCAAACTCAAACCTAGACAAAAGGTTGCTGTGGCTTCAAAGCATGGAAAGAAGAGTAATATTCTTACTAAGCCTAAGCTTCTGGAGCCAGACTGCATGAGTCAGACTTTATAAAGTGCGTCAATTTATTTACATAGTTCCACTGAAACCTATGGTATTATTGTCTGAATAAAGCATTTATTCAGCCTTAGTATGAAAAGCAAAGTGCGATGGACTTTTTTTTTCCCTTTGGGGGGGGGGGGATTTTACCTTTTGGGATTTAGTTGCACCCACATATCTTTCCACAGGGAAAAAAACTAGAGTAAGTCTTATTCAGTAATTCACAGTTAATAACATCTCTCAGATGTTATCTTATCTTCTTTTGCTATAAGTATTTCTTAACCTCTAAGAAAAAAATAAACAATGCAAATTACAGCACTGGCGTTTGATAAATTTTTAGCTAGGAAGCTAAGATCAGCAGACCATTCATTCAAGCAGTACTACAGAAGGCTAAGACATATCGAATACCAGATGAATAAGAAGGAAGCAACCTAACAAAAAAAAAAAAAAAGGCAAAAAACGCTGCAAATGAAGCATTATACTACAAAGCAACAGAGAGGAAGAAACTAAAAAGTGGAAATGTTTTAGGTTTGTTTGCTTTGGGTTTTTTTTGTTGTTTCATTGTTGTTTTTACCTGTTCCATTGTGCAAAAGATGTGAGCATCATCTTGCTGGAAGCGCCTAACACGCGTCAAGCCACTTAAAGTCCCAGAGAGTTCATTTCTGTGAAGAACCCCAAAATCTGCAAGTCTTAGAGGCATTTCTCTCCAGGATCGCGGACGATGAGCAAACATCAAGCTAGAAGGAATGTGAAGGAACTTCGTTTTTATCCTTCGTATAGAAGACTTAAGACAACACAGAAACTAAAACAAGATTAATATAGACAGTAACCACAGTATTTTTAAACATTCATTCACTCAAGTTGTCTGCATTCTAAAAGGCAGGCAAACCGAGGCACTCGGCTTGCTGAAGACCTCCTAGAGAAGCCACTGTGAGAGTAACAACCAGAAACTGTCGATTTGTACCTCCCTGTGATACACCACATCTTATGCCTATCTCTGTCCAATTAAAGTCATACTTACTGAGAGTGGTACAAACTAGTGTTAGCACGCAGACACCTAGCTCATTTAGTAGGAGGATCTTCCAGTAAGTCTACAAAAGAACTGCATTTGGTCTGCTTTGGGGCACCATAAGGGTAGATCTCTGGACAAATTATTTGCTTAGGAAAAGTAGTCTACTGTACAGCTAGCACACACAGGATAACATGCATTGATACTCCATTAATTTCCCTCAGCCCCACACTGCACAGATATAGTAAAATAAGAACATTTTTCAGTTGAGAGTACAAACCAATGTCCCGGACAGTTCATCGGCTTAAGGGCAAAAGTTTCCTTCTCAATCTCAAAAGAGAACATATTTTCACTGTAGTGCTGCCAGTGCCCTGAAGCTTCCCAGAGTTTACTGTTGAAGATGTTTGGGGATACAACTTCAGTAAAATTACGCTTGTGATATTCCTCCTATAAAACAAATTCAATGTTTTAAAAGGCGATACAGACAGAAAATAAATTTCAACAAGCAAATTCCTGATTCCATAACTGTATTCTTACGATGGCCATTTACTGGGAGACTAAAGGACCACTGTGCATACAGGTTTTACACAACTGGAAAAAGCACACGTCAATTAAGAATGCTTTCCCCTGCCCTAGTTTGAAAAAGGCTAGATCTATATAATCTTAGTGAAATTCTGGTATGTGTTTACATACAGAAATGTTTTTCTTTGTGAGGGCAGTTCAGTACTGTGAATGACGTATCACTTAAGTCAAGATCACAGCTGATACTAAGCACGTTAGGAATTACATCAGTATCTACTCACTCTTATGAAATCCGTGAGTGTATTATAAAGAAAGGCACCTCTGGGGAGGAAAAAGCAGCTTCCAGGACTCAAATCATGAAAGAAGAAAAGTTCTTGCTCCTACATCAATTAAAAACCATAATTAGTGCAAGACCACTTCAACTGTATCCCCAGTTGTTGAATCGCAGAAAATGAACTCTCTTTGAGAACACTCTTTGTTCACCAGAGTGAAAGACTACAGCAACAAGATGACTTCTAGAAGCCTACAAATCCTCAGCAACAGAAGTTATTTCTAGTTCTTACTCTTAGAAGCTTTATAGTAATATCTTGACTTTGTGACTATCTAAATACATGTTTCCTCAAAAAATCAAAGCCTTAAGAAATCTTACCATTAGTAGCCAAAACAATTAAAAACACATACCCATCAGATCTGAGGGTTGATGGCTGAAGATTATGAGACAGTCATTCTTTTTCAGAGCCTGGCTCAAAAAACAGCCTCAGAAGTGTGGCTCTGGAGAATCTTAGTCTCTCATATATCATAGATACTAGACAATTTGTTTGATTGATACTAGATAATTGAGTGATACTAGATACACAGATACTAGACAATTTGTTTTTGAAAAGACAAAGAAGGAACCATCGAGCAAATATTCAAGGCTTAATGGAGTGATAGCAACAAGCATGAACACTTCAGCGAAGACCATTTTACTACTCCCTCCCTTTGTCACTGTTCTCTGTACATTCTTCCTTGACTCTTCTTCTACTGAGTTACCTGTAAGTTGTTCATTTGTGCTTATTAAGGCCCTTCACAGTCCCTTTCTCAAATCCATCAGTAATTACTGCGAGTTTCATGCCTGCATCCTCTTTGCCACTGATGCTAACCTTCACTTGCACTTACGTTTTTTTAAATAAATGCCTTCCTGCTTTCACTTATACTGCCTATTGGGCCTTTGAACATCGCCAAAGCTACTTACTATCTTCCTTCAAATCCCCTCCTTAAAACTCCACTTGCTCTACAAAATAATAGTAAAGGTGACAACAATTAGGCAACTGATTTGTGGAATCATCGCTTACCAGCAAGGCCGATATTAAGTCAAAATCTTTCATTATGTCAATCTAACACCATCTAACACCAACACTTAATTTAATACTAACATTGTTTATTAAATCTGGCAGAGGGACATACGAATGATACTTAAAACACCAGCTGAAGTACTATGAGTATACACTTAAGCTAGCTATTAACTTATCTACATCTATAATGAAGATTGACCAAAACAAATTGTAGAAAATTGTATAGAGAATATATCTGCTCTATGAATAGTTTAGTCTTTTAGGTAAGTAATCTGAAGAGATCACCGTACATTCAAGTGTTTAAGATACAGTTCCCTGAACCCAGGGGACCACCCTATTAAGTCTTCCTAACATTAGAGTAACACTTTGATGCAACTAACAGGTCGAGTTTGTAGAATTAAAATTTAAAAATAAAACTGACACTTCAAGAAATTCACAGAACTGACTCCCATTTGAACTGTCCAAATGTAGAAAAACATAGAAAGAGAATGAAGTCTTTAACAGGATTATAGAAGAGAAGTAGGCCATAAAATAATGTACCTTTCCAATTTTCCTATGATCCCGGTTTCTGGCTTCTTCCTGGAATTTTTCCCATTCCTTCATCATTTTGTTATCAGGGAAGGATATTCCATAAATTCTCTGCAAAGTCTCCATGTCAGCTTTTCCTTCCCAATACGTAGAGGAATTCTGATGCAAAAAACCCGTATTTTAAGATAGTACTATATAATCTCAGGAAGAGGAAGAATAAACACTGATCCACTCAAATGTTATGAATTTTCCTTGGGAAAAGATCTGTATCTAGTCATCCAGCATTTGCTTATAGCACACAGACACTTGCAACATCTTTTAGTCAGTATACTAAAACAGAAGGCATAAACACAAGTGACTGGTCAAGTCATGCATTTTTTTCGACTTGGGTACCTTATTTTAACTCGCATCATGTCATGTTTTATTATTTCACATTATATCTTCTAAAAGAAAAGCACTTGTTTAAGTTCAAAACATAATGCAGTAGGGAAACAGTAAAGACTGAAAATGTAAAAGTAACGCTCTCTTTCACAGTTAAATCCTATCCATTTTGACAATCAAACATTTAAATTCTGTATCTCAGAGTTCCAGAGATTTCAGTGAGGAAGCCAGCAAAAGCAAGTGTGCTGCATGCTCCAATGAGGCCAGCCAGGGAGGCTCGCAAAGTTAGCATCTGCAGGTAACTAACACTACATAGTTATCAGAGGCACCTGCAAACACTAGCTCTGGCTTCCCTGCAAGCAATGCCATTTTAAAGATCAGCACTTACATATCTGCCAGTGCTCACTTTACCTCCTTTATCTCAAAGATCCCATCTTACTAGGTCAGAATACTATTTCCTGACGCAATGAATGTCTTAGAGGTTCATTTACTGTAGAATAGAGGCCACATGCATACTACAAGGACAGCATGGCACATAATGTCCTAACTACTACTGATCCAAGCTAGGACATGTGCGCTGCACAACGCGATGGTGGGTGGAGACACCAGCACAGTCCCAAAGCGGTGCTGCCACATTCGCTTAGGCACCGAGCGTGCTTGAGCTGGTTCCACAGCTAATCTAGTCACTACTAGCTTGACTACTTTTTGCACTGCTCTTCATTACAGTGCAAGCATGTGTGTAATGACATGTGTGTAGTTACTCTGATAAAAAAAAGATGCTGCTAACGTTCACTGATGTAATGGTAAAGGTCACTGATGTGATGGTAAATAATCAGTAAGCCCTGGAAGCAGATGAAGGAGGAAAGTCAGTTCTACTTGGATGACAGGACAGGGGAAAGAAGTTAAGGATTATTTTTATGGTAATACGCAAACAAAACAATACAAAGGACGCTGGCATAACACTTTGGGGGGAAAAAAATCACTGATTTCAACTGACCCCTGTTTTAGATAAGTTTAAAAGCAGAGTTAACTTATGAACTTACCTTAAATATTTTAAGAGCCTTAATTTTTCCAGTGTTTCTTACATGCGGGCCCCTGCAGAGATCAATCAGTGGACCACACCTATAAAACAAAACAATAGGTTATTTTAAAACACTCAAACATTTTTAAGCAGAGTCACTAATGGCATTCAGGGTATTGCTTGATATGTTTAAATTAGTAGGTATACATGTTCAAATTAAGTAAGTATCATACAACACTTTGCAAATTCAGTACATCTTAAATGTAATCGCGCCTTCTACTTGAAGTGAATATTCACCCTGTAAACACTCAGCACGCTTGATCCCCTACAAGGGCATCACAGCACACTCAGCAATTCACATAGGCCCATATGTAAACTCTGACAAAGTTGGTCAGGAAATTTCAAACTAAGCACATCCAACAGCAAAAATATTTTTGTCATTCTCCAACTACTTTTACTCGTCCCAACTGAATGAACAGGATCCTCACCCTACACTGAGCTTGCTTTACCCATTACCCAGCCATACAATTCCATTGGTGGTAACTTGTTCTAATATTTTTCTTGAAAGCAGAGGCAATTAGTGAAAAGCGGGTTTGCCATTTGTCCACCAATGGAGACATGATTTGTCCTAGCAGAGGAAGAAAAGATCTCAATCTACAATATAATATTAATTACAAACCTAGGCCCCAGTCACACCAGTACTCTGAAACTGGAATAAAGAAAATAATTCCTTCTCCTTTCAATTTAAATGAAATATACCCAGCTGTAGAAATATTTTGTAATATATTTTTATTTATTTTGTTTACCTGTATATTGTGGTAGTTGGTGTGTCAACCTTCTCATTCAGGATACGACACTTAAACTTGTTATACTACACACGGAAACATAAAAAGTTAGGGACATCATTAAAACAACTACTAAAATAATATTCTAAAATTATATATTAATAATGTAAACGCACCAGTAAAAAACACTATCACAAATAAAAAGTCACATGATCACATATACATATGTGCACATTCCTTCCAGAAGAGTTATAAACCATGAGTTGAAAGAGAGAGAGAAAATATCTTAATTTCCCTCAGAGCATGTTAAGCATGGTCATTACCACTTGAACACCTCAAAGCACTTTGGAAAGCCAATTAATACACGGTATAGCAAGACTGGTAATACTCCCTGCACAAACGGAGCGCTAGAGAACACAGCCTTTCTGGCTTGTTTCTGCACGTGAGCCAGAATGAATGTATGCTTTTTGTGTACCAATCTCTTTGTAACCTCATTGAGTTTAAGGTGTTTTTGAGGAGTAAGAAATTGTTTTATTATTGCTTTAAAACATCCTGAACATTTTAAAGTGATACGGTGAGGGCCAAAAAGATGATATCATTTGTTTTTGCTGTACTAGACAGGTCCTATTCTGATGAGTTAGTCACATGCACTGCTTAATAGAAATTACAGTTTTAAAAGGTCATGATACCAGAATCATAGCTACTCAAAAGATTTACCTTAAACATGTCTAACAGAATCTCCTTTTTGACTTCTAGCCTTTCAAAAGGCTGCTTCTCTTTTATGATATTTTTACAGCAATTCTCTAGCACTGGGAATTCAGAACTAGATACACCTCTAAACAAACAAGGGCAAAAGAAACACAAGTTAATTATATTGATATTCCCATTTTAAGTGACTATTTTCTAGTATTCTAATTTGAAAAACAAAGGACATATTGTGATTTTTCTTAGTTTCTTACTATCAATTGTACTTTCAGAGACTAAACTCAGAAATACGAACTGTATCACCCTAAACAATCCCACTGAAATCATTCAAAAACAGTCTTTGACATGTCTAAGTCTCTGGAAGATCAGCAGCTCAAAGCATATATGCTTTAAGGAAAAAAAGGTTCAAGTCAGCTGCGAGAGATAGTTTATCAGCTGATGCAGATTCTATATTTTTCCTGACTACACAGAGATAAATGAGGAAAAACAGAATTGTAGAAGCTGTGCACAAGGATTAGGCAAGTAGTAAACGCCTATAAATGCATACGTGCACTTCTACTCGGTCACTTTGAAAACAAACTTCCATACTTCTTCAAGGAAATCCTGTCTCCTATATCTCTCAGGTACTTGAGCAAATTTTACCCAACACAGTATTTCGCAGAACATTCAACAGCTGCAAGTCTTACGGAGCAGAAGTCTGAACACTGCTCTTAAATAAAATAAAATAAAATATATATACCTATATTATGAAGAAGAGAGACTCACTGGTTATTTTTAAATCATATCTGATATACAGCATTTTACTTTTAACATGCAGAGACATGACCAAGCAAAAATAATTCAAATCCTGAGCTTTAATGCTGATTATTAAAGTCCTTCGACACTGAAATTTTACCTATCTTCAATGTATATGTCATAATAAAATCCATTTTCAATAGGTGGTCCATAGCACAAGCAGCCACCAAAATAACTTTCCATGGCCTCTCCAAGAATATGAGCGCTTGAATGCCAATAAACCTGCAAATAAATAAAGTCAGCTGAGCAAGTCATGGGCTCACTGGTGCTGCATAATTAAAAATGAAACAGAGCTATATTCGCAGATGAGAAAAACACCAAAATTGTTGTTTAAATTCTGTGTGAAGGATAACAATTCTCTATTCTCATTATGAGCTACGCTAAATGATTAATGTTCATTTGATTTTTTTTTTAATCTGATAATTGCTAGTTCAACAATACAATGGCAAGTGTAGCATTAAAATCCCTTTTTATTCTGGTCTGAAAGACGATTATACCTCCGCATGATTTACTCGCTTTTTATAAATAAGTTTCTCGTGAGTTGAAAGTCCATGCAGTAATAACAACAGTTAAAGCAATCTAGCCAATTAAGTTGCCATTTTTCAAATATGGTACATTTATTAACAGGACTGTAAACCACATTACCAGAAATATCAGAAGAGGGAATCTAGTGACCCAGTAGATCAATAGCAGTCTTACATTCTAAGCCCATATTAATTTAGATCCTTTAATAGCCACTGCTACAAGATAGAACCTTTAGGGGCTCTTGAAATGCCTTGAACAAACTTAATTGCAGGAAAAAGTCTTTGAAAAATTAAGTCTAACTCTGGTGCATGAAGATAAACATAGGCTTGAGTCTGAATCCCATAAAACCTAGGTGTGTGACTTTATGTATATTCATCATTTAATTGACTAAGATATGCCTACCAAAGTTTCTAATAAACACTGCAGGTACAGGGACATATACATTTTATTTATGGCTCAAATCCGATATTGGACAACTTTTAGAACAGTCTAAGGCAACCGCACTTGCTTCCAGTGTCTGATCTTCAAACACACGGACAGAGTCAAACAACAGGACACATGCACTTTTAAAACATCAAACTGTTTCAAATTATTACATGAATCAAGACACGAAGTACAAAAGCTAAATCTCAGTCAAGAAATAACCTGTTTATGTAGAAGAGGAGGAAAAAAAAAGAATCCTAAGACTTTATTCACCCAGAGATTATAGGTATTTAATATTCTTTGACATATTGTGACAAATGTAATTTGAATAGTTGTTTAGAATTTTTTTTTATTCAAGATTTAAAAAGTGTAATACTGCAATCAATTCCATGTCATTCGTTCTTTTAGTCACATAGAAACCAGAGAGAGTGCTTACTTACAGCTTGCGCTTCTTCGTTATCAAACATAAGCAGCTCCAGAGTACAATCTCCCTCCAGTGGGCGATCCAGATCCCACAATTCACCATTCACTTTGGCAACAACTGCATTCGAAGCCAATCCTTGGCTGAAGAAGACAAATGAAGACATGAGACAAAACATTTGGGTTTAGATTTGTGAAAATATTTAGGTATCTAAACACCTTGAGACACCCCTCTACATCTTGTAGCACCTAAAGACCTTTGCATTTTTCTGCTTTTAAGGCACAGACAGTAAGTCCTTTAAAGGGCTTAACCTCATTCTACAGTTGTCACTGCTGGGGATCAGCAAGGAATACTGCTTCTAACAATATATTTTACAGTTATCTGACAACTCATAAGACTTCAGATATATGGATTAATTCCTAGCAGTCTCACTGCTAAGAATTTTTATGATCCAGGAACATGATCTCAAGCATCACCCAGAACAATAACTTTATCCAGCTATTTCTACATTAAACCCAAGTTTTATTAATGCTTTCCAAGTAATCCAAAATAAGAGAGTTGTCCAGCTACTACTGACTGTGACTGTGAATGCAACTGGGTAAGAGAGAAATGGTAGTAATGGATTTACCACTCCAAAAGTACAACTCCTTCAATCTGCAGGTTACCTAATTCCTAGAGCTAACTGATACGGCGTGGTTTTCCAGGATTCCCCTTCAGCCACCTTTCCATCTGTCAGAATAATTTTGATTGGTTTGCTCTGGTTGGCCGCTCTGTAAGCTAGCAAAGCATCATGTTCCTTTTTCAGTGCTTCATAAAGCTTCAGTCTGTCTTCTATGAAGCTTGGCTCACACTGCAGCTGTAACAATAAACAAATACATGAAATCACACATGATAACAAAAAAAAAAAAGTATGAGAAATTGAATACAGGCGTTTACAGTGTTCATGCATCCTTGGAGGTTCCAACTGAGATCAGGCTTCACTGGCTAGAATTTATATTAACGTGCAGTAAAGTATTTGTAAATAATTATACACAGAATGGTCCTGTTCAAGTTGCTGATTGCTTTATAGTGGCTTTTCAGTTTCCAGTGCACCTTCATTCACCTGTGCCTAAAGGCTTTGCGTGTTCTGACTTCAGGAAGCACCACACGTTCTTGTCTCAGAACTTGCATTTGGCTGACTTCACGGAGAAGTTTGGAGCACTTCAACCAGACCTCGCTTCTGCCAGAGCATTCAACGTATCAGATCCAAATAGCTCAAGAAAGTTCAGAGGAATTTTCTTTTAGCTTAGCATAAAGAGAATTATTAAAGCCTGCTGAACTGTGGCCACTGCTGTTAGTATCCCCTACAGCCATTCCCCGCATCTTCCACTGCGCGACTGTTCACGAAACACCGAAGTATCCCGCCCCTACCCCTTCTTTCCCCATAGAGCTAAGAATGCGTAAGTAGGCCTGCTAAAGATGCGCAAGATAATCAGACAACAGAAGTTTTCCATATGCATGCTACAGAAGACCTTCCTCCCCAAACTGGAAATTACGGAGTACAGCAAAGTATTCCAGATGTCCTACGCATCGCACGCAACGCCCGACAAAGCTAAGGACGGCTCCTTTCCTGAACCCAGCCAAAGTGCAGGTCCTCCTCTTTCATTATGTTATCTTACGCCTCAGACAACCGCTTACATGGCGCCGGTGTCCACTCACGACTTCTTTTTCCTTTTTCTGTTCACCTTCATCGTCGCTCCCCGCAGCGGCCGCACTCGCACGGGAAGCCTTCTGCAAAGAGCGACGAGTGAGGCGCAGCAGGCGCTGCGGGGACGCTCCCGCCAAAGGCGCCGGCCCCGAAGGCGGCCGCAGCCGCAGCCGCGGGGGGTGTCGAGGCGGGCGGCCGCCGAGCCGGCTGTGCCGCGGGGACGCCGCAGCCCGGCGAGCTCCCCCTCCCCCCCCCGGCGCCACCGAGACCCCCGCGTCCCCCCGGCGAGAGCCCGGCGGGCCGAAGCAGCCCAACAGCAGTAAAACCCCGGGCGGCCCCGGCTACCTGGCCGCGCTGCGCCGCCCGGGCCAGCTCGGCCGCCAGGCTGCGGCGCAGGTGCAGCAGGCGGTAGCGCAGCTTCTCGTTCTCGGCCCGCAGCCGCTGCAGCTCGGGGCTGGGGCTGGGGCTGCGGGCGCCGCGCGGCGCCTCCGGCTCCCGCAGGCGGCCGATCTCCGCCGCCAGCCAGCGCAGCTCCCGCTCCTGCCGCGACAGCCGCAGCGACACCGCCTCGGCGGCGGCGGCGGCCATCTTCTCCCGCCCGTCGCGCTGCGGCGAGGGCGCCTGCCGCGCCGCCCCGCGGCCGCGAGGCGAGGCGGAGGCCGCCGCGCTGCTGCCGGCCTGCCCTGCCCTGCCCTGCCCTGCCCTCGGCGGGCGCCTCGTGCTCGTGCCGAGCCCTCGCCGGGGGCTCACGGCTGGCGCCTAGCCGCCCGCAGCCCGTTCCTGCCCCTGCCCTTGCCCCTGCCCCGGGCGTGCGCGGCCCCTCCACAGAGCTCTGCCCGCACCCGCCGCCCGGGAGAGCGGGCCGCACCGGCGGCTCCGAGGCACCACGGCGGCCTGACCGTGCCCTTCCGCGCCGAGCACAGGCAGGAGCCGCTCACGTCTGCAACAGGGAGGGGAAAAAAGCATGTTAAGTTTGGGGTTTTCTGTATTCATCCCGAGTAGCCCACTTAGCACCCGGAGACCTCCTTTTTCTGTTAACCACCCCCCCAAAAAAAAAAAAACCCACTAAATAAATAGTACTCGGTATATACTTTCAAAAGACCTGCATGTAATACCACGGATGCCTTAGTCCTTGTTCAAAGGAAAAAGGGATGCCTGCTGGGCGCCGTGCCGTGCAAGGGCGGGTGCTGACCGAGCCCGGAGAGGGGGTGGCACCGCGTGGGACGCGGTGGCCGAGCCGCTCGGCAGCACGGCCTGCGGGCGGCCCGGCCGCCGGCCCAGCACTGCGCTCTGCCAGCCCAGCTCCCGCGTACAGCTGATTTCCTGCCCCCTCTCTCTGACGGCCACCCCTCGAGCGCACCCACCAGCTCGCGAGTCGCTTGCAGCCGTGCCTCCGCCAGAGAGCAGCCCGCAGCCAGGCAGCCGCGTCTCCACGGAGCCGAGCTCTGCGGACAAGAGAGGGGCGCTGGAAAGATGAACGCAAAATGGCAAAAGCGATCGGCTGAGGAGCTGAAACCCAAAATACCTCCGTATGAGCAACAGTTCACCTGGCATGTGCCCTGTGGCCTTCAGCCCTCCAGGCCGAGCCACCTTCCCTGCCACTGCTGGGCCCTGGGCTCCCTCCCCGTGTGAGCTGGTTATTCATGCCTCCTCCCCGGTAGCTCTGCATAACCAACATTCATTTTTTTCCCCATGGTTTCCCATAGGGTGATAAGATTACACGAATACTGTTTCAAGGAGGGCAGTTTTCTTGCAGGGCAGGCCTGGGGCAGCAGCCGGGGCCAACCAAGAGTCGAGGCCATCAGGCACGTTTGTGGGCTTAGTAGTGCAGCCAGCGCCCTGACACCCTCTGCCGCATCCCTCTTCACTATTCCCACTATGAAACAGTGCCGATGTCAAAACCAAGCCAGAGCTTCTTTCTGTGGATGCTTCCTGTTTGACACCTGCATTTATGAACACCTTATTATTCTTTCCAAGGAGCTGAAATCAGTTTTATCATTGGCATATCTAGTGTCTGAATAAATTAGATTGTCTGAGCTAAATAGCATCTTCGCATAGATTGCAGAACATGGTACCAAATTGAATCAGCTGAAGAGGCTTGAGTTGCTAGGCAGCGTGCTTGAACTTACACACGTGTCTGCTAGGACTCAGAGTCTGGAAAGCTGCAGACTGTAAATCTTGTATTGCACATTCAATCATTCTGCATTGCATCATTGCAACTAAACCCCTCAGTTCCTCTACCTGGGACAATAATCGTTCTCCATCACAAATCCTTTATTTCCATGTACATTTCCATGTATCCTTTTGTCTCAAATATTCCTCCATCATCTTCAATTGCTCTAATCTCCTCCCTTGTTTGTGTTTCACACCCACTTCTCTACTTTTGGTTTCTCAACACACACTTTCAAATTTTTGCCTCTATCCTATACTCAGAGTTTGCAAGGTGTGGATTTTAATTCATTCTGGTAATTACCAAATCAGAATTTTAACATTTTATCCTCCAGTTTACAGCACTGGAAGTAACTACATGGTATGTGAAGAGGTGGAGAATCAACTCTTGTATTTGTCCACAGTTTGATACATTTCCTATGATATAGCCCATTATTCTTAGTGGCCTTAAGAGCTTAGAGAAATGTATTTGAGATTAAAAGGATATATTCTTTCACCAATAAAGTCATGTGGACACTGCTGGCTCAAAAGATTGTACTCCTTTAGAAAAAAATATAAGGTATTCAGAGCTCAAAGACCCTCTCATACTGCACAATCAAAAATTTCAAGCTGCCATTTGTTTTCCATTACCCTGGATGACTGCTGTGTGTAGCACAACTCACTGTCCATATTAACCCGTTCATATTATGCCAACTTTTGCATTTTCATGGCTGAATACTGTTTCCTCTCCCCATGAATGCCCAGAATTTTCTAAGAGCTTTTTCTAAGAGCTAAGTTACACTTAGTTCTTTTAGGTGTTTTTTCCCCCTAATCAGGCTTTTCAGTGTAACTGGTTTGCATGCTAATTTACTTAACAGATACTGGGAATCTCCCTCAGCAAAGTGATACCTAGGTACAGTTTTGCTTTGCACTAATTTTTGTTTCTGTTTCTGAAGAGATGCAACTCACTGACACCTATGTGTAGCATTTATTTTAGCAGGGTCACTCTTCTTTGAGGAGGGACTGTCATGGGCAGAACTGCCATGCAGTGTCAAAATAGGACATTCTCTGTCCCTTCCTTTAAAAATTCATTTCACTATTAATTTGACAAATTACCCCTTTTTTAACTTCTAATTCACTACTGTGCAGTTCGTTACCTAGTTTAGGATAATCATGACAATCAGTGTTCTCAGCTATAAAAATAAATAAATGCAGATTAAATTTTGAGGTTAAACTCTAAGAAGTATATTCAGGCTAAATCCTCTGTATCCAATATCTGGGCCATTATCCTATGAACTGAAAAACTGTAACTTTGGGCTTGATCTAGCATTTATTGAAGTAATTTATTGAAGTAAAGGAAAAACTTAGCATTGTAAGTTATAGTGGCTGAGAAGGCTGATTCATACCAGAAATCCTTTAGGGCAATATCAAATTATATAAACTGGATAAAAGTAATATAATGATTCTATTAGATAAATGATTCAATGAGATATAAAATGACCGCATTAGGTTAAAAAAAACCCTCATAAGATGCTGTCTAACATAAATGGGGCTGCAGGCTTTATCAGGAGCTTTTATGTGCTGAGGTATTGCACTATTAATAATAGTAAAAATAGTAACGACTTGGGGAAAAAAAGCATGATGTTTGACTGAGAATATGGAAAGAAGGGGATGTAGTGTTTGTACTACTCCCGTGGAGGTTCGCAAATCAAAGGGAATCTTAAAAATTAGGCTTATGAAGGAGCCCTAACTTTTAAAGGTTGCCTAGAGGGTGCCAAGCCCTGCAGATAGGTTGGCTGCACTGTCGGCGCAGCGCGCTTTGCGCTCGCTCGGCTGGGCTGCCGGGCTGCGAGCCGGGACAGCGGCGCCTCGCGCTGCATCTCCCCAGGCGCCGGGCAGCGCGGAGGCAGCTCTGCCGGAGCACGTCACAGAAGCAGCAGCAGGGATCTCATCGCTGTGTTCAGTAGGCCATCGCATGCTAAAAGTGGACCATCAGTATGGCTTAAAATGATGCGTAATTCCACTTTCCTTGCTCCAGATAACCTGTAGGCTTGTTATATCTACAAACAACCACGAGGTGACAGGCATCGCTTCCAACCACTTCTGTGCAGCCTGGCTAGTGAATTGTAGAGCTGGTGATACACGTAATACAATTCCTAAAGGATAAAATGGCCAGTGGTCAGCTGTAATGCTGACTGATAAATGCTTGCAACTTCAGAAACAGAAGCAGCCTGCCAGGAAGACACCAAGGTTGCTTCTTAAGGTGGTGACGACTAAACATATTGCAAAGCTTGGTTTCCTTAAAGGTTGGCAAAATGTTTTTGCTCACTGCACAAGCGGCAAAGTACCGTTCAGAAAGCTCACAGATAAGGCTGCCCAGGTGAGGACGTGGATGCATTAGCAGTTGGAAGAAACAGAAGAACTAGACTAAGAAGCAGGAGGAGGAGTAGACAGAAGTACTAACAGCTCTTCTAGAGAGGGAATTTATGCTGGCAGAAAGTATGAGAACAAGACCAAAAAGTCCGTGTGTTACGCAGCAGTTGCGTAACGAGGTTATGTAAGTGCGTGATCCTCAGCGAAGGATTATGAGTGGCAGAACACCTCCGCTGGGGCTGCAGTAATCGCCACCGGTAAACCTCGTTCCAGAAATGGAAACTACTCTGGTGTTTTACTTTTCTTGGATGCCATTTAAAGATGTAAACATGCAGAAATGGTGTTCGGCCTTAACAGAGACATATATTCATCTTCACAGAAAAAGTCTTATTCTATAAGCTTCCTTTTTTTTCCTTGCCTTTTGTATATATGCTTACAGCATATTTACAGAAACATTTATTCTTTCCCTGTGCTGAAGCTAAATATTGCATTGCTAAATGTATAATTCTATTTTGTTGTAAAGTCAATGTTTTATGAAATAATAAGAGAGGATCATTTATACTGTGATTTGTGTGATTGTCTCTGAGGAATACAAAACTAAAAGGTACAGAAGACATTATTTTATGTCCTATAGCAGTTTGTACACATTATTTCAGTTTGATGAGCTATCTTCTTGAATAAATTATTTTTTTGCAAAGGGATGTCTTTGAAGATCAGTTACAGAATTAAAAAGTAACAGTAACTAAGCAATTCTCAGTCTCATCATTATGGTTCAGAAGCTGTTAACAGTTGTAAAGGGCTAATTAGTGTAATGTAATCCTCTTAGGAGGCTGCAGGCACTGAGCTAGATTTCTTTGTAATTTGTATGTAGGCCTTCTTTATTCCATTAGAATTACAATAATTACAGACAGCAGTATGTATTTGCATTCTATATATCCACATTATGTTTACTCTGCATACTGAAGACTGCACAATAAATGCAGAGGTAGATTTTTTTATTTTAAATACCAAAATGTTTGGAAGAACAGCCAAATCCTGGTTTTATAACTGTGTAAAATCTACCAAAATAGAAAATGAAAACAGGAGTAAGTGGCTTTCTGAAATCCCAAGCAATCAGAGAGAGAAAATACTGGAAGAGCTGGATGTGAACAAAGTGCTGTCATATTTGGTTTACAAGAGAGTCTTTTCCTTGGAGGAATACAAAGACATTTGGTCCCAGGAGAGCTACAAGAAGAGAACTGAATATTTTTTAGATAAACTCTCCTTAAAAGGCCCAAGCGCTTTCTCTGTTTTTTGTTCCATTTTGGAGGAGATCTGTCCTAACTTGCTGACGTGCTTTCTCCTTGGCTATGAAGGTAAGGTCACTGTCTGCTCTGAAATGCTTAAGTGTGTATTGGTAATGTCTTGGAATCCTTTGACACTAATAGTTATTTGCTATAATTGGTGTTTACTTTCTCTCTTGCACTAAACAAAAGAAAGTATTCATTTGCTTTATGTTGTTTTTTTGTTGGAGAAATTCACAAGAAAGGAAATTTATGAATAAATATTTTTATGTGATACCTTGAACATTTAAACTTAGCAAAATACTGTATATTAAACATTGCTGCTACTAATAAATAATAGGCAGGATATGGAAAAGTATTTCTAAGTACTACTGATAAGGCTTAACTCAGATATATAACTGCTGTTTTAGTTTCATTGCCATTTCTACAATATTTAAACATAGAGTGAGAAGTTTTGTAGGCAAAGTGCCTGAGCGATCGATCCCTTTGAAGTTTTTGTTGTGAGCCACATTATTGGCTATACCCTTCTGTATACAACTGCATGAAAAAGATTGTATTCTAAATATCAACAATACAAAGTTATTCAGAATGTTATTTGGACATCAGGCCCTATTCATACCTGTTTGAGAAACAATGTTTTACTAGATGTTAGCAAAGATGATATGAAAAAATATGTATGGTGTTTACACTCATATCCTAGTGACCTGTTTTTAGTTTTTGTGTGTCTCTATATATTCCAAACTGGAGCCTTTCAAGTCAGTTGGAGTTTTCTGAGTAATGATTGCTGGCTTGTGCTCAAAGGTTATGTACAGAATGTCCTGTTAATATTTAAAACATTAATGTCTTCTATCAATTCATTCAGTAAAAAGTTTAAGACACCTTGGAATTACAACTAGCCATAAACAAACAGCAGTAAAGCTGAGTACCATAATTTTAACAAATCAAAATAAATATGAAAGATTAAAATCTAAAACCATTTTCATCTTTAAAATAGCTGTAGTCTGTGTCCTCTCTTGAAAACCTGATTACTTTTAAATTTGTTAGAGATCCAATTATACTAGAAGGCAGCAGATATTTTACCATAATTTACTTATGAACAGATGTCCATTTAGTGTACTTTTCAAGATCAATTTACAGTACAGTTTTATGGCAATTAAAATAAAAGCATCAAAGGAGGTTCTCAAATAAAGTTTTGGTGTTCTCTGAACTAACTATAGAGACAGAGTGGGAAATTTTTCTTCGATACCACCTAAACCTCTCATGCAGGGGCTAGTCACAGAGCAGGCTTAAATCCTCCAGTGGGTATAAGGTTGGGGGCTACTACTGCCCTAGAAGGTGACGGCCTCCGCAGCTGGAGGTGAGTCAAGGACTCTGTCTCCCTGACAACATCATAGCAGATACAGAGAATAAAGGAGAAAGCCAGTGCTGCACATTTCCAAAAGAGTAAAGGATACTGCTGGAACAGTTTCCCCAATCCATTCTGTCTGTCTGTGCCTTGTGTAGGCAGAAAAATGCCCCAGGCTGCCTCAGCTCAGCCACTGTTATTCTCTCTCCTCCTTCCCCTCCCCCAGGAGCATACACCTAATGTGCCAAGCTACAGTTTCAGAATCTATTATTGCTAATAATAATCTGCTACATGGCAGGGAAAGGAAAACACATGCTATATATTCACATTAATTCATGCACATATTTTGTTTAAATTCACACATGAATACATTGCAGATTCAATTAAATGGATTATGCATTATGGATTTTCATGCGTTGTGGATTTTTATGTATTGATTTTGATAAGCCCTTTTATAAGGTACAGAGGAATGTATGATGAAAAAGAGCATTGTTTATTATTTCCATTAAAATCATTTTCTTCTCCACCCTGTTAAAGCTGATTGATTGAACAAAGGAATCAAAAGGGAAGGAATACTGTCTGGTCTAGACGCGTCAGTTGAAGGTGCTATCTATACCTGTGTTACATGGCTTCAGTACCACAGCTGACACAGCTGTTGCATGCCATGCTGTCCCCTAGACTTGTTAGAAGAGACTGCTTAGCCTATATTGCAGGCTGAACAAGCATACAAAACAGAATCAATCTGCATTATTGATCAACTGCATGTACAGTAGGGGCTAATTTCTGTTTCTGGACGGGCCCATGCTGGCAGATATGGGTATTTTGATGTGTTCCCATCGTCTCAATGCCCTACAGAAAGGTGCTGGAAACGGCACAGTTCTACGAGGTCACTCAGCTCTGGACTAATGCAGTTCACTGTAAAAACTGCAAACTGTGCTTGCTAGTGAACTGTGACCACTGAATGATATTCTGCTGCTTGCACACAGTTGATTTAACACCATTTTGAACTCTTCTGTCTCATTATTTCACAGAATTACACTCACAGTAACTTAAGGGGTGATACAGCAGTATTTATTCTTCAAGACACTAGTGACTTGATCCTTCTACGCTTCTCTTGTAGAATTCTCATTATAGCATAAAGCACAAGTCTAGCAACTTCAAGGGGAGAAATGCTTTGGATGTTACTTGTCCATATAATACATTAAGAAATCAATTCTTCATTGGCCAAGCATTTTATATGGAATAACAATTTCAGGTTTATTTCCAAAATTCCTATAAATTAAGCCTGAGCTGTACCTCTCAAGGCAATTGGCAATATGAATATGGAAACAATCTTATCTATAATAGGTCAAAAGAAATTGTGTCCACTGAAAACAGTCACTTACCCAACTTCAACATCATAGATAGCACCACATCAAGCAGTAGGTGTGACTTTGAACTATGCATCAGCTATCAGAGAAATGTCTTTATTGTTATCCAGACCATATGCATAGATGTTTCCCAGCGATATCAGAGCAAACAAAACTGAGGACTGTATCAGAGATGGAGCTGCCTGAAACCTGTGAGATGAGTGACCAAGAAGGAAGCCCTTCTACCGAGGAACAACTGAATCAATCATTCGTCAAGTACAGGTTAAAATTATCAATGTCATGATGTTTTTAATTATCACAATAGCTGCTGTTCAGACAGTTTCCATGTATATGAAGTACACCACAGATGCTTACAAGAAGATTCTCATTTGCATCTGAATTTACATGGTATTTGTATAATATGATGCTATTTTGTACAATTAATATCTTTTGATGCTGATGAATGCTGGGGGTCATCTCAGGTCTTTACTACAGGCATTCTGTAATGATTAATATCGATGACACTGCTAGTTTTCAGCATTCAAGGACTAAGTAGTTATGCAGAAACTTGCTTGGATTGTGAAAGAAGACCTAAGTTAATGTCACAATTCCTGGTCATTCAATTTATTATAAATGGAACAGAAACTGAGGAAGACCTATATAAGAAGAGCATGTAACTTGATAAACTACACTGGGGCTTTAAGTCCCTGCTTCAGGGATTTGAACCTAAAATGGTAACACACACAAAAGTCTGGAAAATCCTGGAATGCTATATTTTATGCAGGTAGCATCCAGTTCAGGCATTCACACTTGAGTGCCTGGAATCATTTTCTGCTGAATTCAATGAGGATTCCAGCTGAGAATGGCCCACAGCTCTTAACAGCTCATTGCCTGTGAAGAAATACTGCGTTTAGATAGTTATCATATGGCCGGCTACGGCAGAAGCTTACATTCTGAGAAAAATACTTGAAAGTTAGGTAAAAGCTGTACTGCTGTTCTGATGTGTCCATAGCATATAAATGGTATATTTAGGGGCCTTAATACTTTTGCATGTCTAGCTTAATTTTGTAAATTAATTTTCAGCTGTCTAAAACAGGGATTGTATTACACTAGCCTGTAGAAGTATTGCAAAACTTAATGATTGTGAGGTGGTTGAAAAAAATTGAGAAGGTAAGAGGTAAGGTTTATCTTGAGCAGCAGAGATACATGAAATGGTATCACAATACAACGATAAACAGTACAATACAGTGTGGGCCCAAACTGCAATTCTGATCTCTAGCCCCAGCTAACGAAAGCCCAGTCAGCGCTCTTTTCTCCACACAGGCAATCGCAAGGCATCCAGGAGGTCGCAGTCATTCATAATCTGAGTCTGTGCTGTTTGCCTTTAAATACATTTGTTCTATAGCACTGCTCTTGTAATATCACACGACAATTCACTTACAGAAACAAATCAATTAAAAAGTGCCTGCAGCTGAAGAACCATATTCGGGAAGCAATAGTCAAATATGAAAACTTTCCTGAAGCCAGTCCATGCTGGAAATCCTTAATAGCTTAAAAATCGTTAAAAAAAAAAGTCAGATATATACCATAAAACATGACACTATCAGTATTTACAGTCAAGTAGTTTCACTGTCAGACTGTGATATGCATTCCACCTGATAAGAAAGCATAGGTTGTATCAGTCCTGTGAATACCCTGGAAGTAGAAAAGATGCTGGAGGTATACTCTCTGCAAGTGCTGTATCAGTGTGAAGTGTGGAAGCTGCTGTAGCCCCCGAAGTTGCACAGAAAGAAGGGATTATAGCCGCCTCTGTTGGAAACACAGAACTCGATGGGAAGACAAACTGGCATGTAACAGCACACAATTTACTCCAAGACCAATGTGCTGAAAAAAATAATTTTTCTTAAGTATGTTGACACATTCTTAAGTATGTTCAGTATGTTGATTTAAAAAATCCAAATCTTTCCACACGTTGCTGTAAGCTGACACTCTTGTCCTCCATCCAAAAGAAAAAAAATATAATACGCAACTAGCTTATGCTAGCTTCTTCTTAAGTGTCACACTTGTGTCAACCATCAGAAAGAAAACCTTAAACACACAATCAACACAGTATTCGTGGAGACTAGAGTCTCAATTACTTGTAACAATTTGTGAGAATGACAACCCCACTTTTGAAGAAAATGGAATAGCTGGAAGCTAAGCAAATGTGCCACCCACACAGATCTTGCATAAATTCTTACATTACAAACCACGGTAACAGGCTCCCTATCAACAAGGCAACCAATCGGAGACAGACAATACTGTCCATAAATATAACAGTGCAGCGAGGATGGGGTACATAGACAACTAGAAAAATGTAGCAGTAGTTAGAAAAGAAGGGGCAAGCATAAAAAGAAAATGGAAAATAAAACTACTGCCCTTTCCCCAATATTTGTAAATATTCTCAATAATTTGTAAGTTATTTCCAATGATAGAAAAATGTCAGATGCAGATACTCTAAGGACAAGAACTTCCCGTCTCTGAAGCAGATGGCAAAATTCCAAATGTTAATGGGAACATCATGGTGAGCTGGAGCACTTTCGTAATACACATAATAATAGATGCTATGCAATTACATAGCAATTGCAAAGCTATGTTTTTGTTATACAAGTTATCAGAGTCCTGTCACTGCAGAACACAAGTGCTATATATGGTTACTTCACACAACTGAAAAGAGCAAAACCATCTCAGTTCTAAAGCTTCTGCAAAATTAAGATGATACAGGTAGTTAGGAGTCAGCCAACTATAGTCATTGCATAGTTCAGTCAGTGAAGTACCCTGAGTTAAAAGAAAACAAAATAAAAGATGCAAAAGGTGTGTAGATTAATATTTTTTAATATTCATATTCTTTAAGAAATGTGAAAGCTCTGCTAAGGATGCCTTGCTCTACTTTCACAAGTTTCCCTCTTGAGACGGTCAGCTCCATCACAGAATATAACAAGAATATAATACAAATGTGGTCACAAGTGAGACTAAGTAAGTTAGGGCTTTGCATATTGTGATTTGGTCTAGGACTTCACAGGGCAAGCAGCCTATCCATAAGCACCCTCAGAAAGGTACCAGACAGAGCTACCATATTTCATGTCTTCTGCAAATCAGTGTTTAGTATATACTCTGGGTCTGGTTTCAGATTAGAAAGTAAGTGCTGTCCTTAGATCTGTTGATTGCCCTCTGTTCATCTTCTGTTCCAAACTATTCTTTCCAAAAAGGACAATCTCTACTGGGCAAGAGGATGGAATTACAGTTTGGGTCAGTAGTTGCCTGAATATGGTCTCAAGTTAGTACTGCTTTCAAAACTCCGTTTTGCTATTTTCCTTTATTCCTCAAGCATCGCTGGACATTTGATGCTGGCCCTATGAAAATCAAACAGATCAAATACAAGAAAATATTTAATTATTTTCCTCAGGGTCTCTGTTTCCCCCTCCTACTCAACAACTGTGTTTGTTCTCTTATTGTTTGAGGACTAAAATTCTGAAGCAGACAACTCTCATTTGCACTAACAGAACACATATGTGTTACTTGGCATGTATTAAGAAAAGATTGTGTGACAATGTCTGTCAAAGAAATTATCAGAATAAAAAATACCTAACTGTGACAATCAGATAATATTTTTACAGATGTTTTGACACGAGCCAGTTATTCTCACCCTGCAAGCAACAAGAGATTTTTCACACAGCTTTTTCATTTTCATGTAAATGGACTGCTAGCTTCTTCCTAGGTGTCACACTGTACACTTGTGTCAACCATCAGGAAAAAAAAACCTTAAACACACAATCAACACAGTATTTGTGTGTGTATACATGCTTTAGAGTGTAGTTAGTTTGTATTTGAAGTCTGCTTTGCAGATTTCCTGGTTATGTTTAAAATTTTGGAATGGTTCAGTTCTACACTAGACTATACCTTTCTGAAATCTATTGGAATTGTATTTTAAAGCTTTAAAGTAAATTTTTTTAGTTTTCAACATTTGAAATTCAACATTTTGCAGTGTGAAAAACCTCAGATGTGGCAAAACTTCACCCTAGTTAGAAGTCATACTGGGAGGGAGACAGTCCCTGCATTGCTTTAGATAATCAAAAATAATGTGCACAAATTGTATAAACAGCATCTATTCAGGAAAAAGTGCAGAGCTAAGCTGCACCACCAGATTTTTGTAATTTATTTGGACAGGACTTTTGATTTCTGATCAAAAAATACTAGCTAACTTTTTGTTAAGAGTAGACAATGTAGAATATATAGCAAAGACAGAGGGTATGAACTCTCTGTTTCACCCTTTTTTGATTTCATCAGAAGTCAGACTGGTGGTCATGTAAAGCAGATGCAGTTCCGTATATTGATTTCTGACACCCCTAAACATAATCATCAAATTGGAAATTGGAATGCTTATGGCATTTTGGTACGTGTTATGCATTCCTTCAGGAACCCGGTAAGAGCACAGGGAGCACAATCCAAAAAATGCAATTCATGCCCTAATCTTGGTGCTGTTAAGGGCAAGACCCCATTATCTGACAAGGCACTAAGGCCTAGCCATCACAAAAAGATTATATTTTTCTGAAGCATAGCAATCTGATGCTTATAAATGTAAACTTCTATTTAACCTTTCACTAT
This sequence comes from Apteryx mantelli, assembly GCF_036417845.1. Lineage (NCBI taxonomy): Eukaryota > Metazoa > Chordata > Aves > Apterygiformes > Apterygidae > Apteryx > Apteryx mantelli. The sequence goes on from NC_089992.1 coordinate 18,414,398, forward strand.
TTCATCAGCTTATAAGCATCAGATAATATCTACAATATATGTCAGGCTCAAAATACATGATTAATTCCAGGCTTCTGGTCTGGCTGAACAAACACAACTTTTTGTTATTTTTTAGAATATTTGAAAAGAACTGAGTAACAAAAAGTAAATTCAGGCTAAAACAGGATGATTGAGAAGGTGTTACAGTAACAGGCTCATACACTACATGTCGTAACTTGATTTTTTCTCATTTTCTGTACCAATTGTAAGTAATAGGATAATCACCGGGATTTTCAGTTTTAAGTATTATTTATATCCCATTGAAAATCACTTTTTCAACCACAAAGCAACAATTTTCCAGACTAAAACTTCAATTCCACTCAGTGAGTCAATTTCTGCTCTCAAAAAGACAAGGATAAATTATCCCATTGCCGCCAGGAGAGCTGGATTTGCACCAACAGACTTGCACAGCTCTCACACCCATACAACCAACTCTTGGCAGGTTCAGAATAAAATCATCCATGTCTGGTTTATCTGCATTGCAGAACAACACATAATTTTATATACAAATAGGAGAGCTAACTTCAAAATTAAATTAAATAGGTTAAGCTAGAGCCGAATTTTACCCTCTCATATCAGAATATCAACAGAATTAATCATTCCTATGTTCCTTTTTCATTATAGATTATTTTATTGGCAGTTGTTAAAAATATATTTTGATAACGTGATAATGCTTGCATATATTTCTTTGCCATTTTCCTGTGTTGTAGGACTATCTTCTGAATAATTTATTTAAATAAAAATAACCATTATGTTTCTGACAATTATTATCTGACAAGCTCAAACCTTCCTTACAGCTAAACTCTTTGCTTTAGAGAGAGAACTTACCTTTCTCTAGAATTAATACTCAGTGAAATAATAACTGACATAAAAATTGTCAAAGAAACAATGCTGGATTCCAAACTGGAAGACTTTTTTTTTAACATCTTTGGTTCTCCCCAGTCAAAATCACAGGATTCAAAAAAGCAATAACTATGCAGTATTTGGCAGTTCACACGAAATACTCAGTGTACCAGTTTTTGATACAGTCCTGTTCAATTTGGCCACTAGATGGTACTGTCTCACAGTTGTTAAAAAACACCTTTGCTACCTATTTGAAATTATTATTATGAATTATTATTTAGACTTGTAATATTATCATAGCATTTAGCAGTGCTGATTACATCGTCCAGTTATTCTGGACATAATACATGATGCATGAGTTGTGTGCATTTCTGTGCTCCTCACCAACCAATGCAAATGTAACTTAGGATGTTTCAAAGGCATAGTGACAAATACTGCCTGTCTTTTATTGCATGTGGTAAACAAAACACTCTTTCGGAGTCTATGTTCCTCAGACAGGGGCAAAGAGCATCCAGACACAACTCAGTGAAGAATACAAGCCCAAATTTGGAGATGTGTTAATTTTTACACTTTGGGAATTTGGATATGATTCTTTGTTTGTTTGGGAACATCTCATGCCCCCTTTCCCATATGTAAATGACAACATTAAGTGCGATGTCATGGTACATGACACAGTACTGCATGGCACAGTACCGCAAATGATTCTTATGCATGAAGTCTGAGATACAGGACCACACAGCTCTGTAACAGCCTGCAAACCAGTGCTGAATGCCACAGTCCCCAGCCACCTAATCGTGCCCCCTCCCAAACCTCCGACTGTGTGAGCGTAGTGACATTATGGAGAAATTGTCAGTGGAATTCTGCAGGGGACTGATTCTGCTTAACAAACTCATAAATGATCTGGAAAAAGATATTAGTTGTGAGATGACAAAGCTTGCTAAGGATACAAACTCACTCAATGTAGTTATTACAACAGCTGAATACAAAGAATTGTAGACAGGCCTTGTAAGACTAAGTGACTGGGTAATAAAATGGTAGAGGAAATTCAGTGTAGATAAATGTGAAATGATGTATGTGGGGAAAAGTATTCTTGGCTTTATGAACAAAGTGATGGCCTCTGAGCTGCCTGTTACCACTTGGGAATGAAAGTTTGGGATTGTGATAGATAGTTACATAAAAACATCAACTCAATGAATGGCAACAGTCCAAAAATGCAAATGTTAGGAATTGTTAGGAAAGGAAAAAAGAACAAAACAGAAAATATAATTATGCACTGTATAGCTCTACCATTTGCTCATACCTGGAATACCGTGTGCTGTTCTGGTGCTAGCATCTTGAAAAGGTTACATTAGATCTGGAAAAAGTTCAGAGAAAGACAACAACAATGATCAGAGAAATGGGACTCAATGACTTCCATATGAAAAATAATTGACTAGGCTGGGATTCTATTCTGGAAAAGAGACAGATTATGGAAGGAGACAAAAAATGAAAAAAAGGAGAGGGAGAGGATTAAAGGGTCAGATATGCAAGTGTGGGGAACTGGGTTGAAGGAGGGGACATTGAGCATGCTACCCCTGACAGTACCCACCACTTCTAGAAGGTGTCCAAGGAGCTAGTAGGAGACACCTGGTGGTGTTTTGTCCAGACACATGGCAGGATAAGGAAACACAAACTGGCTCCACAGTCAACTGGATCCCCCTTGTCAGGTTTCCTCCTCCTCCTGGTGTGGTGCAAAGCCACGCTGGCAGATTGGAAGGACCTTAGATGGGCCACCTTTTGTTCATTTTTTGTCAGTAATTTATAAGATGAAATCAGCCAACCACTGAACAGGCAGTTCAGCGTAATCCAAGGCTCCATCCAAAGATGGAAATGAGGTCCATTGTGCTTTTAGAACATGTTTCAGAATGCACCAACCAACACTTTCCAAAAATACGCTTTTAAATCCTAGTAAAGACAAGCCTGTGCTGTATCAGGCAGAATTGTCACATTGATGTAATTCATTAACTTTTTAATATTTAAACGAATGTGCAGGGAATCTGAAATATACCTGGTTCTAATAAGATACCTTGAACTATGAACAGAAAACATGACCATCGAAATCTAGACAAGACAGTCTTCAAACATAATTATTACCTGTAATTTTAATCATCTTTATACTACTGATGTAGTAAGCCTCATTTTTAGAAATGTAAAGCAGCATTCCAGTGAGCACTCAGAGCTGCCAATGCCACATGGGGGTAGACTGTGCCCTGTACTCTGCACAGAGCAATTCTCTAGGTTGCCGATTTGTTGCCGTTGTTCTGAAAGTAGGCTCATAGACTTGTAAAGTGCTACTCTCCTTCCCTCCCCTTCTCAAACCCCTGTGCTTTGTCTGGGGAAGGCAGTTGGAAAGATGGGTGTAAACCACCTTCCTGACGTGTCCATGGAAATTAGCTAGCAGAAAGGAAAAAATGGAGCCTGGGACTCTTATTTTTCTAGCTCACACTTTTCCTACTTCTCAGGATTACTAGGAGAAGTGGTGCTGGAAAGGGGTTCTCGGTACACGCTTGGTATGGAAATACAGAGCTTTGTCATGAATGGTCCTGGAATCATTGTTTTCTCCATGTCTGAATGACCGGGGTGGGGGGAAGGTATAAAACCAGGCCTGCCCTCCTGATGGAATTAATATGGGAAGATTCTACATGAGGAAATCCTCATGGAGTTTTCCTGCTTTACAGCCTCCTTCTGCAGGTTATTCTACAAGAGAGGGTGAATTGAGCCCATGTAATTACACATCAAGAAAAGCAGGAATGGCTATTTCCTGCCAGCGATCATTGAGATAAAACTTTGACTGACTTCCTCCAAACATTGCTGCTCAGCACGATCAACTCATTGCTAGTATAACTACTGTGGAAGTGCCATCCCTAATTTTACATGTATTTTTAGTGCAAAGAACATGCATGTTTTGTAGATTGCGAGCTCATACAGGAGGTAATAAGCATATGGAAGAAGTTTTACTTAGATTACGACTTATCCCAAATGTTTATTGAGGTACAACAGGATTAGACTCTGATGAGGAGATGGCACTGTTGTGTTTTTTTACCACCTGATATTTTCATGAGATGCAGCAACAATAAAAGCTAGGTTTGACCTACCTAACAATCGTTACCAGCTACCTTGCGGCTTTTGGCATCACAGCGCTCAGGTCAAGGTCAGTTTGCCCAGTAGCATTAGCTTATTTGACAAGAAGCTGCTTGTCTCTGCTTGCAACGTGAAACAGATGTGCCATGACTATAGTCAGCAGTAGAAAGAAGTGTAAAACCAAAATGAAGGATTAGAAGAGAAAAGCAAATAAAGATGTCAGAACAAGTGTTTTTACCCTGTCATTTTAGAGATTTCCCTTTTAGAAATCCTATAAACAATAGTTTCCAGTCTGTTGTTGGCATTCCTTGCAATTGTTGCCACATTAGCAGTTATCAGATACTATATTTAATTGTCTTGTAAGTATAGTATGTCATAATAAAGACAAGACTGTTTCTTAAATAGTCTTCTCAGCTAAAGGTAATAACTTGCTTGTTCATCTATATAAATTTTAAGTTCCCTAAGCTGTTACCTTTGCTGCACACACAATATAAAATGTGATGAGTTTTATTATATTATAGATACTTAAAAGGCAGTTCTGACTGAAGTGGCAGTTGCTTATGTAAACTAACTACATTAGATGATAGAATTTTAAAAATTATTCCATAAAAGATACCAACTATGGTAACCATTACCATAGCAATGCATTGTGCATGCTTCCTAAGACAAGATCCTGCCTCAAAATATCCAGAACACAGTTATCTATTCTCCCTGAATTCTGTTTGCAAAAAGAACAGAGAAAGGAAAAAGGTGTCTTTTGGGCTTGAAATCATTTTTTTGATCTTTGGATTTCCCTAATTTCTGGCTTCTACAGTTAATTAGTGCAGCCTAAGACTACTCTAATTTATTTTTGGCTATTCTTGGCTAAGAATGCCTGAAAGTTTATTCTTTCAGTCAGAAGAGTCAGAGCGCAGTGGTAATCCAGCTAAATGTCATACCGTGGGAGCTGTGACAGGGCTACTATACACATATTATGCCTTCTCTTTGCTATCCAGAGAGCTTCTTGGCACCAAGTGTGCTTCCCAGGTATACTTTGCATCTTTACAGTACCCTAATACAGGGAAATGAATTGGGCCTTGTAACCGTCTGTCCATCCCTCTGTCCATCCATCTGTTGTCCCTCTATCTATCCAACCATGCATCCATCCAATATTCCCCTCTTAAGAGGATTCTTCTCTTCTATATTCTTTTCTTCTTTCAAAAGTGAAGGGTTTTTGGTAAAGATTAATAAAATGGAAGGGTCAGTTTTGAGAAAGGGCACGTGTCAGAGGAAGTGAACTTGGTAGCATGCACACCCACTGTTACTTTTCTGATTACAGATCAGTCATTTGGAATCTGGGTACATTTCTGCCACAACTTAGTTATTTTACATTCAAACCAGTCCTTGAGTAAAAGATCGTAACAAAATGACTACACCTGAGCAAAAACTTCTCACAGAAGCACTCTGTCTCAAGAATTGTCTGTATTTAGAAATCTGATTACCTCCCCGTAAACTTCCATACTGTTTGCTACAGCTCCACCCTAACAGCAATGAATCATAAAACTAACTGCCATAAAAATATTTCACCTAAGAGTGCTGTTGGCATATGCTCTGCTTGCACAATGAGAAAAAAACTTACTAAACTACATGTAATAACGTCATTAGATCTTTCTGTCATAGCAATACTTCCATAAACACATATTTAGATTGCAAACACGTGTAGGTGGGAACACATGTTTATCCAGCGTGACATGGGACATCCAGGCATTACAGTCATTCAGATAACACTAATAACAAAATACTGATACTCAGTTTATGCAAAATAAATTTATTATTGCTGCTTTTTGTATTCACAGTCTGTATTGCTACACTGTTTTGGAGACTCTTGTATTGGATATTGCATGAATAGTCAAGTGAATCTCTGCTAATTTGTGAAGAGTTCTAGCAGTGAAAATGTATGTAGGTATTACTATGCAAGTTGATGATTTCTCAAGAGGTAGACAGAGCTAGATACACAACCAGTTAAAGCAACATTTCAGTCAATCGAATATCTTTTTCTTTATGTCTTTTACAAAACTGAGCTATAAATAAGAAACTGCACTATCCACAAATGTAGGAATAGAGTAAGGCATTAAAATTAGAGTGTGTTTTAGACAAATATATTGACCCTAATGTCCATTCTTTCTACACTTTTAAATCCAAGTGGAATGTTAAACATACCAAGAGATATTACAATACATGCACTGCAACATTTGGGATGTTTTACAGAGTCAGAAGAAAACTGACAAAAGTAGACACAGGATTATGAACTGAGTTTAAAAGGGATCAAGTAATTTGTAACCTTCAGCTCTCAAGAGTCATTTAATAGTTGTTAGAAAGTTATACATTAGTCTACACTGGCAATGCAACCTCTGTACAGAAATGGCCCAAATAATTTTCAGAAATAGATCCTAGAGAGTATCATCTTCTACTTACAAATTTTTATTTACGTTGCATATATCAGAGTGATATAAAAGATGTTGAAAGTTTAGGTTCAAGGCAGTTTTTTTTTTACAATAAAGTCTGTCCCAGAGCTTAGGTTTTAATTGTAAATATGGATGAAGATTTTAACCTCATGTCTAAGGCATGCCTATGTTTAGTATTGTAATCTTTTTTTAAACTGCATTATATATTATATTACATATCAGATTGTAAAATTCCCACCTAAATTGTGTCTTATTTTGCATCTGGGGACAATTCTGCACACTTTGGATCTTAGTATGAGCAACAGTTAATGTAGATGGAAGTGGAGGAGATTAGTTAGACATTTCAGAATAGTCTTTTTTTCTCTTCCCTATGACAACTTCCTAACAATGATACAGTCCAAGGTGTCAACTAAGCTGTTAGCATGAAATATTATGGCAAAGGTTTAAAAGAATGAAAATTTGCTAAGGCTGTTATACTGCAAGATTTTTAGGGAAAACCCTTACTGGTTGCCACATGGCAAATAAAATATGCTATCACCGTATTATCACTGTATTTTTATGAACAGGATTAGACAGGAATCTTCCAGGCTAAGGTTTAATCCTTTACACCCATATCTATATCAGTAATCCCTATTTAAATGCATTGCTTATTGACATGAGTAAGGCTTGGGGAAACAGTCCCAGGATAATGACATTCAATTTTTGGTGTTTTATTAAAGAGCTTAGCAACAAAAGCACTGCTTGTACTTTAAATGTTTTATACTTTATTGGAGTAGTAGCAATGATGATCTTATTCACTGGTTTGTCTGCACATTTATGGCTACATTTATAACTGAGATGAATGGAACTACCTGCAACTTAATTTGGCCTATTATCTTTATTTCTAAATTTAGAATTACCATATGGGGGGAAAAAACACTTGCCAGTAATGTGGGGAGCTCAGTGAGGACTGATGATTAGTGGTCAGTGGCAGTCAAAAGAGCAAATAAAACATCAGGGGGCAGAAAAAATGTACTGGAAAATAGCATTGAAAATATTATTTCAGATCAGTAGAAAACTCTCTGTTCACCATTCATTTTACTCTATCTCAGAAGTATATACAAGAAATATAAAATAAATGCAAATAAAATTAATATTATCAGGCAATATATATTATTACTGTAATAAGCATAGAATTTTTTCTATCTGAAGAGACACTGAAAAACAGGATTGTTTGATTTGGACTGGAGAGTAGGAAAAGGCAAAAGGTAAGTAACAGAAGACATGAACTGAACTTTTGGAGTAGCCATATCAGGAGTCCCTTTTTACCTTCTTTTCTGAGATGAGAAAAAAATGGAGTTTGAAAGCACAGAGCAATTAACTGTATTTTTAATTTTGTTATCAAAAACTAAGTATTCTGTTGAATTTTTTGCCACCAGACATGATCAAATTCAAGAATTCAATAGGATTCAGAACTATATTTTACTTTTGTATGGATAATGTACACATCTATAATCACATTAACAGCAACTTTAATTGCCCTCCCATATTGTAAAGCCATGCCTGTCAGAAGAGTTTTAGGAAGAAACATCTCCTGGGGAGAATTTAGTACAGATATTTATGGCACCACCCTAACAAAAATCCAAAGATAAGGCAGCTGTAGTAACTCAATGCACCCTCTCTAGAGTCTTTAGGGCTCGTGCAGGAACACAAAATCTATGCTGCTTCATGCCACTTGCATGGCTTTACCAGAAGTCTATGAGCAAAAATACTGTAGATAAAGATGGCATACAAATGATCATAGCCTCCATCATCTTTGCCAAAATATCCCTTCAGAATCACCGAAGGAATTTCAGAATGCAATGACTTCTCACATAATGGTGCTGGCTTCTATTAAGGTTCAGATTCTACCGTGCCAACCAGTCCCTGGCTTTAATAAGGTACAATCCATCAGCTGCTCCAGGAACAGTTTGGCCCCCTATGTGCACTGGTTACTATCTCTTCTTTTCTTCTCAGGGCTACCTTCTCTCTCAACTCCAAATACAAGGAGTAAAGAAAAAATACAGACAGGAAGTTTTAGTATGTTTCTTCATTTTATAATGTCTCTGGAAACCATTGATGTGATTTTGCATGGGAAATAAAAAGGAAAAGTGAAAAACTTTGATCTTTTTATCACCTTATGTTTAAAAATAATAAAGTTTAGATTATTTATTTAATGTTCAAAATTAAGCAGTTTTTGTCCTAAGATTACCGAATAATAGGGCTTTTATGATTTAAATACCACAGAATATCTTAAATATGTTTTCTGATAGATCTGGGGCAGCAAATCCCTTCTGGACATTTATCTCTGAAATTACATTGAGAGGAATAAACAGCTGTCGGGAATATAAATGCTAACTCATCAGAATGCTGACTCAGTGCTGTGGAAATCACAATATGTTCATACACTGCAGAGGTAACATGTCATACACCAACTAGTCATTTTTTCTGTTGGACAACCATAAACCAGTTGAACTAAAATGCTGGAACAAAAGTAGGGAATAGAAATCAAATTATAAGTGAGGAAGATTTTAAGGTCCTTGTAAAAGACCTGCCATATGACTGAAAAAATGGTAACCATTAAAGTCAGGATTTGTTAATCCATCAGCTTAGTGCTAACACAACTACTCTTTAACAAGGATTATCTCTTGAATCATCATGCGAGTAAAGGTCTACTTCTGTTTTCCTTGCAATTAATAGAATTAATTCTTTAATTCTGTAGAAGCAGGATTTAGCAATGAAAGAGTTGGACAACCATTCTGCAATGCCATATTTATGCAAAGGGTCTCATTAGAAACAATGGGGCAATTTCTTTATTAAATATGAGTCGAATGCTAGTGACTTTTTGTACTAAGATTTTTTAAGGGCAGAAATTTGTTGCAGAAGAAGATTATTTTACTTTGCTAAAGTATCTGATACTCTGCCAAGAGATGTGAGAAGGTTTTTTTTTTCCAAATAAGTTTTGTTCTGGTAATAAATTATTTCAGGAAAGTAATTGCTATCTAGGCATTATTTCAGGGCTTTTTATCTAGACAAGATTTATCTTTGATACTTTGGGTCAACTATTTTGACTTCAGTTGAAGCTGTCTGCACTCAGTGGAGAGATTTTGGCTCGGTCTGGAGTTTTGTCCAGACAAAGAAGGACGTGGACTAACAGCTCACAATATGTTTTCTGGTGGAACAAATTACATTACATTTAATGGATTTCTCTCCTATCATTCCCAAATTGCATATGCATGTGTGTGTATGTATACAGATTCCTAAAACTATTTCTACAGCTGCTGAATTTTCCTTACATATTTCTTTACTGATCTGCATCTAATTCTTTGTGCCAGACGGATCCATTACGAAATTCTACCTATATCTTACAAAGGGACAAGTGCCTAGTCCTCTGGATATACACTCTGCCATAGGTCCTGCAGCAATGTTGCAAATAAAGAATTTGCCTTTCAAAAGTATGACCTTGAGCATTACTCAGCAGTGATTGCTGTCAAAGGGAAAAAGCTAAAGAGAGCAAGAAAATTTCTTTTAAAACATGATATTAAAACTAAAGAGTCTTTCCACTGAAAAACAACCTCTTCCAAAAAAGAATTCAAAAGCAGAAAATCTTAAGCACTTCATAAAACGAAATCTTTCTAAAGGTAAAAGATGATAGAATACAGGTTTATTGCTTAAAGAAGCAAAAGTATTCATAAAGACATACTAAAGCATAGACTTCCATTTTTAATTTTGTATCCCCAAGCTTAATTCCTTTCTTCATTTCAGCTCTTCAAGCACTCAAGATTTCTCAAGCTAGAATATTTCCTAGCGGCAAAATTTCTCTTCTGGGCTCCCTGATCCTGTGGCATCTTTGTCACGACTAAGTTATCATACAGTTTCACAAGGGAGCCCTAGGTTCTGCAAAAGCCAATCTAGAGGCATTGTTTTATTGCCCTAGGTAAAATAGTCTTGTTTCATAAACTGAGTGAAGTTTGCCCTGCACTGTCATATTAGGCTTTCTGGTTCCAAACCATCCAGCTGTTACTAATTTGTTATGTAGTTAGTATCTCTTTGTGCCGCATGATCTATGAGCAGCCAACCTTTCTGCCTATTTTTATACATCAACGTACTTAATAACCTATAACATTATAAATAATTATGCAGGTATTACAGAACAAGACTGAAACTTGGACCTGTTTAAGGTCTACCATAGCTTATTGCTTTCAGTTTCAGAAATTACTTAGTCCAGCAAATTGATATTTTTAGTCCTTGGACAGATTTTCTACATATTTGATAAAAATCCATCAGGCAATTTTTAGTTACTTTAAAATAACTACCATAATTTAAAGTTTTGACTCTCACCCAGTATTTTTTGTTTCTCCATTTCAAAAAATAGTTGTATCTCCCTCCATACTATTTTTTCATTTTTCTTGCAATAACCTTACATGAGAAGTATCAAAGCAACTTTTTCTTATTATACTCCTAGATACAGTATCACTGATCTTGCCTCCTAAACTTCCCAGCCTATAAAAGACTTGGCGGCTTGTAAAGATGGTTATCTTGCCCAGGCAGTCACATCTGGCACCGAGATCAGCATAAATACAGAAAAACTGAAGCAATTTAACCTCTTGCTTAATTCCAACTTCTGTTGAACAGCCTTTCTTCACCTGTTCTGCCTTCAAATTAGCTCAGGATTTCTCATGTCGTGGGAGTTCTCATCCTCCTCGTTAGAGACATGTTGTCCAGTGGCAGACCCAGGAAGAGATTTTCACCCTTAGCTACATACATTCTTCCTGCAGAATTCAGAGGAAATTATGGTTTTATTCGGTTTTGCTTGTTCCTCTTGTACTAGCAATTTCATTTTCATTGATGCTGGAACTATATATGTCTTTGTGGATTATTTCTGTAAGGAAATTTTTACCTTGAGTAGTCCTGCCAAATAAACTTAATTTATCCAGACTTGCCCCCTGGCTTCTGATTCTGTGGTTTAGCTTTCTTGTTTGCATTAACAATAAGCCTTGGATTTGCTACTGATCTCAGTGAGACTTTGAAAGGCTCCTCTTCTTAGGGTTCTTATTGGATTATGCAGTTCTCTTCCATCTTTTCTCTTCTTCTTGACTTTCTCCTGCTCATTTAATTCACCTCTTGAAGTCATGAAACTATTGAAGTGTAGGCACAGAATACCTGATTTTTTAATTCAGGAGCATAATTTTTCCAGGTTTCCTAAGCGTTCTGTTGTGAAATTTCTGTCCTGATATTCATATTCTCCACGTTAAGCTTATTCCCTATCCCTTTGGCAATCTAATCCCTTCTAGGAACATATATCTTGAGGAATTTTACCCTGCACAAAAGTAAAGACACTGCCTAGTCTCAGCTTTGGGCACTTCTGTTTGGGACTCTGGAGTATGCAATAATGAAGCCTGATTAAGTATGGTTGGAACTATGCGATATTTCTGTGTAACAAAACCAAAGATTGAGCATCTTCATTGCTTCAGATCAGCTCCTCAGACAAATCTAGCACCTTAGATTTTTCCTTCTTTTAAAGAGACTTGTCTTTAAAACCAGTCAGTCCTTTAAAGAGACGTGTTGAATCCTCAGCTAAAGTCTAACCCCAAATTCTTTGTGAGAGCTCTCTTTATATTCAACAAACAAAACTCCATTTTAAATCAATGTAAACTTTTTGAGTAATAGGAATTTTAAGAGTGCCAGTGCCGCAGGGTAATAAAAACCTGGCACAGAGACATTGCTGTCACGGAGAAATGTTAGGTTGTTGCATTAACTAATAACAATAGATCAATTAATCAGTTTGCTTGCATTTCTTTGCTGCCAGCCTGCAAGACAGTGATTAAGTTCGCTATTGCTGGTCAGGTTGAGGGTTTTATTTTTGTCTTATTTTCTTATGCATCTATTTTCCTCTTGCCAATACAGTCCCCATTCTATTCTTAGGTCTCCAGAGACATCTCTGTGTAAGTGTAACACTTGTGATAAAGAACAGTCTCAGAAGAGTCACAGTCTCCTTTGGGAGGCATTTGCTCATTCTTTTTATATGGATCACTTAAAATCTTCAAAGACCAGCTGTACCTGGGTATTAACGCTCTTTCAGGAACATATGTTCCCCTTCTGCATAAAACCCATGTAAGGGGGATGCTTATATAAAAATCTTGCTGCAAATTATTGCCGCATGCTCCTTCTGTAAGGGATAAGGAACAAGCAGAAGCACATGATTTTAATCAACCCACAGAAAACATAAGAAATCCTATAGGATATTTAAACAAACGGGTAGATCTTTCCCTTTCCTTCCTCCAACCCTCCTCCGAAGTAATGGCAAATACTGCCTGTAACTAACCCCAGACTATTCAGCTAAGTAGAAATATAGGCAGCTTTTTTAGAACTAGGCACAGTTGGTTTTTGCTTGATGTGTTCCTCAGTTACAGAATGTATATGTTATACATTATGCTATCTGTTGCTACACAGAGCATACACAGAGCATGATGGTTACCTGATCTAGGAAAATTAAACTGTGCAGACATCTATCCCACTCTGCAACATTTTGAAACACATTCCATGTATGACTTTTGGCCATCTGCTTCCCCTGCTCTACACAAGCAAATGAGCTGTCATTATTAGGAGTAGATGTAGAAAAATAAAGACAATATGCAGTAGGAAAGCAAAAGAGGATGAGTGATTTCCTGGCTTTATCCATTCCTTTAATGTTGTTTTCCTATTCTTTATGTGTATTTTCTTATAACTTTATCAATAGTTACCAATGAAACAGATGAAAAGATGTGTATTCTTTGTACAAATAAAAGTAGAAAAAAGAAAAATATAAACTATCTGCAAACCTTGTTCATACAAATAGAGCTTAACTATGTGAGCAGTTTCCATTGATTTCAATATATTTGTTATTCATATGATTATGGAAAATGGGCATGTGCAAGCCAGGAGATGGAACTGTTCCTCTTTTCTCTGCGTTGACGCAGGTGCATAAAATAATTATAGGTTCTACAGTAACTAGCAGTCTCAGGAAAACACAATTAAATTACAGAATGAAGGAATAATATCTGGGGAGGAGGGAGGTGCCTCTTCCAGTGGCTGGCAATGCAGTCAAACGGACAATACAATTTGTGAGTAACTTCAGGGCTGCTCCTTAAACAAATGGGAGACAGCATTAACAGCCTGTGTATGTAATAAAAGATCAATTTTTGTTGCTCTTAGAACACTTCCAACTGACTGTAAAGAAGAATTTAGCATCTTTTTTTTTGGAGGGAGAAGCATCGAAATGGAGGCACATCAAAAGCTAGCAACAAAGTTTCTGAAAATGTCTCAAGACATTTCAGCGTTGGGTCTGCATAAGAAGCTTTGTGGAAATCCTCAGGGCTTTTATGTGGGTCTTTTCCTTGCTAACCTCCTTCTGTTCAAAGTTAGCTAGAGAATATGTAAAGAACAAGAAAGTGTGTTCATGGTCTCTTGATAGAAAAAAACAGCAGAAAATACCACCTTCTCTTTTCATTTAGCAAAGGCCAACAGAGTTCAAAGGGCAAATAGCTGATTGCTAGAATAAAGAGTGCTAATAAGATTCAGAGAAACACAGACTGAGACTAAAGGTGATAAGTGTATGTATGATTAGAAGGAAAAAGGAATGGAAATATTTTAAAATACAATCTACTAGAGAAGAAATGTTTGTCCTTGGTGCATGTTAGGTGTGTGAACAGATTAATTTAATTTATACTGTAGTATAACAACGTATTTGTAAAGAGAAGAGCAATGCCTGTCAAACTTAAGTTCTTTTCGTACTGTAAAAGGCCAATGACAAAGAAAATGCAAATCAAACTTTTAAGATTTCATGAAGGCTCGGATAACTCTTATAGCCAACTCCCCCCAGAAATTCATCAGCCACAGGACTGGTGTTATTCACCATTATAGTCCTTCAGTGAGGCTGATATAAATTTGAGGATGACAGAAAAGGGAATGTGTTTCTATGCATTGTATTTAATTTAATTATATTCACTCAAATTCTTAGCTATGACCTTGAATCTGGTTATATTTGTAATATAATTCATCAGAGAGAATCTGAGCTTCTGGAGCATCAGATTTATCATGAGATTTCAAATGTCTGTACCAAGTAGGAGGAAGAGTAACTAAGACATGACATTGGTAATATCCTGATTTTTAAGCCATCACAAGAATAAAAAATTCTTAGAGCCAAAATAGCACCAGGATGTTTATGTATAACTTTTTTCCTTGCTGATGGACAGCTCTATCCTGCTGCTATCCTGGATGATTTTTATTAGTTGCTTTCCACCCATTGGGAATTGCTGGGATCAAAGTTATGTAAGTCAAAGGAAAGCTTCCTTCTGCTACAGTATCAGTACATTGTCAAAACCTACTGAAGTCGATGGGAACTGAAGGTATTTAATACATCACGTGATCAGATAACAGGTGCAGCACACAGCTAAGGCAGAAATGCTTTCAGAGGTTGCAGTAGTAAGATACTGTTTAAAAATAACAGACTGCTCAAGCATGAGAAGTGAAATTCTTGTGTTCACATGAAAATACAGGAAGGCAAGAGCAGAGACTATTTCCATTCTGCTCACTGTGTAGACACCACGCACATACATAAATGTCCAAGACAGATGGTACGTATGCTCCTTGCATAATACCAATAGCCAGAAACTTGTCTACTGAAGGGAGTGAACCCAATGCAGTGTGACCCACCCTAATCTTTGGCTTCAAGTGTATATAGTTCACAGAAAGCCTTCTCTGCAAACTGTTGCAGGCCTTGTGATTTATTGCTGCTGTCACAGTGATATGCACAGATCACTGGGCCAAATGAGTTTTGCAGACTACTTGCAAGTGTTGGTGTTTCTTTTTTGTTCCAACATACACGATATCTTCTGTCTTCTACAGAGATCCATGCATTTTCTTTTAGTGTCAAGGGCTACTCTGGTACGCTTTCAAACTGGCAATGCTTGCAGAAGGGAATCTCCAGCCACTGCCAGATCACTCACAAACCAACTTTGGGCCCAGAGAGTTTGGCAGTAGCGGGAAGATCACCACTTTTGCGTACATGAGCAGGTATGAAGCTTGATTTCATTATTTCCATTTCAATATTCATTGTTATTTATTATTTTCTGATGTTTGATCACTGCATAATTAATTATATTTGGTTCCCATTAAGGTCCAGGCAAAGTTTTGGAGGTGGAATATCATACTGGACTTCTGCATGAAGTCAGTAGAGTTCCCCTAACAGAAATGCACTGAGCTTTTGTAGTGTTGGTATCTCTCATTTGGGAGTGAGAGTAATGAATATGTGCTAGAGCAGCCTGGACAGTTGGCCTGAAGATAAGTGCAGTGCGATTGAGAGTACCTTCGTTCTTTATCCATTAAACAATGGTCTTCTTTTGTGTTCTGGTTTTCAAATCTCAGTAGTCAGGCAGATGGTTCCGAGGTAGAGTTTGCACTACTGCAATAAAATAAACAGATTTGTAGAGATGTGTAGCATGCCAGGACAGATCTCTATTTATGGATCTGTTAGTTATTCTCCAAAATTTGTCCTTTGTACATTATAGAAGAATCTTCACAAAATCAGAAAGTAGGGCTCTTTAACTAAAAGTAAAATAATAAAACTTAGAGCTTTATTTTCTTAATTTTGTTGTATCCCCTCTTGCTGCTCCAAAGACTGTGGAGACAGTGAAAAGCTCGAATAAAGACGGTGTGGAGTAAGAACCAGCCTTGGTTTCATATCTGCTTGGGTCTCTTTACATGCAGATGGTAGGTAAATTGCTTGGTTGGCAAGACAGCAAATGAGCTCTGAAAGCTGCTACCTTATAATGAGAAAAAGGGTTGTAGATTGTACTGAGAGGAGTAATTACACACTCTAACTGCTATGCAGTGTATGCTGGCATTGCAGCAGTGAAGATCACAGCACGATGCATCTCAGGATAGATACCACCCAGGTCAGCTCCTGTAAAATGCTCGTTAGGAACAGTGCTTCCAACACTCATCAAAATGCAGAAACTAAATTGAGCTGCCAGACCCTCACATGGTATAAATTGATGACTTTTGTGAGGCCTTGTCATTTTACATCAGCTGAGCACCTGACCCTAACAGGGTCTTGATAGTAGCTTTTTCTTTGGCTGCTCCATGCATAAACACTAAATAATAAAAAGAGGCAAACAAAGGGCAAGGACAGAGAGTGTAATAAAATATTGCTTCATTTAATATCTCTTACTGATTCATTTTTGAAAAATATTAGAAATTGAAAAAAATTTGAGATTAGAGATCACTAATATGATGACCAATTTTAAATTAAAGGAATAAAATCTTGTAATGCCAGTGCTGTATATATTTCTGTTATTTGTAATGTCTAGAAACAATCAGAGAAGCTGAACTGATCAGAACAATGTCAAACAAGCTGCAATAACAGCAAAAGGTGACTTAAGTCTGTTCAGCTTACCAGATAAAATCTTAGTAGTGCATTATTTACTTTACCTTATTTTTGCTTAAAAAGAACCAACAAGACTTTACTCTGTGTGAAGGCAGAAATAGTAGGTTGCTTAATTCTCTCCCTTTTCCCTTTTTCTACTAATGTGTTTTTTGCAGGATGTAAGGGCTTATGCAATTGGATAGTGCAACATCAGGAATGCCATAAAGGCAGTTTTATTTTTATACTGGAGCAATTAAAAAAAATTGGTCTACTCACAGCAAATTTGGAGCCAGATCATCTATGCCAGAAGTTGCAATAACTGCAGTGTATAAGAGAAGCTAGAATTGATTGTGCCTTCTCTGAAGCAGAGGACAGCAAATTGCTTATTTGTTATAAAAATCTGTTTTGTAGCAAGATTGTATTTGCACATGAATTTTTATAATTTTAAAATAACTTAGTGGAAGCACCAGTTAGTAAAAAATAGAGGATTTTAAATCTCTTATGCAATTAACAAAGTAAAAAATACATATTTGATGTTCAAAACCACATGTATTTGTAAGGAACAGATCTGCTCTTTATTTTGTATTAGATGGTTTTCAAGGAAACTTAAGAGAAAAAGTGTTTTAATCTCCATATTCTTGAAAGAATGTAATACAGTTGTTGATTATTTCAATGACATATTTAAAAATTTTATCACATTGTTCTATTGAAAAAATATTTTATCTTCATTTGGACCAATATTTTCAAATTTGAACAATAATTTGGGATACCCAGTCAGAGATATAATATATTGTCTGAAGGCAGGCTCTCAAAAATGGAAATATTTTTAAACTTTGGCCCAAGAATTTCTTTAAACTGATTTTTATAGCTTTTAAAATAAATATATATTTATTTCACTGAAATATTACTAATGCTACCTCTGCATTAAATTTTTTTTAATTAAAATTTTAATGATTAAAAGACCAGATCTTGCAAACTTTTAACAGCATTAATAACCTTTGCTCTTGAAAACTTTCATGTTGGCTTTTCAAAAATTTTGTAGGTGCAAACTGTAACCCACTACTGTATTTTTTACCCAACATCTCCAATAGGATAGAAGAGCATGTCACTAGGCTATGGCATAAGCTAATTACCAATGAAAGAAAAAAAAGATATCTTAGGAATCAATCCATCAACCTGTTACACTCAAGTTGATTCTTTTACAAGGTGTAAGCCCAGATATTCACAAAATAAGTTTCTTACAGCATCAAAGCTTTCGTTATTAGGTGTAGCTTTAATTTTTGGCTAGCTTTCCAGTTCTGAATTCCCACTGCTAGGCTTACTGTGTGTATCTTAAGTCTTATGATGTATCAGGATGTTATAGCAGATAGGTATATAGTAACAGAATAATCACTTGGGAATTAGATCTGCAGTCTACACCAAAACTTCATGCAGGTTTCCCTACACTGGAATTAGAGGAATATTTGATATATATTAATACTGTTAAGGGGTACTTACAGGTTTAAAACCATAAATTAAAAAGCTGCTTCCTTCATACATGTTGTAGAAGTCTTGTTTATCACTATTGTATCATTTATACTCTTTGTTTTCATTTTGCCTTTTATTCAGACAGGACAATGAAATGAGTAGCTTGTAGTGCTTTACTTTTTAGCTGTTTATATTCAGTTCCCACTTCTCTCTGTCCCAGACAAAAGTAATACTTGACTATAAATAACCCTTCTGGGGTGTAACTGTTTGAATAAATTTTGTCAAAAAATTTTCTGCTTAAGATTAGGCTTAGTATGATTTAAAAAATCTAAATAATTAGAATGGACAAGATCCCTCTAACGAGCTCCACTAACATTTTTGTGTTTTTCTCATAGTAGGTAACTGTATACTGGCCTCTAATTATAGTAAATCCTATTACATGAATTTTCATTGTACTGGTAATCTGATTAAAAGAGTACAGTGTAACAGTCACAAACATTGTAATAAGAGCTGCTTCTTTCCCAAAAGTGAAAATGGTTTTCATATTTGTAGCATGTGTGCAAATAAACAACTAGACATATGAAACAGCCTTCAGCTAGGATTCTGAACAATTTCAATATATTCGTGTAACATCTAGCTAGCCTTCAGGCTTTAGTCTCATGGATGTGGAAATACTTCCATCAGGATTTAATCAAAGATATTAATGAAGTTAAATAAGGGTCTGAATTCCTATTACTTTGTAAAATGAAGCATGTGTATAATTTGTGGCAGCAGAAGGACCTTACATTTTAGTAATACTCTCTCATTTTGATCTATTTATCTTGATGTGTATGGCTACCATGTGCAAAAGGCACTATGCAAAGTAAAAAAAGTAAGGGAAACGTAGAGAAATATTATTTCTAGACAATTGTGTACAGTCTTATGTATTGATCCTCATTCCCAATTTTTTCATAGTAGTTCTACAACATCTACCACAACAATTCAGAAATATATATTTTTTTTTTTCTCAGCCTCCAATACTCTACATTTTTATTTTTCAGAATTCCACACCCTCAGTTCATGGAACCATTATTAACCCTTCCTTTTCACAATTTTATTTTCTCTTTCAAATATTGTGTGCTCAGAGGCTTCCCCATCAGGCATACCACCTAAAAATGAAAGCTATTAGTGATCCTGCATCCCAGAATGATAGCAAAGTCAGGTCACACCTTGCCTCAGAGTGAGGTATTCTCGCAGTTCTAACAATATACAGTTAGCAAGACTAATTAATTAGATCTTTGTGTACTGAAGCTGTGATATGTTGCAGATGATAATCTGTTTCTTAAGATCTTTTATGGGAAGTGATGTTACTTGTGCTTCTTTTTCTGTCGCATCTCACACTGAAATTGTATGCTTGGTGATTTCTTCCCTCCAGTAGTTTTCTACATGAATAAGCTGTATCAGAGAGCACTAATGGTATTCATGCATATGCTTATTTTTTTTCTACATTCAGCTTATTTTATCCTGTGAGAGGGTCATATTTGTCAGGCATAATATGATATTTGGATAATTTTGACTTAAGGTGTTTTTCTCTTTTTAAAGTAAAATTACAGTATTTTTACAGTACAGTATTTTTTAAGTAAGACTTGCAAGTTTGCAAGAAATGGGTAACTGTAGAAGTACTGGATAGGTTGTGGCAACAAAGGTCTCCTTTGTCCTATCCTGAAGTCTTGGCCTTAATAATATTCTTTTTTTTGCAGTAACCTAAAATTTGACAGAACTAGTATAAAGAAGCTCCACATCAGACATGCTAGAACAGCACTAAAACTATTTGTACAGGAAGCCATTACTACCATAGCCCTGACGGTAGTGAAATGGGTATGCTTGTTTGCAAGTTTCTTGTAAAGATTTCAATTAATAAATCTAACAAACCCTTTCTTCTTGACAATCCACAGACAAGTGAAAGTAGTCTATTTGGTGAAGATATTCTTCTTTTGAGAAAATACAGTGAACATTCTTTCCTTCCAAAGCAAGTTTATTTACAATTTGTGTAAAACCTCTATTTACTTTGTCAGTTTGAATGACTAGAATAAATTGCTTCAGAAAATATAAGTTAATTCTAAACGACTGAGTGAGTTTATTACCATACCCACTTAGACCCATAGGTTTCTATCACCCAGTCAAGCCAGCCTACTACAAAGATACTTCAGAGAAATGTGAAAACTTCCCCTGTTGTAGATGATCAGTTGTGCAGTAATGTGTGATAGTTTGAGTGTTTTTTTGTTTGCTTGTTTTTATGATGGTACTATATGTATCTTTATACATCTTCATCTAACACGGAGTTAAGTGTAGAAGAAACATTAATATCAGAAAAAGCACCTGCATTATATACAATAAATATATTAAGTTGTGTATAGAAGAAGCCCTAGTAGAACAAAAGAAGTTGCAAAATCACATATTGTAAATACACAGATAAGAAACACAGACACACACAGACTTTTTTCTTACTTTTGAAGAGGGAGATAACCACCACTGGAGTCATCTCATCTGACATACTTTTAGATTCTGAGGAACTCTTTTGTGTTTGACAGGTAAGATCTTAGTTCCCCTTTCTTTTCTGGAAAGAAAATGGGAGATGCGTGAAGCTTATACAAGACATTGAAATGACAAGAAAGTCTGTTTCAGTAGCTTTCCTGCCTGAAGGATCTACTGTGTTCTTGGTTAACACAATCTTTATTAATATTATGATCATAATTGAGCAACTGAACAAATCAACAGAATAAACTATTACATAAAAAGTAGTGCAGAAAGAGAATCCTCTTGGTAAACAGGAAGATTTAGATTAAATTAGATTAGAAGGAGATCAGTTATCTAATGTCATGTTTTAATGTCAATGTTGTATTGTATTAGTCTCTGGAATGTTACAATGCCACTTTACCAAGTAAACTGTGTAATATGAAGTTCTCAAGTCATGTTAAATATCAAAATAGCAGAGAATATGCCATATGTATATCTCAATTTTTTTTAACCAATTGTTAGTGTAAAAGTCAGCTAGGGCAACAGGTATATTGCAAGAATAAGAAAAATCTTAATTCTTTAGTCAACACAGTGGCACATTATTGAGAGATATATAGAATGGACAACGTAATGTTACAAAAAGTCTCTCTACCATGCAGAGCAAAACTATATTTAAGTCTATTCTAAAATGCAAATACAAGATCCTATTTAATATGTCATAGAAAGAGCAACAAATTTATTTAATGTTTAGTTCTAATATGGTTTTGACAGCTTAAGAAATGGATGCATTTAAAAGCTTAAATTCTGTCATTAAGGCCTAACCTACCCTCAAAAGTTGCTGATATGGCATTACAGTAGTAATAAAGATGTCATTTATTCTGGTAAGAGATTTTTTTTTACCAGACAATGTAGCTTATACAGGTTAGCTGAACAAAATAAACTACAGCAGCAAAACAGAGTATTTTTGCTTGTTCACAAGCACAGCTATGCTAGCTAGAGATGTGGTTTCTTTTTACTCACATTACTGCAAAAAAATTACATTGTCTGAAAAACCGTTAAGTGTAGTCCCGACTTTAAGAAGTGCATTTCTGTAATGTCTCAAAAGAGTCTTTTGAGTCAGGCCTACATTTCACCTCCTCACATGATCTCAGTCAAAACTGAGTGACAGGTGACAGGTGGAAAGGGTGGCTCCTAGTGACAGCTGGCACTATGGAGATGTGTTATGTGCTAATGATAAAGGAAAGAAAGTCTAGGGTTTTGCAACCCCTTTTATACCAACAGGCTTACTGAAACCAACTCTTCTAAAAATAGCAGAAGTAGATAATACTGTAAAATTTTGCTTTTAAGTATCTAGAATCTCAAATATTTTCTAGTAATATTGAGACTGCAAAAATGAGAGGTGCAACTCGGGGGAAATAGCTTTAGGTCACAATTATACTCCCTTATTCTTAGCTGCTCTGCAGCTGACGGGAGTCTGCAGTTGCTCTAAGTCATAGCTAGTCACTCTCCTACTGCTGACTACTCTCCAGCTATAAACACCAAAGTATGGACCAAGACAAGGTCACCCACACTGGCATTAAACTCTACCTTCTCAGGGGTTCTCCATCTATTTGCTAGACACATCACTGAGCTAGAATAAACATACTATCATGAGTGCAGTTTGGGCCAAAGATACGTTTATTTAGGTGTAACAGTCATACTGAAGAAGCTCCTTTCGTAACTCTTAACTGTCTAGACAAAGCAGTCTGTTCTTCCAGAGCCAAGAAGTGTATAGGAAGGTCATAACAGAGGCAGGCTTCAAAAGAGACAGGGGCATCAGAGATTGTAAGCAATAGATAGACTGCAGAGTTCGTTCTAAAGTAAAGCATACAGTTAATTTACCTGAGCAAATAAAATTAAGAAATGATTATGGTTCTGCTTGTTTTTGTACTCAAAAAATCCTCCTATGAATCAACTATATTAACCTGAAGTAATGTAATAGGAATTAAATTGTTTTTAAAATGCATGCTATGCCTGAAAAAATGTAAGCAGCTTTCAGCTTTCTGACCTGTAGTGAAGGAGAGTGTATCGTGTCAGACAGAACAAGTTTGTACAGAGAACAGTAAATCAGAGTGTCTCCATTGCAGGGATATCTACCATATAAATTCTGGCAATAGCTCAGCTAATGGGTCCACTCAAGCCTCAGAGGTAACAGTGGGATGTTTGGATACTTACCCTAATCTAGAAGCTGTTGACTGACTGCTGTTAAAAATAGGCAGTTCATCTGAAAGGCAAGAAAAACAGGATCTTTTTACTCTTTCAGCTATATAAAAGATGTATGCTTAAAACAGGATGCGCTGAAAGGAGACATATAATGGAACAGCACTAAGACAGAATGGGTATGACAGAAGCAGAAATAAGAGGAATTAAAATTAGAGGATAACATTTCCTCATTAATATCTGGTTTTGTCTCTACAATATGCATCAAGGAGTATGATGATACATAAAATTGACAAAAAACAATTAATATGTTAGTCTCAGATTAACAGAGTACGATCAATGAAAATGATAGAGTTAAATCTGAAATAACTAATTATTTTGCAAATTTAAATAGAAACAGGAATTCCAGTTCAAGTAAGAATAGGAATCAAATTACAGGCTTTTAAAGAAGGCGAGTAAAGATTTGAATATGCAGCTAGACTCCAACATAGAGTTTTTGTGCAAGTTTTTGTCTGTGCATTTCTTAAACTTCTTTGTACACAGATGCTTAAAATAAATGTGTGTTTCAACTCTGCCACTGTAAAAATGGAAAAAGTAATGTTTTGGGCTCAGAGTCCCTTCATCAGGTAAGAAACTCCAAAAGCTTACCTGCTTCTTCCTGTTATACTAGCTTTCAAATAAACTTTGCTTCCCTTGTATCCTTAGACTGTCTTATCCTCAAAATTTCTAACGCTACAACTCTATGAAAGTCTTACCATAAGACTGTATTTTTCTTTCAATAATTTCTATATCAAATATGAGACAAGAATAATAAATGTTTTTCTAACTGCCAGGTATTACATTCAAACTGAAATGTGAAATTCAAACTAATAGTCTCATTACTATTATAGCCAACATTTCCTACCATTTCAAGGTATAGATGATTTTCTTTATAGATTTGCACAAGTGTAAATGAATATTTCAATTAGAATGTAGCTAACATTCTGCTAATGATGGCAAGAATAAAATTCAGCCCACACTCATTCTCCCATTACTTGTGTGGGCAACATGTTTTTTCATTCAGCTAATGACTTGTGGATACACAGAAGGAGAAAGCAACATGTCAGTTTTACAGTTCTTTTTAATCCCATTTTAAGGCAAAATAAGATCTCTAAAGGTTTACAAATTCATTTGATGATCTGTCTATAGAAGATACAGACTTTCCATTCAATATACCACTAGCTTTATCTAAGTACAAAAATGAATTCCTCTTCTTTAACCTTCCTAATGATTTCAAGTTGACCATCCCTCATTGTTTTTAATGCTTGATCTCTCAAAAGACAAAGAACCTGCAAACAGTATCTTGAGAGCTGCAAATGAGCAGGCTCCTGTTGGAACACTGAGTTGGCATTAGAATTTTTAAATCATCTGTGACACAGAATTTCAGGACTTTTCTATATATCTCAGGTTTCTTGGCTTAAAAAACAGAACTGTCCGAATCATTGGCCACAGTACTACAATCATTATGATATGTTTCTAGTTAGAATCTGTTGTGCTTACAAGAAATATATTGATCTTCTCTGTTTCCTGCTTAATGGACAGGTCTAGGTAGAATGTAGTCTACTACAGCCTTGAGGTATGTTACATATAAAAAAAGGAAGAAAAATAATGAAATCTAATCTTTGAGTCTTAAAGTGACAATGCTGCTCACAGAATTTTTCCTAGATGATAGTGCCAGCTTAATTCATCTGCTCTAAGTATTGCAAATCATACAATTTACATTATAGCATCTTCATGAAAAGTTGTCACTTCTGTAAGGATTTGTTCATATCTGCATTCTGCAAAATATATACATGGCTTAAACAGTACCAGAGCAGCCAAAACGCCCCAGCTGGTAACAGAAGAGCTTAAACTGCCCCTGGTCTTTGATCACCTTGGGAGGAGATAACAAAACTTTCTGAACTGAAACTTTTAACACTCAACTGCTATTTCTTACCAGAAGCATCAGAACAACTTCTACAGCATAACTTGAAAAAAGTTTTACCTGTTTTAGCAGGTTTATTATGTTATTTTAGATGTTTTGCATGCGCATTAAGCATATTTTGGAACTTTCTGTCAGAGTACAAATTCACCATGCTATCTTTAGCCAAAATATTTCCCACTACTATTGATCAATGTGTCAGCTAAGTGCTACCCTTCACTTCGGAGATGTTTGCACTGTAGCAGATCTCTTTGATCTTATTGTAGTATGTTTCAGAGCGAATTCTGAATGCACTTGTCAAAAGCCATGATCTCCTATGGCTCTTAATACAGAACTTTAGGAGGAAGGCATAAAACAGATTAATGTTGCAATGATAATTCAGTGTTGCACCTACGGTCACTACGCAGTTATATTTTTGGCTTTTTTTGTCACAGCAGCCAGAAGGTGGGCACCCACCTAGAAAACATTTAATGTGTTTAGTTTGATTTAATCACCATCTGATTTCCAAACACACTTTAGTTGTTTTTCTCATGCGAAAGAAGAGGGAATGATGTTTATGTTCTCTTGGCAGTGGACTCACTAGGCTTTTTACATGCGACTTCACACTCCCGTCACTTAGGGGATGTGCAGAGGAGGGTGCCGCGGTGGGGATCTGCTCTCCAGCCACCTCGCACACACAGAGTCTTTTCTGAAGGCGGCTTGGCTGGTGGTGCGGCTCCTGCTGCAGCGCTGCCCTGCCGGCCCGGCCTGGCTGCCTCTGCACCTCCCCTCCCGCTCATCCCATGCTCGTGCCCTTGCACCCTTGCCTTCATCCTCGCCTCACCTTCATCCTCACTTCATCTTGCCTTCAGATTGCCTCATCCTCACCTCACCCTCAGACTACCTCAACCTCACCTCAGCTCACTTTCATCCTCACCTTATCCTCACCTCATCTTGCCTTCAGATTGCCTCATTCTCACCCCACTTTCAGACTACCACACCCTTGCCTCACCTTCATCCTACCTCATCCTCGCCTTCATCCTCACCTCGCTCTCACTTCACCCTCACCTCACCTCACCTTTATTCTCATCTCACTTTACCTTCATCCTCACATCACCTCGTCTTCAGACTACTTCAGTCCCACCTTCACCTTCGTCTCACCTTCACCTCGGCCTCACTCCATCTCCACGCTCACCTCAGCTTCACCCTGGCCTCGCCTCGCCTGGCGCTCGGGCTCCCCCGGGCCGCGGCCGCCTGCACAGCGGCGCGGGCGCTAAGGAGATTGGCGGCGGGGCAGCGCGGGGCAGCGCGGGGCAGCGCGGCCGCCGCCCCCCCCCCGCCCGCGGCGGCCGGGCCCGGCTGCGCGGCCGCGGCATGGCGCCGCGCTGAGGGCGGGAGGCCGCGCCGCGGGGGTGGGCGGGGGGCGCCCCCAGGTAACGGCCGCGGCGGCGCGACAGGCCCGATGGTGGGGGGGGAGGAGCGGCGCGGCGCGGCCCGGCCCGCGGGGCGAGGGGCAGCGGGGCAGGCCGAGGCGCCGCCGGGGGCCCGGGGAGGGCGGGAGACGGCGCAGGTGAGGCGGCAAAACGGGGGGCGCCGGCCGGGGCGGGGGCGCGGCGGCGGGCAGCGCGGGCGGAGGGGCAGCGCGGGCGGAGGGGCGGCGCGGCGCGGCGCGGCGCGGCGCGGCGCGGGGAGGGCTGGGCGCGGAGCGCGGCGGGAGGCGGAGGAGGAGGAGAGCGTCAGCCGGGGCAGGGATGGAGGGAGCGCGGCGGGAGGCGGAGGAGGAGAGCGTCAGCTGGGGGCAGAGATAGAGGGAGTGCGGCAGGAGGAGGAGGAGAGGAGCGTGAGCTGGGGGGGCAGAGGCAGAGGGAGCGCGGCAGGAGGAGGAGGGGAAGAAGCGCGACGCAGGGACGGCAGATGCCTGGAAATAAAAATTTGATGATTGCATGCAGCGGCTGGAGAGACTCTGTCGGTGGCGGCGGCGGGGACGAGGCAGGGACAGGGGGGGCGACGGCAAAATGAAGTATCAGAAATACCTGACTGTCTTGCAGATGGCCATAGGGGTGACCGCCTCCAACAGGGGCAGTCTGATGCCCTTAAAGAGGAAGCTGTGGTGAGTAGGCACAACGGCGCCGCGGGCCGGGCAGCGCCGGGCCGCGCCGGGCCGGGCGGGCGGCGGCGGCGGTTTTTCCTGTCAGGAATAACGGCCGCGCGGCGGAGCGGGCCGCGGGCCCCGGCCGCATCTCCGCGGCGCAAAGTTGGTGGCGAATTCAGCGGCGCCGGATCGGCCGAGGCGAGGAGCCCCCCGCCCTCCATCGCCGGGCGCGGCCCGTGCTCGCGCCGCCGGCACCGCCGAGGCGCCCGGGGGGAGCCGCCTTGCCGGACCCCGGCGGGCGGCGGCGGGGGGGCCGGTGCTCGTTGCCGAGTGATGCCGCCCCGCTGCACCCGGCGCCTGCAGCGAGCCCAGCCCGAGCCGCCCGCGGTGGCAGGTGCACCTCAAAAATGGAAGAAGCACGCAGCAGGCAGGTCCAATACGGTAGCGAGAGGGCGTGCTGCTCGTCTGCAGCGGTTCCTGCGTAAAATACACTCTCGCTTTGCCTCATTCCCACTGTTTTTGTGCTTGCTGATGGGTGTGCTGAGCTGGTTTTCTAGATGGATCAACGCCCCGTGGTGAAAAACGTAGTGTGGAAGTAGCGCTGGGGACGTGGGTGAGCGCGGCGCGTGGCGCGGCAGCTCCGCGCCCGCCGAGCCCTCGCCGACCACGGCGGCGGCGCGAGCGGCGGGACGCGCGTCCTCGGCAGCACAAGCGATGAGGGGGAGATCTGGGAAGTGGCCGCGCTTCCTGGAAGGAGACCATGGAGAGCGTTCATGCACATTTCCGCGCGGGGAACTGCTTACCTCCAAAGGGTCGAGGGTGCCGGATGGGCGGTCGTGGTCCTGGGGCTTGCTGTCGCTCTGCTTATGTGTCACATTAAAGGAGGGGGAAGTGTCACGGAAGGCACAGTAGGCCCTGCTGTTTAAAAATGGGTAACTCACAAATAGGAGTATGTTCATGACAGCAGTGACAACAAATATGGATCTTACATAGATTGTAGGGGTTTTTTTCATTTTATCAGCTAGCATAGACAATGTCAAGGAAATACATCAGTTGAAGAAACAATGTGGAACTAGTAAGCTTTCTGATATGCATTCCAAATCTTGATATATTACTTGCAGAAAATAAAACAACTTGACAAATGTCCTATTCATATTAACTGTAACATGCAAAATCAAATATAGTCCTAGACAAAAATATTCTGTCATGCAGATAACTTTTATTACATTTGTTCAAATCAAAGGATTTTTATACTGTATTCAGTGGTTTGATTTTGATTATGTAAGTTACATAAAGTGCTACCATACCTATCTTATTCTCCTAAAAATGACATTCCTGTCAGTGTGCAGCAGTATGCATATTGATGTATTATTTCTTTTAATATTTTAATTATGGAAAATAATGCTAACTCTTGTTCTATGTCATATTTTCTCTGTCTTCTTGAAAATGTCTTCTTTGCTGACAAATTAAAGCGAAACTATCTATATTTGCATACTTTAAAAAGTAAGTCTGGAAGGACCTGATATAACTCCTACTTGATGCCTTCAGTTGGAGTTTAGATTGGCTCTATATTGCCTAGTTTCATGGTGAGATTCTGTGCTTTCTGAGAGATATCAAAACAATATAATGGATCCCAAATAATGCATGCTCTAAGCATTGAATTTCTTAACATTTTTAACTTGTCTTCATGTTAGTTACAATGCTATGCTGTATAAAGATTTAGTTGATTTAAGAGTGTTAGAGAAAAATAATTTTATAGTAGAGATATGGATGAATTACTTAAGCATTTGAGAGTGTGTCTCTGGGATATTTTTTTAATAGGTGACATGATATTATGTAGTCACATTTCCTTTGGGAACTTTAATAGCATTATCTGTATAGGTAGACTTTATGCTTGTGGATGAAATAGTATTTTCTGATGTGTTTAGAGAAATGCTTAAAGACAATTTGTCATGACTTTTATTTGTGTTTAGTCTGTATGTATAATGTTGTTAATGCACGCATTAAGAAAAACTGAATAATAGGGAGATGAGTATATTTTTATGACTAAAATCAATGCAATATAGTGTATATTGCCAGCATAGAAAGCAAAGATGTGTTCCAATACCATATTACTGGGAATCTCCAAAATACATAAAGAAAATATATAAATCAAGTCAGCTTATAATCCGAGGATGCTAAGACTTTAATTTCTTTTTATTTTTTTTTAAAAAGAATTATGACCAGTCAGATTCATAAGTTGCTTGATGTGTTAGTACATATTGTAAGTGGAAGCAAAACATATAATTTAATAAAAAAGGTTTAAAATACTTTTTGTTGGTGGAGATAATCCACCTGAATCCTACTGAATGAAGATGAAAAAGGTAGCAGCAATGGTTTATTTCTTTATAGAGCATCTGCCACTCTAATTTCCTCTGACTTCCCCTCCAAAATGTGAGTCCTGCTCTTCAATACACAAAAGCAAAACTACAAACCAAAATAAAAAAGGTGGACACTGATTGGTAAACTAGCTAGGAATAAAACACACAGAAAATTGAGCAAAAAGGAGGGAAGTTATGCCCCAGGCTTGCAACTGGAAGTGCTGGAGCTGGAAACTTAACTGTGTTTAATGTAGAGCTTGAGCATTTCATGATGAGGTTTAGCTGGTGTAGTAGAGTTCTGCACTCGGTGATCAAGGAAGTTGCTGGAGTCCCGAATCGCTGATTCAGACCCTGTTCTGTGTCTGTGTTGTAATCTAATATGTAGAAACCTAAATGAGATGAGTAGGATGTTTTTAATCTTGTTGCTGGGAGGACTGTATCCGGATCCAAAAACCCACCACCATAATGCCACTAGTTAGCAGAGTTTAACAAGTCAGTAAGCTGTTTTCAGAGCATGAGCCTCCTTCCCGTTCAGGGCTGAGACAAGATGAGAAGCTTGCACTATTTCTGTCTAGTTTGTACCTCTTTTCTGCACAGAGAATTTTGTTTTCTGAGGTTGTCCAATAATGTTTCTTAGCAGCACTACCTTTATTTTCTCTGCAATAGAGTATTACCTGGTTCATTATATTTAAAACAGTTGTCAGAGGTGTGTAATTATTACTTTTCTTCAGACCTGCTATCTTCCTGTTTTGAAATGGGATATTTTATAGAGTTTGGCAAATTGTGAAACCTTTATTTTGATATTGAGCCTTGGCTACACCAGTTACTAGAGAAACCAAATTAAGAATTGGCATGTGGCAATTCACACTTTGAAAGCTGTTTGGCACTCTCTTTCACCTTGGTAAGACAACTCAGGATTTTACTCTCAGCATCAGTTGATAGCTTTAATTTTTTTAAGGCAGCATGGATTAACACATTTGCTAAGGTTCTCAAGGAAAATTAACTTCTGACCTGGGAGTACTTTAAAATAGTAGATTGACATCAATATTTACTGAACTCCCCATACCTGCAAGCTGAATGCTTTTGTAATGGGAAATTATAAATCATGTAATTAAGGGGAAGTATACATATAGACCATAAATTCTTGCCAAACTGCAAATTAGGTTCCTCTGCCCAGAGGAGAAGGAACAGGCCAAAACAAAAGAAATAGGGGATCTTTTAGCAACTCTAGTAATTCTTCTCACTAATTATCCTCATCTATTTCTTACAGTATTTGTTTCTACTTTGAAAGGCTTTAAAAGATCCCCTATTTCCTTTGTTTTAGCCTGCTCCTCCTTTGGAATTATTCAAGCTATTTGTTTATTGAAAGTGCAAGCCCAAGCCTATTGTGAGAAGAATTAGGAAATAAGATAAAAAGCTCAGTCAGTGTTATGTTTTCTTCATGAAGAACATTATGGCAATGGCTGAGACTATTCCATGTTTACATTTCCAACATCTTTTTTACATGTTTGTTAGTTCTCTGAGGCGATCTATAGTTAATAGAAAAGAAAGCAGATGGAACGCACTATAGAATTTAAATTTTGACTAGATCCAATTCTCCCCTGTTTGTCTGGTGTTATTGTTAAAAGAATAAGTGGTATAGAAACCTGCATGTTCATGATAGGTTGTTCTTGTAGGATATTGCTTAAGCACATTTATTTTCAAGCATGTGAGTAAACTTGTTTGAAATCAGTGAAGAGTAACCAGCATGTCTGGAATTAAGCACAGTTCTAAAAGTTTTGTTGGCTCAGAATCTTTGTATTTAGCCTGGGACTTGGATGTGGAAGTTCAGGCTTATAATGAAGGATGTCTGTTGTATCATTAGGACCATCCATAGGGAGGAAAGTGTCTCAGCTACTTTATGTTCTAAGTAGAATCATATTTAGAATAATTAAATAATGGAAGATGTCATTTTAGTATAGGAGAAGAAAAGCATCAAAGATTGAACTTCTTGGGTGTCTCTGCAGGACTATGGAAAAATATAGCTCACCAGAATGGTTGTTTTCCATTTTTCATTACTGATTCCTGTTAATATTTGTTTGAAACAAGGATAATAATCTCATCTTAGTCCATTGTAAATGTTTATTCATATTGCAAATTAATTGACACAAATTTTATTCTCTGATGAGAGTGGGATACTGTGATTAAACTGAAGAAGTTGGCAGAGATACACAAGAATTTTTCGTAGTAGCTGACTGCTCAGTGCTTGGCTTTAACCAGTGTCATTAGTCATTGTTTCAAATTAGTCATTTTTTTTTCAAACAAATATTAATATTGAGCAATTATACCTATTAAGTCTCCAGGCTGATCAGTGAGAGTGAGCTTCAGCTTTTCCTCCCTTTTTTGGAGCCAGGAGGTACAGTGATTCTGTAGTATTGGGGAACCTTGTCTTCTTAGGGGAGGATACAATCATGGAAGTTTTATGTCTCTTAAGTGAGATCTGTATAACTACTAAAGATAGCAGTTTCTAAGAAGTTTCAGAGTTGTATACATGAGACCATTTATGTAAACCTTTTGCTACAAATACCTAAATTCTTTTTTAATATCCTGGGCAGACAGCTTGCATTATAGGAAAACTGTAATAATTATGTCACTGCTATAAGTTGAGATATATGCTACTTGTTGAGATTATATAGCTGTCACAAATTTGTCTTCTTCTGTGTTAATTGTAGCTTTGATATTGTGCTCAGAAAACAAAAGCAGAAACTGTATAATTTCAAGGCTTACGTTTTAAATATTCTGATACTGTCTTTTATAAAATTGTTCAGGACTGTAAACCATCACTAAATAGGAAATTAAAAAATTAAAAATTAAAATTTAAAAAACTATTCAATCTAACTGGTCTGTCTAGAAAATAACACGACATTAGTTCAGTCATTTCACCCAAAATTTAACTATAAAAAGATATAAAGTAATTATGAAGTTTATAATAAATAATAATCATGTGCAAACAGGGTACAAAGACTTTTTAAAATAAAAGCTATGTTACATTATATACATTCTATCTAATTATGTTATGCTATGTATTAAGTCATTATCCCTTGATCTGATGCTGTATCTTGAGGTAACTGTTGTGTTATATTTTGTTAAGCTAGCATGTTTGCCAGTTGTCTCAAGGTCTTTGCTTATTTCACCCACTGGAAAAATAATTTAAAATCACAATTATGTAATGTGGTATCTGATCAGGAACCAATCAAGGTCAATGAAACTGGTGTAAGAACTGTGGATGTTAAACGAGGGCCTCAGGCACCAGATGAGTTTTACAAAATGTTTGGAATTTACTTGTCTGATATTTCCAAAACTTGGTAATTTGGGGTGCCTTAATTTAGGGTCAGCCATACGAGCCACATTAGCAGGTGTTATGTTTCCAGAATATTAAACACATGTTCTTTGATGAACAGAAACAGCACATTTCAAACAAGGCATCCAGAATTGTTCACTGCCTTCAAAGATCTTGATGCCATTTTATACTTCTTAAAACTCTAGACTACTTTGGAAATCTCATTCTTAGGCTTTGATTCAAGACTATTTGCCTTCAAGTAGCTGATGAGCTGCAGACATTTTAAAAGGGCCCTCACCAAATCTCTGTGCTTTAACCTGTTCCTCCATATGCCTGATGCATTTACTGCAGCCAGTGACTTAGAAAGTCACTTTCGAATTTTCTATTAATCAAACGAAATAAATAAACAAAAGTTAAAGGAAGAAAGGAGATAATCAGATGTGGCAACTTTCATTAATAATGTAATTAATTTTTTTAACTTAAAGTTCAGATGCCAGAAGCATATTACTGCATGAGAGTTGCAATGTTCATCTAAGAAAGAAACTCTGTTTCTCTGGTTGCAGTAGAAAGTTTGAGAAAGGAAGATTCAAAAGTAAGAATTAATTAAAAATCAGTTTTTTTGATTTTTGAAAAATGTATTTTCAAGTCAAACTTGAACTCTTTGGACTGGTACTCCTGTTAATCTTACATCTTCATAATCTTAATTTTGGGGTTCTATTCCTTGTGATAATTTCTAGTACTTGAAACAGTTCCAGCTCTGCAACAGTATTATTGGAAATGCCAATGCTGCATCCCACACTCTGAGAACATGCGGTGAAATAGATCCAAGTCTGTTCAGATCTGTTATTGTTTCTCTTTGCTAAGACTTGAGGAGTAGCAGAGGCACTGAAGATGTTAAGACTCAGCAAAATGATATTTAATTCATTACACTTGTTCCAAGGTTTCCTCCTCAACCATGGAGTCAAAAACCCATAATTCCGTAGATTTGGCTATTTTAGCTCATATCCTTCCTTTGGTGCACCATACCATGCAAAGCTTCCAGTTTCCCACTGATGGTTTTTACTAGATTTTTCGTTGGTTGAATATTGTTTCATTTTCTTGTAACGACATAGTGAAATTAATGATTTTTTTTTTTTTACTTTGAACATTAAATATGATGTTTAGAAGCATTTTTCTAAATCCCAGAAGCTAGTAAGTATTAGCCATCATCTATTCTCCAGCTGGGTGAAATGATGAGTGTATTCCAGAAGCAGCAAATCGTGCTCCTTTCTTTCACTTCTCAAGTGGCTTTAGAAAATGGAGCTCCCAAGTGGAAGGTCCTTCAAAATACATCATTACCTGTGTTCTTTGTAAAAACTACATGACTTCAATTAGCCTGTTATTTTTACATGTTTTTCTTTCACAGACATTGGAGGTGGGGTTTTTTTGATTCCTTTTTTCTGACAAAACTTTGCAATATGAGAAAACTTTAAAAGACTTGCAGCTTTTACATACATAAATTTACTGCTAAGACCCTAGAACAGTTGGTTTGAGATGTAGTTCTAAATGAAAAAGAACACAGTGCAGCTTTCAGCCGTTTAAAAACTTTCCAATTAAGTATAAGGAAGACGGGTATTGGTCTAATGTACTAAGCATTTAATTGGCTGGAGGTGAATGTGAAGATTTATAAACCCAGTGATAAGTATTGAAATGAGAAACCTGCAAAGATTTTCTGGAGAGAGAATCAATCCAGACCTTCGAGCTGTACTGAAATCAAGGTATCTTTTTGTGGGTTCCAAAGCATTTGACATGGAGTCGGAATATATACTGTTGCTTACATTTGGATTGACTTTATCAGAAACCTTTGGAGCACTCTGAAATATATGCAAAAAAAACATTCATGTAATAGAAATTTTATAATTTATATTATATGTATATTATAAATGTCACTTTTGTCTGTGGAGCAAGAGTTGAGACTGAGCAACTGTCTTATGGCAATTTGTCCTGGTAATTCTTTAAGACATGCTAATAGGGAATCTGTGGCGTTTCTGTTCTGTAAACAAACAGATTACTGTGGTAGTCAGGCATGTTTTTCAGAATTTAATCCCCATATAATTATACCAAGAAATCTGGTGCAGTTTGAGCAGAAAGTGTATTAAATAATTAAGATATCTAAATATTATAGTTGCTTTTTTGCTTAGAAATTTTTATTTAACTTTGCAGTTAGAAGCTAGAAGTAAATTAACCCAAGGGAAAAAAACATCTAAAACAAATTCCTTATCTCAAGAGAAGTGACAGCAATTTGTTTGTGTGAGTGTGTGTGTGTGTGTGTGTGTGTATGTGTGCATGTGTAAAAACAAAACCCCAATCATCTAAGAACAAAATTTTGAAGTGGTAATCACAGTAAGTCAAAAAAAATCAAGATCTTTACCTTTATAAATTGAATAAGGGATTTTGAGACCTATTTTCATTTACAAACTTTGTTATTGCAACTTTTTTGCATCTCTCTAGCCTCAAAATGAACATGCCTCTCAGCCTACCACAAACATGAATTTGGACCTTTTCTCCTAACCATGATGCTGTGTAGACCTAGGAGTCCCACTGGTGGCGCAAGTGTATTCAGCCTGTGGTTTTTATATTTTGTACTTTGAATTTGGAATTTCAAGTATTGACATGGTCCAATCTAAGCAATGTCCATTTTTTATGACATGTATATTTAAGAAATCTCTGCCTTTCTTTCTCCTTTGTAAAAGTACTTATGTACATACCAAACCCATTAATTTTATGAAAGCAAACCTAAAGCAAAGCACATTCTTAAATATTTTTCAGGAGAGGAATCTTAATGATTACAGAGAAGTCCAATGCACTGCTGTCTGAAGTTTTGTGAAATGCTGAAAAGATATATTTTTTTAGTTATGGTATTTTTTGACCACTTAAGTCTGCAGTTGAGAAATCATACAAAACGAATCTAAATTTTCATGTTAAGTGTTTTAGTTTTTTTGGTGATTCTTGGTGAGCATATTTGCTGAAATGCCAGTTTTTCTAATGTGGTGTCAGATTGACTAGAAATCTTTTTGCATTTAAAATATTGACCTCACAATCCATTCGGTTAATTGTTAACCCCACTTACTTTACTCATTAACCGCTTTCAACAAGCTCCTTGAAACATGGATTGCTTACTTAAAATATTTCAGTTACGGACTCCCCTTACAGCTATGGTTGGACAGACTACCTTTGTGAGGAAAGACCTTTTAAAGTGTAGTTCCTTAATATATTACCCATGTAACTTTAATAGATCCTATTCATTTCATCATTGTTCCTCATTAGAACAGCCGAAGTACCATTAGTACTCACAAACTGGAAAAGGTCCAAAGCCAAATACTGCCAGTCTCCTGCTGATATAAGTGGCAGCCATCAACGTGTATTACAGGACTCAGTTTTTCACTCAACTGATAAACATTCCTTTTAATTTTTGAAAAGTTAAGTATATTTCTCTGTTTCCTGTGATTTTTCTGTTACCTCTTATATTTGTACAAAAAATGGCTACTGTTCATTCATTTTGCAGTTACAATGTGCTTTTGACTAAATCTTCAGACAGTGTTGGGCTTGATGGCAGATAGATTCCTACATACTTTTGTGGGTCTAATTTTGGAATGAGATTCACTGGTTTTATAGTATGACAATATATTTATTCCTTTGTACATTTTTTACTTTAAAGAAAAGCATCCAATAAAATCTATGTTTGTCTGATATGTGGCTTTTTCTGTTTGGCAGGGTAACTCCATCTTCTGAAAATCCCAACGGTGCTACCTGTAGTGTAAGTCAGGGAAAGCCCTCTTTAAGAAGAATAAAAGGGAGAATACATAGAAGCAAAAGTCTCGATAGCATTGATTTCTGTGAATTCACTGTAAGTATTATATCCTTAATATTTATCCCATTTGAAGTTCTGAGAATTTTGCTATAAAGCAGAAAGATGAAAAAGATTTTGTCCCTCTTAAATTAGGTATATCTATTTGTCAGAATTACAAAAGGTATTGTACTAGAACTTAATGATGTTATAATCACAACTCTACACTGCTGAATGTTAACAAAAGTGATGCTGCTTATATAATTAGTGATATATAGTTACATTTTTGTTCCTGAGCAAACATTAGTTATACATTTTCATGTCAGGTTGTAGTATTGCCTCCTACATAATAAGATGCATACAGTTAATTGGAAATGGAGTAAATTTTTACAGATGTGCATCTATATGTTGTAGTAAAATTCTGGAATATGAGAAATGAAATATGTTTTCAAATTATATTTTCATATTTAGAATTTGGAAGTGGCACTCAAAGCAAAATACATTATTTTTTACAAAGGTCTCAAAATTCTTTCCATAGTATATGGCTATAGTGAAGTCCTAGAAAAAGAAATAAATGTTCCTAAAGTATGCATGTGCTTATAGCTTTATAGTATCACAGATGATATCCTGCGATAACTAAGAGGTATTGGTATATCCGTGTTCGCTTCTCTTTGGCTAGAGTTTAGATAAGTTTGTTTTATAGATGCAGAAAGTGTAATGTCATCATGATTTCAAAGAATTTGAACAGGTGATACTTTAGAATTTTAGCTGAAGTAAGAGGAAGAATGGTGGAATAGAGGCGTACACAAATTTTAATTCAGCAGAAGGCATTTACATCCAAATAATGAAATAAAATAAGGTGATAATATGAATAAGTATGGGACATAGGGGGAGGTTTCCTGCTATTTATGCTGTTCACAAAGGATTAGAGTTGGTCCCAAAAAGTCACAGTATGTTTTTAAGTCTTTACTGAAAAGCTATTAAGAGCGACATCTCTTAACCAACTGGGGGGAATTTGGCCAAAGCAAATTATACTCTTACCTATTATAACAGGTCATAGAGTTAGTTATAAAATATTGAAATAATGTTAAAGAATATCTTAACATAAAGTTATGAACCCATTATTAAATTTGAGAATGAAAGCGATAGGCAGAAATATGTGTTGTTTTTAAGGTGATATACAAATCAATAGGGACATGGAGAGACATTGTATTGCCTGGCATTACACAAATGTAGGTAATATAAACAACATAACTAAAATAATCACATGTGGTTGGGGAAACATCATTTCCCCAGACAAAGCAGCAGACTGAGTATGTTGCCACATTCAGTGCAATGTTTCTTACAGAAAATGATGCCAATACCATATTCTTGATATTTTTTCCTCAGGACAATTTTGTTTGGGATTAGTAAGTCTTGTAGAGCTATCTTTGTTGGTACAAAGAGCTTGTGGCTTGCTGTTGTTGATAGTAATGAAATTAATAGCAAGGGTTGGTGATTTATGTATAGTTTGGTGTCCAGATACTTCTGCCAGTGCAGGTATCACAGCATGGAACCTACAGATGTGGCAAAGACAGGTCCGCAGCTGGGGAAACAGTGTACGGCGAGCCAGTGCTGAGTCCTGTACTCTCAGTAACTAATCCGGCCTCAGTTAAAGCTAATTTTGCTGCATCTGTGCAAACTACTGTCACAGCAGTGATATCAGTGTAGTGATTCCTTTACTGAAGGATAATAGTTCCTTTAGGGAATGAGTTTACTAAAACAATAATTTCAGTGTGTGCTATATGGGTCTTTATTTGTGTGGTCCTATTAGGGAGTTTTATCTAAATCTCTCTCTACTCTTGGGGCCTTTAAAGAGAAAGAGGTTATAGGCAAGGGTAAAAAGAGTATCTTGCAGGCCATAGAATCTTTGCAAAGAGATTTGAGACACATAACAATGGGGCATATCTATATTTGTAGTACACATATGTGTAGAATATGTACATCTATATGTACAAAATCTATACATTAATAGCTAGGTATTAATTATAAAGACCAGGAGAGGAAGATCAGTGTTACTCTGAAGTCTCATGTTAATGGATGATCCAAGTTTAGATAGTTAAGCAGAGAAATCAGTTATAAATATGAATTTTCTCACTACTGTGCAACTAGTTTAGAATCACACTGAAATATTCCTTGATACTGTATAATAGTGCTTTTATTGTTTATAATTGTGATTAAAAAAAGATCCAAAGAAATAGTTGAGAGAATTAGTATGGGTAAGTGTTTCCAGAGTGCTCCCAGTACTAAGTGTTTGTCTTGTTATGTATCTTTTTCTTGTAACCAGGCTCAGGCACTGGCAGATAGAATAAAATTGAAGATAAAAGTTTTAATAGAACTGAGAAGTTCTTGTACATAAAGAGGGAAAGAACTTTTTAAACCTTTCTCTTTACAACTCTTTTAGGCATTAGTATATCCATTTTATACACAACAAAGAGGAAAAATTGCATATTTAAAAGACAGTGATGATTTATGTGCTGACTAATTCAAAATAATTTTCACTGATAAGCATCCAATGAATCGTAGGTTTTCTTCATTATATAATGAGATTAGAATCCATTGATAATTCTGATTGCTACAGAATTTCAGTTTAAAGTAATTAATGTCTGTA
Source organism: Apteryx mantelli (assembly GCF_036417845.1). Lineage (NCBI taxonomy): Eukaryota > Metazoa > Chordata > Aves > Apterygiformes > Apterygidae > Apteryx > Apteryx mantelli. The sequence continues at coordinate 18,453,615 of NC_089992.1, forward strand.
TGCATCCCAAACTGATCACTTTTGTAAACTTCTGTTCACCATCTCTAAGCAAAATTCTTGTTGAGAACAAATCCTGACAGTAGGAAGAATTAAAAAATAAGTTATGCTTCCTTTTCTCCAAGTGTGAAGAGATGTGTCCCCAGTGGGAAAGTAATGTTTCTGGATTTCCATGCAGTATGTATATATGAATATTCAATAAATGAAAATACTGTACTTTACTATGACTTCAGCTATGGCAGGGGACAGGGTTAGGGAACAGCATTAAGCTGGGAGGCTGATGAAAAACTTGGTTTTTCTTTACAAGGGAAAAGATAATCAGAGAAGAACCTATTGCATGTGTAAAACTTCAGCAGAGGCCAAAGAGTGGCTTGGAGAGAATACCAGACTTCTTCAGAGGGTTGTCTGGGACAAGGCGATGCTGCCAACTTTCTTGTTTATCACAGATGGTAAAGTCTTAGGTTTGTGGTATTAATGGCTCTTAGTTATATCCATGGCACTTAATATGCATGAAATACCTGAAACTCTGGGGAGGTGTTTGTGTATAGACTCACTATAGGATGGTCTGCTACTACAGTGAAGTACTGGGAGCCTCAGATATTTGTGGGAGACTGTCAAAGCCCAGGACCGCTGCTTGGTGCATTATATAGCCGTGTTACCATCTAATAGCCGGCTTTCACTGTAGTATCCTTAACAGCCTTCTAGGAGACAGAGATTCTCCCTGATTACAAATGATAGAAGTCTGCGGGATTGGTGACAAAGATTTTGGGTGTTATTTCTAGTGATAACTCTAATGTCTTAAGTGGGTGATACTGGGGTTTGTAATAGTCATGCGTCTCATTATCATTTTGCTGAGATAGTAAGCAAGAAAATAAAGTGGTGAAATAACTGATAAGCCACGCAGTGATAGGACAGCAGCTCCTTTAAAAGGTGTATTCATCTTCAACTTCTTTCATACGTTTCTTTATCCTTTCCAAGTAGTATTGCCGCCACTTGGTCAGGTTAGGACCTGATTCCCATTACCTAAATAAAAGGGGTTTCACTATGCTATACTTCCCCAGATACTAGTCCTTGAAATATTCAGCTTTAGTGGCACATATCAAAAATCCATATTTTGTGTTGTATACTAGTAGCTGGTTATCTACAACCTAGAAATGTTGCAGACCTCCTACTCCACATTTCAGAAAACTTTCCTCTAGAAAAAGAATAGGATTATCAGCTCTGAGAAAGATGTGAAATACATACTACATTGCAGAATTAGCTTATCATGCTAATGTTCATTGCATACATATTTTTAATGTTTGTTCCATTGGAGCAAACTCTGGCTTTGTATGAGCTTCACTGTATTGCAGTAGCACTTCAGAGTCCAAGTCATCGACAGGGGTTTTGTTGCACTAGGCACTGTGCAAACACTCAAAAAGTGTTGACTCTCAAGGACCTTACAATCTATTTATAACAATTGGTAAGATGTGACTAAACTTTGATTCTTTAGCTACAGATGGCTCTCAAGCTGTCCAAGTGCTGCACCAGTCCTAGGGCTCCTGAAGGTCACATTGGGACTCAGGTGCACTTCTGGGCTGCCCTTTGTGATAGAGCCCTGGGGCATCTAAGATACCTTCTTTTCCATTTTTAATATTGTAACTTTTTGATGGGACTTGAGAAATTACCAAAATTATCATCTTCAAATGTATGCTTATGGGGGTGAATGCTTAAAGGGATATGAACGTAACACCTTCCAGCTAAAATCAGCTCTAGTGGAAAAGGGAGCTCCCCTTGCAAATCAGAATATTGCAGTTATTTGCAATACAAACAAATTTAATTCTGCATGTTTTCTGGAGGTAGCTGGTGTTAGCCTACTCTCAATAAACAAGTTTCCAGTTAACCTAAAGTCATAATGAAGCAGATTAATCTCCAATGTACTTCCACTTGCTGCCTCAGAGCTGGGATTCCAAAGAACAATTTTGCCAAATGTTATAGAAAGGCTGAGTCGTCTTTTCTCATTTTCCCATTCTTTTCTAGTCTTACCTTTTTCAGATGTTTTGTCTCTTCTAATCGTATACCGACAATAAAGTGAAATTGGCTCAAATCCCTGTGTACCAGTAATGCTTTAGAGGCTGTTGGATGACAGCGGGTAAAATACCAAAGTAACACAGTAGGATAGGAGATTACACAGCAGAGGGGAAGAGCGATAGAGACACCCCAGCACAAAGGGCAGGCTGAACAAAGCGCCGTGGCGTGCGCTGCGAAATGGAAGAGGCAGCAAAGGAAGAGACCACTGGAAGGAAAGTGAGAATTAGCTACCATGCAGTGGCCTCTTTGAGGTAGCTGGTGCACATGTTCACCTATTATGTTAGTTTTTGGTTCACTCTAGTAAGCATTGTGCCGTTGAACGGGCATGGTATCTTGTGTGCTTTCTTGCAGAGGAGATGTGGAAACTGCATTTCGGTGCTTGTGTGGTGCCGTTGGCAGGCAGGAACGAGTGACCGGGGCGCTCCGTGGGGACGGGTGGGAGCCCAGGGTGCCCGGCGCACAAGGAGGTGCCTGTGCACCCCGAGTGCCAGCAGATCCGCGGGGCATGAGCGCCGCAGCATTGGTTTGTTGCTGCTGCTATGAATTTCACTTTCCTTATGATCTGTAATGGCGTTTTAAGGCTGTTTAGAGGCTTTACTCATTGACTGTCATGGATGTTTGTGATAACATCCTTCTTTCACTTCCCTAATCTCTTTGGTAGATTTTTTCAGGTATACAACAGGCTGAAGAATCAGTCTGTTGTTTGAAAATGCATTAGCAAGAAATCAGGTAATTGTTGTAGTTAAACCCCCCAGTGAAAAAATCCAGTGATCAAAACAGGATACTCTACTATACTGCTCAGCTGGTTCACAGAGTATATTGCTGAGCAAGGCAATATGGTCTGTACTGTAAAACATGGTTTTATTGCAGTTTCTGTTTTATTTACTTTAACCCAAACTCCTCCTCCCTTTATCATTTGATAAATGGCTATCGTTTTTTAACAGCTTTTGAGGTGATAGATATCATTCAGTAGTTTTGATTTTAAATAAAATTATTCTATTTTATACTTTCATTTGTCTTGTTTTTCCTTCTGGGTATTTTAATTTGAATATGTATCTGTTAAAGAAGTAAAATGATAAATGAGTTATGTTATAAATGATATGTAGCTTAGTTTTTTCCTAGGATGGAGATATAAGAACACTGACTTAAAAAAAACAAACAAACCTGCTGCAGGTATTTTAGTCCTCTTTGTAGCAGGGGAAAGAAGAATTCATTAGCACAGCTGGAGTCTTGTAGATGTCCTTAATTTGTTACTGTTCAGAGAAGTGTAGTTGTTATGCAGCTGTTTCTGAGAATTAAATCCTCGGTAGTAGCTTAGACTTCCTTCACGGTATTGCTGTTACACAAGACAAATTTCATGCAAGTGAATCATTTATTATGATCATAATTACATATGAATATGTACAGCATTGACTTTTTGCAGTGAGCAAGTTTTCGGCAGTTTGTTTTATCTAAGATAGTTTAAACGATAAAACAATTATTTGTTTTATTTAACCACTTAACATATTCTACAGTTAATAAAATAAAAGTACTTTAAGTCTTTCTTTTGTATTTCACTGGTAGAATAAATAGAAAAAATGCAGAAAAATACATATTACTGTTTTTAACATATGTAGTTAATCATTTTAAATACAGAGAAAATAAATCTAATTTTTAAACTGATTTTGATTGGAACAATTTTAAAATAAAAAATTGCCTGAAAGAGGAAAATACTGCAGTTCTTTGATCCAGGGTTATAACTCCTCTGGGAAGGAGGAGTATATTTTCAGCATTGTTCATTTCTCTCATCTTACCTTTTATTTGAAAAAACAATCCGAAGTTTTATGTAAGAACTTTTCTAAATGTTGAGACAAATTATTAAGTCTTAAACACCATGCTCGGTGACACTTAAGCAGCCTTAAGATTAATCTAAGGATGTTAACCGTAAATGAGCAACTAATTTAAATTGCTAAGTTTAAAATTGTGACTGACTTTTCTTCTCATTGTTAAAATTAGACTGTCATTAGTATATAATAGCTGGAAATGTTTCAAAAGCACTTATTCTGTATTTTTAGTAAGGTGTACTATGAATATAAGTAAAAGAGGAATAAATTAAACAGGACATTTACTTGTCTGAAATGAACATCAGGGTTAAATTTCTGAATAGATTCAGTACAGCAGTTTAAAACTACCACAGATATTAACTCAGTAATAGCTATCATAGTAGCAGCTAGATTTTTATTTAAGTTTAATTAGGAATGTATTTTTGAGTGAGTACATTTTTAGTTTATTTTTTCTTTCTTGTCAGAATAGCATTATGAATTGGGGCAGATGGAATTGTATTGAAATACTCTTTGGTATTTTTTAAAGTAATAGCCGGCTGAGTACTTTGACACTGTCATACTTTGCACATGCGATTATGAATTGTCATGTCTCTCCTTATTTGTTAAGAAGATGTCGGAAGATATGTAGGCCATCATGTAGTTTGTCTTTAAATTATGTAATAGCAGATCCCTTACATGTGGTTGTATAGGATCTTAGCGTACTGTATTCCTTCACTCTCAGTATTCCACACGTGCACGCACACAGTTTCCTTCCAGTAAGCTGAAGCCCCAAGCAGGGTAGAGGTCCAACAGTGCATCCCTCCGTGAGCCCTAGGAGCCAGGGCAGCCGCCGGGGGACCGAGAACCACCATTCTCTCTGTCCTGGAGGTGCCTCTGTGCTCCCTTGAAAGTCTTAATTTCTGAACAAGGTTCTGGGTGCCTCCACATGAAGATCAACGTTGTATTAAAGTAATTTGATAGAATGACTCAGGAAAAAGAATATCATTCATATAAGTATAAGCTTCCTAAACAATGGTTATTTATCTGCTATTCCTCAGGCAATGCTAATCTGAATGTTTTTTTCTGAAAATCAAAGTTTCTTGATTTTCATATACCAAGGCTAATATAGCTTAGAATGCCTTAGCATTTTTTAGGTGTTATGTGTATATATATATGTAGTAAATGATTATTTCTGTCCAAAAGAGTTTATAATTTTATGTGAGTGAATTTATACTGTTTCTGAGCCTGAACACATTTCTATTTCGTGCCAGCAGTTGTTCACTGATTTATTTGTAGAGTCAAAATTAAAATTATGTTGCTCAATCTATTTTCCTCTTATTGATAGATTTATTTGTTTGACCTTTTCTCCACCGTTGTGTTCAAAGAGAGGCAGACCAGCTTGTATATGAGGAAACAAGGACAGCAACAACTTCTCTTGCAGGCTCTCAACCTTGTACTTAAAAATAGCAAATAACAGAAGTGTCAGTATGAATGGCTTTTCAAATATTACACTAGAATATATATGCTGAAAATTCTAGTACCTTGTCTATTTTAATATTTATATTTGAGGATTTTTTTTGCTTTTGCCAACCTTTTGGCCTTACCAGAAACATCTCCCCTTAGAAACCAGACTTTGTGCAAGATTAATTCTAAAGGTCTTTAAATTTTAGTTTTTATTATAAAAAGTCCTTATGAGTTGTTTTTGTCTGTAAAAGCTGCTTGGAATTTTTAATCAAGAAATCCATTGCTAAATCTGGGCACTATTGGCCAGTCTTCAAGGATATAATAATTTCTTGGAAATGGTAAAGATTCTATAATGCTACTGTAGTCAGCCTCAGGATAAAGTGTTCAGGGAGGGCTGAAAGTTTTCTTCTTTTCTTGTTTCTTTTTCCATCCAAAAAACTGAAATTTTCCAGTGACCTTCAGATACCTAGTCTGTGTTACTCTCTCAGAAACAGATTTCCTTGGTCTGTGCTCGGCCATACTGAAGGAACTCTCCTGGTTAGGGATGGGAATATTAATGTTCCCCACAATATGAAAATCTTAAAATTTGGGGGGCACTGAAATGAGCAGAAGAATATTTTTTTTCCTGAAATATGGGAATTCATCTACATAAAAAATCAGAGTATCTTCATAAATTATGCGCAAAGAAAATAGCCACAGCTATAATTATGGTCTTTGGGGTTTTAGGAGTTTTTAAGCAATCAGATGCCTTTCACAAAGTGGGATTCTTTTAAAGCGGTATTTCAGTCAGACAAGCCAACTTTAGCATGCAGCTACTTTTGGACCCTTTCAGATAAACAGACATAGATTTATTTGTAAATGATGTGAACAGAATATCTACAAACATTGCAGTCATACTCAGTTTATTTTTGATAAGCCTGAAGATGCATTTAGTCAAATGCATAAAGTAGAAGGTGAAAGACAAGCTGGGCAAGATCTTGCCCAGACCTTCTTGCCTTGCAAGATCTTGCCTCATTAGATGGTCTTTGAAACTAATTCTTCCTTGGGTTACAATAAAAGAAATACTAATCAAAGTATTACATAACTGTAGCTTAGATACTCCATTCAGAATTGCTGTCAGAACTCTCTCAAAGTGGATGTTTCACAGTACTGGGCTTCTGAAAAAGCATCTCAGAGAGATGAGAAGATATCATGAGTTGCTCATTAGCGACAGAATACCTCTCTTTACACCCAGTCATGCTCAAGGTTATCTGCTGCTGTCCAGCTCCTGTAGAGCATATATACACATGCTCACACATTGCATTTAGGATACAAAGTGTTACTGGTTAAGCTCATTTTCTGTCAGCACGTCTTGATACAAATTTGAGTGTTTTATTGACTATAAACTCTTCCTGTCAAATTATACCATCCCTGCCGAGAGCAGGGCCTGACCCTAGTCCTTCAGCAACAGTTGTAAATTGTCAGAGTCACCTTCCAATGTGTACTTTCACCAATTTTTTTTGCTTTGTTGGTTAAAAGTCCCAGTGGGTGCTCCAGAAAGTGTCATTTATCACCCAAGTAAAGTATTCCTTTTCTTTAACGTTCTTCATCATTTGAAACAGTTTCCTGCCCAGCCTATTCCCAGTCTCTCTCATCCAAATGGCTGACAAGTGTGCTTACGCAGGGAACAAAGGAATTTGCCTTAAGCAGATGGTTTATTTTAAGAGGGTTCACTAGCACTAATGTGGAAGAAGTGATACTCTCGGCAGTCAAAAAAGATTTTGAAATGTATGCTATGGCATAAGGTTTTGCTGCAGTCACTGGAAAACTCTTGAAAAGAATTAAAATGTTAAAATATGGGAAATACAATTCTATGCATTGAAAATTGAAAAGAAAGTACCTTCTAAGCAACACCTAAGTCTTCAGCCTGAGTACTCAGTAGAATAAAATGATTGTAAGCACCTTGGAGTTCAGACTGCATGATTTTGCAAAAACGTCTTAGGAAATGTCTAGGAGAATTTTTTTCCAGTCCAAAGTAATTTTTTGTTTCTGAAGTCCAGAACTCTGGATGCAAAACAAACTGCTTATATGCTGTCCTTAGACTGAAAAAAAAGAACGTGTTAATGGTCTAGGGAAGTTAGCGTGGACTGACTCAGTACTTGCAACAATAAAGACACTTTTAGTTTGCAAAGATTCTGGTTTCTTTTGGCTCAGATGTCCTTTTTGTCCTCTGGCACAGTTTTACTTGATTTTTCAAAGAAATATTGAATGTTTGTTACCCATTTATATATAAGAAGAGCAGCTTGCTTCTCCCACTGGTATAATATGCCTTTGCTTATTGCTCTGCAGTATTTGGTGAGGAAGCATACAGGACTGGATAACCTCTAATGAGCAGCTGCCTTTGGATATTTGGCACTGTTATTAGCAATATACTATTGGGATCACAGGCTCCTGTAATAAATTTAGCAGTCTTGGCTGCACTATCGTTATACTTATCTAGCACCCCTCAGAGCTAGAGAATTTGAAAAGTACATCTTTTATTCTCACCATGGTGAGTGCCACTGCATGAATAGGAAGCAACCCACGAGTGTATTTTTATGAAGATTTGACATTTAAATTTTGATATCTACTGACTTCCTCCAGCTGTATGCTATGCTGCTTTTCATCGCCTGCGAGGACAACCCAGGGCACAGCTACTGAAAGGTTATCAATGGCAAAGACGGGGAAGAATCAACAAGGAGAAAATAAGCTCTTGGAGCTGCCCAAATATTCTGAAACCAGGGAGTGCTTTCTGAGCACGTTCCAAAGGGAAGCTGGGAAAAACAAATATTCAAGTCTGAGGGATATATTGAGTTTCAGTGAGGTGTCCTGCAATTCTTCAGATAAAGGAAAATAATGAAGTCAAGTACTCCAGTGTAAAATGGAGAACATACACCATAAGCTACAAACATAGTTGATTTCTTCCCACTCTTAGGAAGCACTCTTTGACTTAACTGTAACAAATGCAGAAGATTATTATGAACTCATGTACATCAAAGTGGGATCCTGCCTGAAGTGCCCAGTACCTCGCACTTTTTCAGGTCTCCGTGTTTTTTACACATGGACAGTGAAACACTGCTTTTTGAAACTGTGATTCATTTACTCTAACAAGATAGAGAAATAACCTCCCAAATTAACAATACCTCAAGAGGTACTTGAAAGCTTCTCACAATTTATAACTGGCTATGCAGTCTGTATTCTTTTATTCTTAAGCATGTGATCCCTGTGAAACTTGGTTGACCAAGCTAACCAAATTAAACTTACATGGTTATCTGCCAGTGTTTGCATAATCATGAAAATACATGGCTTTTCCTTCCCTATCCAAATGGTAATGATGTGGGGTGACCTAAATCAGGCTTATTCGTATTGCACCACCTTACTAAAGATTTTTCCGGTAACTGCATACAATATTTCCTCTGTATTCATTGGTAACAATTCTGGGCGGTATAACAAAATAGCTTTGCATACCTGGATGATTCCTACTGAACTGAAAACTCGCAAAGCAACAGCAATCGAGGGATACAAGCATCTAGAGGTGAACTGCCTTCATTTCTCCACTTCATAGCAATTCTTTTACTGTATGTTCACTGGCAAATAAGGATGAGCTCAGACACATACCCAGAAATGTGATGCGTCGATGCAAAAGTTTTGCAGCCAGTACTTTGTCATTTCAGATTTGCATCATTAATCTCCTTTGAAGTATTCATTTCATGGACCCAGAACTGCTGCTGCATTCTGTGGGGCAGTCTTGGGGCTTCTAAAGATGGGTGTAAGAGGAATACAATTTGGGATGGAAAACAGATAACCGGAATAATTTTTAAAACGAGTGCAAAACGATACAGATAATGGATGAGTCAGGAGAATTTGTTGGACTCGATCCCAAACTCCTAAAATTCCCTGGCAGGGGTTTAATTTCTCTTCTAGCACTGCAAACTTTTCCACTTAAGATAGTGCATTTGCAGTGGTGCTTGTACTCTGTGGTGTGTTCACAATATTGGTAATACTGTACACAATTTGCAGTGCTGTGTTTCGTCTGCTGATACATACTGTCTTGTAAGGATATTATATACTGGCACAGACAGCAAAATGCAAGTGTAAGTTAACGACATAGCAGTGTAAGTAGCTGTGTGCCAGCAGAAATCTTACTTACAAACTTTCTCATTCAACTCATAATCTGTGGGATTTTCAATATGGAGATTGTGTTCCTTTCAGACCATTCCTTTAAAAAGGGTCTTTTTCAACAAGGAGATGGGAATAACATACTTGGCTTGTTTGGGATGAGACATTAGATATCCTTGACTAGATCATACTCATTTCATGACATCCAAAAAACCCAGCTGATGCACTGCAATTATATTTTGTCCCTTAATGGTTCTCCTCACTCAATGGTTGCCGCGGCTTTCACATTAACATTTAAATAAGCTGTCTTCCTTCTTTTGTTTTCCTCTCCAACTTTTGTTGTTCTTATTACTTACATTATAGTAGTTCCTAGAGCACCCTGTTAGGATCAGAGCTCCACTGTACCAGATGCTCTACAGACATGTAAGAAGATCCAATTCTCTATGCATCAAATATGTTCACATGCTAAAATGTGTTAAAAAACACTAGTACAGATACCTCTATTGAAATTAATAAGGGATGGATGGTTTATCACTATGGTGATAGTTTTGATTCCCATAATTTTATCTGAAACAAGACATTGAATATACCTCTTCGACATTTACTCTTCCATCTCTTTACTTTCATGCAAACAGTCTTAAATATCAAATATTCAGCAAATTGAGCTGGGGTTGTCCTGAAATTGCTTTTCCCTGGGCCAATAGTTACTGTGGTGCTAAAACGTGGACACCCATGCTGCCTCTTCTCCGGCTGCTCTTTGCTGCTCCCGCTCAAAGGAAAAGAGAGAAAGTAGATGCTCGGTATCCCATCAATGGGAAAAACATATGTAAGAATGTTGGAATGAAGCTCATTGAGGTGAGGGATTTGGGGAAGCGGAGTGGCAGCAGATCAGGGTGGTTTCACAGATCTCCCCTGCTGAAATCTTTTCTTGGTATCTAGTCAGAATTTGCTGTTGGGACTTGTGTCTGTCGCTTCTCCTCTTGTCATGGTGCACCTCCAAGAAGAGTCTGGCTCCATCTTCCCTGCACGTTCCCAGTATGTGGCTGGAGAGGGTAGTAAGATCTCCCTTTAGCCTTCTTTTGTAAGGCCAAACAAACCCAGTTCTTGCACCCTCTCCTGGTATGTTGTGCTCCAGCCCTCTAATCATCCTGATGGCCCTCCATTGGACTTGCTGTAATTTTTCTTGCGCTAGGCAGACCAAAACTGGATACAATATACCAGATGTGCTCTGAAAAGTGCCACGTGGAGGGGCATAATCACTTCCCTTGGCCTGCTGGCTACACTCTTGCTAAGGTGACCCAGCGTGGCGTCAGTTGCCATCGCTGCAGGGGGGGCACCTCCGGCTCGTGTTCAGCTCGCTGCCCACGAGGACGCGGCGTTCTGCTGCACGGCTCCGCAGCTCTGCCCAGCCCAACGCTGCTTTTTGCAAGGTGCTGTCTTCTGGCGTCTTAGCTTTTCACCTTATCTGTTTGATTAAGTGCTTTGAACTCAATGAGGAAGGGATAAGTGGTATTGTTATTTGTGTGACAGAACTATAGTGTCTTGTATCAGACATTAGATAGGGTACATAATAGCTAGCTTTAGGAGAGATGTAAAAAGTTAGATGTATTTATTCAAATTATATTCTTAAGTAACTGATTTATAACTCTGCGGCCGTATTTCCTGCAGATGAACAAAGCAGATTGTTTCTAATAGGATTGAGAAAGAAAAAAAATCTTTGTCTTCTTGCATGTAAAGAAATGATAAAATTTATACAGAGATGTATACCTAGTTGAAGGGGCATTTAACCAAATGGAAAATGAAATGGAATGGAATCTAGAAAGCTAGCAAAATCTTTAGGTTAGCACAATGCGTTTTCATAGTCATTTTAGAGGAACACCAGTAGGGTGCATAGTTGTGCTGCAGTGATATGGTGTTGCCATTTATTGTAGTTTTAGTCCAACTTCTTTGATGTGTGGTGTGTTTTTTTAAATTCTATCTGCTAGAGAAGATTTTAATATATTCCCTCAGAATTGTGGGATCAGCTTTAAAACGTGTTTATAATATATTCCAAAAGTTCAAATAAGAGAAGGCAAAAAACAGTCAGACCTGAAAAAAATGAAAAAAAAACTCAAAACACCAGAACCGTATGACTTTAAGTCACATATGACTCACAGTTTTGACTGGTTGGACCTGGTAGTATTTGTGGTATTTTGGGTATATTTGTGGAAACCCACAATAGTGTGTTTCTTCCTCTTTTATATTCAGTAGCATAGCGCAAATTTTAGTCTTTAAAATCTGTCATGTATTGGAGGCCTTTCGAGGTCTTTTCAGGAGTGAGAGTTAACTTTGAGTTACTTGAAAAGAGTTGTTAAATAGATTGTGTTAAAAGGTGTGATATTCTTTGGAGGTGTTGTATCCTTTAACCAGGGGCAGAAAACCTGGGAGCCGGGCCAAAAGCCAGGAGTTGGCAGGAACTGTGCCTCCTCTGTACCAGAGAAGGGAATCTGGAGCCTAAACCGAGCAGACCTGGGGGATGAAGGAGAAGCAGCCAAGCCCAGGCTGTGCAGCTTTGAGGAGAAGGGGCAGAAGCCGCAGGAAGCGAGGCGTACTGACAGCAGCCGCTTGACCGCACCAGACTGCACCGTCTCCAGCGCAGCGGGAGTCAGCCTGCAGGAGGTCTCCGAGGTACAGCAGCCTGCCCTTGTGCTGTCCTTTGGGACCGCGCTCCGCAGCGCTGCGTCCCCACGTCGCTGTCTTGCGTCCACCTCCCTGGCAGCAGGCTTGGGCCATGCTGTGGGACGGGGTCGCCTGCGCTGGGCAGAGGCTGCCCCAAGGCGCTGCCGGACCCTGTGTGCTGCTCGCGGCCCTTTGCGTAACGCGAGGGGCCGGCAGGAGGGAGGGTTGCAGCCTCGGTTCCCACGAAGAAGAATCATCCAAACTAGCTGTTAGTCAGCAGAAATAACTAGATATGTGCAAGATTTTAGGTGTTTGGTATGAGGGTGAATCAGCTGCAAAGCTTGGCAGCATCCAAGAGCCTGAACCCCTATACACTGTGTTTTTATTAAATTATATTACAGGAATTAAAGATTTGACATAGACTTTAGAGAAATTATACTGACACTCAGAGGTTGAACTACAATCTAAAATCTGCTTTTTGCCCTTTGATGAAACTAATTAAAATACATTTGAATATAGAGATTAATTAATCTTGAAGAAAATATTTAACAATTATCCTGTACTATTTTCTTATGTCAAAAATGTCGTATAAAATCTGATTGCTATGTCAATTAAAAAAAACAGTTGTTATTTAGAATATCAAAGTTCAAATAGTTCAAGATCTAATGAGTGGTGTTGAAAGGGGACCAAAGGTAAGGCAATGTTAAATCCCCGTAAGCGACTTCCCAGAACTGTGTAGCTTTCTCCAACAACTAGGCACTGAAATTTAGTCGAAAATAAGACTGTTTGAATATTGGCAGAGTAAGTACCCCAAGTAATATAGCTGCAGTCATTTCGAGTGAAGAAGCCCAAAGTGATCTGTCATGGGCCAGTCTCTTGACAGGAAGGTAAAGGCTTTAAACATGACACACAATTTTCTCCTTTTTGAAATATTTTTTTATCTCCTCTGTAAATATGCTTGCTTAATTTTTAGTAAGCAGTTACTTAATGACACATGGGAATGGTTTCTGTGACTGGTTCACAATTTGCTTTTTGTGATTTTCAGTTTATATGATTAATGAAAATAATGAATTTACAAAGGAAGTAAATACTCGTGTTTTAACTAAACCCTCTTGACTTTGTTTTTCCACCTTTTGGATGTCTGAAATTTGTTTCCTTCAAAAGACATATAAGAAAAACCTAAAACTGCTTTTGGAGAACCATCTCAAGCTTACTGTTCTGCCCAGACTCACTAATACCACAGTCAGTGGGGCATCATTTCAAGCAGGGTGCAAAGCATATTACGTCAGTTGTTGCTTTCACAACCTCCCATCAAAGGCAGTTGAGACATACCCTATGACACTGCAGTAGGGGTGCATAATGGTTTATACACTAGACTATTCTTTTTTGTGTCTTTTTCCTTCTTTTTATTGTTTTTCACCATTTCACATTTCCAGACTAATCTTGTTACACTTTTAGTTACAAGAGAAAGTTAAGAGCTTTTGCAATTCCATCACTATGCAGCTCTGACAACTAGAATTAAGTGCCTAAATTAGGGTAGCAGTCTTTTCAAAGTTGTATGTGGGCTAAATTTAGATGTGATGTAAATGGTATTGCTAAGTCAGTGGAATGCAATGAAGGAGTGAGATTTTAAGCAGGACAACCAGCCAGAACAATCAATGAAACAAACTACGTACGTTGTGTGTTACCAACCATGACTTTACAGACTTATCTGCCTGTGTAAAACAGGTTAGCATGAAATAAACTACAGAGGCCTCACAAATATAGGTTAAGGATGGATCCTATAAAAACATTTTTGGAGAGAATGCTTTTTGTCTGTGTGCATGAGTTATAGTATCACAATTAATCTACTCACAGAAAAGAAGCAGCATTTGGGAAATGAGTAGAATTTGTTAGTATATAGTCAAACATTTGTATAAAAAGGAATACATATTTCCATCCAGAAATCCATTGGAGTTTTGTTAATAAGGGCCAGTTGTTTCTCTTCTTCTCTCTTACTGCTGCATTTTTTCCTGTTTTCCAAATCTTGTGCTAATTAGCCTCCTACCTGCTTTTTCCCAATGCCAGTTCTCACTGTCTCACACCATGTTCAGTGCCTGAATCCCCTTCCTTCTGTCTTATGCTGGCTGAAATCCATCTCTCTGCATGCTAAATATGTTAATTAATTTTCTCATATACTGGACTGGTATATAAAAGCTTTAAACTTGTTTTATCTAATCATGCATATTAATCACATAGCTTCTTACAACATGTATGTACTTTCATATATGTTCTGTAATAACGTTGGGAAAATTAACTTAAGAGGCCACATCTCCAGCTATATATTTCTCTGTCATCCCTAGTAACTAAAAGGAGACAGAAATGCATCATGAAGCAATCCATCTCTGGCTGCATCTTTGCTCTTCCCTGTCCATTTTCAATGCATTCACAATTTACTCTTTGAAAAAGTAGGAATGTGCATGGAAGGGAGAGCTACAGTGGTAGTGAGCAATGCAATAATACTGTAAGTTAAAACTGCTGTACTGCAAAGGACATTACAGGACAGTGCAGTGCAAAGAATCCGTACAGAATACCACAGTGTTACAATGTCTTTGGACTGTTTTGTCCCTAATAAAAGGTAAAATCTCTGCTAAGTATTAAATATTCTATTTACATAGTATTAACATCAAGGAGGGTAGCAAACGATACAAACATACCAATTATACTAGTCCAGTCTCCTGTCTGAGAGTGGCTGGAACCAGATGCTGAAGATGTTTCTGGTAAGCATAGGTTTCCATTTTCCCTAAAGGATTCCGTGTCATCTTTATTTCTAAAGAGATTAGTTTAGGCCCTTAAACCAAATTTTTAATTTTCTTTTCAAAACTGTTAGCATTATTGGTATATTCTTGAGATGCAAGTATCTCATCTCTCTTTACAATTTCTGAAGTTTCTGCCCTCAAAACTTCATCGAGCAATGAGTTCCACAGTTTAACTACATTTCAAAAATGTTATTCTTTTTACTATTTTTTACTATTGTTCAGACAGCTCAGCTATTAGTTTATTAAATCCTCTTGTTCTGGTAATCTGAGAAAAAAGAAGATACTCCTAATCTCCATACCCATCATACTTCCAGTTTGTCCTGTTGCAGTCGTTTTAGTCTTTCTTCGTCAAAGAGATTTTCTGTACAGTCTTGTATCTTTCCTCTACAGTGCCTCTGCTTCTGCAGTTCCCTTTTTAGGAGGGATGACACAAGTGGAGAATTCAGGTGAAGACCTGTCACCGATTCCTTGAGGGTATTATAATGTTTCCTGTGTTATTCTCCATCCAATTCTCTATATATCTTAACATTGTGTTACCTTTTTTTTGGCTAAAGATATATACAATGAAAGCTCAGATCTTTTTACTGAGCTTTCTACAGCTAACTCAATGGCCACAAAACCTATTTGCATTGATGCAGTTAATTTAGAGCTCTCATTGTAAATATAATTTCAAAATTTTTCCCTTTTAATTTGCATTAGGTGGTATTTTTGAGTTTAAGTTTTATTTGTCTTTATGTTGCCTGTTCAGCTTGATTGTTTAGGATCTCTGAAGTTGTTCATGGTATTTCTGGTTCTGACTTCTGTCAGTCATTTTATGTCATCTGCAGATTTTTTAATTTACTATTCATTACTCTAGCTAGGTCATTAATTACTATATTAAACAAAAGAGGACTTAGTGCAGAAGTATGGAGCAATACACTGCTATGTTGAAAATTAACCATGTATTTTTATTTTTCACTTTAGAGCCAGCTTTTGACCCAACACAATAATTTTACATTGGGCCAAAATGTTGCGTCACATATTAGTGGTCATTGTTTAGCAACAGATCTAAAACATTCCTTTACTTCCTCACCATAAGAAGATACTTCTGTGAAAAGGATAGATTTTATAAGTTTAAATTACCTTTGTGAGGTTTCAGGATTTTCATGTTTTAAAGGATTCTGTTGCGTATTTGTTCAAGTAAGGAGAAATTAATGATATTGCTGTATTTTTTATTTTGTTTGCACCCAGCAAGCCTGCAACCTCACTGTGAGTGCACTTAGGTGCATCGAGAACCAAAATGAGGCATCTTGGTATATTAGAAACCTTTCACCATCTCATTGCTTCATTTTAGCTGCACTGCCACCTGCCTCCCTGCTACAACAGATACAAAGCTGAAAACAGTAATGTAAATGCACAGTGCAATGAAAAAAAACATTAATTGAATGAAAGTCCTTTAATTCAATTTTGTCAATACCCACTACTAATCTTCCTTTGCTATTTTTCTCCTTTTATTGTCATACAGCATTGAGACCTCATTAGTGCTGTCTTGCTTTGCTTGTAAGAGTTTTTCTTTAAAGCCATTAATGCTCTAAATGGGATTACTCCAAAAATCTGAAGGGAATCTTCAGAAGTGGATTGTTACATTTTTAAAAATCAGTACTATTAGTAAAAAAGTTAGTGAATTTTTGATAATCATAACTCCCTCACAGATGTGAACAGAGGTATTTCTGTTGAGAAGATCTGACATGTAGGTTAGAGAGCAGAGAATTAAGCTTTTTTACCTCCTCCATTTTTCATCCCTGTCCTTTGGAATTTTCTTTTGGAGCTGCTTTGTCAGGGAATTGTAAAAGAGGATACAGAAAGGTAACTGTATGAGTAACTGTAGATTTTCACAGATTTCTTGGGATATATTACATCTGCAGGCACAGCTCATAACTTCTTAAGCTGTGGAGCATGGCCATTTGATCACTGGTTTGCAGAGAAGAAATGTGGTAGAAGACAATGTGGTCTATCCGCAGTGAAGGTTCTCTTGCCCAGAATGATTTTCCATAGGTTTACTGGTGCTTTTAAGTAGCTTTGGCTTGAAACCTATATTTATTCCCCATACATCTGTGATACAATCATAAAAGTAATCAGAAGATGGTTGGTTATTGTTTTAAATGATTGGGTTATAAGAAGTCCTTGAAACAGCCTAAATTTTTAAAAACTCATGTTTGGTTGTCTGGTTGGCTTTGATTTCACCAAGTTCTTGCAACGTGACAGGCAGCAGACAGTGGGACCTGGGGAACTGGGAAAGACCAGCCAATTTAGAAACACAAAGCTGCTGCCTGATGGTAGTACTTGTAGTTACTGTTTACCAACAGGAATGGGTTTATCTCATTACTGTTCCCTTGAGGCCCAGCCCACACACATACCAGAATATTTAAATATGTATAGAAGCTATTTTCAAACCCTTTGAATCAACTTTTCTCTCACCCCAGCTAGCTTTACTTCTGCATTGTGGTCTCTGTTGGGTTCCCATGCTGAACTTGTAGTTCTTTCATGGATACTTCCTTAAGGGAAACCACAAAATCTGCTGACACCAATGAATTTCATCATTTGAAAGACTAAATCATCTTTAAATGTCAAATTATGTTCCAGGTACATCATTCTTTGGTGTCACTTCAAGGCTTAAGTTCACACTGTGTGCTGGAATGCATCAGCGTGTTGTATACCATGAGTCATCAAGAAACCTGCGGTCTGTCGTTGCAAAAATAATTTATACTGTGTCTCTTATTCTGAATTGTAGATCAGAGAATGTTTTAAACAACCTTAAATTGTCTAAAACTGCAAATGAAAGAAAATCAGGGACTAGAACTGAGAGATAAGGCTAATTTCTGCAACAAATAAATTCAGAGGAACTTCTGAATATTGTCTGGAACTTTTTTAACTTTTGTCTTTTATCTCCGTAGACAATAAGATTCCTGGACACAGTAATGATTTCACCGAAGAGATGTACTCTTCTTGGCTTTTGGGCCAAATCTACTGTCTCTAGATTGTGAGTTATGCAACTGACTAGTGAAATTCATTTGACTAATTCTTTCTTAGAAAGAGTAGAGGGTGCCATAATTATTAATTCAGTTTGGAATAGAGGCATATTATCTGCTTAGAGTTAAGCATGTAGGTAGTTCATTGAACTATGAGATACGATCACAAATAAATACCATCCTTTTGAACATTCTGTTTTAGGAAACAAAGAGCTTGCTTTCCTGACATTGAATTCCGCTTGATGCTTAGGAGTGTAAAGATCCAGGAGTGTAAAGATCCTTGTGATTTTTTGTAGTGAAGATAGAATGTATAACATCATATAGTGGTGGGAATATAATAGTTAGATAATGAATCTTTTTACACTGATATGTATTACCACAATTCTTAACATTAAGACTTTTAATATTTAGGTTTGGTATTCATATTTATACACTGCTGCATGGACCCTGCAGAGGTGCTCAACCTTCCTGGTACATTCAGAGAATGGAAAGGAAGGAAGCTTTAAAATAGTATGCTGGGTGCACAGCTGGGTTGGATGGTGACCAGCATCTCAGAAGGCCTTAGTGACTCGTTCTCACAGCTGGCTTGGCATTCCGGTTCCTGAGCAGCTGCTCTTCAGGACAGCCACATTGCTGACCCTGTAATGTATACGAGTTGACTTGAGCTGCTTCAGATCTGTGTGTAGCTCAAGAGCCACATGTTGGTCCCTCTGGCATAGATTGTTCAAGTTTGTTATGTCCTATGGTGCACTGGATGTGCTGTATGGTTTGTTATCTCACTACATTATGTATGTATTACAAGGCAAGGAGCATATCCCTGAGATATTCCTTGTGAAGGAATTCAGAAAAATAGTATGAAATATAGATATTTCAGTTTATTCTGAAAATCTCTTCATGTATCACCTTCATTCTGCAATGAAATTTGCATTCTATAGTTCTATTTCATTTCTCCATAGGCGTTTAGCCATTAGTGATGAAGACTGATTAATTCTATGACTGAATTTCTGTCCAATTTCTGTTTCCAAAACAGATTTTTTTAAACAAAATTTAATTGGAATTTAATTTTTATCTCTCTGCTATGAGTAAGTTATATCCTTACATTTTTTATTTCCATTAGTATATTATACCTTTCTTCTTTCCATGCAACAGAAAAATCAATGTAAAAGTCAGCCATAGGCTGACTCTCATATTCCTCCTCCCCCCATTTAGTGCTTTGATTACATCACAGATTTTAGTATGTGGATGAGACACAAGCACTGAATGCTTTTCTGACTATGAATGTCTTTTCGCCTACTGTCATCACAATTGCCTCATGTGGACTTTTTTAGTTGGTGCTGATTCTTACTGACCTTAATCCCTCTTCTGAAGAGAAATGCCTGTCGAACCTTGTAATACTGTCAAAAAGCATGAAGTTCAGAGAATCATAGCCTAGCGATGGAAAAGACCTATTAGGTCATCTAGTCCATCCCTTGCCTGCACAAGATTCTCCGTGGGGACACTCTCTAATGTTTTGCCAATTCAAGAATGGTCTGTAGTTCTTCAACTGGAAATCCAAAGATTGATCCATTGTCCATACAGACATCCTGTTATGTGGCAACATTTCTCTTTTGCTTAAATTTTGAACAGGAGACCATTCAGATAATAACTGAAGGTAGATCCAGGGCATCTACTTGTGCCTGTGGCTGTGTATATCACATGGCTGTGGTATAACATATCCAGAAGACATGAATGAATACTGGCAAAATAACAGAAAATATTACCAATGTCTAAAAGGACAAATGACTGAGCAGACGAGCATTCTGTTTCTGAACTGGCAGGAAATTCTTGCCAAGAAACTGAATATCAGTGACTAAATTTATTAGTTTAATAATACGGCAGCTGTCTTCTCAAGTATCTCAATAGTATCTTGAGTAAAATTTTGAACTTAGCAAAGCTGGATGTTTTTTTCAGGTTACCTGACCTAAGGTATAGTATGTCAAGCTGTAGTTCTTCCAATAAAAAGTCATTTGTGATACTGGAGGATCTTAAGTAAACAAATGTGGAGTGATATTACTGAAAAGCTTTCTTCCTGACAGTAGCCTCAAATGAACTGTATATATACACACACATCTTAGAGTCTGTTTGTTTAAAATAGATGCAAACTCTGCTGTAACAGTGGCATATATTTTTGTATCAGGATTAACTGCAAACTAAGTACAAATAAAATAGATATGTTTTCATGACCGCAAACATTTTTTCAGAAAAAAGTGAAATGAATAGACATGATCTGCAAAATCTTCACCGTCCAAGGTCTTAACTAAACTTGCTAAGATTCTTTATGATTGGCTATCAACCTTCTAGAGACCTATGACCAATCAGTCTTAGCTTGAAAAGAAACCAGGTGATACATATGATAAGTTGAGGGATATTCAGGAGGAATCCTGCTTCTTTTAAGTGGTCCTGGAGCATAAGACTTCTCGGTTACTACAGACCGTGTGAGGAGAGACTGTTTTTTGGTGTTTTTAGTTTTGGAGAGTTCTATATGTGTATTTGTAATGTTCTTATCTGAACAAATAAAATGTTTCTTAATGAATAGCCCATAACTCTGATACAGAGTTTGGAGTTCAGCATATTCCTCTGGGGCTGTAAGGAACAGGCTGTCAAACCTCTGTAGTGGCTTTCTAAACTGTACAGCCAGTCCTTATATGCTCAGTTTGTAAACTACGTGTTGTAATTGTACACTAGCCAGTCTTGTTGCAAGCTGTAAGGACAGTGACTGCCTTGAATTACTATGCATGTAATTAATCCTTAAAATAGCTGTCTTTTTGAATGTAGGTAAAAGCTTTAAAGGGATATCTACAGTAATTTTTTTTTCCTGAAGTTGTATTTAACTACTTAGTACAACATAGGAAAAGAAGTGCTTGAAAATCTTATAATTTAAGAAAGAGCGTATGAGGTACCGCCTTCTTGATATTAGTGTGTTTAAGCTCAAAGAATGCATCTTCCTGTTACAAAAACTACAGACTTCTAATTTTCCTGTAAAATACTACATGTTTTAAAAGTGCAAATAAAAATTTGATTAGCTTAAAAGCTAATTTAATTATACAGAAGTGAAAATGCACAGCTTTGAAACATGTTTTCCTCAAAACATCTTTTGAGAAGACTGTATCTGCCTTGCTTTGTTCCATCAAACTAGTCTTTTGGTAAGAATTGTGTTTTATTGTGATGCCCATTAAGACACTGAACTCTCTGACTTGCTGATCATTGATCAAAATAGCTCATAAATGGATTCTAACAGGGCGATTCATTCTGTAAATAAACTTTGAATTAATTGAAAGGAAATGCTCAGGCAATTATTGAAAATATCTCTTTTCCTAAATATGATAATATGTGTGCAGTCCTCTTGCAAGCTTTTAGGTGTATTTAGCTATGTGGCATCTCAGTCCTATGACTATATCCACATCACAGATTTTATTCACAAAATCCTTAATAAAATTGATTGTGTTCTTTTAGGGGAGAGTATCATCTCAGGTAGATCTAGGAGCAGATCTGGGTCCAAGAGGCTGTCTTGCAAATATAAATCGGTATTTCATAAGGAGTGTGAAAATCTATATAGATATAGAAATCCAGGTTTTCTTAAAATATTAACTTTATCTGTATCCTCATCATCAACAGAAGAAAAAGAAAGATTAAATTTAAAAATATGCTTCAGTTTAAGCAGTCAGCAACGGACCTCCTTTCTAGACAACAAGAGTAGCTGAAAACATGTACTGGGAAAGTGTTTTCACCTATTCTCTTCATAGCCATCTTTGTTACAGAAATTTTTCTTTCTTCTCCCAGTTAGGATTTGAATCTACTGTCCTTGTAAAAAAATGGTAAAAATTGATAGGATTTTGAAAATTTAAGTCCTTGGCTCATTATGTACTCTTAAAGACTCGACAGCAAAGTAGTTATTTGAAACAAAAATGTCATGTAATCTATGAAGTTAATGGAAGGTAAAAACTTTTGACATTCCTTAAATTTTAATCCTTCTGTAGAGCATGTGATTTCATGTGATCTCTTGCCCTCTGAGAAAGTGCTTCATTATCTTGCATAAGAGTTTGGCAGATCTCCATCTTTGCTCTTCTGAATAAAGAAGTAGTGTTTCTAGAGAGACAAGTTTGAGAATTTACAAGATGGAGAAGGAGGTCCAGGTTTACAATCCAGTCCATAACTGCTTGTCAGAAGCCAAGCTTTTTTTTCTGTAGTCATGTGGCTATTAATAAGTATATTTTAACAGGGGTATTTTTGTAGGAGCTGAATTTTATAAAAAATGTTTACAAAATATTTAGAAGCTGTTTTCATTTCTAAAATAACAAGCTGGTACTATTTTCCTTTCTCTTTAGATTTAACATTTGTAATGTCTGTTTAATTATATTTTGTAGTTTTCAATTGCTACCTTAATTGTGGTCTCTCTTGCAGTTTTAACACTGTGCAAGTTCAAGGATTCTTTTCTAATTTATGCCAGTGTAAATAGGACCAGAGACAGATGCCTGGTATTGTGACAATTTTATACTCTCATAGAGTTACAGGTTTCTTTTTCACCCAAAGAGTGATACTGTGCAAATTTTATTACCTAACCTGTATTCCTACATTTTTTTTTTCCTGAAGCCTGTTAAATTTAGGTCATGACATTTGGGGAAAAAATCTATATTTAATGCACAAAAACTCTGAACCTTTCAATTGTGGTTCAAGGTTTTTCTGTCATGTGCGAAGAATTCCCAACTAGCAGAACCTGAGTGGTTGCTCTTTGTAGGGGAGGAAGGCTACCTAAACTCTGCATGTCTTTTCCTATGTGACAGATCTGAGCTCAATGTCCAGGGTGAAAAGAAGCTCTGCACCTTGCATGCCCACAAATTACGTGCATTGCGCTGTTGTCAGACTGTGAGGTACCTACGCGTTGGAAATCATTTTACTTTTTAAAATTGCATACTTAAGCGAGGTACAGAAGACCAGGATATCATTCACACTTCCTATACATTATCTATCTACCTATTACTTATCTGTCATTTTATAGACAAGAGCGCGTTTAGGATGCTTGGTCTGGATAAGAGCACCAGACTAAGATGCATGAGGTCAAGCAGCAGGATGGTTCTGCCTGACCCATCATCTCCTGGCTGGGCTGCACCCACCAGGCATTTAATTCCCAGGGGCGACCATCATGTCCATGTGGAGAAGAGGGTTTACTGTCATTTAACTGCAGGAAAAATCCTGAGCAAGGGCCTGAAACTGCACACAGTATCAAAAATTTAGAAAGAAAAATCACAGGGAAAGGTATCTTTTCTATTCAGTTGTTATCAAGGTATGCAGACAGGTTTCTCTATTTTGCTTACTGTTCCTTTTTTCTTCCACAGTGACAGATCTAGCCAAGTACTATCAGAAGTTCAATTAATAACCCATTATTGATAATCGCAAAAAGAGATGTTCATTCTTAAAAGCCAGATTTTAAAGGAAGTTTCTGTGCAGTTTATGCAGTAAAATAAATGTCCACTGAGTAAAACATCTCTTAAAAAAATCTGTATATAAGGAGGCAGTTCCCTTTCTTGATATCCTGGAGCTGCTTTTTCCTGGTATTTTAATATGAATTATGCAGATCTCATGTTAGTGCACTTATTTCATGTTGGTGAAAAAATGTTGCTTTGTATTGTTCTCCCTTGCCAGTTTTTCTTCATGGCTTTATAGATGCTGTCTACAGAGAATATGGCGTGTGACTAAACTAGTAGCAGTAGTAGTTGTTTGCATGGCTTATCCAACTTTCTGCCTATCCATCCACTGCCAGTGGATGGCTGGTATGAATGCCCCGGTGGCACAGTAGGGCACACTATGGATGACAGGGTCTCCTTGTTGAAATAGATTGTAGGTTTAGTCTTAGGGGCAGTTCTCAAAATATGTATAGACCTACCGATAAAATCTCCAGCTAACAGGTACCTAGGGAAGGTAGGCTGTCTTGCACAGCATTTCCTCCAACTTGTATTTATGGAGAATCTATGCTTTAAATAAAACAATATTAAAATAAGTGGATGGTCATAAACTTTCAGGACCTCGTCCTAATTTCTAAATTGCAGAGGAGTCTTCAGGGGACAAGAAGAGGCAGGTCCAGGGTCTAGAGCCCAAGTAAGTGACTTTATATACATAACAAGGAGTGTATTAAGTAATTAATCTACTATTGGTTTTCTGTGTTGTTTAGGCAAGTCATTTAATCTCTTCATGGTTCAGTTCACTGCACAAAACATGAGTAGTATAGTGTTTTCCAGGTGCATGGAAGGCTTACAGGATAAATATGTGGGAGACTGTGAGCTACTACAATATTATGACAATAGCTTTCCTATAGATATGTGAGCTTTCTTACTACAAGGTATTCCGGGTCAATTCTTACTGCAAGGTATTTGGGAAAGGGACTATGTTATTATAAAGTGTTTGCAGCAGCCTCTAGCACAATGGGTTCCTGATCTCCGTCGGATGTTAGTGTAAGATACTGTAATAAGAAGCATGTTATTAGTTGCTATATAACAAGTATTCTTACAACAACCTGTCTTAGCTTTTCCACCACTGTGGCTGTATTTACTTTAAAGCAGAGTTAATTTCAAAACTAATTTGAATGCTGTTAAACTCTACAAGTATAAGCTCCACTAAGCAAAATCTAAGCGAGAGTTTGTGTTTAAAAAATTGTGGTAAAAAGGTTCCAGGATATAAGTGTTATTGTAGATATGGCTTATGTTTTGCTGTTGAGTTTTCTGACTTTTTCTGATCTCCGAATAATTACCAATTATGTCTTGTTTTGATAATTTTACATTTTTAATTTGCTCTGATTGGCTTTAAAGTATACATATTGCTTTATTTATGAGAGAATCCAAAAGAAATATATTTCATACTTGGAGCAGAAGATAGTGAAGTTTGTGATGGGTTGTAGTTGCAATAGGAGTTTAAATCAAGTTTCAAACCTCTGCTAATATTTTAGTCTTCCATATAGAAGTGATTTACCCGTGGAAGCGTAGTTATTGAACACAGACTTCATCCCTAGTCTTAGATGGTATTTTACTACTTTACATACAATTTCAAATCTGTGCTGTGACTCCTGTTACTGTCGGGATTTAATCATAATCAACACTTATAAAAAGAAGCTGCACATCCTTTAGATCTGAAAAAAAAAGACAATTCCTGGTAATATCTGGTATTTCATAATTACTCTGTTGTGTATGATGTTCATTTTCAGTGATCCTAATATTTAATGCCAAAAAAGCAGCAGAGAGCTTAACCTTGCATACTCCCTCTCCAATTACTGCTTCTTCTCCCTGCCACGTTTGCAGCCCTTCCCTACACCAGTGGTCTGGAATGGGGCACTAAAAATGAGCTCAGTGACTTGGACATCCTTAAATGTAAGGTTCCAAAGGTGAAAACAGTCTTTGGAGGGGACAAATTAGCTCCATTGACTCCTCCCCTGAGGTTGTGTGGTATCCTTCTCTACTTAGCAGAGAAATACAGACATCTTTCTCTGTCAACTAGAGTGTAAGATACAATATTTGAAAGGAAGTTTTCCAACTGAGAATTCTGTCGGAAAAGAGAGAGCAGCAGATCAAACTAAGGCCAGAATGAATCCCAGCAAGGAAGAGAAAATGATGATGATATCTCAGCGTAAGCTTCATCAGCAGGGCAAGGCACTTTTACAAATATTTTATGTATAAGCAATCATAAAATAGATGATAGCTAAAGATTATGTATAAGGGTGCATGCATCTGTATTCAAGTATATGTGTGTTTGCATGTGCAGGAATTAGGGATTACATGGAGTGACTCAAAGTGCCAATTCAAAAAATATTTATTTTACTAGTAAGCAAATCAGTGGCAATCACTAAAGGTTTCATTAGATTAATAATTTACGCTCATGTCATGCAATTGATTTAGTTATTGTGGATGCACTTGAAATCATTTCAGCTCCACTTAAATAGTTTTACTTTAATTTAATGAAACATTGGACGAATCTAATTCCTCAGAGGGTTATTTAAATTGATTTAAATGTGTTTATTCTAAATTGGATATGAAAGTAATTTAATTAATTTAGAGCACTACAGCAAAATAATTCACCTATACAGCCATAGCAGATACTTCTGTGTACATTGTGTTTACAGTGGTGTAGTATCAGTTCCAGTTACAACACAATCAATACTTTTTCGGACTTACTGCATGACCATGGGAACAGACAACCTCTTTTATTCCAGACATCCATACCAAAAGCATTATCAAATTGATTTTGAAATAGCCAGAGACATCCCTATTCTGATTTGCTGCATTCTATGTGGAAACTCTGACCAAGATTTGACTATCACATTGATGACAGCAATCAATATTCACTAAAGATTCAATTCTTTCACTTAAAATAGCTGTTTTCACTATAGATCCGGTAAGTTTAACCACCTCCACTGGTTTTTTGCTATCTATGTAGTGGTCAGGCACACAGAACATTTTTCAACAAGATGTTTGTCAGATCATCTTAACTTGTGCATAATCTTATATCATAAAACTCCAAACATATATTGCAAATATAAATGTACCTCATGTTTGTTCAAAGTTGTTTTAGTTGATGTTGCTTGGTATTAGCAACTGCCTCTTCTCTGAGGTGAGCTCAGTTGGTCTGCACCCTTCAGAGAAGGGGCTTGTCTGATACCCAAGGGCATTTTACGTATCCATATGGTCATGTCAGTTCGAGCAGCCCCTTGCCCCCTTCCTTCACCTATTCCTGACCATGTCTTCATTTATTCCACAACAAATCAATGACATTCTGCACCACCCTTTTGGAAATAGTATAAATATTCCTTGTTTAGGTTTGAAAGACTATCTAAGATGCATATAAGTGAAGACAAGTCTCTGTATTTATGTTCATAGAGTTGTCTAACAATATATACATGATTAGTGTATTTCTTTACTGCAGCAAAAAGATAAGCTTAATTAGAATACTGTTGATGAACTGGTGGTATCCTTAGGATGCTGAGGAAATTTCAGTTAAATAACAGTATCTAAACTTGCCAACATAAAAGTGAAATGCTCTTACTGGTAGTAAGACTGGTCTTTTAAAACAGGATAATTTGCCATTGGCTAGAAATAAAGTTTATAGATATGACAGAATGAGCCCTTGTGCAAGAACATGCCATTGGGACCCACAAAAGCTGTAAGCATTTTATGATATATGCCAACTCCATTTAGATTTTATTTTTAAAAAAAGACAGGACAACTGGATGCAGCAGACTGATGTTATATTTGAATCATACTTTACATAAAGTAAGTGATTTCGTGATGGACATGCTTAGGGGCACATTCTACTCGCTTAAAGCAACCAGTTTCAACTATATTCACATTTAAAAAAATAAGTCAAATTTGTCCCCCATGAAAATGTACATGGCTGTAAACAGTGAAAGTAAGTAAAATTTAGCTTATGTATGCATTACATGTTAGTAAAATTATAAAACCTCAGAATGGAATTTTCAAAAGTTTCAAAAATTTTTTGTATTTATTTATTACATCTGTTGAATCAAAGCATGTTTTTGCACTAAGGTAGTTTTTCCATGTAAAACCACAAGGGAACAAGGTGCAGATAGTTTTGAAATGAACCATTCAGATGAATATGGGGTGAGATATGAAGTTTGCTAAATTAGCAAAGGAAGTAAATGCACTTAAGCTTTTCTACTACTTTTCTACTTCTGTGTTCTTCTTTTGTTTCTACTTTTGATCCACTTTCAGTTGTCCCACTTGTATTTATTACTTACATCCATAAAGTGAAAAATTAAATGTATTTTACCAAAAGGCAAGATACCACCCTTAAAAGTAGCTTCTGTTGGATCTATTGGTTAATGATTAAGTAATGGATGATTTTTTCAAGGTCATTTGAGCAAATGAGGCAAAGCTCTTGCTGATATTGTGGCTGGTAACTTTTGTCCTGGGACGTTTTATCAACTAAAAGATTTCCTTTTTGATTTGCTGAAGTTGAGTGAAATAATTAGGAAGAACAAGGCATTAGTTGTGTGTATAGCATATCAAGGAAAAAATTGTAAAAAGCAAGAAGGTAATAGACTGATCAAGGGCCAAGAAAATTTTTTCAGAAACAAGATGGTATGGAGAAACAGACTCTCAATTTAAAGATGTAATAAACATAATGCTTATAGCAATAACACTGAAATACTGAGAACTAGTTAAACTGAAAAACCAAAAGGCCCACTTTTCAAAAAGATCCTAACAGCATCATGGGGAAGATTGTTCTCTTTGATTGCTTCTGCTTGATGAGAGTATTGAGAGAGTATTCTCTGTACTGAGACCCTGATGCAAAAAGCAAGTCTTCCCCCTCCCCCGGAAAAGCAAATTATTTTTATATATATATTATATATATATATATATAAAATTTATACATAATATTTAGTTAATAATGGTAAGTACTGCATATTGATCAGTATAGTCAATCCAGATACTGCGCAAAGAGGAAACCCTCTGTTGCTGGAAGGAAGGCAACTCCCTCTGTGAGCCTTGCCTCTTACATACCTTGTAAAACCTCAGAAACAGGCTATATTTTTAATACATTTACTGTCTATATGAGAAAAGATAGGGACCAAATTAAAAGAAAGCACAGAAGAAAAAAAGGTGACCTTTCTATACTGTAAATTTGACTTTTGTTGAGCAGTGTAGAGGTATCTGTTGAAAACACGCTGGAAGGTACTTCCCTGCATCAAGTCTTTATCCATGCACAAAAATGATAGAAATCCCATTTAAAAACAATAGTATTGAAAGCCGGCCTTAAGTAGAACCCTTCAGCAAAGGGAGACACCGCGCAGATGCCGGGCATTGCCCTGCCCTGGCCCCGCAGCCCGTGGCTGGGGAAGGAGGGGAGCAGGGCAGCGCCTGTCCCAGGCCGCGGGTCGGAGCGGTGGGCCCAAAGCTTGCTCCCCCGGCAGCGCCTGGCGGGACTGGGCAGGCGCTGTTACCAGCCTGTCCGAATGAGTCCTGATAAGGAAAGGTAAACAAATCCAGCAAAAGTAGAAAGATTACTTTTGCTTTCCTTTTATTATTGCCAAAAAGAAGGGTGGAGTCGCAGGGCATAATAGCACAAACTGTTCCCTTAAGCATTTGGGGACGAGATGATTCTGCTAGCAGAGTAAATAACCGGAGTGCCATTAATGTCTTGCAGTTTGTATTTCAGCATGATTTCAGAAGTGGAAACTGTTAACTTGACATTTAAGTCATAGCACGTCCTTTTATGGTCTTTGTACAAAGAAAGTTCATTAGAAGAGAATTCACTTAGAAAAATAATTTTACAATCTTTAGATTCAGAGTGAGACTTTAATTTTCTTTGAAGTTTTAAAACAAATTATAAAAGCAATGTTGTGGCTTAATTTAATCACAGTTATGATCTCTAGATACTGTTGTGGAAATAAATGAGCATTACCTGATATCTTTGCAATATAAAGGACCTGTCCATATGATGCACGGCAGTTGGCTGGTAGAAGGAAAATTTAGCTGATAGCTGCAGCATTCTTGCAAAGCATCTTTCCTGTGATTTGTCTATTGATTGCTCACATCTCTTGTGGAATTATTCTATACTTTTAATTGAAGAAGAATAGGAAATACACCATTCGGTTTGCATTGTGGCTTGCCTGCTGCCCAGTCACAGCATTTGGAGCCTTGGAAGTTGCTTTGCCACTGGAGGAAAAAGGCATGACCTGGATGCTGGCATACCTGCTGAAGGTGACCTCATCTCCTACCAGTCATCATGGTCTTGAACAAAGATATCCACAAATGGCAGGTATATAATCTCCTCCTTCAGCCCAAATATTAGTAGCCTAAGAAAAACTGCATCAAAATCTAAATTAGATACAGAAATTGAGAAAGCAAACTCTCTTGCTGTTTGTATGAAACCAACGTATCTCACCAATAGTCTTTTTTCACAGACTGTAAATTAGCTATATGCTAAGGAAAACCATTTGTGAACCTGAGTGTTACAGTGCCATCTAGCAATTTTCAACTTAGCAGTGTTTACTGTTATTTGCTTTGGTAGCACTGAGAGATCTCAGCTGATGATAGGGTCTCATTGTGTTAAGAGCTCTAATTGTGTGTGTGTGTGTGCGTGTGTGTGTGTGCGCGCGCGCATGCGCAGTAAGAGGCAGTTACTGCCCTGAAAACCTTACATGGTTAAATACAAAAGACAAACAAAGCAGAAGAAGGAAACATGCTAATAGTTGTTCACCAGGGCAGTGAGAAAGCTAGGAGCAGCATCCATCTTCTGACCTCCAGGCCGGTGGTCTGTATGCTAAATGAGAGAGTCTCAGGGAAAAAAAAAAAAAACATTGAAAGAGTAAAACCATTCTTTTATTTTTAGAGGAGAAATACACAGAAACAGAAGACTTTCTTAGCTATTTCTTTTAAACAGCTTGAGATGAGTCTCTCTGGCCTTCCAAATATACCTTGCAGATTTAATTCCTGAAGATTTATGCGTGCCTTATGGAAAGTGTATTTAAAAAAAAAAAAAGCGTTTAGGTCCTTGAAGTTCTCCGAAAAATCAAAGAATCATCCAGGAAGGCAAAGAACTTTTTGTGCTAACTGGTCTAATTAGTGTGCAGTTTAATAATTTAAAATTTTGGATTGAAAATGTTAATGGAATGTGAATTATGTTTTGGTAGGATTATGAACACCATTTACTTATACAGCAGCAGTAGGTATACTTTATGCTGCACAGGGCATAGAGCTGTTAGGCTTTCTGCCATTTGTAGAAGACAATAAATAGAAATTTTCTACCAGAGAATGTCAAACTCTTTAAGAATATAATATATGGGATAATTGTAGACCAATATATTGTCAGCATAATTAGCATTTCTAGCTCAGAAACGGTGGAATAACCATCATCTTTTTAGTGCACAGCAGAGTAGGCAGTGTTTGGATTGAGGTTTTTATGGAACATTAAAAAAAATCCTCCAGATGGCAGAATAACTGCTTGAATGCATGTACAGTAAGTGGGGATACAGTTTATCCCTCACTACAGAACATTCCTGTTTTGGGATTGACGCAGTAACTCTTATTCTGATTTTTCTTTGAAAGCATTATTGATCAGAGCCTGTGGGGAATTATGCAGTTTGAGTAATGCTTGTTATGTTCAGGATGTTTCTTACCTTTGTTCTATTTTTAAATAACTAAAATACAGAATCAAACTAAAGGCAACCTAAAGATGCAAACTTCTTTGTTTGTAGAGAGGCAGCAGATAGATGGATGCATCCCTCCTATTGCTTTGAGTTCTGCATGATGGTAAATGATTTCCAAAACAACACTTTGATGAATAAAATATGAAATATTCTTGAAAGATGCTTGCCCAGAGTTCTCCCTTGCTTAAGTACAGTATTTGCTCTGAGAGACATTTTGACACATGTGGATGCACAGCATGTTGTCTGAAGGCAAACAGGCATTGCAGTGATAAGGGACAGCTGGGTCCTGCTGGCTCAGCACACTGGGGGCTCGCACTGAAGTGCTGACATTGCATCACGACCGCAGGTCCCAGGTGATCCCTCCATTGCCTGTGACATTAGAAATCAGCAGAAAGTTAGCTGGGAAGTCATGCGTGCAAACTCAGAGAGAGAGAAAGCAAGGGAGAAACCACCGTTGCCTCCCTGGAGAAGAGGCAAATTGGTAAGTTTTCCATTAGGGAAGTTTGGGCTGGTTCATTGGTCAGACAAAGCTAGAGGTGAATTCAGATAAAGGGATGTACATTTGAACAATCCCTATGCCGCTGCATCAAGACATATGAAAAATGCAGGCTAAATTTTATGAAAATTCACATAACCTGTATTCATTTGTAAGTGCATAGGACTTTTTTCATGTTAACTCTCCTTCCTATCTGTTTCTGTCTTTTGCTAATTCCAGAGGAACTTTAATATCTTTACTTATATTAATTGGAGGGGAAGGAACACATAAGCTTCCATGTAGCTTTTAGCCATTATTTATCATCTCAGTATACAGACACATTCAGTGGTTTGTTCTTTGCTGGAAAGAAAACTTTGGAACATCTGATCAATTCAAGCTTTTATATAAATTTATTTGCTTTATCATGAAATTTTACAGTTTGGCAAGTAAAAGCTGTAATTGATGCAGAAAGGAAGAATGGTCATAAATATTTTTTAGATTTATGGCATATTACATTTTGCTTTGCACTAAGCAGTTCCAGAGCGAATTTATTTGGTCAGAATTCTGCGTACAGACTTAGGCCCCGGGACCTCATGCGTGTAGAACATTTGCAAGCCAACAGTAACATGTTGACTGAAATAGGCTTTCTGCATTAATTTCAAAAGGGCATGTCATATAGTTATCTCAGAATATCATCAAAAAAGAAGTTAAAATGACAAGTATTCTGAGACAAGCACTTTTCTTTGTTACATGTCTGGACCAAAATAGGTGAAGTGTGTACAAATTGAAGTGTGCCCTTGGCATTTTTTTATGTTTAATCTGAATTGCAAGCCTTATCTGCCAAAGTACTGCTTTAACAATTCCAAATGAAAATTTGTAAAGTGCAGTTCTCTTATGAAAAAATAAGCATCTGTCAAAGGAAAGAATGGGTATGTGTACAGTTTTCTATAGAGTGCTACCACAGTGAAAAAAAAATCACTATATCCACCAATCTGGCAAAAATTATTAGAAAGGGAATGTTGTTTATTACCCTTTGCATTAGCAGGATAAGTCTACAATATATAAAATACCAGAATTAAAATTAGAACTCATTAAATAGTACACCCTTAAAATAAAAAATTAAAACTCAGTGACAGCACACTCTTTCTTTTCCAGTGATTCATTTGTAGACTTGGGGGTGAATGCTGGGAAAGATATGAAGATTAAGCATGTGATATACCTCTACATAAATGAGATTATTTAACCATGGAAATCTCCATGTCTGTCAAAATTTGGAAGTTGTAAACAGAGATACTTGGGAAGAAAGCAGGAAAAGCCTCTTTAACTATTTTGAGATGTGTTAGCTTAGAAAGTATTGTCGTAGATACAGAATGGGAGAGTTAATTCTTCTGCTTGGAATTCTTGAATATTTATTTTAAGGCTTAAATTTAAAATGCAAAACCCCAGATACTTTAGTTATTATTGTACAGAATTTAACTTGGCTTTAACATATCACCACGAGAACAAATGATAGATGACACAGGGCTTCAGGATTTTCGTAAAGCATAAAAGGCAGTTCAGAACAGGAGGGGAATGAGTTAAACAGTGTTTAGGTAAGTTGGATATATTCAGGTTGGCAGTGCCTAATGGAATTCCTCCCAGACTACCTACGGAAGTAGCTGAAGCAATCTCTGAAATACTGGCAATTATCTTTGCAAACTCATGGAGGATGGGGGGAGGTCCCAGGGGACTGGAGACACGCATGCTATCATGTCTCGTTAAACAGGAGAAAAAGAAGAGCTGAGGAATCATAGACAGAGGAGCTTTACTAGCATCAGCAAAGGTGCTAGGCCAAATTGGCTAACAGTTTAGAAGAGTCTTGAAGATAGTAAGGTGGTAAAAACATTGAATGTTCCTTTGTGAAGAACAGATTATATCAAGCCAAGTTACCTGCTTTCTTCAACAAATAAGTAGCCTGGTAGATAAGAGAAAACAGTGTTATGTATCTGACTTTAGCAAGGCTTTGAACGCAGCTCAGAGTAACATTCTCGTTAGCAAACTGATGAAATAGAAATCCAGTGTAAAGCTGTTGAAAACAATAGAGTGCGTTACTCTCAGCGGTTTGCTGCCAGAATGGATAGGCAGTTCAGGTGTGGTTCGGCAAGTGTTCATCCTTCATGTGGTTCTCATGGAAGCTTTCACGGACAGTTTGTTCGCATGGTGGAGCAGAGAGTAGGCTTATCAAGTTTGTGCATGACACCAACCTGAAAGTGCTTGTAAACCCTTTGAAGGGCAGGTTAGAATTTAGAAGGATCTTGATAAATTGGAGAAATGATCTGAGATCAGCAAGATATAATTCAGTAAAGGCAAAAGTAGAACAATTCAAAGGAGAAATCAGATGTAAAACATAAAATGAAGAATAACTACAGGCATACCTCATTTTATTGCGCTTTGCTTTATTGCGCTTCTCAGATATTGTGTTTTTTTTACAAATTGAAGGTTTGTGGCAACCCTGTGTCAAGCAAGTCTATCAGCGCCATTTTTCCAACAGCATGTGCTCACTTCATGTCTCTGTGTCACATTTTGTACGTTGGTTTTTTAGACATAATGCTATTGCACACCTAATAGACTACAGTATAGTGTAACCATAACTTTTATATGCACTGGGAAACCAAAAAATTTGTGTGACTCACTTTATTGCGATATTCGCTTGATGACGGTGGTCTGGAACCGAAACCCCAATATCTCCCAAGTATGCCTGTAGTTGGCAGCAACAGTGCAAAGAACGAGTGGGGAATTGTAGAGGACCACAGACTGAGTATGTCAACACTGTGATGCTCTTTCAAAAAAAGGCAGATGTCGTTCTGAGATATATTCATAGGATTGTCAATACCAGACATATTGCTGAGATCTCCTCTGCAGCCAGGAGTCATTTATTCACTTTTTTGCTCTCCCCTTAGGAAAAAAACAGATAAATTAGTGTTCAGAAGAGGGCAGCAAGAATAGCATGTTTAGAAAAATTTGGCAAATGGAGATTGCTAAATATAGAAAAGGATAGAAAAGACAGAATGTCAGTTTTCAAATAGGTAAAAAGTTGTTGAAAAGTAAATAGCAGCTGTTGTTCTCTGTGACCACTGGATATAGGATCAGAGATATAAAATGCTTTGTTTCCAGCAAAGATGACAGACAGACTAGGTAAACCTAGCTTAAGTTAAGGTTTTACTGTCCTTCTGTGTCCATTCTGCCTTAGTTGTTCTTAATCTCTCAGCAGAGGTTGTAGAATGGAGTTTGTGTAGATGCTTCAGGTATTTCATTGCAAAATCCAACTGTTTAGCTTAAATCTCCTTCCTGTTACATTTAAGCTAAGTCATTAACTGCACTGTGTGCTGAGGTGCACATGCATACAGAATTTCCTGGAAATTTTTGAAAATGGGTCTTAAAAACGCCTGTAAGAGATTTAGTTACATTTGTCCTGACTCACTGTGGGGGAATGGGCTGAATCAGTTCATACAAAACATGTTAATGAGAAAATGGTTGGATTTTTCCTGTACAGCCTTGCCTGGGCACATTTGCTGTGACCTGGCAGGGGGTGTGCGGCCCCAGCGAAGACGATGGCGGAGCGGCAGCTCCTCCAGAGCAGACCCTCTGTGCCGCAGCTGCTCCTGGGCGCTCCCTGGGAAAAAGCAACGGACCTTGGCTGACACGGATTGTCTTTCAGGCTGTCAGTCCAGCTCTGCTGGGCTAGGTGGTCTCTTGACATCTCATCCTATAATTCTGTGATTCTCTGATTATTTAAATGTCATTTTGTGTGGTCAGACTTACAGGCTAAAACAGCAAGTCCTATTCAGACTTTTCACTTTATGGTTCATTGACTAATAGAGCCATTATGGTCTGTTGGTTTACTGTGGGTGATAAGCATGTAGCTAGTCACTACTTGGTAGGAAAAAAGAATATTTCCTCAGTATGCAGGTTGCAGTAATTTTTCAAATATATGTTCATATAGTTCCATAAAATAGAAGATGTTGTCTAAACGTCTCCAAGTTTAGAAAATAAGTAAAATCCTTTTTAAACATTGGTACTGTTGTTGAAAAAAAGTCTGTGAAATACAAATCTGTATGGTAAGCTAATTAAATTTCTTATGTAATTTTTTCCATATTATATAAAAACATGGCAGCTTAGAGCAAATTGTGACCCTACCCAATCACTTTAAATGGCTGACTTATAATAATATCTAAAATTCATGTTTTGCTAGAAACACCAACAGGCTATGAAGTACGGAAAGGTGTCACTCATGAGCTGGTTCCTATGAACGTCCTGAGCTTTCCGTTTCTCTCATGGTAGCTCAGTACTGCAGGAAGGATTAGTTACTCAGCTGGTGTCTCCCTAAACCACAAGAGATGCACTGACTTAGGCAGTTTGAGAACCTTGCAGCAATGCGACCTACAACAGGTACATTTTGAGTTCCTACAGTTGGCTTTTACTAACCACTAAATAAGTTTTAATTCGCCAGGGCCAATCTGCACTGGCTAGTTGCAGACCCGTGGGTTTAGAATCCAAGCAGACGTGTAGATGAGCCCTCGAAGGGCAAGCTCGTCTTCCGTTGCTGGTTTTTGAGTCTATTGACTCAGATACGTGCGTTGAACTCCCTCGTGTGAATGACGTGAATATCGTTTCTTCCCTCTCCAGGTATATTATAGAAATATTCCTTGTCACCATAGCAGCAAGCAGGCATTTCAATTGAGGAGTAAAAGTCTTTTCCTAAAGGTGACATTAAAGCATTTTTTATCAACTGCTGTTTTATTTTTACAGTAAATGAAATGATAGGGTGTTTTGTATTCAAACTTCCAGCCTCGAATATTTCGGCTGGGAGGGAGAACATCTTCAAGCGTCACAGGTTGAAAAGCTGGGTGATGCTCGTTGTGAATTACTACCTTACATTACATGGGAATACTGCGGCTCCCTGGGATGCTGTGCTTTCCTCAGTCATGTACTGTTTAAAGTAAAAGGACTTTTAGTTTAGAGCTGTTATTATTAGGCAGAGCTATTAGGGTTCTCCTAGAGGGAGGTATATAATTATTTTGGGGAATACAAAGCATCATCAAGGAGTTTCTTTACACACTGAGCTCTTTTTCCCAGTGTTGAGAGGATTTTCCAGTTTGTGTTGTATATTCTTTAATGCCAGGTACTTCTAGTTCCTATATCAGGTCTTCTAAAGAAACAAAGATGCTACAGAAATAAAGACAACCTCTCACAAGGTAATATTAAAATCATTGGTAATAGTAGCAAATAGGCTATGTAACTAATAGAATATAATAACAAACATTTCTTAGTTTATGCATGTTAGGGTTTGCAGAAGCTGTTTCCCTTTCACTGACATCTTAATATTTTGCTGAAGTTGAGTCCCAACAGTGGGGGATACTGGTTGTTAGTGAATTGCAGAGTCAGGTGTTTATTTTGCTGTTGATGAAAAAAGATCAAGATGAGCAAAAAATTTATTGGAAAAAAAGTGGAATACAAAAATTGAAGATCATTGGAATTTCCCCCTCAAATGATTTACTGGAAGTGCTGCTGCTAGAAGATAGTTGCCTGATGTGTATTTGTTTCTGGGGTATTAG
This sequence comes from Apteryx mantelli, assembly GCF_036417845.1. Classification (NCBI taxonomy): domain Eukaryota; kingdom Metazoa; phylum Chordata; class Aves; order Apterygiformes; family Apterygidae; genus Apteryx; species Apteryx mantelli. The sequence continues at coordinate 18,490,807 of NC_089992.1, forward strand.
GAGGAGGGGAGGGAAGGGGAGGGGAGGGGAGGAGAAACGAGAAGCCCCTGCTCGTATCTCATGCCTGCTTCAGTGACTGGCTATCCCATGGCCTGCTTCATTGCGGGTTAGTAAGAACTAGAGGGAATCTGCAGCACATACAGCATTTGGTGGCCATGTTTCCTGTCATTTTCTTCTGCCGTAGTTCCTCAAGCTCTGTAAAAGAGCTGAATGGGGAGAGGACCTTCCTGTGGCTTTCAGTGCTGCCTTGAAATCCTGTTGCTGTAGTGTGCTTTTCTGCCAGAGAACATAATAATTTTGTGCAAATTCTTCAGCAGATCGTATGCGGCTGACCCCAGTAAACCATAAACTGCATTCTGGTTCCCTCTAGAAAATAGATGATAGTCTATGTTATTTTCTGTAGTTACAAACCTGAGCTGTCACATCAGTTGAGGAAGCAACTGTTTCCTGGACTAGAGTCTGTTGATCCTCATACTCATGTAATACTGTGCCACAGCCAACAAATATAGCAGTGCTTCTGCACTGTAAACAGACATGAACATGAATGACCTAGAGGAAGAAAAAAAGATGTATTCATGGTTTCTTACACCATTTGTATAGCCAAAAAGTGGTTTGCAGCAGTAAAACAGAAACTTCAAAGGACCGTAAAAGACAGATGTGTGTATTTAATGAAATCTGCGTAGCTGCCTCTCTTTATTGCCCTGAGAAATCTCAACCAGAACTAACCTAAGTAAAAGGATATCCCTGTGGTACGGACTCACTTCATAAATCTGTGTAATTCTCCTGAATGCAGGGTTTTACTTTTGTTGCACCTGAGCCACATCTCGCCCTTCGGCTGCGCTGTCCTGTGCTACGCTTTCCTTCACGTCTTCCCGTTGCTTTCTGCTGTGACCCCGCGGCTCGGCCCCCCTCTGCCTGGCTGCGGAGCCAACTCGGCGCCCGCCCCAGCAAACGGGGCAGCGCTGCTCTCGGCACAGCTCGTGTGCCGGGACGCTGCGTTATCCGCGCGACAGGAACCGCTGGCAGCGGGGTGCCGTAGGTGTAGGTGGTCCCGTAACTCAAAGGCAGGAGCTAGGGGACAAGTTAGGAAAGAATATGCCTGGAAATGGGGAGGAAAGTTACACTGCAGAGAGCGGAGGCCTGGCAGATGACAGAGCTAAATCGCTGGGATGCTGAAGTGGAGAGAAAACCAAGCAGGCACCTTTCTTGTGACCACAAGCCCACGGCTGTCGGAAGCACGCTGCGTACGCCCCCATTGCTTCCCCGTGGGGACAGGTGTCCTACTTCCGCAATTCAAAAATCTGGTCATGCTACCTTGTGAATTATACAAAGGAAAAACACAGGTCTCTTCACCCACCACTGAAAAGAAGCTGCCTCTAGGCTGCAACGTTGTAACTGTTTGATGGTGCAGGACAACTGTATGGAGCACTTATGACTTCAGGAAAATATTAAGCGTAAGATAGCTATTCATTTTTTAAAAATGACCAGGCTACTAACACTCTAACGTTGTATGCATGGAAACACATACACGTTTGTTGCTTTTTCATGGCCATGCATTTTCAAGGCAGTGTTACACTTTATCTGATGGAAAGCAGTACCTTAATGCCCTATCCCATGTTGACCTGAGAGAAAAACCGACTTACTAAATCATTATTAGGAGCATTTCTAACGACGCCTGCACTTTCTCCATACTGATCTTTTGTACAAATAGATAGCCAAGCTAATCCTGGTATTTTAAGGAAACCAGCGAACTACTTTTCCAACAGCTCTGACTGCAGAAATGTATTTGCTTTGATTTATGAAAATTTAAAATCTTTTGGGCATAGGGGATCAAACTTTATGTGTCCTTAATAGCATTTTTTGCATTATTTATGTCTTCAACTGCAAACAATAGCAACAGTATTTATACTCAGGAAATAAATTGCGCAGTTAAATGTGGCCTGAGTTATTTGTCTGCAGAATAAGCTTTCCCCATTCTGAAGGAGGTAAAAATACTGTAACAAAAGAAGTTCTGGGAAAATATTTGAGCAGAGAAAAGTACACAGGAGTGGCAGACCAGTCCTGGAAAACAGTGCAGTACTGAGTATTTTCTAGCGATACGCCAAAATAATTGGCAAACGTTCGGGTATTGTGGCTTGAACTTGGGTGGGAATGATATTTTAATGTAACTGCTTTTTCCACTTACATAGAATAGCAAGTACTCAGTGTTATGAAAGGAAAAGATGGCTCTAACTCTCTCCATTGATTGAACAAAGTAAAAAGCATTGTATCTCCTTTACTTGTTTCCACTCTGGATAACAAATACAAGTTCACGTTTGGAAATTAATTCATCACTTTTCTCTGTCGTGCACAAGCATTTTTGCTGTTGTTTCAAGTGTCCTGCAGAAAATTCAGATGGCTTCTTCCCTCCTCCCTCTGCCTCTCCCTCTGCCTCTCCTCAAATCTCCTCAGCTCTTCCGACCTTTTTTTCATGGCACAATCCCACATTTATGCCTCCAAGTCCCACACAGATCCACAAACATATGAGTCTTTCTGGACTATAAAATCTGAAGGCCGTGGTGGCTCTGCCATAGGCTGAAGTTTTCAGAAATGCTGAATTGCTGCACTCTTTTCCACTTCCCATATAAGCACTATAAAATCACTGCTTTGTCTCTTCCTCCAAATTCTTTTGAGATTAAATGCCCTACAAGGTTTCTTGCAATCCTAGTAGTAATTTCTTTGTACAGGGCCTGGTAAGAAAAGCAACAGTTTGCAGGTGACATTTACAGAATGAGATGATGGCACCTCTTTTAGGACTAAATGGAGTTGTCAGACACAGTAACTGGTTCATGTTCTTACACACGTAAGGTGAATACAGAGAATTACAGCTTGCAACTTGTCTAGCCTCAGGTTTGTTTCCAGTATTCAGATGTTCTCACTAAAAAATGTTTACTCTTTACCACTGTTACTGCATTGTAGTATGCAATGCAATAAGTCAAGAGACCTCCAAAACACATGTTTCTAGAAAATTAAGTTTTAATATTGAATAGTGGTAGGAATCTGGGTCATTGCTTCTGTCAAAGTAAGCATGTCTGTATGATGTATTGAAATATATAACTGTAAGTGCTGTCATTGAAAACTGTCTTCAGGAATTTCTGATACAGGTTGGATTAGGACATCCAAACTTGATATATTGTCCTTTTACCCCTATTCCTCACCTCTCCATGCTGCTGGCTTATATTGTTACAAAGCATCCCAGTGATGACTGTTGTATTCAGAAGGTTTTTTAAAGTGTGTGCATCTGAAATTTCAAAGTAATATAGTGTATAGCAAATGCCTTTGTTCCCTTTCTGTGTAGATGCTGTGCTTGAATGACCTTAGAGGAGAAAAAAATCCTGTCTTGAAGTGACAGTGAAATCCTGTCTATGAACAGGAAATGCATATTTTTCACTCTAATTCCTTCAATGAACTTAATATAAAAATAACCTGCCATTGCTGTAAGGTTAATGGTGCAGAGAATTTTCGCTGGACTTCAGCTGACTTCCCAAATTCTCTTTCATCCTCTTCCTCCCAGACCAAGAGCTGCTTCTAATAGCAGACAGGCCCAGGCTGTGTTTAGAAATGCAAAGCTGTGTGGATGCACATGTGCATGTGAAAGCATGAATGTTTACTTTCCAAGTAATTGAAATGCATGAGAGAATAGATGTGCATTTTTAGTATATAATTGTATCCTCTATAACCAGTTGATCTTTAGTACCTAAAGAAGAAATGTGTTTCTTGGGAAACTGAGAAGTATGAGTGACCTCCACATCCTGAGCCCCTCTGTTTCAAAAACACGCTGACGCTCCCTCAGAGCTTCCTCCCCATGGCCTGAGAGTGCTCCCAAATTCTTTGGTTATTAGTCCAGAGCCATGCAGTAATTGAGAAGAAGGTGCCCAGGAGCTATACAAACCACTTTCAGCAAGTCCCCACATCCAGCTTGTTGCATATTTTTACAGTCATCAAAATAAAAAGCAAATCAGATTCCGTTATATTATCATTTACATATTTGCAAAATGCTTTCTCAGGGGTTTGGCATGTATGGCATGAAGCAAGATGAGCTGCTGTACTTTCTTTCCTGAACATTGCTCTATGCAGACTTCTCCTGCTATAGGATTACAAGCTGGCAGAATAATGCCTGACAGGAATTGATAAAGAATTGCAACATGAATCCCTGCAGGGCACGTTGGGGCAAGTTTGTTATAGGAACAGTCTTCCTCTGTTTACATGAACAAAAGCTGGGTTTGACAGCTTCACTGTTCAGCAGCTTTGGGAGTGTGTGAACTCACTGTTATTCTGTGTTGCTTTTTCTACATTTTTCGCTATGGTAGCAACAATCTCTCTTTTTAAGCAGTTCTGTCTCAGAGTGTTCTCACCCTGTTTCTCACTGCTACACAGTGTTTTCCAATGCAAAGTTTATAGAGAGAGTTTCACTGGTCAAATTAAATTTAATTTGCCTTGTACATTAAGGTATTAAAGAAAGCAAGTGAAGAAAGAAGATGAATATAGGGAAATCTACCTTGACTTCAGCAAGGCATTTGACAATGTCTCCCATAACATCCTCATAGACAAGCTCAGGAAGTGTGGGCTGGATGAGTGGACAGTGAGGTGGATTGAGAACTGGCTGAATGGCAGAGCTCAGAGGGTTGTGATCAGTGGCACAAAGTCTGGCTGGAGGCCTGTAGCTAGCGGTGTCCCCCAGGGGTCAGTCCTGGGTCCAGTCCTGGGTCCAGTCTTGTTCAACTTCTTCATCAATGACCTGGATGAAGGGACAGAGTGCACCCTCAGCAAGTTTGCTGACAATACAAAACTGGGAGGAGGGGCTGATACCCCAGAGGGCTGTGCTGCCATTCAGAGGGACCTGGACAGGCTGGAGAGGTGGGCGGAGAGGAACCTCATGAAGTTCAACAAAGGCAAGTGCAGGGTCCTGCACCTGCGGAGGAATAACCCCCTGCACCAGGACAGGTTGGGGGTTGACCTGCTGGAAAGCAGCTCTGCGGAGAAGGACCTGGGAGTGCTGGTGGACACCAAGTTAAGCATGAGGCAGCAATGTGCCCTTGTGGCCAAGAAGGCCAATGGTATCCTGGGGTGCATCAGGAAGAGTGTTGCCAGCAGGTCGAGGGAGGTGATTCTCCCCCTCTACTCAGCCCTGGTGAGACCACATCTGGAGTACTGTGTGCAGTTCTGGGCTCCCCAGTACAAGAGGGATGTGGCACTACTGGAGCAAGTCCAGCGAAGGGCTACAAAGATGATTAGGGGACTGGAGCATCTCTCTTATGAGGAAAGGCTGAGAGAGCTGGGCCTGTTTAGCCTGGAGAAGAGAAGGCTGAGAGGAGATCTTATCGATGTGTACAAGTATCTGAAGGGAGGGTGTCGAGAGGATGGAGCCAGACTCTTTTCAGTGGTGCCGAGCGACAGGACAAGAGGCAACGGGCACAAACTGAAACACAGACGCTTCCATCTGAAGATGAGGAAAAACTTCTTCACTGTGAGGGTGACAGAGCACTGGAAGAGGTTGCCCAGAGAGGTTGTGGAGTCTCTTTCTCTGGAGATATTCAAAACGCGCCTGGATGCAATCCTGTGCAATGTGCTCTAGGTGACCCTGCTTGAGCAGGGGGCTTGGACTAGATGATCTCCAGAGGTCCCTTCCAACCTCAGCGATTCTGTGATTCTGTGTGAAAAAGTGTGTGGTAATCATAGCTTGGTTGTCATATGATTTCCACTGAAATTTGTTTCCACAATTATTAGGTAACAATGCATTTAAAATTAAATTGTGCATGAACAGAAAGCAGACTACCCATGTTAGTAATGGCACAGATACAAATCCATCAGTAACTTTTGTTAGGGCTAAATTTCAACCACTCTCCAGCTGCCATCATCATTCTTATTTAGGGAAACTGTGCTGTTTCATTTATATAGCTACTCAAAATTCAGTCAAGCTGATGAGGCTGTACCAGCTATTTCACACTGAAAGAATACATTTTATTTTCCAGACATTTTTGTGCAGTATTTTACAGAGACACAATGTAGCATCTCTGTTTAAAAATTGTGTTGTGTTTATTTTGCCAGTGGCATTTGCGGAGGCCACATACACACGAGTCATTCATTTTTGAAGGCTGCTTCTCTTCTGCTGAGCCCACCAGAAAGCTGCTGTTCCCCAGCCGCGTCCCCTGCAGCTCCGGGGCCTCGGGTGCAGAGGGGCGGCATCCCCGGCTCCAGCCTCCTGTGCTCTCGCCAGCAAACTGCAGAAGTTGTATGGCTGTTTCGGACCCAGAATCAGCTCAAGTGTTTTCTCTGTGCGAGTTAAATGATGAGCATACAAATTAATTGGTGATTGTTATTGTGCAGGCTTGACAGTGTGTTGAGTCATGACATAGGAATATAGCAACGAACGATCTCTTTATGGTTTTACACTGGTTTAATTCCACTGACATCAGTGGAGTCATTTTTGATTTATACCAGCATAAACAGTCTGACTGAGGCCCAGTGAGAAGGCAGACTGAGTTGTGGATTTTACATTGCCACTGACATCCTCAGAAAGATTTGGGTTCTTTATCCAGTTTTCGGAATGATCTGGTATTACTCAAATCATCCTTGTTTACCTAAACGCAGAGTAGAAAATTGTGTGACACATGGTATCTCAAGTGACTCTAGATAAGAATGTAGAGGGGGCAGAGTTTTTTCTTTTATAGTTTGATTTTAGAAACATCTCAACGGCTTTTTAAGCATACAGCTACTGCTTCATTGTGTATTTCCTGTTAATCATTTTGCAGTTGTGCTGGAGCCTGGGACAGAAAGAACTGTGATAGCAGTTGTAGGTGATTCCCCTTCCCATTCCCCTCCCCTGCCATCCGCCCTTCCTCTCCTCTGCTCTGCTCTCCTCTCCTCTGCTCTGCTCTCCTCTCCTCTCCTTCGCGTTTCAGGGTGTGCCTGTACCGAAAATTATCCTCTCTGACGAATGGAAAACAGAATTCTGTGACAACACAAAACTGCAAGGCTACCACAGCTATCTCTGATTTGTATTCTAGAAACAGTAATTTTCCTAAACTATATGCTGGGAAAATTTGCATCAAAATTAATGGGACGTGTATACCGGCATTTTCCATGGTAGTATGGTCAAACTGCAAGTCTAAATTAAAAAGGACTTTAATCTATCATTCAGCCTCTTGTTATTTGCTTTTCCTGCTACACCCGCTTCCGCCACTTGGAATTATGATTAAACAAAGCAGCAGCAGCAGAATCAGTTGTGGCCAGAGAATCTCATGTGCCCCTTCTTTGGCTTCGACTTCCTCTAATTTGTTGCTGGCAGCCTCAATGAGAACAATTGCAATAGAAGTGGCTCCAGTTCACTGTTTCTTTGAAAAAATTTCTACTGCTTCATTACAAGAGCAAAAAATATGAAAAAAGTGACTCCAGCTTTTGTTCTACCAGTGCTGTGATTTTGAAAAGCTTGACTGTGCGGGAGGGAGAAAGGTGCGCAGGCAGGGAGTGGGCAGTGCAAATCACACAGGCTTTGACTCCCAAACATCAGCAGGTCCAAGTGAGTGGATAGACTCCCTATCTGTGCAACATTTCTTTTCAAGTCCATTATACAGTCCTCTACAACATGCACATCACCTTTCACAACAAAGCTGGAAATTTCCTTCTCTAACAGATCTTTGTGGAGGAAGAGTTTTATTTTTTTCCTAGCCCTGCCTGTTATGAAAAGATATATAGGCTAGTTGGAATAGGTAATATAGTCATAAATTATGGTATATTTTCCAGGTAACTTCTATGGGACTAAGAAATACATGTTAAATAACCCTTTTTGTCCGTCCCTCTTCTCCAGTCTCGGTCCATGCCCCAAACTGCAGAGCTGGCGGGGGAGACAAATGAGACACGAGAGGACTGTCCCACTCCTCCAGCCTTGTCCCGCGCCTGCATCTACAGGCACAGTCCAACACAAGATATTTACCACGCTTGGAAATAATTTCTTACAAAGGACAGTAAATTGCACACGTGAGGAAAGCTGTGTGCTTATAAGAGAGCACTGCACTCTGTAAAACAGTAGAGGGTACTAATAGCAGACACTGTTATAAAACGGTAGTCCCTGGATAAAATTTTCATGAATAACTATGTATTAATGTCATCTGAAGACTCACTTAACTTCACTGGGGAGAAAATAGTATTGGTCTTTGTTGAAAAGCCGTTTAAATATAGTATCACAGCATTGTCAGGGATTTGCCTTCCAAGGACTAAATGGCAAGAAGGCTAAAAACTGGAACCTGGTTCACTGTGCATGTGAGACTGATGTGCGTTCATCGTGCTGCCCGGTGAGCGAGCACTTCGGAGTGGAATTAGCCATGCTGCGTACACACACAGGGGTATTTGCAAATGCTGGTTTAGGAAGCTATTTTGAAAATGTAATTTAAAGAGGCTAGGAGGAAATCGTGCCCCTTTATGAATGGTCTGCTTTGACAGTTTCATATCTCTAAAGTCTTTCTTCTTTTCTGCTGAGCTAATTAGGATTTCATATAACCTAGTGTCATCATTTAACTTAGAGGATATTCATTCTCTTTAGAGAATTATGCTCTTGAAACATGTTCTAATCATCTGGTATTAGTCTCATTGTGTGGAGTATTAGCAGCAGAATGTTCTGGGGGGGTTGGGGTGTGTGAAAAGGAGTCAGACTTTAAATACCAAACCAGACCAAGAGCTATTCTTCTGGTACACACAACTAGGGATTTATCAGCATTGTTGATTTTTCATATTGTGCATATGGCTCTTTTATATGTAACTATGAATAGAAAAGACATGCAAGCACTGTGTAAGCTCAGTATGTTTTCAACAGATATTTAGATTAGCTGTCTTTTGCTTAAGGACTTCAAATTCTGTATTATTTGTGTAAAGAAAATGAGTGAATAGTTTTGTAAATCATACAGATTTTATAATTTAGTTTAAAATCAAATTTTAAGGTATTTACTCAATTACCTATATAGGTTCTGACAAATCCATTCAGAATATTGAGGTGACAGTTTTGTAAATGTTCAGGCAATATTCTCTAATTTATGACTTTTAAAAATTGGTAGTATATGCCTCATTTAGCATTGGTTAGGTACAGATAAAACTGTTACTGTGTGCAGGTCACCATAGTTGCATTAGTTAGAACTCAAGTTTATGCTACTTTTCAAAACCTCGCCTTTGGGCTGAAATATTCCCTTCTTTTTTTTGCCTAAAATTTATATTTTGTAAAGGCTAAGCAAGACTTTGGGGGGTTATTTGGTATTCGATTTGAGGTCATTTTGTGTTTTCTTATTTGAACAACACCTCAGCTGAATTATAAACTGAAATATGGCCTGTAAATAGTCCTTTCCGAGTGAGAGTGCCTAAGAAATTAGTTTTTACCTGCCTGATTTGTGAGCATGTGAAATCTGACTTCTGAGTGTTTGCAGTAGGGTTGTTTTCTTTATTTTGCTGAGCTCATTACTGTGCACCTAGGAAAGGATGTCCTGTACGTGCACACGTATCTAAATGAACTTTGCAGTGAGCTGGCTGGCCAGCCAAGGTCAAAGTTATGGTGAGGAGTTGTTACGACTCTGTAAGATCATTCATCTAGACTTCCTCAGCACAAAGAAGAGAAAATCTTTTCCTGCAGACTGTAGAAAAAACAGTTGTATTAGTAACACATGCAGTTAAACTAATTTTCAGTAAGAGTAATGGTATATTTACAGTAAGATATTTTAATAATACAGCAGACATTGAAAGTGGCCGTACTTTAATTCTACATCTCTGTGAGAGGCAGCAGTGTTTGATCATGCTGTTCTTATTCAGGCATGTATTATTGTTGGTCAGGACTCCACAGATACGGAACAAAAATCAGGTTTCTGCTCAGCGATCCTGCAGTACAAGCCAAGAAACAAGTGATGATACAAATGGGGCAGCACAGGGAAACAGCGAGACAGCACTGGTCAGTATGAGAGGAACGCTCTCAACGCACCTTCCGTCTAATGATGGCCGCTTTTTTGTAGGCAAAGAGAGTTTAAGAAGAGTTGAAGCAGAGTATTATTGCAGGAAGCTCTTTTCAAGGGTGGAGGAGGTGCAAAAATGCTTACGTGGTAACCCGTAAGCAGCCGAGGCTGAGATTTTTGGCTAATCAGTGAGGAGAGTGGCTGCTTCGGTATTTAAAGAGATCTGACTGAGAGGTAGATTAGGGAGGTGTTCCTGTAATGGAAGGATATGAAGATCATGGAAATAAAGGCAATTTTTTTACTATTTCTTTCTAATGTTTAGAGTATATTACATATTTTTCATATAATAACTATCACAGTTGCTATTTGTCATGCATCTGCAAAGGTTTTCTTGCTATGCATGTATGTTTAAATACACAGGAAAAATAAAACTACTATTTTTTATTTTTGGAAGTGCTTTATAGCACTTTTAATTAACAGGGAAAAACTTCAATAAATAGAAAAACAAACAGCATCAGCTCAGGATTTGGTTAAAAAGAGCTCTCACTTACAAAGACTGCCTTGAGTAACTTGTAATAGCAGAACAAGCCAGATCATAGCTTAGATGAAAGAGGTTATTCCACTGGGAGTATCAAATTTGAACTAGTCACCTCTGGTTTAGCTTTTGAAATATGACAGGAGAATCAATGATTGCTGCTGTTAATGTCTGAGGAAACCTTTGGCTTACTGAGAATCTAGATATTAACAATTTTGAAGTTTCTCCATACCAAAGGACTATTAAGATGAAACAGTAGCTTTAAATTAAGTACCATCATCAAATTGAGGAATTTATCCTGAAGGAGAGAAATAATTAGGCTTGTTTATCTAAGAGAAATGAAAGATCAAATTACAGGGAATGTTCCTAAACTGACCCTGTGACTAAGATGAGTTTACCAGAGACTTCATCTTTTTTAGCATTATAGTTCCCATATTTTTTAAGCATGTTTCCCCTTGCCATTTAAACTGGAAAAAAATTGTCCAGACTATGCACTAAATGTGGGTATTTTCCTGTTAGCAAAGTCGGTCAACGATCCCATGCTTCAAAAATCGTACAGCCTCTTTCTCTGCTATGCAGGTTGTTACAATATCATAGCAAAGATTATGACTGGTAGGTCTCAAATACATTAAAGACTGTATTAACTGGCAGCAACCTTTTGGTGTTAATAGGGTGGGTGATACTCCCTTAACTGCCTCTTCAGTTTCAGCTACATCCTTATTCTTTTCTTGCTTACTCCAGAGAAAGGTACTGCTGTGTTCTGTCAGCCAAATCCAGCTGCAAAGGCGAGGACTTCGGGACTCTTCTGAATCAATTCCCATATAGCAGAGCATCAATATAGTTGTCTTTTTAGCATACTACTGCCTTGTACTTTGCCACAGATAATGCATTGAATTCAAGAACTTTGAATGCATTGTATGTAGCACTGCTAGCATCTTTTGACAAACTTTAAAGTTTCTGTCTGCTCCTGGCAGTATGGTTCAGGGGTAACTCTGCTGATGCTAGTGCTAATGAAAAGCAATGAAAGGGAAAGCAGAAGTTCTAAGACCTAGTAAGTACTACTGAAAGAACTTTGTAAAATGATTTAAAAAAAATCGGAGGGTTTCTGATTTCTCTGTTGGCTATTTTTATATTGGTTAAGTTTATTAAGTAATTTATTTAATTGATCTTTAAGAATAAAATTCACAAAGCCATTTAAAGAAACTGCTGTGATAGCTTTTCCAGATTTCCCTGATAAATATTTCACACTTTCATTAAATTTATTCTGCTATTTCTAGTTAGGCCGTGCATCTCATTCCACATTTAAAGATCATTCAGTATCATAGCTTCAAGCCAAGCAATGGCCCTGTTTGAGATGAAATAGCTTTGTTGAAAGCTATCTCTGTCTTTAGTAAATGGTATCATTCTTTAAAAAAAAGATTATTTAAATGTGAGGAAGTAAAACCTAGACAAAGGCATTTAGAGTAAAAAAAAGCAGCCTTTTATTTCTGATTTTGTCACCTTCTGTGCTGCTTCTACAAATGATTTCATATCTCTGTGCTTTTTTTGTTTTTCCTTCTGTATTTAGATGGTAAGATGTTTGGGACAAGCTTGTTTCTTATTGCATGTTAAACTTCTCCATAGTTTAAAAAAAAAAAATTGGTTCAAGTGTTATATCGGGGATAGGTGTGTTTGAGTAGCTGTAGTGATGCCCTTCCTCTTTGCTAGTAGAATAAGAGGGTAATTGTGAAATGTGTTGTGTGTTACGTGCTATATGCAGTCCTTTACACATGTGTGCCTGGGTGCCAGATGGACTTGCTTTTGCGTGTGCCTGAGCAAAAGGCCAAAGGGAAGGATCTGGATGTCCGTCTGCAGAAGGGAAGGTGCTGCTGCACGTGGCTGTTAGTCTGAGAGGTCCAGCTTCTGCAGATTCCTCTGCTGAACTTTTCTCTTCTAGCTGTTCCCCAGCAGCCCCTGGGAATCAGCTCTTCTCTCCTGACTGAAGGGTTTTTATGCTTCATTTTTTGTTTATGCTTCCCAGCCAGCAAACTAAGACAGACTGTAGGATCCTCCAAGCTAATAGTCTTTTGGGTGTGTATAAAATATTCCTATCTGGGGTCCTGGTGTAGCTTCCTGCTTGTTCTTCCAGCAATCCACATTAAACAGGCTAGGTGTGGAATAAATACTTAGCCTTCCCAATTAAGTTAGGCAGACTTCAGTTAAGTTACATTCCCGTATTCTGACATTGTTATATAGTCACGTCTCACCCATCCCATTACTGAGGAATATTAGTCAGTAACGTGCACTAAGCAGATTTCTTTGTAACATCACCAGAGAATTTAAGAAATTGTAACTTTATGCAACTTCTTTATAAATTCGTGTATTCTTCCACATTGGACTCTGGGGTTGCTGGAAGGAAAGAATAATATTAAAGCTTGTATGTGGCCTGAGTAACATTCCTCTGAAACCTGCTCCGGTAACACCTGAAGTGATTCCTCAGGCATCTATGTAAGTGTATAGAAACGTATGTAGCGATTATTAGCATATTTATGAGAAATGCTAATAATCAGTGAGAATTCAGTCCAGCTTTCCGGCATTAAGAAAATGTGCCTGATTACTGAAGAGAAAATTCCACCTTAAGTAGGCTTATTTTATGCAGTGTGACTGCAAGTCTCACACATTTACTTTTATTAAACTCTGACATTTGGAATTTAACAGTCCAAGAGTGAAAGAACATTTCCAACATGTAAGGAACTGCTATCTTAGTATGTTGCAGCATCTTCCATTTAATCTGCTTTTAAATTCCTGTAGAGATTTTTGTTGTTGACTTTATGTTAAGAGATATATTTTCAAGAACACTGTAATTTAACGTGATAATTAATATTTTTCAAGTGCTTAGAACATACAAAGTGTTATATAAGTGCAAATTATTAGTAAGGGCAATGAAATCAACAGTATATGTTAATTAATATTTATTGTAGAAATGCTCTCCTACTAGCAGTTGAACAGGAGAGGGAAAATAATGTGGAATCAGAGAGGAGAGCTGAACACCTTTGGTCCTTATAAGAATGTAGATTTTTGCAGGCAGTGCTAGTTTTGGAAACTTATATAATCATACACATAAAGCCATCATTCGGTATAATCCCCAGAGCACATCTCTGAGGCTAACCTTTGCAATCATGTGGGCAGGTTGCCCCTCTCACGGAAGTTTCTGACGTTCCCGGCAAAAAGTAATGCTGACTTCCTTCAATACTGATATTAAAAAATTATTTAGCCTAAGGATATCAAACAGAAATTGAAGATGCTAAATAATAGATACAGCTTGACATCAGACAGACTATACACATAAACAACAAAGGGTAGCTATACAGAAGGCTGAAGCCATGTCTTAAGAACTGTTTGAAACCAAATCCTTTTCATCAGAAAGCTTTCTAATTTGTTCCTGAAGGTTACCGTGCAGAAGAGTTAACTGTTTTTTAAGTAGTCGTTTACTTTGGTGACATTTCCTGTTTTTTTAGCAGGACAAGCAACTAAAACACAGTCCTAGAAAGCAGTGAGCTTCATTTATGTGTTTGTAAGCCTTTTTATTTGTTGAGTCATGAGACTGCACAATCAGTAGGCCATAGTTACACTATCACTGCAGAACAATTTAGAACAAAGCAGTGGTAACAAATTTGCTTATTTTGGACAGGTCACATGCAAAAATCTATGCTTTTTTATCCACAAATTAAATAGGAAAATCAAGAAAAAAACAGGGTAAAAATTGCACGCTAGATCCTTATGCATGCATCAGTATGTTCAGTGTGACTGAAGAAGAGTCCTACGTGCCTGATCCTGGAACATGTACTGCATCCTCTGGCTGCTGCTCTTGATATTTGTTAAGCCAGGGTGTGGTGGCATGAAGCCAAAAATGCCAGGTTTTCACCACCTTAGTATATCTCAATCAGTGGGGAATCCCCAGTTTACTTATTAAGAAAGCTCTCACCTTTCTTTATTCAATTAATGCCAAGGGGTGGAGTCAGGAGCTGAACAAAATATCATGTTCTTTAACAGAGTGTGTCCTAAAGGCTTCCCGTGTATACATACATGTTAACTGAGTTAATGTTTCTGTAATTTTTATTCAGAATGAATGTTTCACTTTGTGGCAGTAATTATATAATGCTATGAGAATCCATCATTTAAACTGTAAACCACCAACTCCATAATTTTCATACAAATTCAGAAGTTAGTTTGTTATGTGGCATACAAAGACGGTTTTGTTTTAGACACAGTATGTCCTCTTAGCTAGAGAGGATGATCTGCCAAGAAATGATTTAAAAAGAAAGATGCACGTGGCACTCTGGAGATGAGTAGGAGTCCTATAAAATGCATAACTTCGTTAGCTTGAAATCTTTTAACACAATCAAAAATAACTCTTCACTTTCTATGTAAACCATGAAGAGAATGTGTGCATGTATTTAACTATTGCAAACCCAAATTCTGCTGCCACGGTAATATTTTTGCACATCAAAATGTCCAGCAAAAATGTTTGTCCTGGCATTCCTCAAAGCCAGCCAAAGAAGTGTTTTATATGGGAGGCATGGAGTGGTATTGCAGCACAAGTTCACAGATCCGATCCATCCCCGGGTTACCTGTGGGAACACCTTGATCTAGCTAACAGGACCTACTCGTCCGTATTTCTGCTCCTGGCAGAAATGCTCTCTGCTGGAGACAAAACACACCAGGGCAATTGCAGCGTTTGGGTCCCCAGGTTAATGACAGGTTTTCTAGATGTCATTTTCATACAATTCAGAAGTTAGTTTATCATGCAGCATACCAAGATAGTTTTGCTTTGGATACAGGGTGTCATCTTAGCTAGAGAAGATGGGCTGCCTAGAAATGGCAGGGGAAACCAGGGGAAACTGAAAAGTGGTGGTAGAATATTACCTCCTGTCAAAACCAGTTTATTATACTGTGTCATTACTGAGTCACGGGAATGATTTTGAACCAATTTAGAAGCAGAGATGTTGCTCTCTTCTAAATCTCTGTTGCAGACTGGAAAGAAGTACAGGAACACAAGAGGCGTTTCCATGAATGTTTATGTATATCATTTTAAGCAGATAATTTTAGTGAGTAAACTTCTAGAACCTATTAGAAACAAAATTACATTGATGGAAACTTTTTGATGGGAATAAAAATCAGATTAGCGAATAGATTAAGAGAGATACGGCCCTACTGGAGCAAGTCCAGTGAAAGGCTACAAAGCTGATTAGGGGACTGGAGCATCTCTCTCATTAGGAAAGGCTGAGAGAGCTGGGCCTGTTCAGCCTGGAGATGAGAAGACTGAGGAGGGATCTTATCAATGTGTATAAGTATCTGAAGGGAGAGTGTAAAGAGGACGGGGCCAGACTCTTTTCAGCGGTGCCTAGTGATAGAACAAGAGGCAACGGGCACAAACTGAAACACAGAAAGTTTCATCTGAAGATGAGGAAAAACTTCTTAATGTGAGGGTGACTGGAACAGGTTGCCCAGAGCACTGGAACAGGTTGCCCAGAGAGGTTGTGGAGTCTCCTTCTCTGGAGATATTCAAAACCCGCCTGGATGCGATCCTGTGCAATGTGCTCTAGGTGACCCTGCTTGAGCAGGGGGGTTGGACTAGATGATCTCCAGAGGTCCCTTCCAACCTCAACCATTCTGTGTTTCTGTGATTCCTTAATTGCCTGAGTGTCATTTACTTTGCTGCTGTAGACATCTTGGATTAAGGCTGAGCTGTAAATGGAATTGGTGTTGATAAGTCTCATTACCATCAGTAGCATCATCTCCAGTTGGGGAGTTACAGCTGTAGCACTAATATAAACAATAAAACTGATCACACCACAACTTTGGATCCTATCCTACTCTTACTGAAGTCGAGGGCTGCACTGCTATTGGCTTCAGGAGCAGCAGGAACAGGCCCAGCTGAATTATTTGGCATGAAGATTTTTCTTTAACTGCATACCTGCTGAGCTATCTAAGAAAATTGTCAAAATCCCTGATATGCATTCCATAAATCTGCACAGTTCAACAATGCTGATTTTTGCACTGTCTGCTGGTGATAATGATATATTAGCTAAAGAATCTTTCCGCCTTCAGCTCTATCATACAAAAAATTTTCCATGTTTCTTGCAAGGTTCTGGCTTCAATTTCTTGTTTTCCTAGTAATCTTTGAAATTTGAAACCTTAAGGCCACACCTAATGTTCTATTACTCTGTTATTTCTTTAAATAGAGATCTAAATTCACTTGTTTTTACACACTATTTATTGCTTTTCAAGAGTACTTAGAAAGGATATTTTTAGACAACTGTGTGTTGCCATTAGCAGAGTTTCAGACAAAAATATATTTTTGCCTTTTTTGAGGCAAGAGTATGAATGCAACATATCTATCTTTGGAGCCTATAACAACATAGAAATGTCTGTAAATGATGGTCGCAAGTGTATGGCTCTTGCTCCCTGGCCCAGCAAAGGACCTGTGCATATAATGAGGGAGAAGTTATTTCTGGCTTTAGTTGTAACAGATTGCATGAGGGAACCATTTTGGTGAGCATGCAACAAACTTAATGTTGACTTTCCAAAGTATGTGTGCTCCTATTTGAGGCTGGATTGTCCTTCCAGCAAAAGAATGCTTTTGAATTTAAGGGTAGGAATGTCAGGCTTTTGACAAGGAGCATTATTTTGTCTGTCATTTAACACTACACAGTACAAATTTTTTCCCTGTTACATGTATACAAATAAAGTCATTTTTCTGTGATACTAGTTAAAATGTCACTTCTCATTCTATATCTCTTTCGTTATTTCTTAGCATTGGATTACATCCTTTTCAGCAGAAAAAAGTGAAACTTTTTTTTTTAATTCCCTGTGATAGAATTCCTGAATAGGAGGATGCTTCTGTCGTACATTTTGTTTGTATTAGTGTGTATGTGTATGACTTTTTACTTCAATTTGTCTCATTTTTGGAAAAAAAATGAAAAAGAATTAGAATATATAACCCAAAATACTCTCTGAAATATGACAGCTGGAAAAAAGCTTCTTCTTGACCAGCAGAAATAGTGATCGCAGATTTGCTGAGTTAGTGTCCCGAATGCCTTACACTCCTTACTGCAATAACTTTCCCAATAGCACATCCTCTAAATCATTCTCTGCTTACAGCCTTCTTGTCCTCGCTACTCTTCAGTGTTTCCAGCCACTGGCAGCAGGTAGACAAGATGATAAAACAGCTTTGTTTTTGTAGGAAACCATGCTTAAAATGATCAACAGACACTTTCTTATTTTGAACAAGGACGCTGATTAATATAATCAGCATTGCCAATCCCATTTGGCACTAGCTATTGTTTAAATATCCTCAACAAAGCATATTGTAAACGAGCCTGTAAGAGGAAGCAGTGTAGGCATGTTGCCATTGCTTCACTGCAAGCTGTTAGGAGTCAGGAGATAAATTTGTCAGATTTTTGCTTTTATTTCACCTAGAAAGATCAATTTGGTATGATAGTCAACACTGTGTATTTCCAGTCTCCCTCCAGATTGAAGTTCTGTTCTTTCGGTCATTAAAAAATGAGACTGAGTTTTTAATTTAAGTTGTAAACATTTATGTCCTAGTTTACCTTAGTAAACTGAGAGTTGGCAGTGCCAGTCAAAAAGATCTTTTAGGATGAAATAAAAAAAGGATAACTGTAGTTCAATGATGGAAGAAACAGTCCTTCAGTACTTTTTGCCTTTATTTTATTTCCATTAATTTTCTTCCTACAACTTGCTGCTACTAAACACAAGATTTTTTTAGTATTAAAAATGTGATCTTTTATATGAATGTAAAGGAACACCATAGATGTGTTCAAAATTATTAGTAGGTTTTAGAAATTATAAACACCAAATTCTACTTCAAGTTGTTTATCAAAATTAAGATATGTTTGTGGTACTGTTGATATCTGGCATTTATTCTGCTAAATAAGCTGTGTAAGCTTTTTGCTAGAGGATATTTCTTAAATATTACTGTTACCATGGATAATGCAAGTTGACAGGATCTATAGTTGAGGGGCAAGTCATATGGAGTCTGCATTCAAGGGTTATATTTTGTCGGGCAGAGGACAGGTTGGAAGTACTTCAGCAGAAGGGTAAAGTTTTACTGCTTTCAAATATAGGTTTTTGCCAGGCTTGTACACACACACAAAAAAGGCATATTCAGATCAGCCAATTGTCTTTGAAGTATGGTGTAATAAAAAAATTGGTCACTGTAGTTGCAAACTGTGTTAGAAATTACATCAGATATTAAAGCAAAAACCTCTCCAGAAGCCTCCTCTGAGTAGAGTGAGTGTGTGTGTGAGTGGAGAAAAAATTCTGCCTGAAACAGGTGACTGATGGCAGTGTTTAATTTCAAGCCCATAACAAGAACGATTTCTAGACTCTGTGAACTATTCGTAAAGCCTGATAGAGTGCAACCTATTTTTAAATAATGTTCACACACAGTTCAGCTACATTTCCACAGTCTGGCAAATCTATGTTAGAAGTTTTTTTGTTGGTCTGTGTCTGAGCACTGTTCTGCAGGTCTTTTTGAACTTTGGTATGGATGGGAAGCTGCGCTGGAGCCAAGGACACTTGGTTTTCCCTTTTTAATCATGGAATTAGCTCTAGTGAAAGGAATTGAAAATTGTAGCCTCCAGTGCTGTTGGGAGCCTGTCAGGGAAAGTGTGGTGGAGAGGTTTGTGTATTGTATTGCCAGCTGTTCATTCTGGAAGATCTTTGCTGTTTTGCTCTATCAAAAGCAGGGATTTAGTCTGCAGGGACTGCACTGTCACGTGTTCAGAGCAGCCTCAGCTGGACACCACTGGCATGTACCCTGGTCCAGGCACAAGTCATTTAGATACATGTGAACTGAACTTTCTGTCCCTGAGTTGCAAACTGCCCTGCCTAAAACAGCGCGAGCCTCTCCACACTGCTGCTCATCTTGCAGGTTCATTTGTTACTGAAATGTGCTTTGTTCTGCCTGGGTGATCGTAGAGAAGACTGTGATGCCACAGGGCGAGCTCAGTGCTAACATTAGCCGGAGGTGGCTGGGTGGAGAAGCTCGGAGTAGGGGGGCAGAGTGCAAGAAGAAGGTGGCTATCGTGCATAAGAAGGGATGGAAAGGAGCTGGGAAAACAATGAGGAATGTGCAGATTCAAGGGAGAAAATGCAGAGGGGAAAGCCAAAACTGGCAGGAGGAGCATCATGCCAAACTTCTCCTGCCAGGGCTTACGAAGCCAACCCCTAGGCAACATGGAGCCAGTAACTAGTGAGCAGCTAAATGGGGGGAAAGTCCATGTTTAAAAGGTTGAAGGAAAGAGAGCTCTGCCCTCAAAATAGTTCAGAAGCAATATTGCAAGTATTGTACCGGTGTCTAAAACTATTCCAGGGAGCATAATCGCAACATACCTAGGAGAGAGTCCATCAGTTAGGAGGGACTCCTAACACAAGTGGATTTCTCAGCTAGTTTACCCAACTGCAGAATACCGCAATGTGTAATACTGGCACAGGATCACGGTTTGCAAGGAATGTTATGTTGTCTGAATGCTCGTATCTGTGACCTAGACTCATCAGGAGCACTGGAAGTGCATGCACTGCTTTGTGGATGGTGAATTACTTGGGGTACGTTGTACTGGTGTTACTGAAGTCACAGGTTTTTAACTGCCTGCTTTCTTTGTTCCTTTAAGTTCCTGAGTGAGGAGACCCTATGCTTTGTAGAATTTCTCATGTCTAATTAATTTTAAGAACTGCATTGGATAGTGTATTATGTCTGTGCTTAAATAAAACATCAGCCAAATCTTTGTGCAATCTAATTGAGGAAAGGTTGGGGAGATTGCTGATTATTCCTTAATATATTAATAAAACCTTTTGGCATAATTGTGGCTTCTAGTTTCATTCAATTAAGTGAACAAGTCCTGAGCATGCACAAAGAACTATATTAAATTTGCAGATAGATCTGAGGAGAAATTAAAGACAATGAAATGAGACTAGCTACTGCCAACAAGGAATTAAAACTGAAATATAATCAAAAATGCAACCTGTCAGACTTTCTTTTTTTTTAATCAGGCATCTTAAATACTTCTTTCATTTTTCTTTCCCTTCTGCCCCTTCTTGCGTGTTTGGCACAGTATTTTGTAGGGATTGGCGGGAGATTATGTGCATTCTGCAGTTGCTCGAATTCTCCATCTCCCAGGGAGCTGCGAACAATGCTGGGCCGTGAATAGCTGGAGATAACGGCCCGGCGGCGGGCAGGGGCCAGCGCGGCGCCTCGGGGGCGGAGGGGGCCGCCCCGCACGCACACCTCCGCTGGTGGAAGGCACCGCAGAGCCTGGCCTGGCCGAGAGTCTCCCGCAAGGGACCTTGCGTGACGATTTGGCCCTGCACAACGCCCAGCAGCCGTGCGGACGCTGGCGCAGTCATGGGCGCTCACGGGGCCTCGTGGAGGCTCACCGCTGGGAGCGTGTTGGCTGCAGAAATCCTGCGGTCAGTCTGGGGAATTCGTGCGTCGTTTCAAGAACTCCCCCGTGTCCAAGTCTCTCGCCTCCTGTCCCAAGTACCTCTAGTAACTCTTTGAATCTGGTGCCCCACTTTTGCATTTCTTCCATAAATGTTACTGATAGGTCACTGTTTTCTCCTCTGCTGCAAAGTGATTGTGCTCAAACTCCTGAGCAGAATGTGTGGCCCTTCAGATCTTGACGTGCCTGCAAAGAAAAAGAATTATCCATTCTTTAGGACAGGGGAGAATGGAAACAATAAATTTTTGCTACATTATTTCTGTATCTCATTGTTTGCAAGGTTTATCATTTCTGATCTGCAGTCTCTCCCGTTTGTGAGGTTATCTGTCTAGAAGTAGTAGGTGACAAACAGAAATTTTACAGCTGAGAATACCTGGGCAAATTTTCTTTATTATTAAAATGTAATAATTTTAAATAGATATAGACTTCTACATACCCATGGCGTAGTGAGGTTGAAGAAGGGCAAGATGATTCATAACAGAGCATATGTTACCATCTTGGGTTTTGTGATTGTTTCTAGGGTGAAGAGCACATAAGAGACAATTTTACTGTCCCGAAATAAATGAGGTGTTGTTCTGCATCCATGAGGCAGGTTCTTTAGCCTTTTCAAAGGAGATTTTAAGTAATGTGATGATGGCACAATAAAATAAATGGAGGAGGTAAAGAGGTGCAAGACTGGTCTCCCTTACCATCTAACCCAGTCAGTCAGCCAAAATTCCTATTGTGTAACTAACTTTCAAGCTTAAAGCTTACGAAACTTGAGAAAGTAGGCAAAGGCCCAGAAAAATATTGTTGTTATGAGTACTTACTTGACTAGTAACTGCAAAGTGATCTCTTCGGAGGGAAGGAGCTCCAGTCTCTCTCAGTTGCCACAGAAGAACAGAAGTGATCTGGTATGAATTTTGTCATCAACAGACCCCTGGATAAATTTAGTGTGCTGAAGGGGAGCTTGAACCTTAAGACATCTCCCCAGGGAACAGGATTAACAAGAACAGCACTGATATCTGATAGCTTTTGACTGCTGAGTGTTTATAAATTTTAATAACTGAGGAGGCTTGCATGAAAAATCACAGTATCACTTTTATATAAAACTTATAAGATGGAAATCCATGAACACCGTAGTTTTATAAATTGTGTAATGCTTCATTGTTCATGTATCATATAACAAATCCTGAAGGAATAGGTAAGGTTATACTATGAAACTTTTGGCATTTGTCTCATGGAAATGTTTTCTCTCTTGGGGCAATTGTGAGAGACATAAAAGGGGAACCAGAGGAGGTTTGGCAAGTCCTCTGTAAAGGGGAGAAGGCTACTATGTAAATCCCTTTCTTGGAGACAATAGTGCATTGCCGGAATTCACAGACTGCCCCAGTGCAGGGAAAGCAGGATTCCTTTCAGCTGCGAATTTAGCCATCTAGCAGGAAATTGCTTTCTCTTTATACTGAAACTTCCCATCAGCAATAACAAATATAACAGGAAGCTCTAAATAATTTCTAGCAGCAGCGCTTTCTTGTTCTTTTGTTTTCAAGGTGGGGTTTGGAGTGCGGAGTGGGAGGGTAGGGCATGCCATCGATCCACCACTGAACGGATCTTCAGAAAAATTTTCTTGAATGTTCAGAGGAACAATTTATTGCTCTGGGTTCAGTTCAGAGAGAAACACTGCCATTAGTGTTGCATCACAGGAACTTTTCCAAGATCCTCCTTCTTCTCTCCCCCCAAAGAACGGGCTCGCGCTGAAGAGCCTCCTGGGGAGGCTAAAGGTTCAGCGCTCAGAGCAAGCAACTCTTCAGGCGAAAGCAGGGAGCCTTGTGGTCGTGTTGCTCCAGCTGTTTGACACACTCCTCTGCTGCAGTGCGGGGCCATATACACGCAGGGAACACTCTGGCCTTAGATAGTGTTACAATAATTTCCTTGCTGCCATAGTCAAAATTACAGTGTCTGAAGTATTCCTTCCAGGTATTCATCAACACGTGTGTGCACCCTTCTTGCCACTGGCTGCAAACCTGGGTCGGGCCCTCAGGGTGGCAGAGAAAGGTCAACGGTCTGAGGTCAGAAAGTCCCTGCTGAAGCAGCGTGAAGCAGCCTGTGGAAAAGGCTGAAGACTTGGCAGGACCATGCTGAGGGTGTTCAGTGTCTCGGGAAGGGGCTAGGACCAGTGGTGGCTCAGAGTACATGAAGGTGTGGAGTTGCCAGTGGGTTGCCTGGACCTGAGGTGGCCAGTTCGTGGCTACTTGGCAGCCACGGGGAAGCGTCAGCGTGGAGAGCTGAGGAGCAGCTGAGATGAACACAGACCGAGACCCAGGAACTGAGGCTGTGTGTGTCCTTCAAGATACAATATAGACAGAAAGATAAAAAAGGGAAGAATGTGAAGTGGAGCAGGTGGAAACCTGGCAGCGTTAACATACTTTCATACTGAAAGCGGTGCAGCGCAGAAACTTGTTTTCCCCTAAGTCTGCTAAGACTAATCTACATTTAAGTGCCATGGACCCCTGGTACTGTAACGTGGTAGAATAAGCAATGTTCCAGGGTTTCTTTCTGTTCTCTAGGCAAACCATTTTGCTAGTCTTTCCTGAATCCATCTACAACACTGCCATGCTTTATATGATCTAGTCACTTCCCCCGCTTCTGTTTGACCTATTTTTGCTGTTATGAGAAGCAAGGTGATTAATAATGGCATATTTGGGGAGAA